>NC_089240.1:116657564-117266859 GCF_963924675.1 Phocoena phocoena
ACAGATACTTCAGTGAAGAAGATATACAAAGAGCCACCAAGCTTATGAAACAGTATTCAGCATCCTTCATCATCAGGCAGATGAAAATTAAAACAAATGTAATACCACAATATGCACACAACAATAGGAAGAATGGAAGTAACTGTCAACCCCAAATGTTGGTGATTATGTGGAACAATCAGAATTTTCACTCTTGGGAGTATAAAGTGATGGGAAACTGTTTAGCAGTAGCTTAAAAGTTAGGGAATTCCCTGGCGGTCTAGTGGTTAGGACCCTGCGCTTTCACTGATGAGGGCTCGGGTTCAATCCCTGGTCAGGGAACTATGATCCCGCACGCTGGCTGCGCAGGCAAAAAAAAAAAACAACCCCAAAGTTAAGCTTCCATCAACCTTAATACCCAACAGTTTCACTGCTAGGTGTTTGTCCAAAAGAAATTAAAACATGTTCACGAGAAGATTTTTAAAAATTGTTTATAGAAGCTTTACTCATCGTAGTCAAAATCTGGCAGCGGTCTAGACGTCCCTGAGTGACAGAGTAGGTAAACAAGCTGGCATATTCATTCAATGGAATACTTCTCAGCAAGAAAGTGTCATGACTTACTGATACACACAGACACCTGAGTGAATTTCAAAAACCTTATTCTGGGTGAAAGGAGCCAGACACAAAAACCCCCCACCTACTACCATGTTTCCATTTATATGAAGTTCTAAAGTAGCAAAAACAACCTATGATGATAGAAATAAGTTCAGGGATTGCTTCTGGCAGCAGAGGGGTGTTGACTAGGAAGGGGCATAAGGGAACTTTCTGGGGTGACGGAAATGTTCTCTACCTTGAATATAGATTACATGAGTGAATGTATTTTTCAAAACTGATCAAACTGTCTACTTAAGATCTGAGCACTTAACGGGATGTAAATTATATCTAAATAGCAAAAAGCAAAGCAAAACAAAAAACTTTAAAAAGTAATACACACTCAACTTCTAATGTGTGGATGTGGGAGGCTGGTGAGGGAAGGAGACTGAAGACTGGAAAAAGAGTAATGAGTGGAGAATAGTTCCAGGAGGATTTCTCTAAGTGAGATATGATATGGAGTCCTTGTTAGAATGTATCAATAGATTCTTGGGTCCCAACCAAATCAGCCAGGAATCGCCAATTTTAACCAGTTTCACAGAGGATACTGATGGCACACACTGAAGTTGGGGAACAGCTGGGTTACAAAACTTTCAGCCCAGAATACAGAATTTTACCATAGGGAAATAGTGTAGTTAGACAACACTGAAGCTAAGGCTTGAAATGTGATTTTGGATATTTTCATGAGTGATGACTGTTATGAGTCTGCTTTCATATGTCTATAAAATCAGATCATTTTATTTTATTGAGAAGAGTTGACATTGTAATTTTTGGTTGGATGCTTGAAACTTTGAGCATCTGACAGAAACTATAACATTAACCGAGAATCTAAATTTTCCTGTTATTGAGATGAATTGTCAATATGTATTCATGTAAAAAATGTTTAAGGAAATGGAGTTATATTGTATCAAAACAATAATTTTGCTTCTATTACGCATAAAGCAGTCATAGAATTGCTATTGGAACAAAAAGACATGAGCTTGGGATTGATAGCAACCTATCAACTTTTTTTTTTTTTTTTTTGCGGTACGCGGGCCTCTCACCGTTGTGGCCTCTCTCGTTGCGGAGCACAGGCTCCAGACGCGCAGGCTCAGCGGCCATGGCTCACGGGCCCAGCCGCTCCGCGGCATGTGGGATCCTCCCGGACAGGGGCACGAACCCGTGTCCCCTGCATCGGCAGGCGGACTCTCAACCACTGTGCCACCAGGGAAGCCCCGGACTATCAACTTCTGACATTGGCATTTTAAATATATAAAGATCTTGCAATCAGAATAGTAACAATCAGCCAATCAACAAACCAGTATTTGTTCAAAATCGATTATACCTGGGATAGTATGGCATTACATGGACCTATTTTAAAGACTGGCTCCAATGTTCATGAACTGGAGAGCTCGGTCTCATTATTTAATCTCTCTGAGCCTCAGTTCCCCCAGCAGTAAAATGAAGAAATTATTCACCTCCCTTGCAGGATGGTTGTAAGAATTAGTTATCAGTGTACAGTATTTAAGCTGGGGACTGGCCCATAGTCGATACTTAACGAATGGTAGCTCTTTTCTCTTGGTCACACGGTCTAACCACTAGGGTTACTTTAGCTTCTTTTTCTTAATGAGGAAGAAGGAAACTGCTGACCAAGAACAAGGATCAAATGGATCACATATTTAGAGAATGAAATAATATGGACAGGAAAAAATAAGAGTCTGATTGGATGTTTTCGGAGTGTTAAGGTCTATAGAGCAGGATCATGATGTGATTTCGGGGAAAGGGACCAAAAAGGCTTCTTCTAGAGCCTTTTTGAGCTGCTTCTAGACTATATATGCCATGGTTTGTACTGTACATCCAGAAGCCGGCAGAGCACCTGTAACATAGTAGGTTCTCAGTGTATATCTGTTGAGCGAATGAAAGGGGCCGAAAGGAATCGTCACAGTTGTGCTCTACCTTGGTATTCTACTACGTAGCAGTGGTTAACCGAGAAGTCAAGGAATTCTCAGGACCCAAACAAGAGTTTGTGGCTTTGTGTTTTCACATAAATGGCATTTTATGTTACTACTGTGATTAGTCCTGTGCTATTGATTAGGGGGATAAACAAAAAGAAGGGTTCAATGTGAGCCTTGCCTCCAAGGAATTTATAATCCAGTGGGGAAATGAGCACAAGGTTCAAAACAAATGAAGGAGTTTAGAATGAGTGTCACATGCTTGGTTTAGCCAGTAAGTCCTATGAGAGCTCTAGGGGTGAAAGAATCTTATTTGTCTAGGGGAGGGCTTTGGAAGGGCATCTCAGAGGACATGAACCAAAGTCTAACATACATTTAAGTCCCTGGTTAAATTACACCTTCTGAATGAGGCCGTCCCAAATCCAGCCAGCAGAAGGCTGCTATCCTGGTCTTGATCCCCCGTGGCTTTTTGTATTTCCATTCCAGCACTTGTCACAGTGCTGGGCAACCAGACTATGCCTTCCTGGAAGCCAGGCCCTATGGCTCTTTCATCTTGGCACCTTCCTCGGTGTGTAGCACATCACGGAGAGGATGCTGCATAGAGGACACGTTAATGAATTGGACAAATTCCTCTCGATGTAATGGAGGCGATGGGATTGGTTGAAGCAGTTCTTTTAGGGAAGGATGGAGATAGGACTGGAAAGCTATGTTAAGCCAGCCTGTTGTGAGCTTTGCTTACAGAATAAAGTCGACCACCCCCTGCCCCCGACTTGTTGGCATACAGAATGAAGCCAGTGAAGGTTCTTCCAGAGAGAAGGAACATGGTGAATGTGGCATTTGAAGACCTCGTCATGTTCCCTTACACTAGCTAGTGTTAGAGCTGGAAAAGTATCTTCTTATTCAAGTATGCAGTTAAGCCCTAGGAGAACAATGAATAGTACAAAGAATGCCTGAGAGGCATGCAGATAACCAACCAAAGAAACAGTCCCGGTAAATACCCCCAACTCCGACTCCTCTAGAGGCCTCGTATATGCCTAAATAACACCCATGATGTCATGCAAGGAAAGGCTCCTGAATCAGCAGTCAGTCCTCTAAGAACAGAGTAAAGCATGGAGTATGTTGGGAAAGGGTTACTATTTGGACATTGCAGCTACATGTTGAACCAGACATGGGAAATTGGCATAGGTAACAGAGTAGAGTTTTGGGTCCAGGAGACATGCGCATACCCTCTTTAAATATGTAAATGACCATACCTGTTATTTACAACTCCCTTTGAGGAAAGTATTTTAAAAATTCTATTTTTAGAATAGAAGTAGTAGCATGTCATATCAGATAGCTGCTAAATCCTAAGAAATGCTAATAAATTACTCAGAAAATTGCAAAACAAGGTAAGCAGATTCAAATGCAACCATTTTTGACATTCTCACAAATGAGGCACTATTAAAACATACTTCAGCAAGTCCTGGTCAAAGAACTCCTTCTCAACAGAATGTAGATATGTTTTCATTCTGGTATACAATATTCAGACTTCCCAATGGATAGATTAAAAAGTAATCCTTTAAATTACATGTATTATAAAAGAAGTCTTCACTTTACAAAAACATTCACGAGGATCCTTTCTTACTACACACCCCGTGTGGATTTCAAATGGTACTTGATTTACATATAATTTTCTGGAAACAATTTAATTGTATAAAGCAAGACACACTTGTTCTGTAGACTGAGATATGCTTAAACTTATAGGCCATGCCCAGTGGCACTGCTGGAATTAAAAGAAATGTTATGGCATATTCATCTTTCTCCCACAGATCAGATTCCCATCTAATCTGTTTGGTTAGATTCAAGTACAAACCAACTTTATGCTTACAAAAGACTTCTAGATTGACTGATGAAGTGTTATAAATAGACGTGTCTGTAATATCCCCTGGTATTCCCAGGGGAACTTACAGAACTTTTTCTACCCAAAAGGCACTTGCTTCCTGTAGATACTCTCCTTCCTTCTCAAGAAGGATGAATTGTCCCACCACCCAAGATCTCTTCACTTCCAATAGTATTCCCAACTCCAAGCCTCCAGTTTCTAAAGCAAATGGCAAGGGCAAATACACACTTCCACTACACATTCTAAAGACACGATTTGAAGGTAGTCGTTTCGGTCCATTTTATAAGATCAGCTTAGATTGTTTAATCATTTGTCCAAAGCAAATAGATTGAAATATCTTTGAGTGTTCTCTATGCAGCCATTGTCGAGATATTCATTCGCTCAACAAACACTGAGTATCTACTAAGCCCCAGGTCCGGGGCCAGGCAGTCAGAGCTATGTATTATAAGAAAGTGCACTTTGAAGCACTGCCCAGGTTAACAGCGGCCTCAATGTTTGAAACGAATGATCTATGGAACAGCTGAAAATACACATCTGCATCCCCTGAAAAATAGACTAAGCGATCACTGATAAAAAAAAACAATTAATACATACATCATTTCCTAAGTGCCTATCGATAAGAAAATGAAACAAATATACTGTTTCCTGTAGTTCCCAAAGAAGGGGAAATCTGTCTTCGTATGTTCTAAATTTCGGAAATTCTCAGTCAACATGATACGTGGACTATTAGGCAGAGGTAGGCATAGCCACGAAGAGAAGGCCCACAACCAGCTAGAAAAAGAAAAGAACACGAAGGGACCTTGAAAAGCTGAAACAGTAGTCACGGGGACAAGCAGAAAGCAGCACAGCGAGGATATAAACACTTAGAGAAATAAATGGGTGAGCTACAACGGGACTGGTTAGACACAAGACTTTTAATAGGCTAGAGAGGCTTAGAATCCTTCAGCAAGCATGATCACGAGGAAGGGTTACACAGAGCACAGCTACTGTCTGTTCTCTGGTTTCCCTGCGGACCAAATGAGAGCCACCAGACTTAAGTAGAGGAGGGGGGATTTAGGGTGGATGTTCTTGCCCTGAGAGCCGTTGAAATGAATTCTTTAAAGAGCTTGTGTGTGTGGTGGCTGAGACAGTCTCACCTGTATAAGAGAGGTGAAGCGTTCTCCAGTCTAAACGCAAAGAGATAAACTACCTGACCTTTCTTGGGACTCATCGTTCTTTGGTTGCATAATCCTTTCTCCTGGTCTCATATGCACTGTGTTACCATGGACCCACAGCTTACCCTATATCGCATCAGGTACTTTTTAACTTTCCTTTCAAAGAGACACTGCAGCATCCTCGGTTGCTACCAACCTGTCCCTGAGTTTGCACTCATTTCTGCAAAGGGCCTTGGTTTGCCATGAACATACACCTATTTAAAACAGACACGTCTATTTATAACACTTCATCAATCAATCTAGAAGTCTTTTGTAAGCATAAAGTTGGTTTGTACTTGAATCTAACCAAACAGCTTAGATGGGAATCTGATCGCTTCCAATGAATCTATGCACTTGTCAGTGCAGTAACTGTTTGGTGAGAATTTCTTATGGCACAGACCTTACTCAGCAAAGAATTAATGTATGCATTCCACTCAAATACTTTACAAGCAAAGGGACGAGTTTAAATGTTTCTGCCACGTGTACTATAAGGGACGTGGAGTCCGTAGTTCCCTTAAGGATGATTATAAGCCGTGCCCCATCTGAGTGGTGGAAACTTTGGTGGGTTTCTTGCAGGCATGAGTTGTGAAAATAATCAGGAAATGAAATGCTGACCCGAACTCAGAAAGTCTCTAATGACTTCCATCACTAATACTGCCCGTGATGCCCTAACCGTTCAAAGAAGCTTTTCTCTCCTTTTCATGAGGAGATCAGTTGAAAATAACCAACTAAGCAATGCCCATGCAACGTGACAGATCAATCGTAACCTTCATCTGGGGATGCTCCGGGACCACTTCGAGTAGTTCAGGAGATCTTGTGAAGTTCTCAGAAGGGAAAATCTATCATCAATCCCAGTTAATTCCATGAATAAACACATGCTACTCAGCAGTTTTTGAACAGGGGGGAAGGATTTTGAAGAAACAAAAATTGCAAAGAGTAATCATGCATCTGGATGAAGTGTCCTAGCAAAATAAAAAACGTTTAGAGGGGTGAGCATTCTCCAGGGTCCTCTCGAGTTCAATGATCAAGGAAGTGCAAAGGGCTGCAATGGAAGCGTTTGCTTGACGATGCTACTTCATTCAAATAATAGGAAGCCTGGCATAAAGTTTCCAAAGAAAAGATGCCATTTTCCATTTAGTTACGTGTTAACATTCCTCATCAAAAAGTAGCCAGCGGAGTGGGTGACGCCCTCCCCAAGAATCCCTGTCCTGTTATTTTCAGAGGCTGGAAAGTGGCTGCTTGGGCAACCTTGCCTCATTTTGTTTTCCTCCGTGAGCCGGAGGCTCTTGGGCGTTGGTTCCATTAGCTATCTGCCGCATCTCCCTGGCCGCCATGGAGGAACCGATCGTCTCCTAGTTTCGCTTAGATATGGAGTGCCTATCTTCTGTGATTTCCCTGAAGATACGCCTAATAAGATTCTCAGAATTAATATGTGATTGTGTCCACCTCCCCTTAGCTCTATGTTGCCTTCCCTTTCCTTCCTTTCCTAAGCTAAAAGCAACATACATTCCAAGCCTATTATAATCATTTATTCCCTTTTCTTCCTTTAGAAATTCAAATGAATGTTTTGTGCTGTCTGCCCAGAGTAAAGGCAAATCTGGAGGTAGGAAATCTCTCTTGAAGCAGCTTGTGTCAGTTTCCTAAATACAAACAGGGCTTTAAATAGACAAACATTCACTCTTCTATAACAATTAATATCCAAAATTCCTTAGGCAAAAACCAAAACAAAACAAAGGAAGCAGTTTTCAAAGAGTCTATGTTCAACAGCCACACATCATGGAGTACGGGGGAAACTCAAGAGCCCCAGTCCATCCGGAAAGAAAAGATCTCGACAGAAAGATCGCCAGCATAATTTTGTTAATTTCCACAAAGGCGTTAATGTCCAGGATAAGCTCTCAAATCTCTGCCCTTCAAAAACATTGCTTAAATAAATCTTACCTGAATACGACTTCCTTAACAAAGCCATGCTTCTTTATAAGCTGGTCCTACCCAGACAGTTGCTGTCTACATTTGGAGCAGACACAGAGAAAGGAGATCAGAGAAAGTTTAGGGCATATCTAACGTATTCTCCAAGGTACTGGCCAGAAACATCAAGCCCATACTCGCGGTATAGAGAGATCATTAATGGGCATTAGTGACAGACCATTATGACTCTCACAGATCATTAATGATTCATCACGCAGCAGTATTGTTCTGGCAATAATCAGACCATTGCTTGGTCTCAGATATAAGCTTTGCCCATACTATTTGCTTAAACTTATTATTTCCAAGCAAAAATTGTATTTTGCCTTCTAGAATTACGAAAAATGGTCTGTAACAGGATCCCTCCACATTAGAGGAGTTTTTGGAACTAGCTGCCTTCTTTGGTAGATGCCTCTCCCACGGTCAGAAATCTTGTTGTCTGAAAGGCTCCCCAGTAGCTTTTGGGACGTAGACAATGTGTCTTTTATTTTGAAATTGAGTTACTGATGAACTGGACATGCTACAAGCAGAACCAACATTTATAAGAATTACAGCTGTTCAATCTTCTGTAACAATTACTTGTCAAATGTTGAAATTTTACCTGAATTTTGAGTTTCTTGCCAAGAAATGCATTTTCATATCGAAGTCCTTTGTTAAAAATTCAGAGAATCTACTAGCAGCTTATGATGAGGCTTTCAGCTAATTATAACAAAAAGCAAGAAACATTTTAGCATTATGCCATACACGTTACGGAAGCACTCAACAGTGTTAATGTAGGAATCAAAATTTTAAGGAAAAGTGAAACCCCAAACCAAATTGTCATTCTTTTTATTTCTGCCTTATGGAAGATCCACTATTTTGGTTAAAAATTCAAATGGAAATGGAAATAGAAATTTAGTTATTCCGGGAGCAAATGAGTCTTTCCTATTGAACAGATTGGATTCTCCTTCTGTGTGGCTCTGGGAAAATTTCCCTTGAGTCAGAAAGAAAGGAAATCTGTCTCAAGGTCTGAATATCGTCACTATCAATGAATATTGAAGGATTACTGACACCCACAAGGAGCTATATTTATTGAGCCCATCACCCATACTCAGTGCTATATGGAAAGGAAGATTATGCATACCCAAAGGCATTCCATAAACTTACATAATTTTTTTTCCCTTAAACGTCTCTGCATAATCAAAATTGCCTTGCGCTCTCTCCCTCCACTTTTCCATCCAACACAAGAGTATATGAGACAACAGCTGCAGACGGGAGCCCCTCCCAAAGGGATCCAGCCTCAAGCGAAATTGGTTTAGCTGTAAGGACGGGATTTCAGCAGTAGGCAGAGGATGGAGAAAATTTGTTCTGCCCTGAAATCAAGCATCCTCCCCCGCCCCTTTCCGCCGCCCACAGCCCAGGGGCCAGAGCAGCAGGAGCCCTCAGAACCCACAGGGGCCAAGGAGTTATTCCTCAGCAGGGAAGTGTGTCCCGGTTTTGTAAGCTTTGCTGTCACCGTTAGTTTTTGTTTGTTTGTTTTATTTTTTTTTAATTCTTAACAATTTTGGAACAGAGAGCAAACATTTTTAACATTTTCATTTTGCACTGGGCCCTGCAAATTAAGTAGCCAGTCCTGACCCCTGCCAGCCATTAGTCAGTCATGCTAAGAGGGGCAGAGTGTGGCCACGGGGTCTCCCCCATGGCCCTGGGGCTGGCAGGCCACCAGACACACAGTTGCATATGCTCGGATCCCTGTTTGCAACCCAAAATGGCTAATGGGAGAATTCAGGCTTCAGTGAACTCCTTACACAGGAGAGATGCCAGCTTCCTTCAAACAAAAATAGAAAACCCTAATACGGAGGCAGTCTCTCTTGGCCAATGGAAGAACTCTTTTTAAAAGGCATTTCTCAAGGGGTGAAATTAAGTCATCTCAACCTGGGTGGTCTCATGGGGTCTAATCAAGAGACTCAGTCTTTCTTGTAGCTGTGCCATAGCTTCTTCTGGCCGGGCAGGGGCTGCACTGGTCAGTGCACCGGAGAAGGAGGTTCCCCTGGGATGAGAGCAACGCAATCTTTGCCTGTCTAGACAGCACAGAAATAAACAAAGTGAGGCTGACACGGAGCCAAATTGCAAGGCAGGTGAAATTTATTTCTGCTCTCCTTTCTCTCCTTTCCCCCAACTAGTTGCCAGGCGCTCGGGGCCTAGGTGCTGCTGTCCAGCTGCTGGAACTCCACTGCAGGAGGAGCCCCCTACTAGGTGTGGCAACTCCCTCCGTACCCCAGGCCCTACCTTCTCTTGCCTTCCATGTCTCCCCAGGTCAGGCATCATGGAGGAAAGCAATCTGATTAAACTAATTCACACGAATTTGTGAATAAATGACAGCTCTCACAAAGGTGTTTTCATTTTGAAAGAAAGTGTCTTGTTCTTCGACTGGCATACCCTTGGGGAGTGGGACCAATGGAAGGACGTCAAGCAACAGAAAGGTACAGGGGATGTTAGTGCTCACCTGTTCTATTTAGCCTTAGGTGGGGATGGACTTCAACGTTTTCATCACTTCTTGCTTGATTTCACTTTCTAAACCTTAGGGCTAAGGTCCTCCCACCCTTTCAAAAGTAGCAAGGCGGGGATGGGTTTGGGCTGAGGCAGCCCATTGGTTCACGGTACCACTCCCAACCTCACAAGCCAGACTGATTGAGTTCTCGGAATGTACCAGGCTCTTTCACACCTCGGCGGGTCTGTTCAAGATCTTCCCCCAGCGTGGGGTGCCCTTCGCCCTTTGTCTGCCTACTAATCTTTCAAGTAGGACATCTACTGGGAAGACGTGTCTTCCAGCCTCTCCACACTTCTCAGTTGACCATAGCCTCCTTGGTCCCTTCACTGTACCCAACACAAACGTCTATCACTGAACCATTCAACTTGACTGCATTCAGCTGTTTATATTTACCAGCCTGTAAGTGGCTCGAGGGCAAGGGCCCCATGTGACCTGACAAGCACCTGTGGACAAATGAAATCAACAGAGAACGGGGTAACCTAAATGGTGAATGCACTAGGAGTCTGAGCCTACGCGGCTGTCATAATTGTGACAAACAGATTCGCAGGCTGTAGGGCGCAGTTTTGCGCTAGTTGACTTAGACAGGGGTTGCATGGGTGCCTTCACTTCCTTTACGAGGATTTCATCCAGGTAGAATTGATACTGGGGTCAGCGCTCAGTGCTGTGTCACTCACCCTCTTCTAAGAGATGCCATCAGCAACTAACTCTCTCTTTCTGCCCATTGGCCAACAGCACCCCTCCAAAGTCACAATCTATCGTCTGCCCCTACTGGCAGAGTCCAAACTAAACAGAAGTTGACAAATCTAGTTAACTCTCTGGCGAGTGGCCTTTCAGCCCAGCCCAAGAAGTTACAGATCTCCAAGCTTTCATTGCACTGTGGTCCAGCAGCCCGAGTTAGCATCCTGCCTTCCTGGAGGCCCCAATCAATACTCTGCCCACCTCTTGCAGCCCAGACACATCAAAAGCAATAATGCCTGATATTTAATCATTTCCCATTAAAATGCAAGGCTCTGTCTCCAGGCCCCCTTGACAGTCTAATTGTTTTAAAATGTCTGCAGAAGCCGATGTAAACAGATTTGTAGTACGTTGTTTACATGCTGCGCCATCACAGCCTCTTGGCTAATTAACAAGAGCGTTTTGCTGCAAACTCGGCATCTTGGCTGCACTGATCCCTCATGTCGGGAAGAAGTTATCGGAGAGAGGAATTTATGGGAGTAAGGACAGATACATTTTTCATTAAAAAGTACCAATGCCTTGAAATTTTATGCATACAAAAAAACCCTGCATGCAGATGTTTATAGTGGCTTTATTCATCATCGCCCAAAAGTTGGAAGCAACCAGGATGTCCTTCAGTAGCTGAGTGGATAAATAAACCGGTACACCCAGACAATGAAATATTATTCAACACTAAAAAGACATGAGCTTTCCGGCCACAAAGAGACATGGAAGAACCTTCAATGCATATGACTAAGTGAAAGCGGCCAATCAGAAAAGGCCACATACTGTGTGATTCCAACTCTGTGACATTCTGAGAAAGGCAAAATATGATGACAGTAAAGTGTTTGCCAGGGATTGGGGGGAGGAAGGGATGAATGGGCGGAGCACAGAGGATTTTTAGGGCAGTGAAAACACTCTGTATGATACCATGATGGATACATGGCATTATACATTTGTCCAGACCCACTGAATGTATAACACCAAGAGTGAACCCTAAGGTAAACTATGGACTTTGGGTGATTACGACATCACTCTAGGTTCATCAACTGTAACAAACGTACCACTGTGGTAAGGGATGTGGATAATGGGGGAGGGGACAGGGGTATATGGGATGTCTCTGTAGCTTCCCCTCAATTTTGCTGTGAATCTAAAACTGCTCTAAAAAATAAAATTGAAAAGTACTGAGTACCTAGTATGTTCCAGGAGTCCATGTTTTCTCACTGGATTCTCAAGACAACCCCGTAAGGTTTTCTTTGTTGTGCTTTTTGTTTTTGTAAATGAGGAAACTCAGGCCAAGAGAGGGGAAGTTCCTTGCCCAAGGTCACGTAGCGGGCAATTGGCTGGAGTTTTGTCAAGGGTTTCAAAAGCTTGCTTGGTGGTTAAACTGGATGCCCTTTATGGTTTCTCCCGAGCCAGAGTTTTCACAATCACGAGTCCCTCCTCCTCTACAGAGCGTTCTCCAGTGAGCCCAGCTGCTGGAAGTCCGTCACCAACTGCCCGTGTCTCTCATTTTCCACAACACCAAAGAGTCCCAGGGAGGAAAGGAAATCTCCCACAGGCAGCCCCACCCCAGTCAGAAGATAGGAACGGCTTCACCCCTGTCAACTGCCAAGGGCCACATCTCCCTGTCAATTTCTCTGAGTGCAGCAGGGGCAGAGAGGCAGCCAGGGAGATCCACTTCTCCCTTACCCCCATGAACACAGGAGTCAGCTTCAATAACAGTTCATTGTTTATCCTGCCCACAGCTCAAACCCCAATCAGCACCTGCACTGCCCTTAGGTACAAGAGGCACAGATGAAGCCTTGGCCACTCCCAGGAATACTCATTAAAATTGAGTATTTTAATGTAACAGTCACAACTGTGCAACAAGTTAGGCGGTGGGATCGGGGTGATAATCATTTCTTCATTGGGCTACTGTAAGAATTAGATGAGAAATTCACGTAAAGTGCTTAGGGCGGTGCCCGGCACACTGTGATCGGTCAGTGAAATGAGTCCTCTTCTCTTCCCCTCAGTCCCTACTGGCCCATTTACTTGTATCCCCTGTAATCGCATCATTATCCTTCCCGACGTTTTTTGGCAGCATTTTTATGGAAACTGATCAATAAGCAAGCAATCTATGAACACTAACTGAGTCCTTACAATGTACCTTGGTACAATGTACCTTTGCCATGTGCAGGAGACACAGATGGAAAGAACACACATACACACAGAGCTCAGACTCTAAAAGGATGATAAACATGAATGCAATTTAAAAGTATCACTCAGTACCCAAGGCCATCAGGGATATGCTAAAGGCAGAAACTGGAGCTACGATGTTGAAAACAAGATTTGATTTGTCTAAGTCACTGGTTATACAAACTACGGCTTCCCAAATATTGATCGTGCTGTCTGTGTTCTCCCATTACGGTCTTGTAAGAACTAGTGCACACAAGCTGGATACTGCTCTATGTGCTCTTAGTAACAAGAGCTGGCTGATAGCCCATCTCGGATACTTGGACGGGTCTTCTTCTAGAATAGTCTATTCTATGTCAGGGTTAAAAAGCAACGTAGCACACGCTTTGTTCTGCTCGATTCTGCTTCTGACATCGTAGTAAATAACACCTGAATTTGTCAATGAACAAATTCAAGATATACCAAAAATCATACATTTTTAAACTTGATGCCTGGTCTTTTAAAGGTGCTGAGGGTGTGTGTGTCTGCGTGTGCGTGCCCATATGAGCACACATGAGCAGGCAGGCACACATCGCACCTTATCAGCAGGAAGACTTGTTCCAGGCAGACGTGATTTTCAAGCATGATGGAAGACTTATTCATCTCTTGCAAAACTGTATGCAATGCAGGGACAATAGAAAAGTTGTTTGGTTTCTGCAGTTTCTCTGAGGGAGAACAAATTAATGAAGAACCGTTTCTCTTTGTGTTCATAGCACCCCCTGGCGGAGAGCTAGCATATTTCAGTTGCACGCTAATCCTCCCCGCTTGAACAATTTTTATTTTCCTCTCAATCTATGGAGGGAGGGAGAAAGAAATTAAATATTTTGACTTTTCTAGATTTATATTTCATGACCACAGGAATAAATTACTGTCCACTTTGTTCACTTACTCTGAAGATTCTCTTGACTGAATTTAAAATTAATGTCAAATCCTTATTCTAGGGAAATTTCTTTTTATTCACCAAACATTTCCTGAGTGCCTATTATTATGTGCTAGGCCTGTTCTGGGTGCTTGAGACACAGGAATAAAGAAGCCCGGGTCCCTGCTGGGGAGGAGCTTGTCCAGAGCTGAGAGGTATCTTGGAAGGCCATCTTCAAAAGTGCAAGGCTGGGAGGCTCAACCGGGCCTGGTAAGACTCACAGACAGTGACCAGGAACCACGAAGGCGTCATAGAGAAGGTGACGGTTGACCTGAGCATTGAAAGTTGAATAGTTGTTCACAAGGCAGATGTGGCTGGTGAGGGACACAAGGTATTCCAGGCCGAAAAAGTAGAAAGAGCAACCTGAACCCACATGGGACTTACCGGAAGGTGACGTCGTTTAGCATGGCCACAGGGTAAGGGACGAGCGAGCGACGAGCAGAGGATTTTGGAGGCGTGAACTGAAGAGGCAGGCAGGCAGGCGATCGTTTAGAAAGCCAGTTTAAGGAGTTTGGACGTTACCCCAAGCGCAACTGGGTTTTACACTAGAAATGATTAAAAGTGCTCTCATAAAGGTAACGTGGGCTGCAGCGCGTAGAATGCAGGGGAGGGGGGAGACGAGACAGGGAGCTCTGGTAAGTGATACAGTGAGAGATGATGAGGGTAGAAAGTGAAGTTGTAGGTTCCTTCTGAAGACCCCACCAAAGCCTGGATCATTGTCTATATCAAAACAAAAGACAAAACAAAACAAAACAACCCCACAAAAGACAAAACAAAACAAAAAAACCCCTAGTTCTCTTCACTATAAAACAATTGATTCTTGGGTTGGGGGAGGGGGCAGGCAGTGATTACGTCAAATAGTCATCTAAGCTGCTCTTTGATTTGGCCAACACCAGGCAGATGGGCTCCATCCCACCTGTAGATTCACAACGAAGTGAAACTAAGTCCCCCTAAAACCAAGTTCTTTTGCCAAGTTTATGATCAACCTCTCTACCCAAAACGTTGTTCCCTTCCTTGTCCCACCCCTGCTCCCCCTCAAGATTGAGGAGAATCAAAGAAAAGGAGGGACTGCAACTGAGTAGCACCCTCTGGGATCCTCCCAGGTACAAAAGCTTTTCCGTGTCCCCCGTTTCCTCTTTGTAGGAAAAAGGCTTCAGCCTCCTAGACCTTCCCCGAGTTCCAAAGGGCAGATTCAAGCAGTTATAATTAGAGGAGTGAGGGAATGCAGGAAGAAACAACAGTGCAGCCATGGGGCAGGGTCCTGGCTCCTCCTGCAGGGTGGTGCGTAACAATGTGACGCATATCTCTGAGTCCTTCTATGGAACTAAGATCCCCACCCAGGTGGAGGATGGTAACTTCAGGCTGAGCACAGGCACGTGGGCCCCAGACGGGTTGGAACCAGAAGGCTGATGACTGAGATTCCTAAAACACCACCCCATTACCTCACCACCAACCGTCGGGGAGTTTGGGCTTTTTGAGCACTACCCACCCGTTCTCCTTGCTCGGCCCTGCAATAAACCTTTCTCTGCTCCAAACTCTAATGTTTCAGTTTGTTTGGCCTCACCGAGCATCAGGGTGAAGTGGTGAAAAGCATGGGCTCTGGGGCCAACAGACAGAGACTCGAGTCCTGGCTCTGCTACTCGTCGGAAGCTATGCTTCCTTGGGCCTGTTTCCTCACCTCTCTGAGTTTCAGTTTCCTCCTCTGTAAAATGAATGTAATCATTGTACCTATCTCTCAGGGTGCTTGTAAGAACTCAATTAGGTAATGCACGTAAAGCACGTATTACAGTGTCTGGCACATAATAAGCAGTTGATAAAAGCTAATGTATCTCCCCTTCCCCTTGTTCAGCGCACCCAGGAAGGTGAGCGTTTTGTAAGATGCCTGCCTCGGGTACTCTACCTTGGGCTGTCAGGAAAGCCTCTATTTGAAAGGTACCCGATGATTTCAGCAGTCTGTTCCCTTCCTAACCAGGACAGAGTCTAAATTCCACAGGGAGAGCTGAGAACAAGCCAGGCTCTCTCGATCCAGACGGCCTGCTCTGCGTACCTGCCAATTCTTACTGGAAAGCACGGAGCCTGGAAACAAGGCTGGCAGCAGAATCCTATGGGATTTCTAAGTCAGCCAAGAAAGAGACAGGTGAAGAGGAAAAGGCCCAGGCAAGATAGCTGGACAAGTGGATTTGGCATTACTGGGTACGGATGCAGAGAGGCAGAGAGCAGAGCTAGGCCTGAAGGAAGTCCTTGGGTCAAGGTGCACCTCCCACAATGGCTTTTTACAGGAGCCTCCCAGAGTTAGCATTCCTAAGAGTGAGTCCTCGGGAACACTAAACCGACCAAGACGCTCTGACTGAAATGATTCTGTGATCAGTAAGTTTGGAAAAGGCCATTCACCATGCCCTACTCGTGGAGATTCATGTTCTACATGTGGATGGCTGAAGGTTCTCATAAAGCCTACAGTAAAGAAACCTATTATCTGTGAGAAACTCTGGGTTAAACATACTCATTTGCCCCTGGAATCGTTTATTTCCCACATTAACTACTAGTGTTACTTAATACCAGTATTTAGTGAAAAACATTGGGGACATGTCGGGCTAACGTCTCCTTGGGCACGAGCCTCTTTAGCCAGGGCAGAATCACTCAGGGGGCCCCTGTGAGTGGCTCCAAGGGTTCTAATCCTAGGTTGGCACTGTATTTTCCACATATGTATCAGATGACCCCAGAGGGATGGGGTCGGAAAGATGCCCCGGATAGGGCTGCCTCCGCGACTTCTGGTATTTCTGGTTTCCAGGTGAGGGCTCCCTTAAGGAGGTTTTGAAAACCTGGTACCCAGAAAAAGGTAAAACTGAAGCCCTTGAAGAAGGCAGTCCACTTGACCTAGAAGGAGTGGAGCTTCTGGGTCGGCCACAGTGCTTCTAGGCTTCTGAGGTAATGAAGGGCTGGAAAAGGGAAAGAACTCAAGTATCATTTCTCCAGCTCGAGGGTGCCCCGCAGGCCCACCTGCCCCAAACCGCTCCTGCAGCAGAAACTCCCTCCTTTGACACACGAGGTAACAGAGACTCAGGAAGTTTGATCATAGGTTGGTGTTACAACCAATCCTGCTGCTTTTGTTCCAAGACAATTTAAATATCGTGTTTCATGGAACTACACAAAATGCTGATAACCTTGCGATGTGATACTTGTTCTGGACTGAATTGTGTGTCCCCCCCAGAATCCGTATGTTGAAGCCCTAGCCCTCAGTTTGGAGATAGGGCCTTTAGGGAGGTAATTAAGGTTAAATGACATCACAAGGGTGGGGTCCTCATCTGACAGGACTGGTGTCCTTATAAGAAGAGGAAGAGACACCAGAGAGCTCAGGAAATCTCTCTCTAGCTCTTTCCTACCACCCCTCCCCCAAGACTATGTGAGGACACGGCGAGAAGGTAGCCACCTACAAGCCGAGAAGGTAGCCATCTACAAGCCGGGGAAAGAGGCTTTACCAAAAACTGACTTGTTACAGCACCTTGACCTTGCACTTCTAGCCTCTAGAACTTTGAGAAAATGAATTCCTGTTTAAGCCACACTGTTTCTGGGATTTTGCTATGTCAGCCCTAGCAGACTAATGCTGTACCTCTTTCTT
Organism: Phocoena phocoena; assembly: GCF_963924675.1. NCBI lineage: Eukaryota > Metazoa > Chordata > Mammalia > Artiodactyla > Phocoenidae > Phocoena > Phocoena phocoena. Next base: position 116,675,153 of record NC_089240.1, read on the forward strand.
CTAAAGCGTATGTAACTTTGCATTTCTTTTCCAAACAACCCCACCTAGAGGACAAAATAGTCCAAATTTGTAAAACTATATAACGCTTGGAAAAGATGCAACCAGGAGCAGTTTAAAAACAGGAATGCAACTGTAATGAAATAGAAATGAAGCAAAATCGCGATGTCCAAATGCAAGGTGGAATCAGTAAACATTTAATGAATGACTAATCTGTACCTGGATCTGTGCTTGACGACAATAGGCAGCTGGGGTGGGAAACACGATGTTGAATAAACTCTAGTCCCTTCCTTCAAGGGATTCTGCCTTTAGTGGAGGAGACAGAGAAACTTTTAAAAAGCAAAGGAGGAGTTCTGTGTTAGAGAGGAGGGACTTCTAACACATTGGTCGGGGTTTGCGAGGCTGGACTCAGGAAAGGCATCCAGAAGAGGTGATATGAAGCTGAAACTAGAAGCAGAAACAGGATGCAATCAGGTGAAAGCAGTTAACTGCTCTAGGAACAGGCACAACCCAGAGGAATCACACAAAGTCTCTACGCTTAAATGAGCTCTTAGCTCCCAGGAGAGAGCAACCAACACACATATAATTCATTACCTTACAAGGTAGTAAGTGTAAGGACACAGATGTGGCACAAGTCATTATGAAAGCACAGAGGGGGGCACCTACCAAACCTAGCCGTGGCGGCAGTCAGGGAAGCCCTTCTCAGAGCATGTGGTAGGAGCTGACTTTTGATGGCCAGTGGTCAGTAGTCAAGTGAATTGGAGGGGGTGGGAAAACGTCTGGGATTCCAGGCGGAGGGAACAAGTACAAAGACATACAGGCCTGAGTCGATCGGACCCAGCTGAGAAATGCAGCAGTTCGGAATGCTTGGCACACAGATTCGCAGGAGTGGGACGAGACGTGGAGCTGTGAAAGTTGCTAGTAGGCTGGATCATGTGGCACCTCGTGGACCACAGAAAGGGATCTGCTACAATCCTGTATGCCCCTGGGGGGAATATGCAAGTGTTTTAAGTGAGGGAGAGACCCGACCCGGTTGGCATTTTAGAAAGAGCTCAGCGGCTGCAGTGTGAAGATTAGTGTGGTGGTTGCCAGTACGAGACTAGAGGCAGAGGATGACATCTCGAGAGGATGTTTATCCAGGGAGCAATGTCGAGAGCCCAAATTAAGGAACTGATGCTGTGAACAGAGAAAAAGAGGACTTCAGAGCCGCTGTAGATGCAGAGTTGATAGAATTTGGTTATGGACTGGAGATGGAAGGTAAGGAAGAGGCAGGTGTCAGGGAGTACTCTAGGGTTTCTGACTTGGGCAACTGGATGGTTGGGGTGTTGTCATTCATCAAGATAGGGAACCTTGGAGTTCATTTTCCCAATTTTCTATTTTTACAGGTGAGGAAACTAAACTTGCCCCACATCATTCGAAAAGTGAGTGACAGCTGGCACTAGAAGCCAGTATTTTCTGATTCTTTGCCAACTGTTATGTGTGCACGCACACATATGCACACACATGCACAAATTCAGTTTTGGATATGCCTGCGGGGCCGTGGAGATGATCTAGAGTTAGTAGGCCTGGGATATGGAAGAGGGACCTGGATTGGAGATAGAGATTGTGGAGTAAAGAGCAAAGAGACGGTAATTGCAGTCCTGAGGGGTAGGGAAGATGAGATGAGATGCCCTAGGAAGGATGCCTGGAGGGAGATGCGAAGGAGGCTGAGGATGAAACCTTGAGAAGTGCTAACATTTATAATAGAGGAAGAGGAGGGAGTGAAGGAGGGGAAATAGCATCTTTCTACTAGCACCTTTTCTTCACTTTTTGTAACCTATGTTGTTGAAAGGTACCACTTTTGGAGATGTGCTTAAAGGGAGTAACCACCTCTTCCCTTTTTGCTTTTTTCCGTGTCCATTAGCAGGAAATTATGTCCACACGCTGCAAAAGAATTTTCCAGTTGGAACAGATCTTACATCAGACCCTATTACAGAACGTATCCTATCAAGTGGAATGTATGAGGGGTATCCACAATCAAAAGTAATGGGGTCATGAGGGTGAAGCCTAATTAATTTCATCTAAGAAGTGGGGAATTAACCATGTTTGCCACTGTTATCATCATCATCATCAACATAGCAATTATTATTTACATTATTCACTTATCCTATTTTATGGATGACAAAACAAAGGCCCAGATTATGGATAGTAGAACCTGCTCAGGTTCACACAGTCAGTAGAAGAACTTAGACTTGAACACATTTAAGTCTAACTGTGGCTATGACAGTCCTGAACAAGAAGGGTTTCCTAATAATATTCAACAAATATTATTATGAATTGAGCACCTTCGATGGACCATACTCTAGAAAAGTGGTCTCCCAAGTGGGATACATGAGTCTCAGGAATGGGCAAAGGAATCAGATGTGGGGAGAACATATTGGAACTTCAATTATATGTATTTTACTCATCCTTTTTTATTTGTATGCTTGTGTTTATTTTAGAATATATTTAGAATATAATTAAAATATATCAGTAGACATGTACATATACATAACTTGTACATAAATAAGTATGTACACTCAGGTAGAGGTGTGTGATCAAAAGGTTTGTAGATGACCGGTGTAGAGACAGCGATAAACAAAACCTCACTAGCCCTGACCTCTTAGAATTTACACATAACGCTGTCTGTCTCCTGAGCCCACGTTCCTGAGTCTCTTTATTTTATACACCTTTGAAGTACACAAATCCTTTGTATTGCTTGGACCAAAGCACAGACCACAGATGTAATTTAAAATATAGTTTTGTGAACAATTTATTTTCCAGACATTTATCCCCAGAGGCTATTTCTCACTGTCAGAAAAAATCAGAGGTATCTATGTTTGAATCAGCACCTTCCATTACTCATTTTTATCGATGATGATTTTCTTTATAGTTGAAACATGAAAAGAATTTTAAAATTTGAAATACATACCCAGATAACTGACCATATTACAGGTTAGCTTCAATTTTCACACATTCCCTAAGCACTATTTTTCTTTTATATGTTGAATCCACCAATTCTCTCAGACATTCACCAGATATTTGGGAGCATCCTGGATTCCAAGCACTGTTCTAGGCACTCAGGAATTCAACTTGTATGTCAGCATATCTCCAATTTTTGTCTTTTCCAAAAGCTAACTGCTAAGGAGAGCTTTACTTATCTGGAGTGTTATTTTTTTCCCTTGCTCTCAGTTACCCAGCCACCTACAGCAAAAAGGAAGGCCCTGTCAGGTATTCAGTGTTAACTGTCAGATAAGAATAGAGCAAATATGTAGGAATTTATTTTATTGGTAGAAATGAAGTCACAGTTCCAGAAGCGGTTTCCCTTTTGATGGCTATGAGCTACGCTTTGAATTTTTAGAGTGCAAAGATCAGGATGTATCTGAATTATTAAGCATCTGTCCTGTCAGTATGTTAGTTTCAAGAGAGCCTAATTCAGCCAAGAATCAACAATGCCGAACTATAAGATTCCTGGAAACTCTGAGACGAGAATATGAATCCTATAACCATCCTGACCGTTCTAGTTGTGTGGTCAAATCTGGGCACTGTTTGAGTCTGAGACTTAACTCTGTGAAAGTAAACTTGGCTTTCATGAAATGTCTCAAGGTGAGCTGAGAGTTAAGCTCAGTGATACAATATGGTGACAGGATTGAGATGGCTGGCTGGACTAGACAATTAACAAGCATACTTCAGTCTGTTAAGTAGCAGTATTCTTGTTGGCTTAATCAAAATTGATCAGAGGGCTTCCCTGGTGGCGCAGTGGTTGAGAGTCCGCCTGCCGATGCAGGGGACACGGGTTCGTGCCCCGGTCTGGGAGGATCCCACATGCCGCGGAGCGGCTGGGCCCGTGAGCCATGGCCGCTGAGCCTGCGCGTCCGGAGCCTGTGCTCCGCAACGGGAGAGGCCACAACAGTGAGAGGCCCACGTACCGCAAAAAAAAAAAAAAATTGATCAGATCCTAGGCTTCTAACTGTGCTCTTTTGTTTGACTAAAGCTGGTGAATGTTTTCTGGACTGGTTGTGTCTTCCTGCTCTCTGAAGAGCTAACAGATTATTCCTCACTCTTGTTATCACCACCATTACCATCACCACCAACAAAATCATGCTGCCAACATATAAACAGATTCAGATTAGGAGACTCACAACTGAAATAATGCCAGTCTTTGATCATAGCAGTGACAAGTGGCTCCCACTTTAAAAACCTACCTTATCAGCATTTACTATGTACATGTAATAGGTTACTTACACACAAGCCTAGCTGGAATTTTGGATAGAAAATACCTTCTTGTTTTTTTTCTAATGAAGGAGCATGCCAAATAGATTTAAATGTTCATGGTCTGCTTAAAACTAGAGAGAGAATTTCCAGTAAAATGGATGTGGTGTGATTCAGCCCATGTAGATAATAGGCACTAAAATGTAGGCTCTGTGAGGACAGGAACATTTGTTTGGATCCCTATCATGTCCTCAGTGCCTCACATGACAGCTGGCACATGGTAGGCAGTCAATAAATTTTGTTTTGAATGAATGAATAAATACAAGTATCACAAAGAATGTCCACTTGATTAACCTGACTCCTTCCCCTCTCCCCTCAGGCAGATGGGGGAGTTTCTTTTAGTTTCATGAATCAGCCATGCTCCCTCTCCCACTGGGACTCTGCATCTTTTGTTCCTGCTCTCTGGAATGTTCATTTCCAGAAAAATGAACCCCTTGGTTCCCCCTCCTCCCCACATTACTTCACCAACTTAACTGCCCTGATACTGCTGTCTTTAGAAAGGCCCGCTTGCACAGTTGGCCCCTTGGCTGGTGTCTGGAACTTGGCTGACAAAGAGTTCCCTACACTCATATGAGGCTTGCACAAAATGATAAATGTGATTCACTGCATTTAAACAATTTCGTACAAACAATTTCGTATTGATGCTGAATCCTATCTGTTTTCCTTCTGGGTATCTGGAATTTTGCCATGTACCAGGCAGGTGGTGCCTACGTGACCAGCCCTCAACAGAAACCCTGGGCACTGGGTCCCTAATGAGCTTCCCCGAGAGACAACCTTTCACATGTGTTGTCGCGCTTGTTGCTGGGGGAAATAAGGGTGTCCTGGGTGACTCCACTGGGAAAAGAATGTTGGAGGTTTGAGCCTGGTTTCCTCCAGATTTCTCCCCATGCATCTTGTCCCCAAGCTGACTTCGCTCTGTATCCTTTTGCTGTAATAAACCATAGCCATGAGCACGACTATATGCTAAACCTTCTAGTGAATCACTGATCCTGGGGGCGGTCTGCGCAACTCCCGACATATCTCCTACTATAAACTCATCACATTTCATGAAATAAACAATGGCCTCAGATCCACCCGAGACTGCAAGCTTTATGGGGGCAATAACCTTGCTGGTTTTGTTCACCACAGTATCATCAGCACCCAGCAGAGTACCTGGCACACTGTGGATATTTAAAATATTCGTGTGACGCACGGATCAATGAAAGAATACATAAGCTAGAGAACTACGTATGGGAAACTAAAACCTTAAGGCTACACGTACAAACTCATTGTTAAAGGTAGAAGGATGGTTAAACCCAATATTGCTTCTGATTTTTACACCTCAGGGTCCAACAGTTTCTTGCAGAATACATATTTAAAATTATAACAAGAGCTAATTCGAAAATATGATCTAATAGATTCAGCTTTTTTCTCTTGCCTTTAACATAGCACCTGGCATATATAAGACACTAAAATATAGTTACTTAAAAAAGAAATTTATATATCTATATCTATATCTATATATATCAAGTTCAAACTCTATAATGAAATTGCTACACTAGTTTGCTCTCAGAATAAGAAATCAGCCTGGACTGTGAAAATCCATTCGTTAGCGAGTCATCACAAATTTGCATTTTTTTTCTGGAAAACTTACCCATACTTCATAGAATCACTTATTTTTGGAAAATATTTCTAAGCTTCTAGCTCTAACCCATTTATCATAAAGGTCCAGAGAGGGAAAGAGCCTACCCAAAGTCTTCACTGTACGAGCAGTGTATGGGGGATTGAATTTTTACTCCAAATTCATATGCTGAAGTCCTAATTCCCCCAACACCTCAAAATGTGACTCTATTTGGAGATACGGCCTTTAAAGAGATAATTACATTAAAAGGAAGCCGTTAGGGTGGGCCATAATCCAACAGAAAGTTGTCCACACAAGAGCAGGAGATTTGAACACAAAAAGAACCAGACATACACGCACACAGAAGAAAGTCCATGTGCGGGCGCAGCGAGAAGGTGGTCATCTGCAAGCCAAGGAGAGAGGTCTTTGAAGAAACCACCCCTGCTGACAACTTGATCTTGGACTTCTAGACTCCAGAACTGTGAGAAAATAGATTTCTACGGTTTGAGTCATGCAGTCTGTGGTGTTTTGTTATGGCAGCCTGAGCAAACAAATACAAATGTCATCCTTCAGATGACAACCTTTTGCTAAGCATCCCCATCAGACCAGAGAAAAGAGAAGGCAGCTGGCAGCCATAGATTCTAGGAGCCCTGGGCAGCTTCACCCCCCCTCCCGCTGCCCAGTCAAATTTCCAGCTGGAGAAGCCAAGGCAGCGGGACGGGGCTGCAGTGAGGCATGGGGAGGAGCCCGCCCTGGCAGACGGTTTGAAAGCAGGCTGCTGGGTGCTGGTCATTAGCAAGCAGGTTCCTGGAGATGGCAGCATTAGCTAACGATGACTCCTTCAGGCAGGCCAGCTGCCTTTTTGCATTTTCCCTAACAATTTACAGAAACGGTAGGATAAGGAATGGATCCAAATAAAGCAAGGACTCTTGCCAGGGCCATATGTTTCTAACTGGGGTGGGAAGCCCTAGCAGAGCTTATAGAATGTCTTTCTCTTGACTAATTTCAACCCCCCCCACCCCCCCACCTCCCATCCCTTTAGCAGAGCACAGTCTCCATGAACGCCAGGCTGCCTGCGGGACGATTATACCATTGCATCACTCAGTGTGGGTTGCAAATTTCCCATCCCAGTCATCCTGGTGAATTTACAGTCCTGCCCATTCCCCTTCTCTCCGCCCATCCTTCCTCCCCGCTACCTCGGGGCAATGTACCATGCATATTTCTGGCTTCAGGCTTGTGTTCCCACTGTATCCTCCATCTGGAATGCCCTCCTTCCCTTTGTCTAATTCCAATCCTTTATCTACTTCTAGGCTGAACGAAGCCCCTGTCATCCATGACGGCTTCCTTGGGCACCACAACCTGCAATCAGGTCTCTTTCCCTGAATCACAATGATGCGGTGTGATGAGCGTCCTATAACAGAGCTGTATGCGAGAAGCTGTGAGATGGGAGCAGGGGGTGGATGGGGGCAGGGCATAGAAGCTAGGAGAAACAAGCCTGTGTGTATACCTGGTGTGGCACTTAATCACATGCTGCCCTAGGAACATGTATGACATTGTGGTTTGACTCCCAGGTCACATTACATTTTCTGTATGTTGATCACGGCTACGTCAGGGGTCCCCCTGCCAACATTACCTCCCTCCTCACACCCCACCCCGCCATCATCTCTGCTTCACCTACCGTGTGTGTGTCACTGGCTATTTTCCCAAGCTGCTTGCCACTCTGTTAACTTAGTACGTGTTGAATATTACTGTAGAGGTGAGTTTCAATCCAGCGTGGCACCTCACTGAGTTTCTGAGAAAATCTAAAAATAACTGTCTTGTGATTGTTTTCAGTCATCATTAAAATGTCAGGAAGCGCTTGAAGGAAGAGCTAGCTGCTCTCTGCGAACTCTTCTGTGCCTAGAAATGAGTGTGAGCCCAGAGGGAGCTAGCAAAGGAACAGAGGCTGGAGGCCACCAAAAAGCGCCTAACTCAGGATCCCTGACGTTGAAACGCTCAGATGACTGAGGAAGCCCATGTACTGAGTGCTGCAGTGAGCGGTGGGCGAGGAGACCTGGAAGCCGGAGAAGACAGAGAGGGAGCGGGAAGAGAAGAAAGCTGATTGAGGACCAGCTCTACACCAGTCTCTGTGAAGGCTGCTTTACCCGGATTATCTCATTCAACTCCTTTGGCAACGCTGTGAAGTTGGTACCATTACCCCGCCCATTTCTGACATGACAAAAAGCAAGATTCGTTGATTAGTCCAGAACTGCACACCTAAAAAGTAGCAGGGGTGGGACTTCCCTGGTGGCGCAGTGGTTAAGAATCTGCCTGCCAACGCAGGGGACACGGGTCCGAGCCCTGGTCTGGGAAATCCCACAGGCCGCAGAGCAACTAAGCCCGTGCGCCACAACTACTGAGCCCGCGAGCCACAACTACTGAGCCCGCGTGCCACAACTACTGAAGCCCGCACACCTAGAGCCCGTGCTCCACAACAAGAGAAGCCACCGCAATGAGAAGCCCCCGCTCACTGCAACTAGCGAAAGCCCGCGTACAGCAACGAAGACCCAACGCAGACAAAAATAAATTTATTAAAAAAAAGAAGTAGTAGGAGCGAGATGTGAACCCACGTCAATTTGACTCCAGCTGGCTGTTCTATCCACCCCTGGGCTGACCCGGCAAAAGTAGCACTGAACACCAATGCCACCTAATGCTTCAGCTCTGATGTCTTGGGAGGAATGAGAAAGTTGTGTCTGCCCCTCCAAGTCAAGGTGTAAGGGGAGGAGAAAATGCAGGAGCAGACAAAGCCACGCCTGACAGTCACCACCTGACAGTCACCATCACGGTACTTCCTCCTCCCATCAGACCCTGGAGGGCCTTTGCAGCTGGTCCTCCCTGCTCAGTGTACACAATGAGGGGACACACCCTGGCTAGTGGAAGGGGCCTGCTCTGGGTTCACAAGGCCTTCTCCAAACAAGGGTTAGGGTTAGGTTAGACTTTTCCATGCAGTCTTTCCCAGACACAGTCAAGGGAATCAACAGCCCAGAGGCCATCAACTGGGCCACTGAACTGATGGGGGAAACAGAGCAAGTTCCTGGGTCCTAGTGCCCGGCACCCAAGCTCTCAACTCAGCTCTCTTCTGGCTCTCAGACCCTCCCTTCTCAGTAACCACCATCTGAAGGTTGAGATGATGGGGCCTCACCCTCCCCTCACACAGGAAATGCAAAGCCCTTGGCATATCACACGCTCCCTCCTTAAACTGCTGGCCCCCTTGGCCTGCCCTGAAGCATTCTGGTCCTGCAGCAATTTTTGCTTTGTAGCAAGTTTTGATTACAAAATCTGTCCGAAGTAAAATCATTTATCCTTCTTAAAGGATGCAGCCAAAATCGATGTATGCATTCTATCGTCTATAACAGTCATTTTATTTATGCTAATTATAGACCCACAATCAATTATTTGGCTATTTACTAATGGAAAATAAGGAAAGCGGCTCATGTGAATAAATTCACGCCCCTCCCTCCATTTTTAACCATCTTGGGATGGTCTGCACTGCACCTACTTCACTTTAATACAAATGTGCTCGGATGCCACGTCTGGGGGAACAGCAGGCCGCTCTCCTGGCTGGTCTCTTTAAGGCCAACCAGTAGCCAAGAGCAAAGTGCAGCCCTTCGTAATGTGTGGGAATCGAGAGGGTAAAAAGGTTTACTGCATACAGCCTGCACTCAGTTTTCATGCAGGTTGGTCAAAGTCATGGTTGGCTTTTGATTCATAAGTAAAGAAGCAAATTTCTGGTTAACTGTAGACGCCCAGACCAAGGACTGAGGATGACATCACGAAACTGATGAAATCACTTTTGCTTCAAGATCTAACGCTCCTAAATTTTTGCAATAGATCGGGAACACTGCAAACACCAAGTGAATACTGGTGCCCTGACATCTCCTTAGAGCTTATTTCAAACTGGTCACCTTCCCTGTAAAGTGCCATTTCTGGCAACTGGCTGAGAGGGAGCTATTTATACTAAGCAAAGCAGGGCATTGCTCCCGCAGACACCTCAAGTGTGCTTGTCTCATCACCTGGTTCTCTGGGCTAGCAAACATGGGAAGAATAAAGTTCTAATATGGGCTGAGGAGAAAGATAATGTGTGGAGCAGTTACAAAGGCCAAGCTTGTTGATCCCAAGCCCTGGGTCACAAGGGGACAGGGCAATGGGATGACCTTTAACCCTGTTTTCTGCAGCCCTGCCGGCCTCACTCTGGGGCCGGATCCTGGCCTCCTCATTGTCTCCTTTGTCTTACTTCTTAAGCGCAGTGTGTACAAGTGGAAAGGGTACAGCCTCCAGAGTCACAGAGACCTGGACGGACTCCACCACTTAGGGGCTGTGTGACTTGGAGCAATTAGGTCACCTCTCTGAACTTCAGTTCCTCCTCTGTAAACTGGGGCTATGCAGGGTTGTTGGGAGGCTAAGGGGAGATGATTCGAGTAAAGCAGCTGACACCTAACAAGACTTCAATAAATGGCAATTGTTCCTGCCAGTACTGAAGGCCTGGATCCTGTATTTCCCTTCCCTATTCCTAACCATTAGCACAGTTACTTCGTGAATAAACATAGCCTTTGATGAGTCCCTGCTATGTGCCAGGAACCGTGCTAGCTGCTCTTCATGCCTTGTTGGGTGGGGGAATGTGGGGAGATGATGGTTATAATTAAAGGAACAGTTTGGTTCCTGAACTTCTGCCAACCTCAGCAACCATTATTCACCTTAGAGATGCTCGTGTCACAGACCCTAAACAATGCACAGTTAATCCAGATCAAAGTTATTTACACGTGTTCCCCTAGCACATCTGACCTCCTTGAGCAATTCCTTGCATCCATCCTAAGCTGAACAGGCAGAAAGGAGCTGCTGTATGATCTGAACGTCTGTGTGCGTGTGCATGTGTGTGCCACAGAGAAAGGCAAGGGCTAGAAAAGCTCTGCAAGGGTTTGCAAGTGTTTACTTTACATGAACCATCCCCTTCCAGTGCTGACGCTTGCAAAGAGGAACCAGGAAGCCATCTCAAGCCTACCTGGGTGTTAGTCCCACTTTGCAAGGTTGCAGCCCCCTTAGAGAACTGACATTCCAGAACCCAATGCGGGCGGGGTAGGGTCTTGGGGAACGCGGCCAAAACAAAGGGAGAAATTAACAGACAACGCATTGCAGATTAGAAGACTGAAGGCTACAAGGCTTGCCTTGGTCTACACCCCCTCACCTCATCCCGGCCTCCACTTCAACTACTGTCAAGGCCTCCAGTTTGCCTCCGGTAAACTAACGTACCAGAGGGACTTCAGCAAGAGGTCACTGAGTCAACAGCAGAGCTGGGTTAGAACCCACATCTAAACTGTGTGAACCCTGGCCCTCTAACACTCCACCGAAAGTGATACCTTGTAAGCTACAAGGAAAAGAAATCCTGGCACAATTGAACAAGGACAGGTCAACATGAGACCTCAACTTTCTTCCAGCTCCTAGGAACACGTGTCTGGACATACATTGCGCTATCAGAGACACTGGTCAAAATCCTGAACGTGCAGATTTATGTTCCTCTCTGGCTCTGATCTCAGCAGAATCATCATGTTAAGTGGGCTGGAAAGAACCCCAGGGGGTTCATTTAAGTCAACTCAAAGGGCCTCTGCCCGTGCTTTTTATGGTCCTTGAGATTTAATATTCTCTACCATGCTGCCTGGTCCTCCCTCACCTGCCATTCATTTCTTATTAATGATTACTTATGAATTTGACAAAGGTCACAGACACGATTTTTTACTCTCATTACCAAACTCAGTCATAACTTTTGAATTAAATAGGACTGCTCCCCCAGAGCTCTGAGCACTTCATCACTCCTGGAACGGCTTTGGAAATGTTCAAGGCCAAAGGCTTTGAAAGGGCCACGGAGGCAGCAGGCTGGTCAGGAGTCACGCTGCCGTCCACACTGTTAAAGCTGGTGGCAAGTTGGGCTCTCAGAAAGCAAATGAAGGGACTTCCCTGGGGGCTCAGTGGTTAAGAATCCGCCTGCCAATGCAGGGGACACAGGTTCGAGCCCTGGTCCGGGAAGATCCCACATGCCGCGGAGCAACTAAGCCCATGCGCCACAACTACTGAGCCTGTGCTCTAGAGCCCGCGAGCCACAGCTACTGAAGCCCGCACACCTAGAGTCCGTGCTCCACAACCAGAGAAGCCACTGCAATGAGAAGCCCGCGCACTGCAACTAAGAGTAGCTTCTGCTCGCCGCAGCTAGAGAAAGCCCGTGTGTGGCAATGAAGACCCAACACGGCGAAAAATAAATTAATTAATTAATTATTTTAAAAAAAAGAAGCAAATGAATAGTGTGATGTGTGCCCCACTGGACTTGGGAACAGGAGCCGGGGCTGGGCCCTCCACTGTCCAGCACAGTGTCTGTCATAAAGCAGCTCCACCGTCAATGCCCACCAAGGTGGCACCAAGTGCCCTCCTATTTATCAAACCCAGAGGGTATTTTTCAACTAGACTTCAAAAGATCTGTTTGCCAGCACTTGACATTGAGAAGCACACTTTGCTCTTGGATATTCCCCCACTCTGGGCTTTCCTGACCCCACGTTATCCTGCTTAACTTTCCAGCTTCTCCATCCCCTCTTCTGTCTCCCTGACGGCCTCATTTTCTACTTCAAACTTCTAATCATGGCTAGTACCCAAGATTCTGTCAACACCTCTCTTCTCTTCTTCTTCCTTCGCTTCTCTCTAGATCTGAGCTGTCCAGTGGAACTTTCTGCAATGATGGAAATATTCTATATCATTGCTGTCCAATATGGTAGCCACAAGTTAGATGCAGCTATTGAACAAGTAAGCATGGCTAGTGGGATTGAAGAACTGAATTTTAAACTTCATTTAATTACAAATAACTGAAACTTAGCTAGCCACACGTGCCTAAGTGTGATCTTATTGGCTAGCACAGCCCTAGACACTTGTGTGTGGCAGTCTCGTACCTTCACCTGCCTCCAGGGAGCACTTCCGTGTTTATCACTCCTCCATGTCCTTTGACTTGATAAAACCAAGTATATGTGGAAGAATTTCATAGATGCCACTTCCAATGAAATCTCCACTTACAGGCCCAGCACACAGGAGAAATACTCGTGAAATGAGAGTGTGAACAAAGGGCAGTGAGTTCATTTTAATTTCATCCATTGTTGTGAGAACTAGATTTTTGGAATGAGATCAAGACTGTTCAGATGAAGAACAAATGACTTAAGCTGGCTGTTGAAAGACAGAACCTACGTTCTTCTCCAAATGTACTGCATTCCTTTACCACCTGTAGGACAGGAAGAGCTCGGATTCTGTCCTCTGAAGAGGCAGCGTGGGGTTGGGTTTAACATCTTGGCACCTGCAGTTGGACTGTCTGGGTATGAATCCTGGCTCCACCACTTGCAAGACAGAAATGTGCGCAAGTTACTTAACCTCTCACTGCCTCAGCTTCCTCACTGTAAAATGGGGACGATAATCACAGCACTTACTGCATGGACTTATAGTGAGGATTAAGTGCAATAACACATAAAAGTGTACCTAATGCAATATCTGGCCTAGAATAATGGTTATAATAGTAGCGAATCTTGACCTAGATTACAAGCTTCCTGAGTTCACTAAATCTCCCTTAGACATGCCATCCATTAGGAAGTCCAGGTCTAAAATGAGGACCCAGGAGTTCCTGGTGGTGCAGTGGTTAAGAATCTGCCTGCCAATGCAGGGGACCCGGGTTCGAGCCCTTCTCTGGGAAGATCCCACATGCCGTGGAGCAACTAAGCCTGTGCGCCACAACTACTGAGCCTGCGCTCTAGAGCCTGTGAGCCACAACTACTGAGCCTGCGTGCTGCAACTACTGAAGCCCGCGGGCCTAGAGCCCATGCTCTGCAACAAGAGAAGCCACCGCAATGAGAAGGCCGCGCACCGCAACGAAGAGTAGCCCCCACTCACCGCAACTAGAGAAAGCCTGCACGCAGCAGTGAAACCCCACGCAGCCAAAAATTAATTAATTAATTATTTTAAAAAGTATATAATTCGATGGTTTAAAATGAGGACACCTTTAGGGGCAGAACTGCCTAGTAGGCCTAGTCCTGTACACTCACTTCTGGAGTACTCTCAGCCCCTGGGTTTCCAAGCCTCGTAGGGCTGCTCACAAGTTAATATAATTGTTTTCATAGCCGACTACAGAATTCTGGAAGATATTCTGGATTTATAAAGGGATAGTTCCCAAACTGGCTGAGTTTTTCATCATAGCTCATTATAACTAGAGACAATGGAGCCCCCCCCTGCTTGGCTCACAACCAGCTTGGGAAAAATACGTACATGTATACATAATACACAATACAAAAATATATGTATATATATTACATTGCATATTTATTTTATATAATATATACACATCAACATGTATGTATATATACATAATATGCATATGGACATATAAACATATACATAAACCTATTTTTTCCCAAACTTGCTTTGAGCCAAGCAGAGGGCTCCACTTTCTCTAGTTATAGTCTATCTACCTAGATATATAATATAAATATACAATATTACACACATCATATAATATATGTAGTATATATTATATCTAGTACATACATACATAACATATCCTATGTAACGGAGGGGTTTCCCCTATTTGAGGTGGTCTTAATACCTGGAACTCCTCTAGCTGGGAACCTGTGTGTCCTTGCTGGTTTGGGGATAGACACATGGCTCACTCCACGAATATTTGCAGTCCTTCCACGTCACATCCGCTACATCTGCCTGTGCACAAAAGCATGGCTCTTGTATCTGTAAAGACTGTGTCTCCTGTACAGCAAGCAAGACAACTGGATGCTAAGACCTTAAAGTCAACATTTGTTTGGGGATTGAATGTTCTGGTAACAGTTAATTAGCACCCTCATTCATAGTATTATCCTCAATCCTAAACCATGAACCTTAACACAAGGGGCTGCTTCGGCGGATACTGAAGAGTTGGCATCCTTCCCTTGAGGTACCACCCACTCCCTGCCTTGAATTCACCAGCTGTCCAGCAAGGCCTTGCATGCTTTGGCCACATGGTAAGTTGCAGTTCTGTGCTCCATCTGGTGCTAAGAATACATCCTCAGCCACGGGACAGCATGCCACTCTTGCATTTATGTACTGGGCAGAGAAAAAACAGAGCTGGAGAAGTGGTTGAATCGGGGCAGCAGAAGTACAGCAAGTACTCACACCGTCAGCTGGTTGCTCTGTAGAAAGAAGCAAGTGGTTACCAGCCAGACACCCTGCTTCCCACCCTGCGCTCGAGGCACAGAGGAAAGGAAGACACTGTCACTTCTTCGGATCCAGTGGTCCCAAACGAGCGTCCTTCCCCCCCTGCATGAGTAGCATTTGCTGACTGTGTTTCTAGCTTGTACCCTGAGCTGAGAAGCCCCTTCCTTTGCCTCGGGAGCCTCAGATCCAGGCCCCACCAGGACAGCCCAGCAGCGCAGGAACCAACTATGATTAGGAAGCATGTCAACCCTGAACCCGGGCCAATGGACTCTTGGCAGCTTTTCAAGATGAAAGCATGTGTAATTAACTCTCTGATACGCTCGTGGAATAAAATCAAATTCTATTGTTTCACCTGAAATAAAATTCGGGTATAGGGCAAAGCTCTAACCCTTGCTGATGGAAACACAAACCTTTTAAAAAATCGTACAACAGTCCCTAAGTGGGCACCCTTAGGCCTGCTGCTGGTCCTTTTAGTGCCGGGGTCGGCAAACTATGGTATGGCCCCAAGGTCAAATGCAGCCCACTGCCATCTGTTTTTGCCCAGCCACAAGTTAAGAATGTTTTTTTCATTTTTAAATGCTTGAGAAAAATCGAAAGAAGAATAATGTTGCATGATACATGAAAATTATATGAAATACAAATTTCAGGGTCCTTAAGCAAATTTTTAATGGAACACAGCCATGCCCATTTGTTTCTGCATTGTCTGTGGCCGTTTTCTAACTACAGTGGCGAAGTTGAAACGTTACAGCAGAGGCTGCAAAGCCTAAAATATCTACTGTCTAGCCCTTTATGGAAAGAGTTTTCCAACCTCTTTCTTAGTGTTCCAAGAGTCTCTTTTATAAACTGCTATTAACTGTACCTTTATCAAATTAGATGATGGGTTTAAATGCACCTTCTTGGGGATTCAAAAGGCAACACAGAGGCCAGGAGGAAATCTGGGGTCCTATAAGAGATGGCTGTTACTCCTCTTCTCAATCAGTTCCTTCACATTTATAGCAAGGATCTACTCAACACAATAAACATGTACTAAGCCTCCGAATGGCAAAAAGCAAAAAAAGAAAAAAAAAAGTGGTCAAGAACTCAAGAGTTGGAGGGACCTTGCTTTGGATATCGCTTCCATCACTTGCTTAACAGGTAAGCTGGAGAAGTCCTGTGACCTTGCAGAGCCTCTTTCCTTATCTGCAAAATGAGTTAATAATATATTAACCTGGGACTTCCCTGGTGGCACAGCGGTTAAGAATCCGCCCGCCGATGCAGGGGACACGGGTTCGAGCCCTGGTCCGGGAAGATCCCACATGCCGCAGAGCACCTAAGCCCATGCGCCACAACTACTGAGGCTGCGCTCCAGAGCCTGCAAGCCACAACTACTGAGCCCACGTGTCACAACTACTGAAGCCCGCGTGCCTAGAGCCCCATGCTCCGCAACAAGAGAAGCCACCGCAACGAGAAGTCCGCGCACCGCAATGAAGAGTAGCCCCCGCTCGCCGCAGCGAGAGAAAGCCCACGCGCAGCAACAAAGACCCAACGCAGCCAAAAATAAATAAATTTATATATAAAAAATAACATATTATCCCATTTAGTGCTCACAGCAGTCCAGTGTAATAGGGAAGAACAAATCTGACTCCATATCCCGTCTGTTTCTTTAACTTTGACCTTTATATTCTATAGCTTTTGCTACAAGTTAATCGCTATAGGGATGTTGCCTATAGCTTAAAGTATACCTAATGGCCCATCTCCCAGGACCCTGCCTCCTGAGCAATGAAGTTAAGCTAAAATACCTTCATTTACCCTCATAGGAAACATCCTGCCCAGGCTCACCTGTGAATGGCAGCAGGAAAGAAGACGTTAACACACGTCCTCCGGAGGCTGGCAGGAACCAGGAAATATTTGCAATAACGCATTGCCTTTTTAATTTTACCTCCTCACCCCCCCAGCTTTGCTCTGTAAAAGAAACTAGCATCCTGACGGGGGCAAGGTGGGACACTTTGGGACACTAGTCCACCGTCTTCTCAGTCTTCTGGCTTTCCAAATAAAGTCACCATTCCTTGCCCGAACACCTTGTCTCTCAATTGATTGGCCTATCGTGCAGCGAGCTGTATGGACTCCGTAACAATCTGCTAGGTCAAAGTGCTTTTCAAAGGCAAGAATAAAAATGCCTTGCATGCCTGCCAGTGTGATGATTATTACATGTACTGTCTCTCCTCTATTTGCTCAATTAGTCATCCCTTCAAGACTGTCAGACCTATTAAGCATGGCTTCCCCTTACAGAAACTCATTACATGTGTTGCCTTTGACCAGGTAGGACTCTGTGACCCTGTCCTCCAGTATACACTCCACCAGCTTATTTGACATGGAAAGTCAGACTCCCTCATCTCACTCATACCGTGCCAGGCACTCTGACCCCATGCCCAATTGTCATATAGCAGAAAGAAGCCAAGACATATTTCAAAACAAATCAAGGTATATACAATGTGAGTTAGAGATGGCCTGAAGGGAATTCCAGAAAAAATGTCACCACATGAAAACAGAGAAGTGCTATGTTGTCATGGTTAAGAGAGCTGGTTCAGCAGTCAGATGGGCTTGGATTTGAATCCTCCCTCTGCCCCTAACAGCTGTGAGGCCTGGAACAACTCATAATCTCTTTGAGCCTACTGAAAACCCTTCCATGTCTCCCCATTGCCCCAGAGATAGCGTCACCATCCCCAAGGCGACTGTCAAGACCCTGCATGATCTGGCTCGTATGCAACTCTCTTTTCTCTCCGCTCTCAAGCCTTCCTGGACTTGTTTCACATCCTTTGAATGTTCCATGTTCTTTCCTACCAAAGGGACTCTGCATGTGCTATTTCCCCAGCTGGGAATGAAATGCCCACCCCTACTCTACTCTTGCCTAATTCACCTAGTTAACACCCATTCATCCTTCATCTTTCTTGTCCTTTTAGGTGTTCAAGGTCTTCTGCTGGTGTTCGGTAGGCATTCTGTGAGAACTGTTCCTTGAGGCCTGTAGATGTATTTTTGATGTATTAGTGGGAGGAGGTGAGTTCCGTGTCCTACTACTCTTTCGTCTTGATTCTCCCTCTCCCATTCATGCTTCAGACCTTAGTTTGAATGTCATACCTCCAGAAAGTTCTTCCTAACCCCACCGCCATGTCCACACAACTGGTTTCTGGACAGCCCCTACGCCCACTGCATCCTATGCCTCTGTGGGCTAGCATCTGACACCAATACTTACATTTTTAAAAATGCAAAGCGGGGATTAATTGTTAAATGTCTGTCTCGCCCATGAGAACAAGGATCTGGTCACCATTTGGTCTAGCACCTAGATTTGTGCCTGCTACATAGTAGGTGATCAATAAATACTTATTGGATACATGAATGAATGACTCTGGGATGTGCTGTTTCTTAGAGGATATCAACTTTATCATGTCACAGAGCGAGAGGTTCCAGAAAGCTAACATCTGCACAGTCGTCAGTTCACTGATGACAAAAGGACTCAGAAAGCAGGAAGAAAACCCTCTCAGAGTAGCAGTTCCCACCTCCCCGCTGACATAATTTCAGGGCAAACCTCCTTCTCTGTTGCTAGCCAGAATGCTACTCTAAGCCAAATAATGCGGCCCACGTTAAGGGAATTTAAATATCTTTTCGACGTTGCACATGATTTATAATGTCTGCAAAGGCAGAGCTGAGATGGTTGATGTTTCCTTACACTGCAAGAAATTAAGGTGTCTATTTTCCCCAGCAGGTGTGCGAATACTGTAAATGCAATTAATGCTAATGACAGCACGTGCCCGCCAAGAGAGCAAAGTGAACGAGGGAAGTTGTTCCTGTTATAATCTTCTCGCAACTTCCCATTGCCTCAGCAAGGAGGATGCGGCTTCCTTTTCTGCCTCTTAAGATACGAGCAATAATCTCACTCTTAGTTTCCATGTCTTTTACCCAAGACAGATATAAGTTCCCTATAAACCCATTTTGAGCAGAGTAACACTGAACGTGGTGTTCTGGCATTCAACTCCGCTTCTCATACTTTCATGTGTGTACAGATCCCCTGGGTATCTCGGTAAAATGTAAATTCTCACAGGCCTGGGATCCTTCATTTCATGCCGTGGGTTCACAGACCAGACTTTGAGAAGGGAGGTCCTAATGGATACTTTAGCCTTTTTTGGTATCATCAGTAGTAAATGATGTGCTCAATGATCATTCTGACGCCCTGAAAATTCCTTCTGAACCATCCCCCAAAGAGCAGAAATTCAAGACATCAACTTGAAATCTTGGGGCCACAGTTAAGGATTCCCCAGTAAAGCAACTCTCTGGAATGCTAAGGGCTGTTTCAAGCTTGGAGTAGGATGGCTACAAGCAGAAGCTGTAGTCAAAACAGACATGGACATCCTGGTCCAGCCATTTACAAGCTGTGTGACCTTGGCCAGGGCATTTATCCTTACTGAGCATCAATTTTCTCACCTGTGAAAAGGGATGATAATTGCTGAGGGAATTTGGAGGATTAGAGACTAGAGATATAGTGCAGAGCCTGGCAGTGATTGTATTAGCACAGCCAAGCGTCATCTTGGCCCCATAAAACCTGGTTGCATATAAGACCCATGCTAGCTGGCCAACTAAGCTGAACTTTGTGGAGGGAAGCTGCCACAGGGAAGGGGGCCCCTGCCCAGAGAAGGGGGCCTCCGGAGGGACTGAAAAGTTACAGACGTTTGGGACTTGGTCCTTAGCCCTTTGAGATCACGACTGTCATCGGCCCCATCAGGAACAGCGTCTTGGAAACCCAGCATCACCCACAGGCCCCTTTCTACTCACAGCCACCCTTTCAGGCCTGGCTGTTTAGGTACCTATCACTTTACCTTCAGACACCATGAAACACTTTCTTAAAACTAGAAACATCCTTCTCTCTATGGAATTTGGAAAGTTTTATAGTTTTTTAGGCATGCATTTCATTATCTGATGTATAAGCTCTGGAGTCAGATGGTCCAAATTTCATGTCTGACATGTAGTTTCTTTTTTTTTTTTTTTCGGTACGCAGGCGGCACGTGGGATCTTCCCGGACCGGGGCACGAACCCGTGTCCCCTGCATCGGCAGGCAGACTCCCAACCACTGCGCCACCAGGGAAGCCCTGTAGTTTCTTTTAACTTCTATGCTGTTCAGAGTCAGGATAGAGGTTACCCTTAGAAGTTAGTGACCAGAGTGGCTCTTTTTGGGGTGCTGTTAATGTTCTGCTTCTTCACCTAGGTGGTCATTATTTAGGTGTGTTCAGTGTGTAAATATTAATCACTAATTACATATGCAATCTTCTGTATATGTATTATACTTTACTATAAATTTTAAAACATGCCATTCATATTAACTCATCTACAAAGACTAGGCAATGATGGGAATAAATGCTTTTATGTTCAAAAGGCGAGAGTAAGTAGGATAGTTTAAAAAACAAATCTCGCAAGCAGCCAGTCTCCGTGCCAGCAGCCTAGGAGGTGACATCTCATTAATCCTCCCCATCAGCCCACTTCCTTTTATTTTGGTCTATGTGAAAAAAAGGCACGAAGCAGATTCATGGAAGCCTAGAACTCCTGTGAGAAGGGTAGGAAGGACTGTACAGTTTGGGGTCTGGCAGAGCAGCGCCCGGACTTGCTTGGTTTGGTTCTGTCCCAGGTGGTGTCTAATTGTGTGACACCGCGGGAGCCAACATCCTGCGTCAGCTGCAGGTATGAATCAGCGTGGAGCACCACTCAGCTGACTGTTCTCATCCAATAACGCTGTCACCGAGCTTATCTCTCACGTAGAGAACAATGATACACACTTGATCCATGGCTACTTGGCAAGCAGTCATAAATGGATCCTATTTCATGGCAGTTACTGAGGTTAGGATTTTTTCTTCAAGATATGTTTGTGTGGACACAGGAGCTGCATTGCAAAGGAATCACTGGGTTGGCCAAGGTTCTTCCGGAAAGACCCGATATCTATAGTAGCCCTGACAGCAGCGTGGTGGGGTAGTTAAGCATGTGGCTTTTAGTGTAAGAAAGACCCAGGTTCAAGTCCTTGCTCTGCCACTGACTACCGGTGTGACCTTGCACTAGTTCCCTAACCTCTCTGTGCCTCAGTTTTATTAGAAATGGATCAGGTTGCTTGGAGGCGTAAACAAGCTAATGTCTGTGAAGTGTGCCTAGCCCAGGACCTGGCACAGATTTAAACACTCAATAAGTAATTGTTACTGTGGCATCATTATGCCCGCGACTGCCATGGAAAATCAATGAGATAAAATGTAGAAAATGCCTGATGCGAAGTTAGTGCTTGATAAATGTTAACTGTGATCACCTCGAGACCACTGTTTCAGAGATTAGCATTGGTGTGGGAACATCTGGCCCATAGGGAAGCTGGGTATTTTCCTGATTAGCTGGAGTATAATCTGACTTGTAAATGAAGAAAAGGAGTTACTGTCCCTGAAAAGGTCTTGCCAAACCCCCGGGGGCTGGGGCTGGCTCACCTTGTGCCTGGTTGCCCATGCTGCCCACCTGCAAGGAGCCATCCGGTTACAAAGTTGGACATGATCTTTTCCCTGAAACATTATCCTGGATCTCTCTCACTTTATATTTATTCATATAGCTATTCACTTGCAGGTCCTCCTTTAGCACATGATTTCCCCAAACGTGTTCCAAAAATCAATAGTCTTTGAAAATGTATTATTCAGTGAAACAAAAATGTTACGTGGTCAAATAAGGCAGAAACTCTGCATACTATACCCCTCTTTTGAGATCTGTAACATACACTGGCCTATTGAAGGTTCTGACAAGTCCTACCATTCATGCAATCACTCGTTCATTCATTCATTTAATACAACATGTATTGAGTGCTTACTGTTTGCCAGTCACTATTCTAGGCACTGGGAAGAATATAGCAAAGAACAAAACCACCTTACAGGGCACTGTTTAATCCAGTGTTTCCCGACAGCATTCTCTCTGTAGAGACCCTTCATGATTCGGCACCCAATGCCCCACCCTCACTACAGCTAAAATGAGTATCTAGAATCTCCAAAGCCTGGCATTTGATCTCACACCTCTGTGCATCCGCTTTGCCCTCCTCCCCACTGGAATGCTTTTTCTCCCCTCAACCCACTCCCACCTCACTAACCCCATTCTTCCATCTGGATTCTGCTCAAGCTGAAAATTCTCCGAGCAGGTCTCTTAGTTCACGCCACCAGGCTGAACGCCCCTCCTCTGCACTCGCGTCGTGCACAGGGCACACCCTGTACCGTGGCACATTCGTAATGATCTTTTTACTTGTCCATCCTCAACCAGACTCTGCATTCCTAGAAAGAAGTGACCGTGCGCCATCCATCTCTGTATTCCCAGAACTTAACTTGTGTTTGGCTCTCAGTACTGACTCTGCAAACAAGTGTTAAATGCCTGTGCGAATCGGGGCCAACAGTCTAGTGTTATGCAAATGATTTTCCAAAGGCACCAGCTCTTAGCAGGCTCAGCCTGGGAGGGTGTGATTTGGCAAGCGTTGGACTTCAGCCCCAACCGACCCCATTCCCCCATCGGCCTGCCACCTTTTGGCCAGCAACCCTGAAATGGAAGAATGGGGTTCCAGGCCGGGGTAGGGGATCTTAGGGGGAACATTAGACTGTCCTGCACAGCCCTTTCAGACCTGAAACACTATATAAATAACCTAAATAAAATAAGTAAACCAAAGAGAACTTTGATGCAATCCTACATATAATTAGCATGTTTCCTTTCTCTTAAGTGATTATTAATTATTAATAATTATTTAAGCGAGACATAATTATTATTATGTTATTTAATATAATTATTAATTATTATTAACTTGGCTGTACTCCGCTGATGGCCCATTAACCAAATCGGACATTCTGCAGCTCATTCTGTAGGATTCCCACTACAATGAAACAAGTTAAAAATTGGCCTTACTGCTGTATTTCATTTATATAACTTGGGAATTATAAATAACATTGAGGATTGCCAGATAAAATATAGGATGCCCAGTGAAATTTGAAATTCAGATAACAATGAATTTTTTTAGTATAAGTATGGCCCATGCAATATTTGGGACATACTTATACTAAAAATTTTTGTTGTTCTTTACGTGAAATTCATATTTCACTAGGCATCCTCTATTTTTATTTGCTAAAACTGGCAACCCTATATGTGATGTTTTTGTGTATCAACAGCTATAGGATAGTCAAATTTTCCTGGTACTGTACCTCCAGAAATAATTATAGGGCATTTAAGGGCAGTAATCAGTGGATAAACATGGGAACACCCTCGCTTCTTTCCCTGACATTCAGGATGGAGTAGACAAGGAGAAAGGAGACTGTCATGATTCTGGAAGAGAAAGAAGCTTTTCTCTCTGAAAGGAAGGGAGCAAACTCAGTTTGGAAGGATTTAGAACATCAAGGTTGGGTTGCTAAATTCTGCAGAGGCTGTGATAACAGATGCATTTAAAGTGAAAAGTAGAAAGAGCCTTCATTTTTGCTATTGATTGGTTAGGTTCTGTTCTCCGTGCTTTCAGAGAAAACGTAAATTGATGACTTCTTTAAAAGCAAGTTTTTCGAATATTACAATGAGGAGAATAAAAGTACCTATGCCTCAGGGCTTTAGCAAGAACTAAACCTGGTAACACATTTTAAGCACCCAACCAGAGAAAAGGTTCCAGAAATTGGAGCTGCTAATATTATTATCATCTCTATTGTTGGTATTATTTCTAAATCTGGGGCAATCTTCTATGAGCTTCCCTTCTTCCAGAATACAACAGGAAGGACTACAACACAGGAATAACTGGTTAGGTGAAGGGCGGGCATAGGGAGCTCGATACCTTCCATCTTGTCACTGCTGAATTTGTACTCTAAAATTACAGCAACCCCCAACGACAGCAAAGGTTTTACCCAGACAGAATTTTTTTTTTTTTTTTCCCGGGATCTTAGTTCCCCGACCAGGCATCGAACCTGTGACCCCTGCAGTGGAAGTGTGGAGTCTTAACCACTGGACTGCCAGAGAAGTCCCCCCAGACAGAATTTTGATACTGTTTATTTTCAATTATTATGTATTTTGTGTGTCAGTCCTTTAACTCCGTGCTGTTTTCAACCATGTTTAGCACTGGCACTGAGCAAACTTTGCTAGTTTTGTGAGTAAGTTGCAGAGATGTAAAGATGGCCAGAGGTTGGGTCTCATTTTCTATTCAAAAGCATGTTCTGTTAGCCGGATGGTAAATTAGAATCTCAAGTTCTAACACAAATTGATCGACTATGGTTTTGGCCACTTTTTCTTTTACCTCTGTGATTTATTTAACAGGTCATTAGCTTTGGTAACTTTTAAAATCCACGAAGTACTCTAACTACACATATTATAGATCTTGTGTTAGACTGGTGTTACGTCTCATACTATTGGTTACTAACAGGAATCTAGACAAAGTGTCATTCATTGAGTCTTGCTGGCAAAGCTAGTTATGAACGTATACAGAGTGGGCTCAAACCACAGAAGCAGAGAAGACTATTTCCCCACTGCGCTAACTGCTGCGTCATTGTGAGTTCAAGGTGATGGCTGGTCTATATTTAGTCCAGAAAAAGGGCCTCACTGAAAAGCTAAAGAGGTGATCAGTTGATACTCAGTAAAGGCAAATGATAGTAGCTGCGTAAAATTTAAAGAGGGATCAGGATTCCAGGAAGCAAGTTAATCCGAATAGAACCATGAAATTAGTTAGTCCACCCTTATGGCCTGTGCCCCCCACAGTCCGTACTGTGCCCGAGAACTGGTCCTGATGCACAGTGCTATTCCTTCCAGTGAGGTCACATGCGGGCCTTCCAGAGAAATCCTGATCTCACTGGGCCCCTAGATGACAGGAGCAAAGTTGGACTTACTGATGAGTAAGGCAGATGGGCTTCCCAAGTCTCCGGGACCAAGTGGGCGGTGATGGGGGAGAGGAGCAAACATGTCACTGTTCCCACTTGTACATGTTAAGAAACATTAAACATCAATAACAATTGCCCATTAGCCTAAGAACTCTGAAATACTGAACAATCAAATGATGAACATTATCCACTTTTCATAAAGCCATGCTACAATATATTGTTAAGTGGCTAAGGCATTACAACCAAAGTAAAATTTGGACTGTCCATATTCCATAACAGTTTATGTTTATAATCTTCCTTCTTAGCCGTCAATACTTTTGCTAAGGCACAAAAAATAATTTAGGATTAAGCAATTTAATACAAACTGTATTTCATGGAGGAGTTATTTCACAACTTGAGAACACAGACCATTCAGCATCCATCAAGCGTCTACAGAGCACACTTAAGGTACCATATGCTGGCAGTAGGACACACCCATGCCTTTATTTTGTTAAGATTCTTTCTAGTTTTTTCGGTTGATTTTGTTAAAGCCAACCCAGAAGGGGTTTTACCTTTACAAGTGTGTACACGGATAGATTCAAATAATCTTCCATACTCTTAACACAAGCCCAATGTACCATACAGTCCAGTGACACCAGTACCACTGTCCTCTGTCCTGTCATTGTGCCACTCCTTTGCTCTAGGCCCTGTCTCAGGACCAGACTTGAAGGAGATGATGATCTACTAGAAGGGAGGAGATAATGGTTTCTACCCACTCCTCATAGGAACTAGTAAAAGTAGGACCGCAATAAGTAACTTGTTTATTTATTTATTCTTTGGCTGTGTTGGGTCTTCGTTGCTGCATGCGGGCTTTCTCTAGAAGCAGCGAGCGGGGGCTACTCTTACTTGCGGTGCATGGGCTTCTCATTGCGGTGGCTTCTACTGTTGTGGAGCACGGGCTCTAGGTGCGCGGGCTTCAGTAGTTGTGGTTCATGGGCTCAGTAGTTGTGGCTCGCGGGCTCTAGAGCGCAGGTTCCATAGTTGTGGCGCACGGGCTTAGTTGCTCCGTGGCATGTGGGATCTTCCCGGACCAGGGCTCGAACCCGTGTCGTCTGCATTGGCAGGTGGATTCTTAACCACTGCACCACCAGGGAAGTCCCAGTAACTTATTTTTAAACTTAAAAAGTGAAAGAACTAACAGTGAAGTTTAGCTCACCCTACAAAACACACCTCAAATGCCTCCTCTGTAGCAACAGAGGTGATGATGATGAACCTGATGATGACGATGATGCTGAGAGCTAAAACGTATACAGCACTTACCAGAAGCTAGTCAAGGGCTTTGTACGTATTAACTCATTTAATCCTGACTTCATTCATGTGAAGGGGGCACTGTATTCTCCCAATTTATAGATGAGGAAACTGAGGTATAGAGAAGTTTAGTACTTTGCCCAAAGTCATCCAACTGGTAAGTAGCAAAATTAAGATTCAAACACAGACAAGTTGGAGCCAGAGGCCATGCTCTTATCCGCCACGCCAAACTGTTACGCCTTCCTAGAGCTTCCATAGCACCTCCACAGAGTCTGGCTTAACCTTACACAGTTGGCACTTAACAGAAATGACTAGAATACAAGGCATGTTATCTAAGTGTCCACTTCCCCCACTTAATGGTGAGGTACTTGAAGCCAAGACCCATGTCTTATTTGTCTCTGTATGCTCCAGGGCCTCGCACAGCATCTAGACCTATTGTATGTCCAGAATAAATTTGTTACATGAACTAGTTTGAAATATTAGGCCGATCCCTATGAAATTGACATTGTTACAAGTCAAAATAGTTCTTTTTCAATTTCATTTAGTTCAACCTTCTAGAACACAGACAGCACCTACCAGCTCGGAAGCAAACCTATTCTTCATGTTCTTTCAATGCTTTATTAATTCGTAGCACACTGATACTTACAGGAAGAGACTAACACCATCAGGTAGTTTACTCATCTACCACTGCCAAGACCAGAACATGGAAAAGTTGGTAGCCTGTGATTTACTTATGCAAACATTTCATGCCTCATTTTCCTCTACTGCAGGTACACAATAATGCCTCAGGGTACCCTACAGTACCATTTTTAAAGGTCTCCAAACCAACAACGGCCAGGGCATTAGACGTTTTATCAAGGTGACATCCACCTTACCAATAACTTTCCAAAGCAAGTCTCCACTTCATCCCTATCCCCTTCTCTCATTCATTCATTTATTCATCAAGTAATTTTCAAGCATTTCTTCCAGGCCGGGCCTTGAGGATATAAAAAAAAACACACACACACTCAGCTCCCACTGGTGGCTTTTTGTTAACTCCTAAGTGGTAACAGCAGCTCGCTCCACGAGATGGCACTCTTAATTCTTCTTTGTATTCCTCTACTACCATGAAAGGTCGTATGATTTTTCCACTGTTGCAAAACAAATAGAACCAAGAGGGGTTTTTTTCACGACTGGTGTAGCTGACTGCTCATATGAACATATTTCAGACACTTCAAAACAATGGTTTTCTCGGGGACATTCAAATGTTACTTTGGGAGAGGGTGTATGTTGCAACATGGAGGGCATGTTGTGATGCGAAGCGGTTGGAACCTTCTCTTATTGCTGGTCCTGACCAAGAGAGCACGCAGGCTTATGGCAGAGAAAGGCAGCAAGTTGCACAGAACACCGCAGGCAAAGAGCACTGCAGCAGAAATGCACTGAGGTAGGCGCTTTGAAATTCCTCATACTCAGCTGCTCCATCCCCACCATTCCTACCCACACTGGTTCCAGATGCCCATGCCCACTCTCACCTCGACCCTCTCTACCAAAGGCACAGGATTCAGCTGAGTTTGGCAAGTTTTGACCAATGATTTTAATTCAAGAGAACAGCCTAAGGCTGAAAAGAATAAGTAGGAAAATGACTATTTTTTGAATGCTGAATGCTGAGCAGTTGATAAGCAAAGTGCTTTAGCAAACTTATTTCATTTAATACAAGAACCCTATGAGAACGTTTTATGTACAAACACGTATGTAATACCTGATTCTAAGCACTTCACAAATAAGATTTCATTTCAACTGATCATCATAACATTCCTATGAGGATATACGCTATTGTTATTTCCCTTCTATGGGAAACTGAGGCATAAAGGGATTACTTGACTTGCCAAAGGTCTAACAGCTGGGGTTCACAGCCAGGAATGTCAAACTCAGTGTCTGGGCTTTTATGCTGCATCTCTGTTTCAGAGAAAAAAATATTAGGTCCATTGGATAAGAATGCCCTCAAATTTCTGTTACGAAACTTGTAAACTTACCTGACTCTGCACCTTCTCTGTTTGGCTAACATATTTACCAAAACGTCCATGACACAATAAAAAAATCACCTGTCATGCCAAGGACCAGGAAAATCACAATGTGAATTTTAACAAAAGATAATCAACTAATGTCAACATTGAGATGACTTTGATGTTGGAATTATCTGACAAGGATTTTAAAGCAGCCATCATACAAATGCTTAAACAACAATTAGAGATTCTCATGAAACAAATGAAAAAATATAGAATCTCAGAAAAGAAATACAAATTATAAAAAAGGACAAAAGGGAAATTATAAAAATGAAAAATACAATAATATAAATTAAAAAATCACTGGATGAAATCAATAGTAGATTGATGACAGAGGATAGAATCAGTGAACTTGAGAATGGATCAACAGAGTTCACAAAATATGAATAACAGCAATTAAACAGACTGTAAAAAAAAAATGAACAGAACCTCAGAGATCTGTGGAACAACAACAGAAGATCCAATATTCATATCATAGGACTCCAAGAAGGAGAGGAAGAAAATGGAACTGAAAAAATGTAAAAACATAAGGGCTAAAAACTTCCCAAGTTTGGTGAAAGATGTAGACCTATAGATTCAAGATGCTGAGCAAACTCCAAATAGTATAAACACAAAGAAATGCATGCCAAGACACATTATAATTAAACTTCTGATGAATAAAGACAAAAAAGAAATCTTGAAAGCAGCCAAACAGAAAGAACACATCACCCAGAGAGAATACCAATTCGACTGACTGCATATTTCTCATGTGAAACCATGAAGAACAGGAGGGAGTTTCACAATCTTTCAAGTGAAATTCAAGAAAACTTTTTCAAGAAAATTCTTTTCTCTGAGGAAGGCCATGCAAAGAGAATGAAAACACTAGCTACAGTCTGGGAGAAAATATTTGCAAACCACATATCTGACTAAAACTATCTAGAGTATCTAGAATATACAGAGAACTATCAAAGCTCAAGAGTAGCTTTTCCAGTCAACGGCCTGAGGTGACCTCTAAAAATGGTTCGCTATTCACTCGACCCAGAAAACCCCACAAAACCATGCAAGTCAAGAGGTTCAAATCTTTGTGTTCACTTTAAGAACGCTCGTGAAACTCCCCAGGCCATTAAGGGTACGCATATCTGAAAAGCCTCCAAGTGTCCGAAGGACGTCACTTTAGAAGCAATGTGTGCCATTCCGTCGTTACAGTGGTGGAGTTGGTAGGTGTGCCCAGGCCAGACAGTGGGGCTGGACGCAGGGTTGGTGGCCCAAAAAGAGTGCTGAATTTTTACTGCACATGCTCAAAAATGCAGTGAGTAACACTGAACCTAAGGGCTTAGATGTAGATTCTCTGGTCATTGAGCACATCCAGGTGAACAAAGGCCCCAAGATGCAGCGCAGGACTTATAGAGCTCATGGTCCGATCAACCCATACATGAGGTCTCCCTGCCACATTGAGATGATCCTTACTGAAAAAGAACAGATTGTTCCTAAAGCAGAAGAGGAGGTTGCCCAGAAGAAAAAGACATCCCAGAAGAAACTGAAGAAACAAAAACTTATGGCCCGGGAATAAATGCCGCAAAAAATAAATACAAATAAAAGTAAAAAAACAAAAAAACCCCAAAAAGCTCAAGAGTAAAAGTCAAAAAATCCAACTGAAAAAAAAATCGACAAAAGTCAAACAGATATTTCACCAAAGTGGATATATAGAGGGCCAATAAGCACATAAAAAACCATTCAAAACCATTAGCTATCAGGGAAACGCAAATTAAAAGCACAATAAGATACCACTGTACACTTAGTAAAATGGCTAAAATAAAAAATAACAAGAGAAAATTCTGGTGATGATGCCAATAACTGGATCACTCATCTATTGCTCTTAAGAATGTAAAATGGTGCAGCCACTCTGGAAAATGGTTTGGCAGTCCCTTAAAAAATTAAACATGCAACTAACTATCAAATGACCCAGTAATTGCACTCCTAAGTATTTATCGCAGAGAAATGAAAACCCATCTTCACACAAAAATCTGTACAAATATGTTTACAGCAGCTTTATGTGTAAGATCGGAAAACCAGTAGGTAACAGCTCAGATGTTCTTTAATGGGTGAATGGTTATGCCAAGGGTGGTATATCTATATCATGGAACTCAGGAATAAAAAGGAAAAAAAATTATTGATATGCACAATACCTGGGTGAATCTCAGGGAATTATGCTGAATGAGAAAAGCCAATTCCCAAAGTTTACATACTGTGTGATTTCACATATATAGCATTCAAGAAATGACAAAATTATAGAAATGGAAAAGAGATTAGTGGTTGCTAGCAGTTAGGGATGGGGGAGGGATGGTGAGAGGGCTGCAGGAGGGTGACGTATGTGGTTATAAAAGAGCAACATGAGGGATCCATCTGGTGTTGGAACCGTGTGTAGTCCTAAGAGTGTTGATGCACACACAACTCACACAAGTGATAAAACTGTACAGAATTTAATATGTATACGCACACGCAAGTGCAGGTGGTGCTGGGGAAATCTGGGTAGAATCGGCATTTTATAGCAGTGTCAATGTCCTGGGTGGTATATTGTACTGTGTTAATGCAGGATGTGATTGTTAGGGGAAGCTGGGCAGGTCATGCAAAAAAAATCTCTGCTTATTTCTTGCAACTAACTGCATGTGAATCTACAATTATACCAATAATAATTTCCATTAAAAAAAAATCAAGAGTTGCTCAGTCACTTAAGGCTCCATATTCCCCTCTAGCAGCCACCTATTTTTTTAGTTTCCCTGCACAACCAGCTTCTGATTTCTCTGTCTCAACTTCCTCAGCCCCAATCAATTCTCAGTCCACCACAATGGATACTATCACTCCACTGAAATGGCTCTTGCCAAGGTCAACAACGATCTTCTTGTCATTCTATCCCTATCTTTTTCTTTTCTTTTTTTTTTTTTTTGCGGTACGCGGGCCTCTCACTGCTGTGGCCTCTCCCGTTGCGGAGCACAGGCTCCGGACGCGCAGGCTCAGCGGCCATGGCTCACGGGCCCAGCCGCTCCGCGGCATACGGGATCTTCCTGAACCGGGGCACGAACCCGCGTCCCCTGCATCGGCAGGCGGACTCTCAACCACTGCGCCACCAGGGAAGCCCTCTATCCCTATCTTACTTGATGTCTCACCCTGCTGACTGCTCCTTCCTTCTAGAAACATTCTTTCCTTCTCCGTCTTCACAGGTCACTCCTCAATCTCCCTTTTGGGCTCCTCTTTCACTATCTGCCTGTTTCTCTTCCTCCCAGATCATTCAGTAATTAACTTCATCAAGACCTGCAAGGTACTCACCACCTTCTCACAGTTAACCATCTACCCTATGTCTTCAATTCACTCTATCCAAACCTTTGACTCAACAATCCATCACTGTATTCACTCTCTTGCAAACAATCTTAGCTCACTAATTTCTCTCTCCCTCTATCACATCTGCCTTGCAAAGTCCCAACTTCAGTCAGCTCTCCTCTCTGCCTACTACATCCCTCTATTTTAGCAGCTGAATATTGTCTGCAAAAGAACACAGCAGTGTTGGCAGGTTTCGTTTTAAAATTTAAAAGCCTGATTTTAAATTTCAAATGAGCCCTCTATGTTGCCTGAACATCACACCACTTGCTTTCATGTTCACATTCCTACTGCCAAAACAACGATTTCACAGCTTTCTCTCCCTTCTCAAACCTACAAACAAATCCAACGTCTAACCTTTCGCTCACAGATGATGTTTTAGGCCCACTCAATTGACAAAGGAGCAGCCCTATAGTAAAATGTCCCTGCTTCTCTCTGTGGCTATCTCCTCCACTTGTGCTCAGTGTTCATTGCATCCCCTCTAGCCTTCTAAGGGGTCCCCTTCCTCTCATTATTCCCTCTCTTTCTTGCATCTCAAATTTCTCCCTCTCCCTCTGATCATCTTCAGCAGCAAATGGGCTTGCCTTAGGTATTTGCCATTTTTACAAAAAATTCCTTTTACCCTAAATCTCCATTCCACCTGCCACCTCATTTCTCATCCACTTCACAACAAAATCTCTTGTGTAAGTAGTCTGTAGTCACCATTTTGACTTTACATCTCTCATTTTTAAAAAAATTATTTATTTATTTATGGCTGTGTTGGGTCTTCATTGCTGCACGCGGGCTTTCTCTAGTTGCGGCAAGCGGGGGCCAATCTACTGCGGTGCGTGGGCTTCTCATTGCGGTGGCTTCTCTTGTTGCGGAGCGCAGGCTCTAGGCGCACGGGCTTCAGTAGTTGTGGCACGCGGGCTCAGCAGTTGCGACTCGCGGGTTCTAGAGTGCAGACTCAGTAGTTGTGGCACATGGGCCCAGTTGCTCCGTGGCATGTGGGATCCCCCGGGACCAGGGCTCGAACCCCTGTCCCCTGCATTGGCAGACAGACTCCCAAGCACTGCACCACCAGGGAAGCCCCTACATCTCTCATTTTTTCCTCAACTCTAATTCCAGTTTCTCTCCTCACCACTCACTCTACAGACACTGTTTTTGCAAAAGTTATCAATGACCTTCATGTCATCGAAGTCAGTGGTCTCTTCTCTGCTCTTAATTTACTTGATTCCCAGCAGGACTTGACATATCTGACTATTCCATCCATTCTAAAACCTGTTCTTCCCTTGGCTTCCAGAACGCTGCACTCTCCTGGTTCTATTTCTATCACACTGGCCTCTCTCCCAAACTGTTTTGCAGCCTCCTTTTCTTCTCATCCTAAGTGACCTCATTCAGTCCTATAGCTTTAAATACTGTCTATGTACTGATGACTCCCAGGTTTACATTTCCGCTCATATCCAACTGCCTACTTGACATTGCCATCTGGATGTCTAATAGGCACCTTAAAACTATCACAGTCAAGTGAGGGGCACCGGCTTGGGGTGTGTGTGCCTGGAGCACTCCAGACTCTGGCCACTTTCAGGAATATCTCCGTGGATTCCCAGCCGGGGGTTGGGCCAAAGCTCCTACATTGGGAGCTCCAAGTCTGAAACACTGAATTAACAGAGAATCTCAGACCCCAGGGAATATTCATCAGAGTGAGGTCTCATGGAGGTCCTCATTTCAGCACCAAGACCCAGCTCTACCCAACAGCCTACAAACTCCAGTGTTGGAAGCCTTAGGCCAAATAACCAGTAAGACAGGAACACAATCCCACTCATAATAAATAAATAAATAAATAAGATGGCAAAAAAATATGTCACAGATGAAGGAGCAGGTAAAAACCTATAAGACCAAATAAATGAAGAAGAAATAGGCAATCTCTCTGAAAAAGAATTCAGAGTAATGATAGTAAAGATGATCCACAGTCTTGGAAATAGAATGGAGGCATGGATTGAGAAAATACAAGAAATGTTTAACAAAGATCTAGAAGATCAAAAGAACAAACAGAGATGAACAACACAATAACTGAAATGAAAAATACACTAGAAGGAATCAATAACAGAATGACTGAGGCAGAAGAATGAATAAGTGAGCTGGAAGACAAAATGGTGGAAATAACTGCCAAGGAGCAGAATAAAGAAAAAAAAGAATGAAAAGAATTGAAGACAATCGCAGAGACCTCTGGAACAACACTAAAGGCACCAACATTTGAATTATAGGGGTCCCAGAAGAAGAAGAGAAACAGAAAGCATCTGAGAAAGTATTTGAAGAGATTATAGTTGAAAACTTCCCTAACATGGGAAAAGAAATAGTCACCCATGTCCAGGAAGCATAGAGAGTCCCATACAGGATAAACCCTAGGACAAACACAGCAAGACACATATTAATCAAAGTAACAAAAATTAAATTCAAAGAAAAAAATATTAAAAGCAGCAAGGGAAAAACAAAAAATAACATAGAAAGAAATCCCCCTAAGGTTATCAGCTGACTTTTCAGCAGAAACTCTGCAGGCCAGAAGGGAGTGGCAGGATATATTTAAAGTGATGAAAGAGAAAAACCTACAACCAAGATTACTCTACCCGGCAAGGATCTCATTCAGATTTGATGGAGAAATCAAAAGCTTAACAGACAAGCAAAAGCTAAGAGAATTCAGCACCACCAAACCAGCTTTACAACAAATGCTAAAGGAACTTCTCTGGGCAGGAGCCAGAAGAGAAGGAAAAGACTTACAATAACAAACCCAAAACAATTAAGAAAATGGTAATAGGAACATACATAGTGATAATTACCTTCAATGTAAATGGATTAAATACTCCAACCAAAAGACATAGACTGGCTAAACAAAACAAAGACCCATACAAAAACAAGACCCATATATATGCTGTCTACAAGAGACCCACTTCAGACCTAGGGACACATACAGACTGAAAGTGAGGGGATGGAAAAAGGTACTCCACACATATGGAAATCAGAAGAAAGCCAGAGTAGCAATACTTATATCAGACAAAATAGACTTTAAAATGAAGACTGTCACAAGAGACAAAGAAGGACACTGCATAATGATCAAAGGATCAATTCAAGAAAAAGATATAACAATTGTAAATATACATGCACCCAACGTACAATCACCTCAAAGCAAATGCTAATAGCCATAAAAGGAGAAATAGACTTAACACAAAAATAGTGTGGGACTTTATCACCCCACTTACATCAATAGTCAGATCATCCAGACAGAAAATCAATAAGGAAACACAGGTGCTAAATGACACATTTGACCAGACGGACTTAGTTTATATTTATAGAGCATTCCATTGGAAAGCAGCAAAATACACATTCTTTTCATGTGCACATGGAACATTCTCCAGGATACATCACATGCTGGGTCACAAAGTGAGCATTGACAAATTTAAGAAAACTGAAATCATATCAAGCATCTTTTGCAACCACAACGCTATGAGGCTAGAAATCAACTACAAGAAAAAAACTGCAAAGAAATAAACACGTGAAGGCTAAACAATATGCTAATAAACAACCAATGGATCACTCAAGAAATCAAAGAAATTAAAAAATACCTAGAGACAAATGAAAACAAAAACATGATGATCCAAAACCTATGGGATGCATCAAAAGCGGTTCTAAGAGAGAAGTTTATAGCGATACAAACTTACCTCAGGAAACAAGAAAAACCTCAAATAAACAACCTAACCTTACACTTAAAGCAAGTAGAGAAAGAAGAACAAACAAAATCCAAAGTTAGTAGAAGGAAAGAAATCTTAAAGATCGGAGCAAAAATAAAGGAAATAGAGATGAGGAAAACAATAGGAAACTTCAATTAAACTAAAAGCTGGTTCTTTGAAAAGGTAAACAACATTGACAAACGTTTAGCCAGACTCATCTATAAAAAAATTGGAGAGGGCCCAAAGCAATAAAATCAAAAATGAAAAAGGAGGAGTTACAAGCAACCCCACAGAAATACAAAGAATCATGAGACTACTCCGAGCAACTATATGCCAGTAAAATGGACAACCTATAAGAAATGGATACATTCTTAGAAAGGTACAATCTCTCAAGACTGAACCAGGAAGAAACAGAAAATATGAACAGACCAAATTGCCAGCACTGAAATTTAAACAGTAATTTAAAAACTCCTAATAAACAAAAGTCCAGGACCAGATGGTTACATGGGTAAATCCTACCAAACATTTAGAGAAGAGTTAACAGCTATCCTTCTGAAACTATTCCAAAAAATTGCAACATGTGTTCCTTTTGGAAGGAACACTTCCAAATTCATTCTATGAGGCCACAATCACCCTGATACCAAAAAGAGGCAAAAATATCACAAAAAAAGAAAATTACAGGCCAATATCACTGATGAACATACATGCAAAAATCTTCAACAAAATACTAGCAAACCGAACACAATGATACATTAAAAGGATCATACATCATGATCAAGTGGGATTTATCCCAGGGATGCAAGGATTTTTCAATATCCACAAATCAATCAATGTGATACACATTAACAAACTGAAGAATAAAAACCATATGATCATCTCAATAGATGCAGAAAAAAATTTTTGATAAAATTCAACATCCATTTATAATAAAAACTCTCCAGAAAATGGGCACAGAGAGAATATACCTCAACCTAATAAAGGTATGATACACCCATAGCTGACTTCATACTCAAAGGTGAAAAGATGAAAGCATTCCCTCTCGAATAGGAACAAGACAAGGATGCCAACTCTCACCACTTTTATTCAACATAGTTTTGGAAGTCCTAGCCACAGCAATCAGAGAAGAAAAAGAAATAAAAGAATATAAATACGAAAATAAGTAAAACTTTCACTGTTTGGAGGTGACATGATCCTGTGCATAGAAAATCCTAAAGACACTACCAGAAAACTACTAGAGCTCACCAGTGAATCTGGTAAAGTTGCTGGTACAAAATAAATATACAGAAATCTGTTGCATTTCTATACACTGACAATGAAATATCAGAAAGAGAAACTAAGGAAACACTCCTATTTACTATCACATTAAAAAAAAATACCTAGGAATAAGCCTATCGAAAGAGGCAAAAGACCTGTACTCTGAAAACTATAAGACATTGATGAAAGAATTGAAAACCATACAAACAGATGGAAAGATATATTGTGTCCTTGCATTGGAAGAGTCAATATTGTTAAAATGAATGTACTACCCAAGGCAATCTACAGATCTAATGCAATCCCTATCAAATTACCAATGGCATTTTTCACAGAAATGAAACAAAAAATTAAAATATTTGTATGGAAACACAAAAGACCCCAAATAACCAAAACAATCTTGAGAGAGAATAACAGAAACATAACTGGAAGAATCATGCTCTCTGACTTCAGACTATACTACAAAGATACAGTCATCAAAGCAGTATGGTACTGACACAAAAACAGACATGTAGATCAATGGAACAGGATAAAAAGCCCAGAGATTAAATCCACATAGTTATGGTCAATTAATCTATGACAAAGGGGGCAAGAATATACAATGGAGAAAAGACAGTCTCTTCAATAAGTGGTGCTGGGAAAAGTGGACAGCTACATGTAGAAGAATGAAATCAAACATTCTCTAACACCATATACAAAAATAAACTCAAAATGGATCAAAGACCTAACTGCAAGACCAGGTACTATAAAACTCCTAGAGGAAAACATAGGCAGAACACTCTTTGACATAAATTGCAGCAATATTTTATTGGATCCATCTCCTAGAGTAACGGAAATAAAAATAAAAATAAATGGGGCATAATCAAACTTAAAAGCTTTTGCACAACAAAGGAAACCATAAACAAAACAAAAAGACAATCTGCGGTCTAGGAGAAAGTATGCAAATGATGCAACCAACAAGGGATTAATTTCTAAAATATAAAAACAGCTCATACAAATTAATATTGTTAAAAAACAAACAACTTAATCAAAAAATGGGCAGAAGACCTAAATAGACATTTCTCCAAAGAAGACATACACACAGTCAACAAGTGCATGAAAAGATGCTCAATATCGCTAATTATTAGAGAAATGCAAATCAAAACTACAATGAGGTATCACCTCACACCTGTCAGAATGGCCATCATTAAAAATCTACAAACAATAAATGCTGGAGAGGGTGTGGGGAAATGGGAACCTTCCTACACTGTTGATAGGAATGTAAATTGGGCAGCCACTATGGAAAACAGTATGAAAGTTCCTTAAAAAACTAAAACTAGAACTACCATATGATCCAGCAATCCCACTCCTGGGCATATATCTGGAGAAAACTCTAATTCAAAAAGATACATGCACCCCAATGTTCATAGCAGCACTATTTATAATAGCCAATACATGGAAACAACCTAAGTGTCCATTGACA
The DNA here is from genome assembly GCF_963924675.1 of Phocoena phocoena. Classification (NCBI taxonomy): domain Eukaryota; kingdom Metazoa; phylum Chordata; class Mammalia; order Artiodactyla; family Phocoenidae; genus Phocoena; species Phocoena phocoena. The sequence goes on from NC_089240.1 coordinate 116,713,252, forward strand.
GATGAATGGATAAAGAAGATGTGGTATACATATAGACAATGGAATATTACTCAGCCATAAAAAAGACTGAAATAATGCCATTTGAAGCAACATGGATAGACCGAGAGATTATCATACAAAGTGAAGTAAGTCAGAAAGAAAAAGACAAATATATGATATCGCTTATATGTGGAATCTAAAAAAGTGATATAAATCAACTTTTTTACAAAACAGGAACAGACTCACAGACAGAAAACAAACTTATGGTTACCAAAGGGGATAGTGGGGTGGGGAGGGAGAGAGAAATTAGGAGTTTGGGATTAACATATACACACTACTATTTATAAAATAGATAACCAACAAGGACCTACTGTATAGCACAGGGAACTATGTTCAATATCTTGTAATAACCTATAATGGAAAGGAATCTGAAAAAGAATATACATGTGTGTGTGTGTGTGTGTGTGTGTGTGTGTGTGTATAACTGAATCACTTGGCTGTACACCTAACACAACATTGTAAATTAACTATATTTCAATTTTAAAACATGGTTAAAAAAATCGTATCATTCATTTCCTTACTTAAAATCTTCCAGGGACTACGCAAGAGACTTAGAATAAAATCTAAACTCCCTTTCCTCCCTATTTTCCCAACCAGTCCTGTGGGAAAAGCCAGGGAGGGATTTCACCCTCCACTTTCCAGAAAACAAACTGGGGAAGAGGGCAAGGGAACCAACATATAAACACCCACTCTATATCTGCACTGGAGGAGGAGAAGGTTGTTTTATTTGTAGGAAATTAAAAGCCCTTGGCAGTTCTTTACCAAGCCTGGGTCAAATAGTCTGGCATCTCCAGGGTCTTCCCGGGGGACTGATTTCCATGTTTCTCTAATCTGAAGCCCCTGCTTCAGGTGGGCTGGTTTCTCCAAGGTGTTACAGTGAACCAGAGAACTTCCTGCCTCCAAGAGTTTGTTAGAATTCCCCCAACCATCTCTTTACCTCACTTCCTACTGTCCTTTCTCACCACCCAGCAAAATGCAACCATCATTCACTACCGTGGCCAGAGGGCAGCACTGACAAAAGGAAAGGCAATGAAAACCTTGGCCTTCTGTCTTCTGGTCCAGCTAGATCTGCAACTAAGTAGCTGTGTGACTCTGGGCAAGCCACATAACCACTCTGAGGCTTAATGTTATTGAAATGGTCCCTGTTAACACTAAGATTCCAAAATCAACTGCTAGTTTTCAAGTTGCAATACATTACCAATTCTACTAGCACCAGGTCAAAGAGAGGAAATGTAATAGTTTTATAAGAAGTAAACAAAGGGCTTCCCTGGTGGTGCAGTGGTTGAGAGTCCACCTGCCGATGCAGGGGACACGGGTTTGTGCCCCGGTCCGGGAAGATACCACATGCCGCGGAGCAGCTGGGCCCGTGAGCCATGGCCGCTGAGCCTGCGCGTCCGGAGCCTGTGCTCCGCAACGGGAGAAGCCACAACAATGAGAGGCCCGTGTACCGCTAAAAAAAATTAAAAATAAATAAAGAAATAAACAAAAAAAAAAATCATTGGGACTTTCCTCTTTTTCCCTGGAAAACCTTCATGGTTAACCAATGATTCAATCTTTCTTTAGTGAGACAGGGAAATCTTTAAGCTCCTGAACCAAACTGCCAGTATCTGCTCACTTACTAGCTTCCATTTGCAAGAGTTTGAGACTGATTTCTTTAAAGTGGTGGATCCTGCTTGACTTTTCAAAGCAGAAGATTTTTCCTCATTATCTGCACTGCGAAAATGTTTTAAAAGAAATTAAATGAGGAACGATTACTTGCTATTTGAATTAGCCCTTAATCACCCAGAGCTCCAGGGATGCACTGTCTCTGGTGGCCCAGATATTGCTGCACAGAGAAAGTACGCTGGGCAAACCCAAACTGCCCGCCCAGTGCCCAAGCCTAAGTAAGGCTTCACGGCCTTTCAGCCTCTTTCCTCTCCTATATCCTATCCATCATCTGGTCCCGGATCTACCCAGAAACACTTCCTAGATACGTTCAGACCCAAAGAGCCAGTCCTTCCCCCTTCACCTATCTTAATGTTTTTGTTTGTTTGTTTTCACATCTCTGTGCCTTTGTCCTTTGCCTTTAGTAAAATCTCTGCCTCTGATATCCAGGCTTAGTTCCCATTCCACCCTCTCATATGTAGCTGAAATTGCCCCTCCTCTGTGAAGTCTCTGCCCCTACCCTTCCTACAATGAGCAGGAGCGTCTCACAGTAACCTTCAGACGTTCCCCGTCAGGGCTGTCTTCTCTATCTCTGTATCGCCAGCATCTGGCACAAGGCTGGTGAATTTGCAAAGTAGAGTTGACCCTTGAACAACACGAGTGTGAATTGCGCAGGTCCACTTACACGCGAATATTTTTTTCACTAGATATATAGTACGGTACGTGCTAGATGATCCACGATTGGTTGAACCTGCAGGTGCAGAACCTAGGATACAGCCAGCCAACTATCAAGTTCTAGGCAGATTTCTGACTCTGTGGAGGGTCGGTGCCCCTAATCCCCCCATTGTTCAAGGGTCAGCAGCACTTACTCACTGTCTATTGAGCACGAGAATGGATCCTCAGAACCTGGATTTGCACATGCAGGAAACAAAAGTTCTACTTCCTTGGCCTGACGCTTACTATGATGTCAAAGCCCGCCTTCTGTATGTCACTGTTCACTGGCCGCTTTCTTTAGGGAAGTCCTTTTCCTCTACTATTGATTGTGGTAATGCATTTGAACTGATGTCCAAAGACTTAACAGCTGTTTTGTACTTGACTGCAATCAAAGGAGGCAGGAACCAGGCTAATGTGGACTGTTGACCTGGAAGGCTCCCTCGGGGGTCTGAATTGTAATATCTTGATGTCTGCAGCAACACTTTTAACTTCTGTACAAAGCAAGATATTTAAGAACAGTCAAGCTGGTTTTGTCACTCTAATGACCCCAATTGGAATTTGCCAGTAAAACAAGAAGAAAATCTCCATGAGCATTCGGCTAGAAAAGTAAAAAGCAATTAAAAAGGGTTCATTTGTTAGTTGTCTACATTTCTCAACTTTTCCCCAGGACATATTTAAAATCTGCGAATTTTGACAGGAAAGACATTAGCTTTGATCTGTGGTCTGGATATCAAAATGTTTACCATAGTTAAGATGTTGGCTCCTTAAAACGTAATTAATCCTTAGCCCCTTCACCCCTTTTTAAACTCTTCAAATTTATGCAATTTCACCCAAGAGTGCCTATAACTTAACTGTATCCCAAGGAATTAATTTTCAGGGGCATACGTTGAGTGGTGTTTCTAGTTTCTCACAATCATACCATCTTTCTCCTTCTAAAAGCTCAGTCTTCTCTACAGGAGGACCAAGATGCATCTCTGCATTGCTCCATAGTGCATGGTAGGACGTCTGGCATAGACTCTGCCCTCTCTGAGCTGTAGCTGATGACAACACAATAACAATAATGAATATAATAAACATGCATTGACACCAACTATAGTTTCTGTAACTTTTACTATTAAATCTTAGGATCTCTGTAAGATAAGGGTTATTATCCCTATTGTGTGTGCATGAGGAAACTGAGCTTTAAGAGATTTTCAGTGTCTTGCCCCAAATTGCGGTTAGTGGGTGGCAGAGCCAGGAAACAAACCCATGTCTCTCTGTCCCCAAAGCCAAGACACTTTTTTCTCTTACAGGAGCCTCTGACCAAAATGGATTGCTTCATCTCATTTCTTTTCTGCAGGTGAACAAACTGAGTCCTAGAGAAGGTCAGTGAACATGTCCAAGGTCACATCAAAAGGAAGTGTTTGAGTAACTTCAAACCCAGTTCTGTGAGATTCCTAAGTTCTTGCGATCTCTCTTATACTACCCTGTTTACACGAATGGATGGACCTCAGTTGACCTGAGGCTGATCTCATGGGGTGTCAGGGTAGCTTGGGGACTGGAGGGCGCAATGGGTGAGGGGCCGTATTTTAAAAGGTAGGAGGGGACGGTAGCCACCATCTTATCTTCCTATTCCTTAGTGACTCAGTTTGGCCCTGGGCAGCCTGATTCCCTGTGGTTCAGAGCACTGGTGGGGGACGCTGATTCTCACACAAGATATGTACACATCCTAATCCCTGAACCTGTGAACATTGCCGTATTTGAAAAAAGAGGCAGATGTCATTAAATTAAGGATCTTGAGATGACATCATCCTCAATTATCTGGGTGGGCCCTAAATCCAATTACAAATGTCCTTATAAAGGAAAGGCAAGGGATATTGGAGAAAGAGGAGAAAAAGACACAGTAGAAGAGGAGGTGATATGAAGACAGAGGCGTAGATTAAAGTGATGAAGTTACAAACCAAGGAACACCAAGGAATGCCTGAAGCCACCCCAAACTAGAAGAGGCAAGGAACAGATCCTCTCCTAGAGCCTCTGGACGGAGTGCACCACTGCCAAAACTCGATTTTGGGTTTCTGGCCTCCAGAAATGCGAAAGAATATAATTCTGTTGTTTTAAGCCACCAAGTCTGTGGCCATTTGTTATGGCTGCCACAGGAAACTAATCCACGCCCTGAGTGTGGCTTGAGGTGCTTCCATCTGCAGACACACAAAAAGAGAGCTCTGTCTACCTCTAGGACTGAGTAGTTTGATCATGAGAAACCCCCTACCAGGAAATCCAGGGTGCTTAGAATGCAGAGTGCAGGGCAATCTTAGACTGTAACGTACACGGAGTAAGTGGATGGCGGTCAGGGCCTAGCAAAGGCCCTGTGATTAGAAACATCTGGGCTAATACAGGTGCCATGAAAATCTTGATAGGCATGAAAGTAAGGATTCTAACAAACTAGGCATCAATACCATACAAGATGTACTAACCTATAAACATGAAGGATTCAGCACGGCTTCAATGAGGACAATTTGTCCTGCCTTTACACTTCACCTGAAGCTGCATGATGTGGAGAAATGAGCATAGACTGTGCTCTAAAAACCTTGGGTTTCATCTGTGGCCCTGTCCTAGGTCCCAGAGTCATCGAGCTGACAATGAGTAGACACTTTCTCAGTTTCCTTACCTGCAAAATTGAGACAATGCCAGGAACAATCTCACTGAGATGTCAGGACTGAGTTAAATATTACAAGTTTACATGAAGAATCACTGACACAAAACAAGTGCTCACTAAATACTAGTTGGTGTTCTCTTCAGTCATGAGACCTCAGCCTGCAGCTCTGTCACTGCCATCCTTTCCTTGCGCTGGTTCAAGAGTAAGAGGCAAGATCTATTCTCACAGCCAATGTTCTAACCTAAGTGTAAGATGGCTCAGAGCAGGAGCCTCCTCTCCATCCTGGACCGAAGTCTCAAAATGGTGAAATCCAATGGACTTCATAGCTCTGAAAAAGAGTGGATGGCTTCTCACTTTTATCTGCCCACTGTTTCTCAGACCTTATAGCAGAATTCCCTGAGTGAGGTATGCGACTTTTCTTAACCATTATTTATTTGTAACTTACGATAAAATTTTAGTCACATTCATGAAATGAATGATTCATTGAGATTACATTTTAAAAAATGAAATCAACGATACAATGCAAGCTACCATCCCAGTTACTGGGCTAGACTCTGGCATGACATTTTGTGACGGCAGTCACTTCAGTGGCTGGGAAGACTGGATGACGCAAGGGACGTGGCATCAGGAATGAGTACTTTCTATGAAGTCACATTTCATTTACATCGTGACATCAAACGACTGAATTCATTTTCATCTGTTACGCTCAGTTCTTGGGCCTTACCTGGAGTCTAATCTGTCAGATCCTTTCAGAGGTGTTACCAGTGAAATCTGTCAGCATGACAAGTGGTCTCTTTTATTCTTACTGTTAAGTGTTCCTGCATTCTGGGATTCTGACAACTGAGAAAACTCCTGTAACTTCTTATTTAATCATGGGAAGCCTCAGAGGTGAAGAAACAGACCTATTGTCTGAAAGGCAATAATTTTGTTTTAAAATATTCGCCAGTGAAAGGAGAGGTCAGGCTAGAGTAAGGAAAATTCAGTGCTACCAAGTCACAAGTTCATTCTGCTGTAGCGGATCAGTCATTTAAAGGAGAAAAAACCAGAATGGTAAGTAACTCCAGCCAGGAATAATACCACGTATGTGTTTGTCCTTAATGGAAGAGGTATTCTGACATTCTGTGCTGTGTCTGACGTCTTAGAGCTTCTCCACAGAAGTGTGGTTTTCTTCGTTTTGTTGGGAGTTCTCTTTATAACTATAAACACAGGGTATAAGAAGGGTCAAGTTATTCCCTCAAGAAGGTAAACTGTAGGTGGAATGGAGCCAAATTAATGAACTCCTACGTAGGTTTAAGTTATTTATAAACCTGAGAAATAAGCACAGCCTGGATTTACAAGTGCCTGTAGCTAACATACTTAACTCTTTATGAACCAGCTAAAAATACTCCAATCCTCATTTCTACACTGGGGAAATTTTGGTTTAGCCAAGTCAGTTCTGCCATAATGAATCCAGGCTAGTTTGTACCGTGAGTTATTTCTGTGAGTAACTGACAAACCCACTCTGAATCATCAAGATCCATCCAGATTGAACGGCTGTCATGGATTCTCGGCAGATAACACATGAATGGCAGGTCTTGAGCAGGTGAGCCTCAGGAACACACACAGTCTACGTTGTGAGACACGTTACACAAGTTGTAAGACGTATGTTTGGGAATATACAACGAGTTGTGAAGATAATCGGGGAGTGATTCTTTTCCTAGACAACATGGCTCACATAAGGGTCCCATTGCAGTCGAGTTCAGAAAGACTTTGTAGAAGCAGAAATAGTTATAGAACCGGACTAGACCAGACAAGTCTGAAGATGGGGACCGTAAGCAATAAATATAATTTATTGTCCAAATCAGGGCATTTTTGAAGATGAAATGAGGAGTTATTAATAATTGCATCAAGACCTAGTTCTAAGGCATGGGGAGGGCACTGCTAATATTATAACTGATGTTGGCAACAGACAGAGGACATCTTGCATGATGCCTGGCATGTAGAAAAGTTCGATAAAGTTTTGTTGAATGAATAAATAAAGTAAAATTGGATCCCTTTATTTCTCCGAACCTTTCAGTCAAACATCCACTGCGGCTGTTATACCATTATTAAGAACTTCACGGTAGCCATGGTTTTGATTCAATTTTGTTATAATAAAGGGAGAAACTGGAGTTATAACCACCAAATCCAATGGTTTTGTCTCAGCTTACGCTCTCCTTGATCTTTTGAAGAATCTAACAGTATTGGCCACCGCTCTCTTACCTTGGCTTCCATGACATTGTGCTGTCCTGGTTCGCTACTTACTTTTCTGACCACTGCTCCCTGTTCTCTTTTCCTAGTTTCTCTTTGTCTTTTTCTTCCTTGGCCCTAAAACCAGGTATTCAAGGGGGGCCATCCTCGACTCCTTGCCCTCTCTTTCTACCCATGTTCCCTAGTGGTCTCATCTACTCTGTGTACTCCTCACACAATTCTTAAATTTGGGACTCCCTCCAAAGCATCAATTCTACAATACGATGCTGTGCTTGCACCTCGGACTCATCTTTTTGAAACAGAACTCAACATGTTAAATCAACTCTTCCTTCTGCTGTCTTTCTTTGAAAGGCACCTCCATTTGTCAAGGGACCAAGTCTTGAAGCCTCAAGCTCATCATTTTTTTCTTCCCTCTGAGCCATGCATCCAAGACAACACCAGGTTCTCCTGGACCTTTTTAGCAAATTACTCCTACATTTGCCCAACTCTAAATGCAACTGCCTTGGTTGAGGCCTACCATCTCTTTCTTGCTATGGTGTTATCAACCTCCTAATTAGCCTTTCTGCTTTCATTTCTAGCTTCCCAATCCAAATCACTGGGGTTTGAAGTTTCCTCTATTTGGATGTCAAGGCATGACCTATCTTAGCTGCATAATTGCTACTGCTGAAAAACAAGAGAGGTGATTCATAGGTGATCCAAGCACTAGAGAAAGTGAGTAGAAATCGCTACAATCCCTTCTAATAGCTGAAAGGGCAGGTAGGAGATAGGGGACTGGAAACTGAGTCAGGACGACCATCCAGACTGCTGGAGGGTAGGAGCTGCTTCCTATTTATCGGGGTCCATTCGGTGTCATTCATCTCTACTCGGGTTGCCCAGGAACCAAATGTAAATGCAATGTTGCTTTCTGGGCGGCAGAGTGAGTCTTTCGATCTGATGCCAGATGGTGGGGTAGCACCCAGTCTGATTTAGGACTAAGAAGCAAATGACGGCAAGAACCCACCCTTTGAAAAACAGTGTCTACTTTGGAGCAGTCAGTGCCATCCTTTCTGACTGAGTTCCAGAAAGGAGTCAGTTTCTCTGGGTGACCCTTTCAAAGAGAGGCCTACGTCACCACATTTAGACCTAATGTACTTTATAAAGCGTGACACACTTTGCTCCCACAAAACTTAAAAATTTCTTCTTCATTTACTTGAAATATCCTCAGTTCCCTAACAAGGAAAAACTGTTGAAGCTCAATGGCAGGCACCCTGCTTCTCATCTATCCTCTCAAACCCCTTTGCTTAGCTTTTTGGTACCACTCACTTCACGCTCATGGACAGATTCTTCAAAGGTGACACTGCATTTTCTCGTAAAATGCCCTCTATCTCATTGTCACAGCTCTTCCTCCCACCATCATTCCCTGTCACATGTCACCTGCACCTGACTGGTGCAATGCACTGTGGGCCTGAAAGCATCACTCAGAAACCCAGACTCTTATTTTCAACATGCACCTATATGCACCCAGGGTGGGCAGACTCAATCAGTAGTTGGAGCCAAGAGTGCTTGACCAATGATGCTGCTGACGAGAATTCTTCATTGCTAATTAGCCCAGCATTACATATGTGTCTGCGGGATGCACACACACACACACACACACACACACACACATACACACACACTTGAAACAACACACAGTATCAAGCTCTTCCTGGTTCCTAAAAGGAGAATCAGTAACACGATATACCACCCTGCCTATGCGCGTCATGTGGCTTTTCTGCTTTGTCAATTTGACTTAGGTTCTTTTTGTATACACACATCTTATTTTTAAAAGGCTTCTTTGCAATTCAAATCTCTGTTGTGTAAGATTATCAGAAGAAACTGTTCAATTCAGTCCTGCTTTGTGCTATACTGTGGTTAAGTTTTGAAGGAGACAAATTTCAATTTTTGAGACTGTCCTTCCCACCAAACTACATTCAAATAATTTTAACTCTGAAAATTATTATCTACAGTCTTAAAAGTCTTAACAAATTTCTTTTTTTTAATTTTTAAATTTTTGGCCGCACCGAGTGGCACGCGGAATCTTAGTTCCCCAACCAGGGATTGAACCGCAGCCCCTGCAATGGAGGCGCGGGGTCTTAAACACTGGACCACCAGGCAAGTCCCTTAAAAGTCTTATAAGTTCGCTTCAGACTATGGGATACAAAAGAGCCCCACAGTACTTTTAAAGAAATATTGAAATTGCAACTTAATAGTAGGGCAAAAGTTAACAATCTTATTTCATACTACCTAATGTTATCATGACTCATTTGAGATTAAAAAGGAAGACTCATAATAATTACTTGTTGATACCAATTAAATGGAAAGGCAGATGTTTCAAGTAGGTGCAAAATTAATGTCAGATGTCAAGTTGACGTAGGTTTCTCTATGTTATATAAATACAAATCAGTATGTGTATAACCTCCTATACATTCAACTTTAAATAAGCACACTTGGATGTGGATAACAAAAGCCATCTATGGTGACTCTAGGGAAATAAATATACAAGGTAATAGCAGATGCCAAGTTATTTTCAGATACTGGTGTCTCAGGAAACCTCTCTTTTTCCTGTCCTGAAAGTCTTTCAAAATTCCTTGCTATATTTTCAGATAACTTGATACATTCCATGTGAAATAAAGTGAATTGATATAATGGCATAAAATATGTGATAAACATAAGCACCCACATACACTGAGGAAGAAATCTAAATATTAAAATGTCTGAAGCTCTTGTTAAATTGAATGGCTGGATTATATTTTGATTGGATTTGTGACCCAGCAATCTGAAGGAGGAGGGTAGGGGTGGAGGAGTCTGTTAGGGCCTACAGTTTAATTAGTCCTGTGCTAAGTGGCTGGAATGGAAAAACAAATTAAAATTTCATGATTCCAAAATGTGTAGGGCCAGTTGAATTCTGCAAGTGTTAGGACCTAAGCACTGTTAATTCTACAGGGCAAGGGGGAAGTAGGGGCACTATTAAACATCTGGTGTGGCTGACGACCAGAATGAAAAAGTCTATGAACTCTGTCCATCTTTGTGGCTCCAAGATGAAGCATGGTGCTTGGCATATAGTGGGTACTCAATAAACAGATATTAATGAATGAATAGATTAACAAAAAATGATACTTAAATAACAACACTGTTTTCCAAAATACTCTTAATTATTTCAGTCCATGGCAAATACTGGATCTATACTTCTCCATGCCCATCTTACTGTAGTCGTTGTTCTTGTTGAAGACTTACTCTCCCCTTACCACTCATATTTTTCTTGCTATATCACCTACCTAATCACTGAAATTAACATGTCCTTAGGTTGACCAGAAGTAAGGAAACAATTCTGAAAATGATCTCCCAATTGAATGAAGGAATCTAGTCAAATTAGGAGTTTGAATCTATTATTTATACTTTTAGAACAGCAAATTTCAAACTTATGTAAATGAAACCATTGGTGGAACTCAGAATAAGAAACAATTAACAGCAGAGCTGGTATGTATGGGGAGGTGGCCTTTAGTCCCACCCTCAATATGTCTGACCTCTAACTTCATCCTCTCTCTCCTAGCATTCCGCAGTTCAGAAGCCCTATGGTTTTGAAACGCAGAGTTTGAAAACTAGTGCCCTAGGACATGCCTTCAGCAAGGGTAGAGAAGGGAAGCCGAGTTCTAACGCAGGGTGAGGATGGGAGGCATGGATTTGGAGCTGGACAACAATAGATTGACTTGAAAGAATACATCACAAGGTGAAATAAGCATGAGCTACGATCAGATTATGGCAGCCTCCTGGAATAGCACGGCCATTGGTGGCTGCTGCCTTAGCAGAAACACTCAGAGTGCACTGGTGCAGCTCCTGTCAACACTTCCAAGTGTAGAAAGTGCTTTTCTCCCCATATGCTTTCCCACTGGCACATCTGTATTTCTTTCCAAAGCTCCACCACCTGAGAAACTGAGTTGATACTACACCAAGGAAACTACTCTGCATCCTGGTCCAAGCAGAGGGTGTAACCTCAGGGGGAAATGGTTATCTCTGGTGCTAGAGACACACCACACAGGGGACAGACAGCTGAGAGTCTCTGAAAGTCATGTGCCCTGCTGCACTCCACTGTCCACATCCTTTAACCAGGAGCGAACACTTTGGCAAAACTGGGGCATTTCCACCCCAAAGCCAAATGGAACGCAGCACCCAGGGCACTCTGAGGAAATGTTAAAGTCATCAAATCAAGCCATATCAAAGCACACCCTCACAAAGAACTAAGGCCACACTATATTTTAGCAGAGCTTTGAATGCTTACACCATTCCTCTCTCCCTGGGCATAGCCTTTAGGGCCCAGAACACATGCCACCTCCTGCAGGAAGCCTTCTTCTACTGCAGTCTTTAACGATCGGATCTCTCGCTTCTCAGGCGTTCATTTGCACTGACCGTTTCTACCACATCTCTCAGGCTAGACACCATATAATAGTACACAGTAATGAACCACTTAGCTCTAGGCCCAACTTCTAGAAATCAGCCACCTAGGTGAGAGCTGTGAACACTCAATCAATAGCTTCAGTATTGATTTCTCTCTTTATTGCCACATTCATAAAGCCAATGGCATATCTTTACTTTGATGTTTAGTGGACATCTCAAAACCGACATGACCATAGGAGGACACGAGATTTCCAATCCCATGACTACTCAATCCTGATTTTCCCCCAATATTCCCAACCTCCGTAAATGGCACCTCCATCCACCCAATTGTTCAGCCCCCAAGCCTAAAATTCATCCTTCATTCTTATCACTCCATCAACTCCTACATCCAATCCATCAATAAATCTCACTAATTCTACCTGTAAAATCTATTCCAAATCCAACTACTTTCATCATCTCCACGATTACTCTCGAGTCTAGACCAAACCACCATCATCTCCTGCCTGTACTGTGCCCACATCCTCCTAACTGAGCTCTCTGCTTCTGCTGTTTGTTGAGCCATCGTGGTCCATTCTTTCATTGTCATTCTCTCTCTCCCTACCCCCTTTCTCTTCCCTTTCCCTCTCCCCGACAAACGCTTTGGTCAACTGAAACTTTATTAGGAAATCCAATGGAACCAATAGCTGCCCCTTTGTTTCACTTTCCTTTTGTTTCTTGTTCTGGCCTCTAGAGCAGGTCTGAGCTCCTGACATCCATTTATCAAAAGACATGTGAGAGCTCCGAGTTTTCTCTTCTTTTTCTCCAGTATCCCCAGTTCTTTCAACTATTTCTAACAGGAGATGCTTTCTTGGCATCTCAGGGTGCTCTCCTCTGGATTCTCTCCAGTTTGTCCACATTTCCCTTAATTTAAGATTCTTCTTCATAAACAGAGGGCTACCTACAGATTGGTCCAACCAAGAAGTGCACAGCTTGCCTTGATCTGGTCACCACATTTGTTCTAGTCAAGCTTGGATGACTATGTTATTTTAACAGCTGCTAAACAGAAACTACTGGATCCAGTTAAGTTATGGGTCAATCTAGATACCTCCTCCAGATATCAAAAGCACTGCACCCAAAGCAGTTTTTCTACTTTTGAATCTCAGTGTAGAATTTTCTCTACTTGTTAAGTTTGGGCTGATCATTCCAGACTGTCAAGATATTTTTGAGTCTTCTTTATTATCACAGTCATGATCATCATCCCTTACAGCTCTTCTCTTTGGTTTTGATAAGTTGCTCTCTGGCTTCGGTGAAATCACTGATGAGAATGAATGAATGAGTAAGTGATGAACTAGGACATTTCCAGCTCAGAATATAATTGGAGTAGGTGTGGAACAGATTTGTTCTTCCCTTTTCAACTTATATATGTAAATGGAATGTTCATTAAACATATTTTCCGTATTCTGAAAAGCTTCAATAGTCCAAATAAAAATCTAATTTTCTTAAAGTTTTTCCATTCATAAAAGACACAAAAATAGACTTGAAGAAATGGAAAGTCATTCCTTGTTTTTTGATAGGATGACTCGACAGTATAAAGATGTCACTTCATTTATAAGTTTAATATATAGAGTTAAATTATAAATTTGACATAATCCCAATTAAAACATCAAGTTCTTAAAGAACCTTCAAGTTAGACAAGCTGTCACTGAACCTCACATGGAAAAATTAACAGGGGTCATAGAAACACAAAAATGAAAAACTATGAGCAGGTACTAGCCTTACCAGAAAATAAAACATACTATAAAGTCTCTATAATTGAACAGGTGTGGTACTAGCACATATTTACAGACCATTGAAAAAGAATAGGAAGTTCAGAAATAGACCCAAGTAAATATGGAACTTTAGAATATAAGGAAGACCATATATTGAATAAATGGAGCAAAGATAAACTTTTTTGATAGATGGCGCAGGGACAAAGGTTAACCATTTGGAAAAAGAAAATTAGATCCACACGTCACACCATACATTAGAATAAGTTCCAAATGGATCAGGGATCTAATGCAAAATGAAACCATACAAGCACTAGAAGAAAATATGGGTGAATGCCTCTTTAATCTGGATGTAGTAAGAGGTCTTCTAACTAGAACTCCAAATCCAGATACAATAAAACAAATGATTTTTAAATCTCATTGTATAACAATAATTTTTTAAATGAATGCGTGTCAATAAATACCATAAACAAAATGAAAAGGTAACTGGCAAACCAGTAGAAATATTTGCAACATGTATGACAGGTTAACAGCTAATATCTCTAATATGTAAGTAATGCTGAAAATCTGAAGGAAGAAAAACAAATCCCAGATAGAAAAATGGCCCAAAATATGAATAATTCACACCAAAAGATGATATAAAAATAATCTTTAAGCTTATGAAAAAAATTCACCCTCACTCATACTAAATGATATGCAAGATAAAATTATGTTAAGAATCCATCTCTCACCTATCAGATTTGCAAAAATTAAAAACGATAACATTCTCTATAGGAGAGGTTGTGGAGAAACAGGCACTCTCATATATAGCTGGTGGGAATGCAAACTGGTACAACTCTTGGGAAGGGAGTTTGGCAATATTCAACTGAATTATATATGTACTTACTTATTGACTCAGCAATCCCACTTATCAGGATTTATCCTGAACATCTAGCTTCAACAATATGAAAATACATAAGCATAACATTATTTATTGCAGCATTATAACAGCGAAAACGTAGGAAAACATGGTGTACTATAGAATACTGTTATTGTGATTTTTCTGCAAGTCAAAAATCATGTCAAAATAAAAGGGGAAAAAAAAGGATTTCTTCAGCCCTCCCTTCTCATAGTATCCATCTCACTTGCATTTTAAAAATAGAGAATCAAGGCTTTAAATGTATAAGTGAACAGAATATTTAACAAATCAGTAATCACACTGTTGTAGTCCTCCCCAGACCGACAATAAATTCTGTAAGAAGTCAGTCAATCGGGTCAACACCATTTATCTTGAGAATTCCTACTGTGCAGACAGCACTCCAGGAGGTCTCATCTCATGTCACGGTAAAAGTGATGGAGGTCGTTCTGCTTATTCTTCAATGTCTCCCTAAAGCTACTTATCGAGGACCTTTGAGTCCTGCTTACCAGGACTTAAGCATACTGCCAGGGCGGTTAAAGAATGCCTGCAGGGCTTCCTTGGTGGCGGAGTGGGTGAGAGTCCGCCTGCCGATGCAGGGGACGCGGGTTCGTGCCCCGGTCCGGGAAGATCCCACGTGCCGCGGCGCAACTAAGCCCGTGAGCCATGGCCGCTGAGCCTGCGCGTCCGGAGCCTGTGCTCCGCAACGGGAGGAGCCACAACAGTGAGAGGTCCGCGTACCGCAAAAAAAAAAAAAAAAAAAAAGGAAAAAAGAAAGAAAGAAAAAAAAGGAATGCCTGCAAATGCTGGGTTTTCATCCTTCTGTATGGGAAGGAGGACAGTCTGCAAGCCCTTACTCCCTCGAGTTTCCTACAGCTCAGTGTCATCAGCAAGGGCCCATCAAGAGCCTGAATTTGCTTCATTTGAAAATCAAACAGCAACCTGAAGACAAGTGGTTCATAAACCCTTTAGAATGCATAGGCCACCTATGGATTTCTTCTGCATACACTGGCAGGCTAAATTTTATAAAATTTTGCCACTTCTCTGTAGGGAGCATGTATGCTTTCCTTCTTAAAGAAATGTCAGTGTATCAGAGATGCTGTAGAGGAAATACGTAAAAGAATGGATGGGAAATGCAGACAGTTAGAAGCGCTAAGGTCTCTTCCCACTCAAAGACGGCATAATTATATGGTTTAACTCCTCTGAAAATTTTCTGATCGATCCTTCTTCAAGAAGATGTAATTATATGTGCTGCCTTTGTGCCTCCTCCAGTTTTGTACCTAGACCACTGGATTGAAATTAAAGATGTACATGTTTGTCTACAAGAAGCACTGGCAAACTTTTGCTATAAAGAATCAAATAGTAAATATCTTAGGTTTTGTGGGCTATATGGCCTCTGTTGCAACTACTCAATTGGGCTGTAGTAGTGCAAAAGTAGCCATAGACAACATGAAAATGAAGGGGAGTGGTTGTGTTCCAAGAAAATTTTACTTATGAAAAGAGATGATGGGTGGGAATCCATCTGAGGGCCATAATTTGCTGACCCCGGTCTATGACATTTAAGACAGAGGCCATGTCCTAAATCGTGACATCCCCAGTTCTAGTACAGTACATGGAAACCTCAAGGGTAACCAGTAACCAGTTATTGAATGAGTACATGATTGACCACAGGGTCACACTGTCTGGTTATGCCTGGAAATTTCAGTATACCTCATTTCTCCCAGAGTATGAAGCACAGAAATAACCTCAATCATAACTGTAATCCAATTATTCATATAATGTCTGAATAACGTCTACAACATTTCTACCAAGTCACTGTCCATTTCTACTTAAAAATGGACATTCCCCATGTCTTAGGGTATCCCAATTCATTTTAGGAAGGCCATGCCCAGCTGAAACAATTTCTTCTATTGAACCAAAATCTGTCTCCTTGAATTGGTCCTGGAACCTCCTAATCCTACTCCTAAAATCATAAACTATGGGCCAGAAAAGACCTTAGATTTCACCTATCCCAGGTTCCTCATTTTACAGATAAGAAATTCAGGCTCAGGGAGGTCTAGAGAGTTGCTCACAGGAGCCCAGGCTATCATCAGCAGAACTCTGAAAGAGGCAATTTCGTGTGTGCTGGCATCACTGGCTGGATTCCCCGCAGATTTGGTAAAAATCAATCATCTTTGGTGTACTTTCGGAGTACTGTTTTTTTTTCTTCTTTCAGCAGAAATACTTTTCTTAAAATGAACCTTAAAATAAAATAAAGTGGGTGTATGCTTGTTTACATCCAACCAGGAATGTCAATTGAGATGCAGGACGGGCAGCCCTGGACTAGCAGTCAGGAGACTCGAGTAGTGCATTTACCACGAACTCAGATGAGGTCACGTGGGCAAGTTGTTGAACCTCTTTGGGTTAAATTAGGTGACTTCTCGAGCCCCTTCGAGTTCTAGGATTCATCCTCTAGATGAAAAAGGCAGAATAATTCAAAGCATAGTTTAGGCACCTTTTTTTCCCAAAAACCTAATATCTTTCACCTCAGAAAATATTACAGCCTCTACAGTGGTTAACACCAGGGGCTCCTGAGACTTGGGTTCAAATCCCAGATCTGCCACTTACTTGTTATGTGACCTGGGTGCAGGGCATTTCGTCTTTTACAGGTTCAGTACCCTTATCTGTAAATTGAAGATAAAAGTACCTACCTCACAGGGTTATTGAGAGGATAAGAAATGAGTTATATAAACAAGATATATAGATGGTACTGTGAAATCAAATTCATATTTTATGGCAAGACAAGAAAAATTTAAACATAAAAATTCTTCTCTGCCCTTTGGCCTCCTCTCTCCGCCTGCTGTGCATTGTGTACCTCCATTATGCATCGACCAAACCTCCCCCATCGAGAGGAAGACCTGCTCAACCGTAAAGAGCAACATTCTCCCAGCATCAACAAGACAACTCCTTAAAGAACATTCCTTCTTGATCTCCTAAGGGATCACATGACCCACCACTACGTTGCTTAGATCTGGATTATGTGAACTGTCAATAATACGTCATTTGATGTACAGCCCCCTTCTCTAAAAAACTTACATGACTGTTCCTTGATTTCTAACCTGCGGAACAGTCCTTAGAGCTTTCTGAGATACTCTTCCCGGGTTGTAATCCTCAAATTTGGCTCGAATAAAATTTTCCAATTCTTTCTCAGATCAAGTGACTAATTTTTTGTCAACAGTACACAGTTGTGCTCAGTAAGTGAAATCCCTCATCACCCTAATAATTCTGAGAAAAAAGCAAGCTAGAAATTGCAACTATAAGACTGGGTGTGGGTGTGGATCATGAATGCTTCTAGCCACTGTCAGGTGGAAAGTCCTCCTAGAAATGGAACTTCCCAAAGACAGCCCCTCCCTCTTTTGCTCATATCATAAAGCCTCCAGACCTTTCTACAAGATGCCTTGTCTCTCACCTTCAAGTTCTTCATTCATAGAGGTGTGGCTCAAATGTGGAAACCATCTTCAATGTTTGCTTTCAGAATTCTAGTTTTATAATGCAACATGAGAAATGACAGATAAGTGGTCTTTTCGTATTAGTACAGAATTATGATGGTATAATTGATGGCCAACAATTTCTTCCCCCAAACAGGAAACTTTTAATAATGGAGTTAAAAAAAAAACCTAACTAATATGTAAAGTGGGTGCATATACTGCTTAGTTCTTGATTCTCTGTGGAGGAAAAATAGCTTCTTTTATTTTAGGAAAATCTATGTTATGTTAAGAATACTCATTACAAAATGCACATTGTATTCACACACACTTCAAGTAATAACTTGAAGGTGGGCTAATGTTATTTACAATAAAGACTCAGAAAAGAACACTAACAAGTCAGGTCAAGTGTCTTATCAAAAGCAGCCAACTAAGCCAAAGATCAAGCCAAGACTTGAATTCATACCTTCTGCCACTTCCCTGTGCTGCAGTCACTCACCTTCTAAGGATTTAATCAATTTGTGTCCCTGTGAAGCAGGTCAAATCAAACAGAAATTAAAGTACAAATGGTAGGTGGTACATCGCATTTTGCAAAAAAAGAATGAAGGAGGTAAAACAAAAATTGCTTCATTCAAGCAAACAGTTATAAAGTGGCAATATGGTAGATATCATGAAGAATTCTAAAGAGGTAGTAGCAAAAAGCATTTTCTATCCTCAAAAATCTTCTCAATTACAGACAAAAACATCAACTTTCATTCAACTCATCAATCCGATTTCATTCAATTCAGCTACTGTTCAATCCCACGAACATTTACTGAGAAGTAAATTCCACAAACATTTATTGCCACGTGCCTGGCGCTGTCTTAGGGCACTGAAGATAGGTAAGACAGAACCCCCAGCCTCCAGGACAGAGAGGTAGGTAAACTTCTCCTGTAAAAGGCCAGATAATAAATATTTTAGCCTTTGTGGGTCATTCAGTCTCCATTGCAACAAATAGTTGCAATAAACTACAAAAAAAAATAAAGAGCTGAATAAACACTACCGCTGGAGCATGAACACAGCAATAGACAACATGTAAATGAATGAGCATAGCTGTGTTCAAAATGGAAAAATGTTTTCAATCAGTGCTTTTAACTGGGAGTGTTTTTGCCCCCACTGCCACTCCCCACATCACGGGCACATTTGGCAGTTCTACAGAATTTTTGGCTGTCACACCTTGGGGAAAGGGGTGGTCTGCTACTTGTACGTCAAGGGTAAGCGACCAGGGATGCTGCTAAACATCCTATAATGCAAAGGACAATTCCCCACAACGAAGTTATCTGGCTCAAAATGTCAATAATAATTGAGAGACCTTGTTTTAAAAGCAAGCATTCTAGTTGAATTAAGAAAGTGAGAATGTGGAACCTAGAAAAATGGTACAGATGAACCGGTTTGCAAGGCAGAAATAGAGACACAGATGCAGAGAACAAACGTATGGACGCCAAGGGGGGAATGGGGGGGTGGCATGAATTGGGAAACTGGGATCGACATATATACACTACTATGTATAAAATAGATAACTAATGAGAACCTGCTATATAGCACAGGGAACTCTACTCCACTTCCCTTTACAGTAGAAACTAACACAACATTGTAAAATAGCTATACCCCAATTAAAAAAAAAGAAAAAGAAAGTGAGAATGTGAAAAAAAGAGGATAAAAAAATCAGAGATTTGGTACACCGAACCAAAGAATTTTTTAACAAATGCTATTTTAGCCCTCTAAGAGAAAGTATATTTTCTCCGAGATAATTTTTCTTCTGCAACATGAAATCAAAGCAGGCTCTGAAATTAAAGTGAGTTGCTTAAAATGTTCAGATGACTGTTTTCAAACCAGGCTCTAGTCTGTCAGATTGCTCACTAGGTAAATTTACTTATACATGAGAATTTTCAGACAACTAATAACAATGTATAATATCTTTCACCCTGTTTGCTCCTGGTTGAATCCAGGCATTCAAATTCTCACAAAGAGAGTGACCAAAGGAAAGTAATGGTCACAAGATGAAACTTCTTCATTGAGACTCTTGAGGACATTAATACATGTTTTCACATATCTGAAGGCAATTGAGCTTGTTCTGCAGCGTTCCATGGCAGGGGTGGGGATGGGACGGAAAAGGAAAATCAATTCGTAACGATAAAAGCCAACTTTCCCTTTGTCCTCTTCTGTTGAAGACTCACAATGATCCCAGTAGGTAGGTACTAATATCATGATCATTTTATATATGTGAAAACTAAGGCTCAGAAAGGATAAATACTATGCCCAAGGTAAAGAGACAAAAACAAATAAAAAACAACAACAAAACTCGTCAATGGCTAAGCTGGAGATCCAAACCACTGTGCTCAAGATAGACGTATAGACAGTACTGAAATGATTCAAGCAAAGATCAAAGAGGACAGATGTATTTGGATAAACTGACCTTTTAGGTCACTTCTAAACCTGAGGTTGCCAATAAGTAAAGAACTAAGTAGAAAATCCACTTTTGGAAGAAAGGGTCTGATCCTCTTATAGGAAAAGCAAGGGTCTTTAGGATATCCGTAGGCAATGCCTAAGAGGCAAACAAACTATCAGCTGTCACAAGATTGCCAACCTCAAAAGATAACGCAGAAACAATCCAGTCCCTTGGCTATGGGAGCCCTGCCTGCTTCCTCCCTCCTCAATCAATTTCTTGCCTACCAGCATCAAACCCCTGACCCTGCCGAGGGGACTGACACTCAGCCAATCGGATTCTCTTCTTGTCTGAAACTCTTGCAGAAAGCTGAAGGCTTGCTCCGCATCTTAAAAGGAGTAAGCTGGAAAAAAAAAAAAAAAAAAAAAAAAAAAGGAGTAAGCTGGTGATAATTACTGACTTCGCTAAGTGGCAGCTTTGTCTTTCAAACTGATGAGAAATCACTAAAATCATTCTCGCCCTCAGGGAGGTGAGAGAAGAGTGGCTGAGAAGGGATTCTGCTTACAGGAGCCAATTATTTTTAAGAGGCTACCTCCCCCTTAACATCAAGAAGCTAAAAGTTTCCATTTTTTAGCATCAATGGGAACAGAAAGCATGGAACCAAATATTGTACTAATTTCCCATCTTTAGAATGCCTAACAAAGGAGCACTGCTATTTAATAGCATTAAAAGTACAAAAAGAATCTCCAATAACATGATAAAAATAATGTTGTTAAAGTGGCCAAGCAGTTCCTCAACTGGTGGGCAGTGTCGTGAGGCCATAGTAGTTGTCCATTACCACAATCATCAGGCTTGTACTGAGTACTCAGCCACTGGAGATACCAAGCTTAACTCGCCCTAGTCCCCCAGGAGTTCCAAGTGGAGCAGGATGGAAAAGCAGGTCAACAATGAACATACCATGTGCGACAATACATGTAAAGGGTATGGGATCACCAACTCTGCCCACGGTGTGAGGATGACGAAAACAACACCGATCAAGGCGCACCATTCTAGGACTCACTCGGGGAGAAGGGGAAAAGGCAGGGAAAGCAGAAGGAACCTCATGAACAGAAACATGAGGAGGATGAAAGTCCACAGCATGACTGGGGAATGACAAGTAGGCCAGTAAGCCTGGAACAAGGGGGGCTTTGAGAGGAAATGAAATTGGGAGAGTTTGGATACAGCTGAAATATATTAAACACTGTGACAAAGGATGGGACAGGAGATTACAGAATCTAAACTTGTACTTGGACAAGTAAAGGGCACCTTGAAGGTATGTTGGTTCAATTCCCTGTATAATTATTCCCACTATAAGTACTATAAAAAATACCATGACCACAAATGTCACCATTTTTGAGCACTACGTTCCAGGTTTGGTGATACACATTGTTCAGTGATACTCACTGTTTCAAGAGAACCGTATCATGTTCATAGAGATCAGATAATGTCACTGATGAATTTGTTTTTATGCAGGGGATTGAAGCATGGGAGTGAACTGGTAACTCATTTTCCTGTGGTCTCTACCCATGCCAATTGGCACCGAAAGGCACCAGTCTCAGGAGCTCCTCTACCTGAGAATATTTACATTCCAAAGGCCAGCCTAGCCAGTGGGAAGCAAGAAATATAAGGGAAACAGAAATACTAATTGATATCAAGGTCATGGAATGGACAGGAAGAATGTGATCCAAAGCACATGTAGAAAGGACAAACTTCGGGCAAGAAAAGAGAAATTTTCTGTGAGGAGAAGAATGGGACAGAGGGTGACTGCAAATGCCTACAAGTTTGTAGGTGCAGAGGAGGGAAGCTAAGGGGGTTCACCTGGACTTTTTTCTGCAGTGTTGGGAGTTCCTCTGCTAAGTAGGTGAGATGGTTAATTTTATGTGTTAACTTGACTGGGCTAAGGCACTCTCAGATTGCTGGTAAAACCTTATTTCTAAGTGTGTCTGTCAGAGTATTTCTGGAAGAGATTAGCATTTGAATCCATAGACTGAGTAAGGAAGATTGCTCTCCCCAGTGTCCTTGGGCATCATCCAATCCATCCAGGGCCTGAATAGAGAAAACAGGCCAAGGAACGGTGAATTTGCTCTCAGCAAGGGCTGGGACATCAGTCTTCTCCGGCCCTCCTACACTGGTACGTGATTCTCGGGCCTTCCAGCTCTGACGGGGACTTAAAGCATTGACCCTTCCCCCATGCACACTGATTTTGGGGCCTTTGGACTCAGGTTGTGACTTCTACCATTGTTCCCCTGGTTCTTAGGCCTTCAAACTTGGACTGAATTACACCATCAGCTTGCCTGGTTCTCCAGCTTCTAGATGGCAGATTGTGGACCTTCTTGGCTTTCATATCACATGAGCCAATTCCTATAATCTCGGGGTGTGTGTGTGTGTGTTTCTCTGGAGGATGATACAGTACGCTTCAGATGGTAGAGGCTTGAGGCACGTGGCATGGGTTTAGGACATCTGCTGTGGGAGAAGAAAGCAGGAGACAATAGGCTACAATAATGGACCTGATGACTTCAGTGTCAAGACCGTGTATCCCGGATGCACTTTACTCATTTTTCAATGTAAAGAATCAAAAGGTGAAATTCTTCTCTTATTATATCCCAGAGTATAAACAATCAGAAAAATTAGGACATGACCCATGATGATACTTTTTGTAAAAACTGACCTTATGAAGGTCAAAAGTTAAGAGATAACTGAGGATGCATCACAAAAACAACTTCTTATTCTTAGTGATAAAAAGTACATCTTAAAAGTAGATCTGTGTCAAAGATCTTGGCCATAAATACAGACTAAGTTTCATGGAATTCTGCCTATATTCTGCCTGAGCATAATCAAAGAGCCCGTGATATGATAACACGTCGCCTTCAAAGAGAAAGAATCAGAAGTGGTTAGGATTGTCCACGTTAAAAAAACGTCTAACTCATCCCTTCCTTCACTTATCCTGTGGCTGCACAACCCCGAAGGAAGAGGAATGTTGTCATTCTGCTTCGGTAAGCAGTATTACAACTTATTGCAAGGGAATTATACACCCTACCCGATTTGTGCTTAAGAATGATATTTGTGCTCATTTTCTCCTTTTTTTTATAATGAGTTTTTGTGAATAACCCTTGTTATCATAGATCTTTTATTTAAAAAATTATAAACTAATTAATTATTTGTTTGTCTATTTTTTTATTTTTGGCTATGTTGGGTCTTCGCTTCTGTATGAGGGCTTTCTCCAGACGTGGCAAGCGGGGGCCACTCTTCATCGTGGTGCGCGGGCCTCTCTTGCTGCAGAGCACAAGCTCCAGACGCGCAGGCTCAGTAGTTGTGGCTCACGGGCCTAGTTGCTCCGTGGCATGTGGGATCCTCCCAGACCAGGGCTCGAACCCGTGTCCCCTGCATTGGCAGGCAGATTCTCAACCACTGCGCCACCAGGGAAGCCCTCATTTTCTCCTTTTGTGCATTTCCTCCACCACACAGGCAGCTGCCAATCCACTTCTTAGGCAGAGAGGAC
Source organism: Phocoena phocoena (assembly GCF_963924675.1). Lineage (NCBI taxonomy): Eukaryota > Metazoa > Chordata > Mammalia > Artiodactyla > Phocoenidae > Phocoena > Phocoena phocoena. The sequence goes on from NC_089240.1 coordinate 116,736,993, forward strand.
ACTAGCCCAATGAGTTGAGCAAAGCCTTCCTTTGAAGAGGATGATTCTTGGCCCACTGAAAAAGACCATGGGAAGGCTGGCCTGTCATTTAACTCATTTCCCCTTCTCCTACCCATCACTGCAGGATCTCGGTTGTGAGGGATAAATGTGGCGGTCAAAATGACTGTTTCAATGGTCTTAGGAGTTGCTCATTGGGGCAATCAATATATACAGGGTAATTATGGAACATGTTCTATGGAGTCAGAGATGGGTTCAAATCCCAGCTCCACAATTTACTAGCTAGTTGACCCTGGGCACGTAAATTCAAATTCATGCTCCAAGTCTCCATTTTCTCATCTCAAAATTAGGGGCAAATAATAAGATCAAACTTACAATATTGTTGGGAGGATTATAAAGATAATGCACGTAAAGCTTTAGCATGGCACCTGGCACAGAGAGGTGCTCCATAATGTGCAGCTACAGAAAAACAATTCAGTGCTTCCTCTTGCTTTTGTTCCAGAGGGAAAAGGAACTTGTCCTTTGCCTTGCCAGGCCCCATCATAGGCATGAAAACCCTTTCAAAAATGGACTGCTATGGTTAAGAACTTGACCTCTGGACTCTGCCCAAGTTCAAGTCCCTGTTCTACTTTCCTGTGACCTCAGGAAAGTTACCTTTCTAAGCACCAGTTTTCTCATCTGCAAAATGAGAATTAAATGAAATCATGGATGTAAAGCACAGTGATTGGCATATGGTATACACTAAAAATGTAGGCAATTGATATTATTGTTGGGTAGGCTCACTCTGAGCTTATGAAGATAAGATGACATTTTTCAGAGGCAGTCTGACAAAAATTGAACTCAAGGTTTCCTACCAGTAGTGTCCAAAGCTCTGCAGTATACTTGGTTCCATGATGGCAGCCAAACTCACATCAGGCTTATTAATTGCTTGGCTTCTTAAACAGGGAGTTTCTAACTCCTCAGGAAATGAAGAAAGAGTTTGGCTACACTGGGCTGACCTGGGAGGGCTTCTAGAAAATCTGACCCACAATGGTGGTTCTCATACTGTGGGTAAGGGCAGTTATGGAAGTAGCATCTAACGAAAAACTTTTGCTGGTTGAACAGCAATACATCCTTTCAGTCCCCATCAGTTCAGCTATCTGATTTATAACGATCCTTTCTAGCTACCTGTCCTTTCTTAAATATTTGGCTGTGCCTTTTCCGACAGGACCTTTGTATTAACAAGTCTTCAGAATTTCAGGATGATTTGCCCAAAGCGTTAGGTGCTCTCGGGAATGAGTTTGCCATTTCTGAAAACCTCTTATCTCTTTTAGGCTAAGTGAATACCATTAGACAAAGGATGTCTACAATGTACTACTGGTACCCGAGTGGTCAAAAAGTTGGAATATCCCTTAAATGACTATTTCCCAGCAAGTCATTTATACCGTTCAAACAAAATCCATCCAAAATAAAACAAAAGAATGGTGCCTTTCCACAGAATATAGAACATAAAAACACAGGTCTAAAGTACGAATTTCTCAAGTGGTAAAAGGAAAGACCTGAATAGTAATATTTCACAGAATATTCTAGTCCTGAAAGCCTCTTCATGATCTGCCCGACTATGCAGAAACAAAAAAAGAATCAGATCCAAAGGATGCTATTATGGGTAGGAACCAAACAACATAGCCCAAGGCAGCTGTCCCTCACTTTATCTAATAAAATGCTTTGATGTTAGAAAGTTGTGTATAAATCAATGCTTATTTAAAAATACTTTCAAAAGGCCTTACAAAGCAATCTTGCAGTGGATCCATTAATAAAATGAATGATTACTCCCATTTTACATCTTTTACAAATTCAAATGCTCAAATAATAATACTTGAAGTGGGATTTACTTATGACCCAACAGACCCTAGCTCCACAGCTATATACCTTAAGCAACTTTTACCCCAAGATGGGCATTATGGCCCTACGCTGGTACACTGGTATATTAATACATAGTAAACTGAATTGCAAGCCACAAAGCTTGTGACACACGGAACTGTAGCATGGGTGGTGTATATATGGCACCGCAGCCTACTCTATATAAGATTACACTCCTGATCGTTGGCTACATTTTAATATTCAGCTGATATCAAAGGAAAAGTCTAACCCTAACTCCCAGAGCATGTCATGATTCTGTAAGAACTTGTATACGAACTAGAAAATGGCATTGAATACCAACCACCTGGAAACTTCCAAGGAACAGATGGGCATGCCGTATGGTCCTGGTGGCCTGATCGCAGTGACTGCAACTTCATAGCCCCTGTCTACTGAAGGTCTTTCCTGAAGTGGAAAGAGAGTAGGAGAGTGAAACAAGTCGCTGATATAAACATGAAGACAGCAAGAATAAAAGAGCTTGTACTATGGGGAGGTTCCTTGCAAGTGCAAGAACAATTTCATATGCATAAAAGAAGAATGATATAGGACTCTCCAGAGTCTTTAATATTATAATGTGCAGTGCAAATCTCCAGAGCAGGGAGATGGCAAACAGCTGTTTCTCAAACAGTTTTACTCTTGCGACCTTTCCTAGGGGAGCATTTCATTCGGGTAACAAATTTGGAAATGCTGCCTTAAAGTCAATTTTAACAACAATAAGAACAACTAACATTTATTAAGTGCCAGGCACAGAATATGTGATACTCAGGTACCAGTCTGGAAGGATGATGTAAAATGGGTCCCAATATGTAGCTTGGGACAGCGGCTAAAACCTGATGAGGACGCTGAAGGCCCATTTATATATGGCAATGGCTGGATTGGCTTAAGGGTGGCCTGATGAGTTAAAAGACTCACCCAGAGCTGCATCTTCATCATCATTAACAGTGATAAAAAAAAAACTTCATTATTCTAAAGGGCAGACAGCAGAAGCAAGAAGAACTACAATCCTGTAGCCTGTGAAACAAAAACCACATTCACAGAAAGACAGACAAGATGAAAAGGCAGAGGGCAATGTACCAGATGAATGAACAAGATAAAACCGCAGAAAAACAACTAAATGAAGTGGAGATAGGCAACCTTACGGAAAAAGAATTCAGAATAACGACAGTGAAGATGATCCAGGACCTCGGAAAAAGAATGGAGGCAAAGATCGAGAAGATGCAAGAAATGTTTAACAAAGACCCAGAAGAATTAAAGAACAAACGCCTAGAAGAATTAAAGAACAAACAAACAGTGATGAACAATACAATAACTGAAATGAAAAATACACTAGAAGGAATCAATAGCAGAATAACTGAGGCAGAAGAACGGATAAGTGACCTGGAAGACAGAATGGTAGAATTCACTGCTGTGGAACAGAATGAAGAAAAAAGAATGAAAAGAAATGAAGACAGCCTAAGAGACCTCTGGAAAAACATTAAACACAACAACATTCACATTATAGGGGTCCCAGAAGGAGAAGAGAGAGAGAAAGGACCCGAGAAAATATTTGAAGAGATTATAGTTGAAAAATTCCCTAACATGGGAAAGGAAATAGCCACCCAAGTCCAGGAAGCGCAGAGAGTCCCAGGCAGGATAAACCCAAGGAGAAACACGCCCAGACACATAGTAATGAAATTGACAAAAATTAAAGGCAAAGAAAAACTACTGAAAGCAACAAGGGAAAAACGACAAATAACATACAAGGGAACTCCCATAAGGTAAACAGCTGATTTCTCAGCAGAAACTCTAGAAGCCAGAAGGGAGCGGCACGATATATTTAAAGTGATGAAAGGGAAGAACCTACAGACAAAATTACTCTACCTGGCAGGATCTCATTGAGATTCAACAGAGAAACCAAAAGCTTTACAGACAAGCAAAAGCTAAGAGAATTCAGCACCACCAAACCGGCTCTACAACAAATGCTAAAGGAACTTCCCTAGGCAGGAAACACAAGAGAAGGAAAAGACGTACAATAACAAACACAAAACAATTAAGAACATAGGAACATACATATCGATAATTACCTTAAATGTGAATGGATTAAATGCTCCAATCAAAAGACACAGACTGGCTGAATGGATACAAAAACAAGACCTGTATATATGCTGTCTACAAGAGACCCACTTCAGACCTAGGGACACATACAGAATGAAAGTGAGGGGATGGAAAAAGATATTCCATGCAAATGGAAATCAAAAGAAAGCTGGAGTAGCAATTCTCATATCAGACTGGACTTTAAAATAAAGACTATTACAAGAGACACAGAAGGACACTACATAATGATCAAGGGATCGATCCAAGAAGAAGATATAACAATTGTAAATATTTATGCACCCAACAAAGGAGAACCTCAATACATAAGGCAATGCTAAAAGCCATAAAAGGGGAAATCAACAGTAACACAATCATAGTAGGGGGATTTAACACCGCACTTTCACCAAAGGACAGATCATCCAAAATGAAAATAAATAAGGAAACAGAAGCTTTAAATGATACATTAAACAAGATGGACTTAATTGATATTTATAGGACATTCCATCCAAAAACAACAGAATACACTTTCTTCTCAAGTGCTCATGGAACATTCTCCAGGATGGATCATATCTTGGGTCACAGATCAAGCGCTGGTAAATTTAAGAAAACTGAAATTGCATCAAGTATCTTTTCCAACCACAACGCTATGAGACTAAACATCAATTACAGGAAAAAATCTGTAAAAAACTACAAATATATGGAGGCTAAACAATACACTACTTAATAACCAAGAGATCACTGAAGAAGTCAAAGAGGAAATCAAAAAATACTTAGAAACATATGATAATGAAAACACGACAGCCCAAAATCTATGGGATGCAGCAAAAGCAGTTCTAAGAGGGAAGTTTATAGGAATACAAGCCTACCGCCAGAAAGAAGAAAAATCTCAAATAAACAATGTAACTTTACACCTAAAGGAACTAGAGAAAGAAGAACAAACAAAACCCAAAGTTAGTAGAAGGAAAGAAATCATACAGATCAGAGCAGAAATAAACGAAATAGAAACAAAGAAAACAATAGCAAAGATCAATCATACTGAAAGCTGGTTGTTTGAGAAGATAAACAAAATTGATAAACCATTAGCCAGACTCATCAAGAAAAACAGGGTGAGGACTCAAATCAATAAAATTAGAAATGAAAAAGGAGAAGTTACAAGAGACATGGCAGAAATACAAAGCATCCTAAGAGACTACTACAAGCAACTCTGTGCCAATAAAATGGACAACCTGGAAGAAATGGACAAATTCTTAGAATGGTATAACCTTCCAAGACGGAACCAGGAAGAAATAGAAAATATGAACAGGCCAATCACAAGTAATGAAATTGAAACTGTGATTAAACATCTTCCAACAAACAAAAGTGCAGGACCAGATGGCTTCACAGGTGAATTCTATCAAACATTTAGAGAAGAGCTAACACCCATCCTTCTCAAACTCTTCCAAAAAATTGCAGAGGAAGGAACACTCCCAAACTCATTCTATGAGGGCACCATCACCCTGATAACAAAACCAGACAAAGATACTACAGAAAAAGAAAATTACAGACCAATATCACTGATGAATATAGATGCAAAAATCCTCAACAAAATACTAGCAAACAGAATCCAACAGCACATTAAAAGGATCATACACCATGATCAAGTGGGATTTATCCCAGGGATGCAAGGATTCTTCAATATACCTAAGTCAATCAATGTGATACACCATATTAACAAATTGAAGAATAAAAACCATATGATCATCTAAGTAGATGCAGAAAAAGCTTTTGACAAAATTCCACACCGCGTTATGATAAAAACTCTCCAGAAAGTGGGCATAGAGGGAACCTACCTCAACATAATAAAAGCCATATATGACAAAGCCACAGCAAACATCATTCTGAATGGTGAAAAACTGAAACCATTTCCTCTAAGATCAGGAACAAGACAAGGATGTCCACTCTCGTCACTCTTATTCAACATAGTTTCGGAAGTCCTAGCCACGGCAATCAAAGAAGAAAAAGAAATAAAAGGAATCCAAATTGGAAAAGAAGAAGTAAAATTGTCACTATTTGCAGATGACATACTATACATAGAGAATCCTAAAGATGACACTGGAAAACTACTAGAACTAATCAATGAATTTGGTAAAGTAGCAGGATACAAAACTAATGCACAGAAATCTCTTGCATTCCTATCACTAATGATGAAAAATCTGAAAGAGAAATTAAGGAAACACTCCCATTTACCACTGCAACAGAAAGAATAAAATACCTAGGAATAAACCTACCTAAGGAGACAAAAGATCTAAATGCAGAAAACTATAAGACACTGATGAAAGAAATTAAAGATGATACCAACAGATGGAGAGATATACCATGTTCTTGGATTGGAAGAATCAATATCATGAAAATGACTATACTATCCAAAGCAATCTACAGATTCAGTGCAATCCCTATCAAATTACCAATGGCATTCTTTACAGAACTAGAACAAAAAAATCTTAAAATTTGTATGGAGACACAAAAGACCCCGAATAGCCAAAGCAGTCTTGAGGTTAAAAAACGGAGCTGGAGGAATCAGACTCCCTGACTTCAGACTATACTACAAAGCTACAGTCATCAAGACAATGGTACTGGCACAAAAACAGAAATATAGATCAATGGAACAGAATAGAAAGCTCAGAGATAAACCCACGCACCTATGGTCAACTAATCTATGACAAAGGAGGTAAGGATATACAATGGAGAAAAGACAGTCTCTTCAATAAGTGGTGCGGGGGAAACTGGACAGGTACATGTAAAAGAATGAAATTAGAACACTCCGTAACACCATACACAAAAATAAACTCAAAATGGATTAGAGACCTAACTGTAAGCCTGGACACTATCAAACTCTTAGAGGAAAACATAGGAAGAACACTCTTTGACATAAATCACAGCAAGATCTTTTCTGATCCACCTCCTAGAGAAATGGAAATAAAAACAAAAATAAACAAATGGGATCTAATAATAAAAAGAAATACTTCACCATTATAAATCACTTGCTATGTTTCAGGCACTGTGGTGAATCAGTCCTCAAGCGAGTCCTGTAAATTTCGATCCTACTATTGTCTCTATTTTACCCTCACTTATCCCAATCATCCAGTGAGTGTCAGAGGTAGGACTGAAACCCAGGTTTGTTGAACATGAGTTCGGTGTTCCTTCCATTCCACTAGCTGTCTCTCATTAACGCACTGGCGAAGACAGGTTCGGAAGGACCTGCAAGGATACCACGTAGAGCAGTATGTGCTGCAGGTAACTGCACCCAGCAGAAGGCACTAGGGGAAAATGATATGTATGAATGGATTCTCACAGCTCAGGATTAAAAATACTGAAAAATACAATCAGCAAACCAAACCTTTTTAACCTGAAATAACCTGCAAGCAAACTCTATGTGGACGCTAATTGCCTTGATGAAGTAATGAATCTATTGTTCACTCTGCATTTGAAAATTTCCATTAAGGTAAAACAACACTCGAGAGACAGACCTAATTGTGCAACATGATCTGTGAAAGCCTCTTACTAGTAAGACAAACATGCCCTTAACAGTGATGTGTAACACCCAGTATCTTCCAATTCTGAGAAGTATACTTTTGTGCATTAAGAGGTAACAGAGGTTCCTGTTTCCTTGATATGACACCCGGCCTCGTTTCTAAAACATCAGCGTTGCATCTTCAATTGAGACACCTGTATTGGGTACGCACGGTGTTCAAAGAAGATGTGGGTCCTGCCCTCTACCGAAAGATGAAACCCTTTAATCTTAGGCAGGCAGTGATAAGATCAAAATGGAAGGCCTCAACAAAGTGCTTTGAAATCAATGGGGAGGGATTGATAGCAAAAGTGCCTGGAGCAGGGGGAGCACTGGCAATAGATCCAGGAAGGCAAAGGCCGAGGTTGGAGTTGAGCAAGGCTTTGAAGGCTTTTGAACCTGACCAGTTTCAAATTTACAGGGATGGGCAGTGTTGCCCACATGAAAAGAAAAGTGAAAGACCCCAAGTTAAAGAAGAAAGTTCAGGGCTTCCCTGGTGGCGCAGTGGTTGAGAGTCCGCCTGCCGGTGCAGGGGACACAGGTTCGTGCCCCTGTCCGGGAGGATCCCACATGCCGCGGAGCGGCTGGGCCCGTGAGCCATGGCCGCTGGGCCTGCGCGTCCGGAGCCTGTGTTCCGCAACGGGAGAGGCCATAGCAGTGAGAGGCCCGTGTACCGTAAAAAAAAATAAATACATAAGAAGTTCAGAAATGAAGATACTCAATAAACCAGGTTTTCTATTTATGGACAAACACATTTGAATGCAAATTGATGCGGCTCCCATTTTTATAGCTAACAAGAGATTTACTGAAGCAGTGTTTTATGTGACTAGTATAGCTATTACTCTAGAATAAATTATTTTGTAAATAGAGAAGATAAATTGAAACTTAGTCACATCTTGAGCAACAGTTTAAGTCACCAACCTAGGTGATACCCCAGATGGAGGAGCGAATCTATCCAAAGGCTGGTTTAGATCACTTAAAGAGTTCAAACTTCAAATCAAACTGTGTTTTGAACACCTCCTAGATTCCTAGTCCTGGCTCAACTAAACTCTGTGAGCCTCAGTTACCTCATGTATGAAATTGGGATAAAATAGCTACAATACAGGATTTAAACAGAGATTAGAGAAACTTGACATGTACTTGGCTTAGACTGGGTCTTCAAAGAAATGGCGGCCATGGTAATTGCTGCTCGTCATCCAAAGCCCGGTGCGGTGCACAGGGGTGAGGAGAGGTGGGCTGGAGGCCCCGCTTGAGGCAATATTCCACAAGGTTCCCCCACTTCTTTTCACACAGGCGTATCACTCCGCTTTTCTAACCATTCATTAAACTCCTCTATCATCCAAAACATCAGCTTCCAAACTAGGTGGAGGAGTATTAGAGCAGCTGTAGTGCTCACAGGAGAGGGGAGCTGATTCTATGAACAATAGGCTATCACCTAAAAGACAACTGGGCAATTTGGAAAACTCTACCCTTTTAGTTAGATGAATAAATATCCCATCCTTGTACCTAACAGTCACCCAGCAATAGTTTCTATTCCAAGAGAATGTGGGTTGTTAATTCAACTTCCCACAGAACTAGGTAAACATGGGAGTAGATGGGAAAGCCCCAAGATGAGGGACAGTAGGCTGAGGAGGGATGTGAAGCTTGATACCTAGGATCCTGCGTCAGGAAATAGAGGTGTGAAGTGCAGTGGCTTGGGTGCTCGTCTACCAAACAGCTGATCCCTCTCACCCTCAGCTCTGACTTTCTGTGCTAAGGGGATCCTCCTTGCTCCGAAGCACTTCTCCACCAAAGGGTACCAAATGGGCGGTTCTACACATCAGGATCGTGACAGCATCAGGTCTCTGAAGTCAAGTTTAGAGGCACTAAAAGGAAGAGCTAAGGTCACCAAGGAAAAGCATGGTTAAGACCTCATCCTCCTTGAGGCAGTCCTGAGAGCCTCCCTTGCAGAGAAAGTAGAGCACAGCTCAGGCAAGACAATTTGGGTTTGAACCTCAATTCCTCCATTTTCTAATGGTGTGATATTGGGCAAGTTACTTAGATAATTTGATCATACTAACAAATGTTTGAAATAAAGACAGCCTGGGCCATTCCTCTTCTCAAAGCTGCCCAGAATCAAGATTACCAGTTTCAGCAAGAATCTGGAAAAGGAGAAGCCCATGGCCATCACCATTTGGCCACGAAGTCCTCGAACTTTTTGAACATTGAACCACCCAGCTGAAGGCAGCAAACACTTGGAACTTTTATGAAATCAGACTTCAACCATATCCATTAGTCCAATTTCCATCCATTCTGACTGTGCATAAAGTTGCTAGGAACCTAGCAACAAACTGAGTCTTATTTTGAACCACTGAGATACATACAGCAAGAAGTCAGTTCAGCCCCCATTCAACCCATTTTTCCCCTCATTTAAACACATGAGGATACGGAGACCCAACGAAGGAATGGACCTTGTTCAAGTTACATAACTCACTGAGAGCGTCTTACTATGATAAGGGAATAAAAGCAAAGCTAAAAACAGGAACCAGATAAATTGAAGCTGCTTTTGAAAAGAATAAATCAAAATCTATTAAATTAGCTGAGAGGTAAATTTAATTCTGTTCTTTGATTATCCTTCAGAGGACTGATTTCTCTGAACTTGGACGAGTTGAATTCCTGTTTGTCCTTTAAAATATTATGCAAGGCTTCACAAAATTCCTTTTTCCTGATCTCATGGAACCAAGAGGACATAGGGAAAAGTGATAGATAATTTTTAGGGATGTTTTAAGAACTAAATACTCTGAAGGAAGCAGCTAGCCCAGTGCCTGGCATAGTGATAGGTACCTAGCCTGTGTGAGTTCATTCTCAATGGTTAGGTTTAATATTCTAAGCTTTTGAATTTTGAACTAGATATGAAAACAGGCAAAAGAAAACACTGAAGAATACTTTCATCTCTGCTCATCATCAGCTCTGCTGAAGAAAGAGAGTGAACAGAGGGAAGCTTTCTCAAAGGATTTCATTGAAAAGAGTGAACGAGATTATGCTTGAGCCTGGGCCCTGGACATAAACTGACTGACATTACTTCTCCCATGTGGGAGTTTTGACACTAAGCTCCTGGAAGGAAGGAACTCTGTCATACTTCTCCAGATCTCCTATAGTAGACACAAGGGGGAAACAATGACTGGGTAAGGACTCATTGAACCAGAGCTCTCAGCTCTCTTCTGTGAAATCGTTGCATTGAGCTCTACTGGAAAGTCTTATAAATAGTTTAGATAACTTAAGAAGCTTTTGGTAGGGAGGGATAAATTAGGAGTTTGGAATTAACATATACCCATTACTATATATGAAATAGACAACCAACAAGGGCCTAATATATAGAACAGGGAACTACACTCAATATATTCTATAATGGAAACGAATCTAAAAAATATTTATAAAAAAAAGATAGATTTACATATATATGTATATACATATATATACATATGTATAACTGAATCACTTTGCTGTACACCTAAAACTAACACAACATTTTAAATCAATTATACTTCTGTTAAAAAATAAAGGAAAAAGAACTTGCACTTATAAGCTGGTAAGCCAACCATGGGAAAAACCCAAATATAAAATTAATGGAAAAAAAAAAAAGCTTTTGGAGGGATGAGGGAAGGATTGGGAGGCGGAATTTGGATTAAATTGAAATTATGACCTTAGCAATCTAAGGAAGCAGGGCATTGGTGGTGATTAAACAGAAGCATTATGAATGTCTCCTAAAGAGTAATTCTCAGACCATAGCTTTCTGATTGGCATAGTTATTATACAGCCAAGGGGTGCTTAACAGGGTGATGTGTCTTCTCATGAGACATGTGGCAATGTCTGGAGATATTTTTTGTTGTCACAACTCAGGGGGCGGGGGGCCAGCTGAGACGCTGCTACTACTATCTACTGCATAGAGTCCAGGTATCTGCTCCACACCCCACCACTTTCAGGATAGCCCCTGACAACAAAGAATGATCTGGCCTGAGGGCACGGGGAGGGGGAAGGGTAAGCCGGGATGAAGTGACAGAGTGGCATGGACATATATACACTACCAAATGTAAAACAGACAGCTAGTGGGAAGCATCCGCATGGCACAGGGAGATCAGCTCGGTGCTCTTGTGACCACCTAGAGGGGTGGGAGGGAGACACAAAAGGGAGGATATATGGGGATATATGTATATGTATTTATGATTCACTTTGTTATACAGCAGAAACTAACACACCATTGTAAAGCAATTATACTAAAGATGTTAAAAAAAAAAAAAGAATGATCTGGCCCCAAAGGTCAATAGTGCTGAGGTTGAGAAACCTTATTCTAGCCCAACATGGGGCCTGGAACTGACTGACTGAAGGAAAAAAAGGTACGTCAACTGATGTTTACAGCAGGAAAGAAGCATGAACAATTACGCTCCCTGGGTTTTAGTTCTCACTTGTGTTTCCCATGTTAATTTGGTGTCATTTATAACCCGATGCTATTCATTAACAAGCATATGAATGTGTTGGGTTGATCTGATGAACTCCTCTATGTACAAACGAATTAGGCACCATTGCATAAAGATGATACATACTACCCCTTGGAGCATTCTAGGGAAACAGGTCCATTTCTGATTTTCCGTCCCCACTCCTCTACCCCACACAGGAATAGAACTAAGCAGGAGAGAAGACAAAGTTCAGATTCTGTGTTAAGTCTAACCTCTTCCCCCTACTTGCAGAGGTATTATTCCTTTCTTTGCAAAGCTCTTTCCTGAGGCCAGGAGACAGGTGAAAAAAGGATGACAGGACGTCAAAAAGTTTCACAAGTCAAAGGAATATACAGACTCCTTGGTTAGCTTTCAGGTTCCACCATGGAGACCCCAACCTACATTTGAAGGTACAGGATACTGTCTCAGCACAGGTTTAACTGAGACACAGGAGAGTAGTACTGGATAGGCATAGGGGGAAAAGATGTTGTTAGAGGTTGGCGCATGAGTGCATCCTTTTCTACCATGACATTTTGCTGTCTTGGTAAAAAGGGTACTGAGCCGAGTCTAGCAGCTGTAGCCTCTGGTCTTAGTTTAGAAATGGGTAGTAGCCTAATGTAGTTTTAATTAAGGGGTAATCCAACTACAAGACTTCCTTTAAAAAGAATTGTCCCCCCAATCCTCCGGACCACCTTACACTATGAGAAGTTAACTAATTTTTGATTTTCTCATCCTGAAAAAACAAAGCTTCTTCCATTTTTTGAGGCCACTAAGAAGAGTTACTTGACCTTGGATGAGGGGACACCCTGTACAGAAAACTTTCATCCAGTTTTGCACGGTTAAGTTCACATATCCTTGAGATGTAAATTCGTAAATCCTAGATGAAAACTCAGCTCAATTACATGGACTCTATATCATATTGTCATCTCAACAGTTCTTCACCACAAAACTGTGTGTCTGTGCTTTTTATATACTAGCTCTTTGATTCTGCAAGAGACCCTCTCTGTTAGACAAGGAATCAATTTCCATCGTCTAGCAAGGATGCACATGTTTGTAAAGTTGGCAGAAAACTTGCTTTATTGGAAACTCACGTAATGTCATCCTTGATTGCGGCATATTAATACAACTTCAAAGAATGTCAGTTTGAAAATACTGAACTCAAGAGGCAATTTACTTTTAATTTGAATGCCCAGTGGTCCAATATTTTTAGGCTATTAAAAAATATCGAGCAAGCTTAACTATATTAAAAAGGACAAACAACAAAAGAATAAATCAGTCCTGGCAAAGGCTTAAACTTTACGTGCACTGTGGAGAAGAAAAATCGATGACATCTTTACAAAGACCTACTCTTTCTTTAGCAGTCTGGCAGTGTGTGATTAGTCATCACTCCCTCTATCAAGGGTCATTCTAACCGAACTCATTTCAATGATTTATGCTAGTTATTTACAAGAAGTCTAAAAAGGTGTGAGAAGTGGGGAGACATTTGTTCTGTATTGAAATGAACTGGGCTACGAAGTCCGGATGTTAAGAGGGACATATGAGAAGCTTGCATTCAATTACCTCCTTCCTGCATTCTGCTCTACTGATTATTTCCTGAAGCTCCGACCCCCTTGGCTTCCTTAGTACCTGCTTCTCCTGCTTTTCCTTCTCTCACTCCTGAGGAGTCCCTTCACTTCCAGATCACCTTCTCTGCCTCCCCTTCCTCCCTAGACGATCGCCTCTGCTCTGATGCTTTTACCACCACCCACAGGCTGCTAAGTCCTAAATGTCTGCCATCAGCCTAGAACTCATTCCTGAGCAATTTAAAGGCAGGTCCACATAGTGTCTGAGACACAGAAACATTGCTCAATAAGGGTTAAATGAATAAATGAATGAAATATAAATACAGATTCATGGGATTTCAGTGAAAGACACATGGAGGAAAAGTGAAGTTGTCCTAGACGAGCCCGTTCTAGAGCGATTGAGCTGTCCTTGACAAGCCCGTCCTAGAACCCGGCTCACAAGCTGACCACAAATGTATGAGTGAGCTCAGGAAAGATAAACAGAACCTATAGGCTATCTGTAACAGACCTAGCCACCCTATTGACTACGAGAAAGAATAAATTTTTTCCTCTTTCAAACCACCATGTTTTAGGGTGACTTAAAATACAAGAGCCAACTGATAGTTCAGAGTTGGCCGTTCATGCTAGTCTTTGTTCCTCAAGGGCAGAGATAGTACCTCTTGTCCGTGGTGTGCCTAATAACCAGCACCGTCCCTGGTCTGTACAAGACAGTAAATACCTATTGACAAATACATCAATTCTGTTAATGGTGACTGCAAGCGTCATCAGTCATTTGCTGCCTAGAATTACGGCAAATGGCAGGTTTAAACCAGAGTATCAAATTTGTTATTGGAATAGGTTAGTTGTAATGATAAATATTTACTGAGTATTTCTTGACGGACACAGTGCTAGGCCTGTGGTCTCTATATAATAAAGCTCTATTTAGTAGGGATGAAATAAAGGGTGTATGTTTAAATGGAGTCCTAATTGGGAAGGGAGGCAGATCTCTTTTTAAGACACCAGTAACTGCTCCCAAAGAAAATGCTGCACTAGAATAAAAGGCTCCCCAACTATTCTGATGTGCTTTGGGGATTTCTTCCTCCTTCAGTAAATATTCTGGGTATATTTAACCAATTATCCACTAAGTGAACAGCTAACCATGCATGTCAATTAGAAATTTACTGACCCAGTTCACAAATCTAACACGAATCCAAAATTGCTACCTTCTCAGAGAAAAATCAAGAGATTACAGAAGGAAAATGGCTGAGGAGGGAACAAAACAGAAAAGTTACTGGCTGGCAGCGCCTATAACTCCTACTTTTTGAAATGCCCTTTGTTCCTTATTGCATGAAAAGAAGTAGACTTTGTTCACAGCCTGAGGCAGCCTGCTAGACAAAGGTGCTCCCTGTATGAATGACCTCCTTGAGCCCACATTATCCCATAGAAGGCTGTGATTAGGCTGGGCTTTGTGGGCTGGATGTATTCTAGAAAGGGCTCCAGTAGAGGGGCCGTGGGAGCTCTACTACTTCTTTGCTTGTAAGTGTTTTTCCGCAATAAAGTATTTTAACTAGTGGTGTGCGTGCATGCGTACGTGCGTGTGTTCACACCTTCTTTGAATGCCAACTAGTGACCACAAGGGGCATGTTTCACTTGTCTTGGGGCTTTGTGTTTTGGGGAAGGGCTGTGTCCACAGTGCTGTGTGGGCAATGGCAGGTCTCTGGGAGAATTAAACTGAGACAGTTCCTGCTCCATTGAGGTCCCAAGTAGAGGACCTGCACATAACCTGGGGGAATGTGCTCACACCAAGAGAGAAGAAAAGAAGGAGCAAACAACCCCAATATGAACATGTGTGTCCCTATAACCTCCTTGCATTTCAGACAGACTACCCTAAAAAGAGGTCCACCTTTAGTGCACAAGATCACTGCATTCCAAAGTGGGCACAAAAATCCAATGCATGAGTGGAACCCCTGAGCTCTCACTGGGAGTGCCCAAAGCCGGATAACCTAAAAATGGGGGTTTTCAATCTGTACAGACCCCACCTCAGAATCACGGAAGTCCCAGAACTCTGCATCACCGCTGTCCTTTTCTTAGCGGGCAGCACATGGCACAACCAGTTAAGGCTGCTTCAAGGTCTAGTGGTTCCATGAGGAAAAGTATGGGTTAGAAGCATTCTTCCACTTAAGGAAACACTGCAGGAAAAATGACCTGCACTTAGTAGATGTTCATATAGGGAACAAAGGAGAAGAGGATGTGACAAATCTCAGGGATGACCGTTTGTTCAACCCCTTGCCCACTGCTGATACCAACGTTTCAACCAGGATGTGGGGAAACCCACAAGGGAAGTCTCCCAATGGATGCACTGGGTACGTGCACTCTGCTGAGAGGTGAGAGAGATTTCTGTAGCCCTTCTCTAACAGCAACTCCTACCAGCAGTGGACAAGATACTGCTGAGCTCTTGAACATGGATGGACCGGGAGAAAATCATACTAAGTGAAGTAAGCCAGACAGAGAAAGACAAATACCATATGATATCACTTACATGTGGAACCTAAAATATGACACAAATGAACTTATCTACGAAACAGAAACAGACTCACAGACATAGAAAACACACTTATGGCTACCAAAGGGGAAGGGAGGGAGGGATAAATCAGGAGTCTGGGATTAACAGATACACATAACTATATATAAAACACATAAACAACATGGACCTACTGTATAGCACAGGGAACTGTATTCAATGTCCTGACATAAACCATAATGAAAAACAATCTGAAAAAAAATATATAACTGGGACTTCCCAGTTCCAAACCACTGGTGGCACAGTGGTTTGGAATCCGCCTGCCAATGCAGGGGACATGGGTTTGAGCCCTGGTCTGGGAAGATCCCAGATGCCATAGAGCCACTAAGCCCGTGCGCCACAACTACTGAGCCTGTGTGTCACAACTACTGAAGCCCGTGCGCCTAGAGCACATGCTCTACAACAAGAGAAGCCACCGCAACGAGAAGCCCGCACACCGCAACGAAGAGCAGCCCCCGCTCGCCGCAACTAGAGAAAGCCCGTGCACAGCAACAAAGACCCAACGCAGCCAAAAATGAAAATTAATTAAAAATATATATATAACTGAATCATTTTGCTGTACGCCTGAAACTAACAAATATTATAAATCAACTATACATCAATTTGGAGAAAAAACAAAAGCAAAGCAAAACAAGAAAAATATGGTGCTGAGCTTTTTCTCAGGTCTTTTATACCTAAAAGAGGGAGTCAGGGGTCAGGGTATAGGATGAGCTAAGGCAACACAGTGGAGTAGAGGATATCAGGCTTGGGAGATAAAAAGACTAGGCTACAGATCCCAATTAAGACACATATTAGCTATATGACTCCGAAGAAGTTATTTCCCATCGCTACACACCAGTATCCCCACCATGTCCTGCAAGATTGATGACACCTACCTCATGGGTTGGGAAGAATAGCAATAATAAACCTGAAGTGCCTGGCACAGAAAAGATGCTTTAAAAAACTGATAGCTAAGCACCTAACCAAAGCACAGTATGGAACTTCCTACACAGAACAGACCACACAAATTCCCGAGACCTCCTTCTTCATGCTTTTGGAGGGAAGTGGACCACTTCCTGCAATCTCATTCCTTGTGAAAGTCACACAGAACAATCTCTTGAGAGCGACCCAACCCAGTTGGGTAAGACTTTCTCTTCATGTGCCTTTAAGTCAGTTCTCACTATGTAATGAAGGTTTTGTCATTCAGGGATTTAGGTCAGCAGGTATTTTGTGAGCCAAGGTTTTAAGGTAGAAGGTCAACTGGCCTGAGGTGATTAAGAACTGGCCCGCAGCTGAATACTGCACACCAGCACGGTGAGTAAATCCCAATTCTGACACCGCAGATGGTACAGCATTTCGACAGAGCCATATTTGATGAGAATTTGCCCTGTACACATGTTGAAGCTCAACCTCGCCGTTTCTCTTCTTTTCCCTGAAGAACAAGCCACCTTTTTAATCCATCGTTTTTCTGACAGCAGGCCCGTGGTCCCTCCATGTCTTAGCTGCATTGGAGTATTGGCTCTACCATGTCCCAGTCAGGTGATCTTGGACAAGTTATTTCACTTCTCTTAGTCTCCATTTCCTCTTGCATAAAATGGAGAGAAAAAAAAGTCGCCTACTTACTTCTAAGGATTTTTGTAAGACTTAAGATAATATTAGGTAGAGCACTTGGCACATAGTAAATTCTGGATAACTGTCCGTTATTGTTTTCATTATTATTTACCATAGACTAGAGAGTAAGGTTCCAACAAGTAATGAGAACTCATGGCTAATATCTAAACCTCTAGGTAAAAACTAATCAAACAGAAAAGGGGAAATGCTGAGAGCAGGTCTTAATAACATTCCTATTCATGGTGGTAATTTTTTTTTAATAAGAAACACTTCTAATTTTATTTATTTATTTATTTTTTTGTCTGTGTTGGGTCTTCGTTTCTGTGCGCAGGCTTTCTCTAGTTGCGGCGAGCGGGGGCTACTCTTCATCGCGGTGCGCGGGCCTCTCACTGTCGCGGCCTCTGTTGTTGCGGAGCACAGGCTCCAGACGCGCAGGCTCAGTAGTTGTGGCTCACGGGCCCAGCTGCTCGGCGGCATGTGGGACCTTCCCAGACCAGGGCTCGAACCCGTGTCCCCTGCATTGGCAGGCAGATTCTCAACCACTGCACCGTCAAGGAAGCCCCATGGTGGTAATTTTAATGAGCTGAGAAAAAAAATTTAACCAACAGAATCAGCTTTTTAATAATGAGAAATGATCTTTCCTCATTTCTGCTATTATAGGTGAAGAGCATCCTCTGGCTTAAAGAAAGATGAGGCAAGTGACCAGTTCTGTTATTTATCTAGGGAACGTTCTATTGCACTCAAATGGAATTTAGCTTTTCATAATCATTCTATGCTTTCTCTGTGTGTCCTTGACAAGGTCATCACCTCCTTGAGGGTGAGGGTCATTTCACTTCCTTCTTGTGAGTGCTACACTCCACCTAACTCTAGGCCTGCAGAATTAGCAGATACTTCCTGAGTCCCTTCTGCCTGTGACAACGTATTATCACAGCAAAGCTGAGAATGGCGTGCAGACAGCATTTTTCCCTTTAAAACTAAGATGTTTCAGCAACAAAATTGCTTTTAGACAACAAATGCACGTACAGGGCAAGAGGGGCAAAACTGAGCATATGGAGAAGACATGGAGGGGAAAAGGAGGCCAGAAAAACCACGTTTCAATCAAGTCCTGTCATTCGCTGGGGAAGTGACTTAACCTTCCCATATCTTAGTTTACTCATCCGTGAAAGGTTGGTAGCAGCCCCTACCTTACGGGGGTTTTGTGATCTTGCCTCTAAGGGGCTTTGCACAGCGCTCTCACTGCATGTAGAAGTGGCCCAGTGGAACTGTGCTCCCTTTTCCTTCCTCCTCGGAGATCCGATATTCCAGACAATGTATACTGGTTGCTTCCAAAGCTGGACATGCTTGAAGGTTGACCTGGAGCTGTTCTGAAAATATATATCTTAAAATAGCTGGGGCTCCTAAGTAGAAATAGGCTAGCACATGGGTGGAAGTGAACATGTGATTTTGATGTGTCGGAGTGAGTGTGGATAATGGCTGTGAAGCAAGACAAGGGTAAGTGTTTGATAAAATGCAGGATGTAATATCTCTTGTTCCACATTTTCCCACGGGCATTATTCAAGCGGCATATTCTCAAGCACGCTGACAAATGCTGTAGCGTATAACAAATAAATACCTGAATCAATGTAATTTAGAATGCTAGGAATGATTTAGAAACATAGATAACACTGAAAGTCTCCCAATCATGGCAAAGTCAGTTTTCACACGTTACGCTGTGGGAGCTGGTGATGTCTGGATGATAAGAGGGCAAATGCCCCAGTGACGACAGCCTCGGGGACAGATACCCAGATCAGGGGCAGCTGGCGGCAACTTCTGCAATCTCACCCTAGAGCAGCAGCTATCAAGTCAAGAAGCACGTAGAAGTCCTCCTCTGGCATGTGGATACGCTCTCCTCCTTCCCCTCCTCCCCCATCTTCTTCTTTAAGTATGATCACGGTGCTCCCGAGAATCATAGAGAGCAGAGCAAGGTTTCAACCACTGCTTGCAAGAAAGGAGGCTGATCACAAGGTGGCAGATTGCCACGCTCCTATGCAAAAGCCAGATTACATTTCTAAAAGCACAGAGAGGCAATGAGGCAAGGGAACGTCAAAAAGGTGAGAGAGAGAGAGAGAGGGAGAGAGAGAGAGAGAGAGAGAGAGAGAATGTGTGTGTGTGTTGGGAAGGATGGATACCTTACATGGACACAAGTTCTAAAGGTCATATAAGTGCTGCCTGTCCAGCAGTGACCTCTAATCACAGGGCACCTCCTGAAGAGGCTCATGCAACCAGCATGATAAGAATTGTAAATGGACAGCTGACATCATACAACCAACCTTATGCCAAGGTAATTTTGTTCTAAGGCAGCGATTCCAACCCTGTTAGTACATTAGAATCACCTGGGGAGCTTTTTTTTTTTAAAAATATACCCATGTCAAGACTCGGCCACAAGAGATTTTGCAGGGTTTTCATTTGGACAAGTTATTGGTTATTGCTTGATTTTGGTCTGATGTTGGGCTCAGGCATCACTACTATTTAAAAGGTCCTCAGATAATTCAAGTGTGGAGCCGAGGTTGAGAATCATTGACGTAATCTAAGCAAGTTTGCTGAATGTTGGGTCCAAAGACTTAGTGCTGATACGTGAACTTGTAACTAAGCACATTTTTTATTTAGTTCAGCTGACACTATTTTTCACAGCAGGACAGCAATACTTTCTTTTTTTTAGTTGAAGTATAGTTGATTTACAATGTTGTGTTAGTTTCTGGTGTACAGGAAAGTGAGATACACAGACACACATACACATATTCCATTTCATATTCTTTTCCGTTATGCTTTTTTACAGGGTATTTTTAAAATTTTATTTATTTTTGGCTGCATTGGGTCTTCGTTGCTGTGTGAGGGCTTTCTCTAGTTGCGGAGAGCAGGGGCTACTCTTCTTTGCGGTGCACGGGCTTCTCACTGCGGTGGCTTCTCTTCTTGCGGAGCACGGGCTCTAGAGCGCAGGCTCAGTAGTTGTGGCACACAGGTTCAGTAGTTGTGGCTCACAGGCTCTAGAGCACAGGCTCAGTAGTTGTGGCACACGGGCTTAGTTGCTCCACAGCATGTGGGATCTTCCCGGACCAGGGCTGCTCGAACCCGTGTCCCCTGCATTGGCAGGTGGATTCTTAACCACTGTGCCACCAGGGAAACCCTATTATGGGATATTGAATAGAGTTCCCTGTGCTATGCAGTAGGTCCTTGTTGTTTACCTATTTTATATATAGTGGTGTATATCTGCTAATTCCAAACTCCTTATTCCTCACTCACCCCTTTTTTCCTTTACTAACCATAAATTTGTTTCCTATGTCTGAGTCTGTTTCTATTTTGTAAATAAGTTCATTTGTAGCATATTTTAGATTCCACATATAAGTGATATCATATGATATTTGTCTTTCTCGTTCTGACTTACTTCGCTTAGTATGATAATCTGTTAAGTCCATCCATGCTGCTACAAATGGCATTATTTCATTCTTTTTATGGCTGAGTAGTATTCCATTTATATATGTACCACATCTTCTTCATCCATTCATCTGTCAATGGACATTTAAGTTGCTTCCATGTCTTGCCTATTGTAAATAGTGCTGCTATGAACATTGGTATGCATGTATCTTTTGAAATTAGAGTTTTTGTCTTTTCTGGATGTAATCCCAGGAATGGGATTGCTGAATCATATGGTACCTCTATTTTTAGTTTTCTAAGGAACCTCCATACTGTTGTCCATAGTGACTTCACCAATTTACATTCCCGCCAACAATGTAGGAGGGTTCCCTTTTCCACACCCTCTCCAGCATTTATTATTCGTAGACTTTTTAATGATGGCCATTCTGACTGGTGTGAGGTGATACCTCATTGTGGTTTCGATTTGCATTTCTCTGATAATCAGCAATGTTGAGTGTCTTTTCGTGTACCTGTTGGCCATCTGTCTTTGGAGAAATGTCTGTTTAGGTCTTCTGCCCATTTTTTGACTGGGTGGTTTGTTTTTGTTATTGAGTCGTATGAGCTGTTTGTATATTTTAGAAATTAAGCCCTTGTAGGCCACATCATTTGTAAATATTTTGTCCCAGTCTGCAGGTTGTCTTTTTGTTTTTCTTATGGTTTCCTTTGCTGTGCAAAAGCTTGTAAGTTTGATGAGGTCCCATTTGTTTATTTTTGCTTTTATTCCTATTGCCTTGGGAGACTGACCTAAGAAAACATTGCTATGATTTATGTCAGAGAATGTTTTGCCTATGTTCTCTTCTAGGAATTTTTTATGGTCTCATGTCTTATAGTTAAGTCTTTAAGCCATTTTGAGTTTATTTTTGTTTAGGGTGTGAGGGAGTGTTCTAACCTCATTGATTTACATGCAGAAAGACAGCAATACTTTCTTGATGAAAGAAACAGTGCATTGATTTGCATTCTGGCACAAGCTCCTCATCTCATCACGGACTGGTAACAAACAATTTCAGACCCAGCCCTGAACCACAGACCACATTTGGAGTAGGACTTCCCTAAAGATAGCAGGCGGGGGTCAGAGAACAAGGGAACGGCATCCATCTTCAAGTGTGTTACTTGTCAGAGCCCAGCTTTGATGGAAACACGCTGCTCAGTGGGGCCAGCATGGCATTTCCCAAAGCATATTTGTGGGATGTTACTACATATTACAAATAAAAAGGTTCTGATAGCTGGAGTATGTTGTTTACCACTGAACTGCCCAAAGAGAGACAAATTCCTAACCTGTAAGACTCCTTAAAACCTTTAATACTCTCTAAGAATGGTGTGGAATTCAGGAAACATGTATGTGATCTCTCTTTTCACAAAGACATATGATCAGCGCTTCATGAAACATAATTTGGAAAATAGTGATCCAATAATTATTGAAGAACACGTGCAAGCGAGTAGAGTTAATTCTGCATTCTCTTCAACCAGGCAAACAAGTTATCATTTAAAACAAAGGAGTGAAAATTAGAGCTGAAGCAGCAGCACATCTGGTGCATCTCCTTCACAGAGGCAGACCTCCAGGCCTTAGGGTTGGGCTTGACTGGGGAAACAGCTCAAAGTCATCCAGGCTATGCCTTTTCGGATGTGGACCACAGTCTACCTGGGTCATACCGTGCTGGGTCAGAAAGGCAGATTTTCTTAAGTGGTTTATTAACTGGCTGTGAAAAGGAAAAATGCAGTAGGTGTTGCTGAGACATCAGAGCCCCGGAAGCATGTTGGCAACGCAATCCCTGATGTAACAGCTTTGAAGGGGGCAGCGCTATATGGATAGATAACTTCCAGATTTTTTTCAAGGATCAGCACTTAGATTTTGACTTTGTTTTAAAATCAGAATCACCACCATCGTTCATCCAGTAAGACCTTTCCGGGAACTTTCCCAGGGCAGTGTTCATTTAAACATAAATACTTGAAATGGAGGCAGATAACCGAGGGAAACCTCAGTCAAGAGAGTTGTAAAGGAGAGACTACTTCTCAGGAAACATCACCACTGTCAGGACGGGAACACCAAGGCTCAAGGGGGAAGGGAGGCCTGTTGCTGTTGCTTTAAAAAGTGAATCATCAAAGAATAAAAGCTTGTTAGTTCCTAGCAGAAAAGCCAGCCTGGAGACTGAGTTGAGATGCGTGTATCTAATAAGAGAATAATAAATGCGCATCCTGGCCTGAAATTGAATTATTGGCTGTTATGTATACTTCTTGATCAAATTATGAGTTTTCCAGAGAGTAGAAACTATCCCCCAAATACAACTTAATGTTGTATTTGCTGCCATAACGTAGGGAAATAGGAGAGAAGAGAGACTGTGTTTCAGTGCCATTACTAGTTCCCTAACGTTGTTAGGAGATAACAAGTTGTCTTCTAAGAAGTAGCTGACAAGCAACCAAGAGAAATACATTTGATCACTTTATGGGGAGAGGACAGTGTTTATTCATTGCTAATCACCAAGGCCTTCAGATTTCTGGCTTTTTAATTCGATTTCCATATGGACCAATATTTTACTCCTTCTTGTGACTCTGCAGTTAAGCTGCCAATGGCTTCAATGAGCAAAGAAACCTCTCTGCTGTTGTTTTGTCATCCTTCATGTCATAAAACAAAGGCAGGGTGACCCTAAGTCATAGTTATTTTGAAATTAAAAGATTCAGAATAAGGTCTTTTATCTCTACAGAGCCACCCAAACATATGGCCCCATGTTGTTCTAATCAAATAGGAATATCCCCTCAATTCTCATCTTCAAGGGGACAGATATGGAAGCAGTTATACCCTTCCTATAAGTCAAGACATTTTTAGATATCAAGCATCAGAGGTGGCTTCGTTCTATTGAACTATTAATTCAAATAGCATTACACCCATTTTTCTCAAAAGGCAAATTAGTATGAAAATGAGGAAGACACAAAACAGGAGACAACAAAGTTAAAGAAAAGGTGAGGATGAAAATGAAAACATGTCCCTCGGCATGTTCCTAAATACTCTCCTACCGTCTTTCTCTCCTACCATTTAGGCAAGACTGATATTCATGGTGACATATTCTCTTTCTGGGATAAACAAACCAAGGCAGTATCAGAGTAACAGACATTGTGCTTGTTACAAATATGCGCCCTTAACATTTGGCGCATAGTTTTGCTCTCTTTTGGTTGGTGAAAGCTGGCACACTTCATCACCGGGCTGGAGCACAGATTCTCTTCTCCTCCAACCAAAGTCACTGTGGTTGGATGCCTCTCTGAATAAAAAGGTTATGGATGTCCTGAGGGAGGAGATAGAATATATATATAACATTCTTTTTTAATCACATGAAAACAGGACTGTAGGAAGGAGGCCAGATGCTTGATTAAAAGATGGTGACAAATCCCTGAGCTTTGTAATACTTTCCTATATTGCGTGAACTCCTTCAAATCTACTATTGTGATCAGGATTTTCAATCCTACAAGCAAATGCTAGGAATCCATGATGTCTTTTTCTCTGTAGATTTTCTCTGTAGATTATCTACTTGTAAGCATGTATATCTTGGTGTAATTCTTCTGAACAACCTTCAAACATCAGTAAAAGCCCAATGACTGGCATTTCGGAAGCAACAAACTATACTGATAATAGATTGGCTTTCAGAAGTTACTCTAAATCAGTGATTTCATTTTGGCACACATGACAATGAAAGGAAAAAAATGAACAAAAGAATAAAGCTTTGATGATTATACTTTCTCTTGCCAAGAGCCTCCTGGAACAGGAAGAAAAAGATTTTGGTAACGATCTCCACTCTCCATGTGGCTTTCTTATAACAAAGAGCGTTGCTGGTACTGGGCCAAATTAGACTCTCAGATATTTGTATGTGCTTCTTCACCCAAATTCCAGTACTCACATAAGATTCCATCATAAGTGGTTTTTATGGAAATAATCACATCACCGAAAATCACAAGTATCTGGAACAAACTAAAGAACTTATTTTGGAATTGGCTGCTCAGAAATAGAGAGCTGTTTTGGGCAAAGTGTAATCTGTCCTTAGTATATCCTGAAAAGCCAGGGAGGTATATCAGGCCTTCCATGTACTATTTTACATGAATTCTGAGGGCCCTGGACACAATACAAAAACGTCTTTTCAAAGATAGATGATTGTGAACAATTGTAACTAAGTTATCTGTACTAAATCTCAGATCATCATAAATTATGGAAATAACCTGGCCCTTATAAAAACATCACCAACCAAAAGTAACACCAAGACTTTATAATAATGCAAAAACAGTTGGTAGATTTTATCAATTCAGTAAGGAAGAAGAAAATTAATTCCAGCTGTATCATAATACACATAAACCTCTTTGACCTAATTTAATCATTTGTAAGACTTATCCAACTCTAACTCACATTTCACCCCCAAATTTCAATGAGTGTCTCATTTTTCAAATGAGTGCCGCACACACACAATCTCATTAGAAGAGGTCATACTGGCAGCTCGGCATTGCACAGATCAAACCATGGATGGCTTAGCCGCCCTGTCCATTGCCTTCACCTGCATTGCCTTCACCTGGAATTGGTGGGCAGCCACAGTCAAGGTCAATTTCATGCTTTGGCAGAAAGACCATGAGAGGAACTCTCTCTTCAAAATGCTTCACGTGAGAATAAAACGTTTCAAGGTATGGACATAGTTTAGACTTGAGAATCTATCCATTTGTAGTAAAGCGATCTCTTATTTCTACTAATCATAATAAAATGTTACAACAACTGAAAGAGAGAACTGAAGACTGTACCTTACAGAATTTAAAAACCAGTCTTGCAAAAATCTTCCAGGTCGCCAGAACGGCCACTGAACCCTTTTAAACCCACAGTTACTTCACCTCCTGGCAATGATGAGTTTCTGGCCTTCTGTATCCTACATGAAGCAAGCATGTTAATTTCTTAGCATAGTTTCCTTATTTATCCGAGGTCTCTTCCACAGCATGCTTCCTTTCGCCCCCATCTAAGGTCTTCAGGATCCTGTTAATTTGTACAGAGATCAAGTGTATTCATTTTAAGGTCTGGGTTCACCATTAGCTTGTGGCTCCTTGTTTAAAGGGGGTACAGTAAAATTGTAAATAGTGTCAAAATATCATCCCAGAAAACCTCTAATGCATCTAATACTATTTATAAATAATTCATACAAATCAAGAGGGAAGTATTAGCTTTCACTATTCCAGGAGAGCAAGACTAAGGGAAACCTTCAGTCTGAAAGCAGACAATGACCACCATCAAAGTATACAAAAGTGAAAGGCTGGAAGCCACATTTAACACAAGGACAGCCAGCTTAAAAAGTATCCAAACCTTGTACAAGAGAGCTTCACTGCAACCCATTCTCTAAAGAATTTTTCATATCTGAAAACATTCATAACATTATTCACGATACACTCCAGATATTCTGAAAACTAATAGGTGGGATAGGGAGGGTGGGAGGGAGTGAGACGCAAGAGGGAAGAGATACGGGAACATATGTATATGTATAACTGATTCACTTTGTTATAAAGCAGAAACTAACACACCATTGTAAAGCAATTATACTCCAATAAAGATGTAAAAAAAACACTATATGTAATAAGAACACACCCATTAAAATTAGTTATTTAAATGTTGTTTTTTTTTAAACTGAGAATTGTTAAAACAATTTGAAGTAAGTTTCTAACCAATTGCTTGACTGAATTTAACCAACTTTTGTTTTTCAGGACGATGTGCAAGTACAAAAACAGTATAGTATCTGTAATACAGATACACACATCCATAAGAATATAATTACATAATAAATAGTATATTTCTCTCATACAGACACTGTTTTGTGCTTGCAAATATATATATAGAGAGAGATATAGATATATATCACATACAGATATCATTTTATAGAAAAGAAAGAAAATATTGCAATGCATTATATAAAGTCATTGTCACTGGCTGAATTTTTTTGTTTCAGTGAAGCATAAAATCAAGTTAGTATCTTCTAAATGAAACCACCAAAAATTTGTCTTACTCACTGTAAAGGGCCACCATTTATATCTCCAGATGACATCAGCACTCATATGCAAAGTGGATAGCTTGCATACGGGAGTATGAGTGGAAAGTAAAGGCAAATGCTCTATTCTATTGCTGAAACAGAATTAAGCATAGAAAAGTGTACACTTCTCATTTTCTGCCAAAGAACATTTAAAGCTCTGTTTGGAAGGGAGGAAAAAGGGGAGACTTTGAGATGTAAAAATTTGCTTCCAAAACTATAGACTAGACTCAATGTGGAGTAATTTCCTCAAACACCAAACTTTGAACAGAACCACACAGCAGAAAGACAGCTGTACTCAAGATCTCATAATGTTGCAAAAAGGGCAACTTGAAATCGGAACAAAGGCACTTCTAGAAATTGTACCAGAACCATTTATGCGAACGTGTACACCGAATGCCAAAGGACTAGTGAATTTTGTCACCCCCAATGTCATTCACTGGTAAATTGCGTGGATAGTATTTGATCTTGGGTTGGGGGGGAGGGGCGTGGGAGAACATGAGCTGTTTTACGATAAGTATACTTCTCAAATGTCATTTTGGAAATCAAAACGTACACAGATGGCAAAAAGTTGACCACACTTGGTAATGTGAAAAATGTCCCTGTTTGATATATGCAAAACAGTTGGAAAAATGAATGAATACTCTTTCTAGAGATGAGGCACTTCACAGATAGATTTGTAGCACGGATTGAGATGAATACCTTATTGACCTCAGTTTAAGTAACAGCAAGTAGAGTTTTCCAAACCTGTACTCGAGCTGCAAAGAAAAACAAACTACTCATCGTTTCCTTGAGGCATGCATTTCACTATGGCAAAGCGCACCGGGCGTGCATGACAGGGGAAGTCTGGGCCTGCTTCAGCCAACTGAGGAGATCATGAGCATTCTTCGAACACAAGGCAGAAGGCTTTATGGAGTGGAGAAGAGGGAGAAAATTTCGAACAATCTTCTCATTATTTCATTTTGGAAGGGCCATTCCTCAGCCGACTGCTGCTTCAGGAAGGCGATGTGATGGGACCAGACTCGGCCAGATGCTGGCTACGGGAGCAAGCAACTTTAGCAGCCAAAACGGGGCAGTGTCATGACACCAGCTGAACACGTGTCAGCTGTGAGAAGCAGGAAGATGCTGCGCGCCCAGCCAGACCTGACTGTATTATACAGTGTCCCATCTGAGACTGCATAACACACTCACTGGCGAGCCACGGGGCCTCGGAACGATGTCAGGGGCCGAACAACACACAGCACAGCAGAGGGCAATGCACAGTCAGAAAGAAAGAGAAAGAAAGAAGAATGAGAGGAAACAAGCAAGACACACGTCCGTCGTGCACAAACCTTCGGGCTCTGTGTGTTCTTTGTGATGGACTTGCTTCAGCGGGCAGCAGAAGATTTCGTGACACTTAGCACGAAAGGGGGACTCTTTTTTCTTTAATTCCGCAGATTGGATGGAATCTTGCCGTAACATAATGTATTCCTGTGTGCCAGGGGGGGCGTCATCCAGAACTGTGGTCACCACATAACAAAATGAACTCAAGTTAGAGCTTCAGGAAAGCAGCGAACGTCTTACATCAACTCTACTCCCAGGAAGACTACAGAAACAACATTCCCAAGAAAAGTTTCAAAGAAAAGCATTGCATAGCTTGGGGGTTTTCTTTTTAAGGGCTTAGTTTTATAATACGAAAGCCCTGGGAATAGTTTACTCAGCTATACACACCTCGATTGCTTGTATAATGAAAATTTAACAGTGTTAAACTGTCCCGGATGAACAATAAAACATATTAATACCAATAACCATATTGTATCTAAATAAACACCATGGAGAGCTCACATGTTTCAGCTTGAAATCTAATCTAAATATTTACAGGTGAAAGTGGCAAATGTCCACCAACTTCTCAGTGTATTACTTTAGGTTTTCTTCCTCAGTCTGCTCCTGGAGAGGGCCCGGCTTCCGTGCACTATGTACTGAGTCTGACAAAAGAATTCATTTCTTCCCCAAAGGGAACTGGGGCTGTCACAACCATTCTTCACATATTCGAAACCCCCTAACGCAGAGAACCAATTCCAGTTGAGAGCCTAATAATCAACATTGGCTCAAAGACCTACCTTGAATTGCGGAACAGCAGGGCCTGGTTCACTAATTCTGGCCTCAGATATACACCAAGCCCCTCTCAGCTTGCTAGGCCCTTTGTGCATTTTCCTAAGCAAGACTGTGAATTTCTAGTGTTTTCTCCCTGCAAAAACAAGGTGTCTGCTTTTACAGGGTCTGCTGCAACATTCTTTAGCCTGGTAACTACCCACCAAAGTGGGTGCAAATTTGATCTGCATCTGCAGAAACAGAGAACTGACCCCAGTGTGGATTTTTTTCTCTGTCATGCCCTTCCCAATGAGGCCATCTCATTTTACCGGGAGTGAGTCACTGCCCCTAAAGATATGATTCACGGCGAGCTGACTCATTCTACTCCCCCCAGTACATACACTTAACATGCATTGAGAAAGACTGACACCAGCGGCACACTTCCTATGGGGAGAATAATGCTGCAGTGTTTGTAAAATACCAACAGCTTATGGCTGAAATTAGATGGGATCTCAAGCTTCCATGTTTGGCAAAACATTCCCAGCTCACTGGCTGGGATCCTAACGGACATTAAGAACTTTCTTTCATGTTGGAGTAAAAATGGTATAAAAACCAACATAACTTTGAAATTCGTATTATGAGTTTAGAACAAGTTCTTGATAGATTGCTTGTATGTGGAATTGTTGTCTTCCTTTATTAAGTCATTAAATTATGCAAGAAGGTGATGAATATTTTAGTTACTTCTCTTTCTATTTTCCTCTAGCGCCCAGCAGCACTAATCAAAAATATTATATAGACAAACCACCACTGCTTTTCCTGGCAGAGTTCCCTTCGTCTACTAGGAATGTGACTATAACTTCTTAGAACCTGGTCGTTGAAGGCACATCTTCGGTAGCAACAGCTGCTATTCAAACCATGTGCAACCATTACCTGCCATGAGCAGTTAGTTACGATACTATAGACACTTATCAAATTCCAGCATCACAGGTAAAGATAAATTCTGATTTTACCATACAAAATATTTTAGGGGGCTTCCCTGGTGGCGCAGTGGTTGAGAGTCCGCCTGCCAATGCAGGGGACACGGGTTCGTGCCCCGGTCCGGGAAGATCCCACGTGCCGCGGAGCGGCCGGGCCCGTGAGCCATGGCCGCTGAGCCTGTGCTCCGCAACGGGAGAGGCCACAACAGTGAGAGGCCCGTGTACCGCAAAAAAAAAAAAAAAATTTAGGGAAACCTCCCAAACTTGGAACTCAAAAAAAAAAAAGCAAAACCCTGCCCATGATTATATAGAAGGTGAGAAATCCCATTTTCATGCACTGTATATAAGAAACAAATTTTAAGATTAAAGGACAATTGGAGGATTAAAAAAAAAGAACTTTTGGATAATATGTAGAGAACTTGCTATTCAGAAGTACATGGTAAACACCAGTAAATTGTCTTCCATTTTCATTTTTCAATACCAAAAATGACGTCACAAATGGGCATTTCTGGAGATTAATGACAGGCTGAAGGTAATAGCCTTTGGCTGACTCTCCAGCCATCAGCTTTTCCCCGCTGGTCATTAATTCCCAGAAAATGCCTTGCACTGACATCATTATTGTTTAATTAGATACAACTGGTTATCCGTAACATACAACAAAATTCTAGTGAAAGCAACCCAGTGACTGATACAAGAACCAGCCCCCAAATTCATCATGATGGGAAAGCATGAAAGTCACAAAAGTGCAAGATAATTGCTTTCCACAAAATTCTCTCTCTCCTGTTCTTTCTTCAAACTGAATTTAGCAAGTGCAAAAGGTGCCAAGATGCGAGCATTTAAGGTGCCATCTGAGTAATGACCACAGGCACAGAACATTTCCTTGGAAATCGTGAACACCTGGGAGTTAACGGCTTAGCTTTGGGTCCTGGCCGTCTCTACTCAATGCCCCAAACATCAGTCAATTCAGGCAAAACAGAGAGAAAAAAAAGAATATTCAATCTATCAGTACACCTGGGTGCCGTGTTGACACGAGAGCTAAAAATATTTTGGACTTATTAAACAGAAGTAGCATCATCCACGCAACACCTCACACAGGTGTATAAAATCTCTGAACGTAAATTTATTTTGTATGAAAGATTAAAACTATTATATCAACTTCATTTATTCTTAGGGCTCCTTCAAGTAGGACAGTGGATGCATGTGCAATTGACAGCAGCGGGAATGACAGGGGACTTCGCACAAGACCCCAGCGTCAAGGCAGGTGGGTACCTTAATTCTACTTCTTTACAAAGAGGATGAGGAGACAATGCTTCCAAGGGGCACTAGCTCTAGAAAAGAGAGACTTGTAAAGAAGTCAGCTCATCGGAACAGGAAGGGTGGGATTTACCTTTCCCTGGCTTAGTACTATGACTTCTGCTGTTTTCCCCCTTCTAGTGCATTTCTTCTTGCACATCACTTCTAGCCTCTGAAAACCACTCTCGCCTTTGTTCACTGGAACCATTTGTCCACATTTACTCAACGACTCCTGCTGTCCTTCTAAATAATATTTATCTAATCTTGAAGGTGCACAAAAGACTCCGGTGATTAGGCAGATGATAGATTTACACCAAACCTCTTCCAGTTTCGGAGGTTCAACTTGACTCTTCAAGACAGATAAGATGGTAAGAGTGGCTTAGCCCTCATGGTTGATTTCTGGGCCGTGGGGCCCATGCTTTGAGAAAGTCCGTGAGCCCCATGACAACAGCAGTCAAGGAGTAGGCCTCTGCTGGGAAATGGCACCCACTCAGCCAGTGCCCTTGGCCTTGATCACCTACTCAGAATTCCAAAGTCCCACAAGAGTGGTTGAGATTTGGAGGAGACAAGTGCACACATGCAAATTCACACACCCACAGACACGCAGACACTGACAGGCGGCATAGGCAGAGATGAGGGTGGCAGAAATAAGTGACTTTACTGGTAGCATGACAGTTAAGAGCACAATTTATGAAAGACCTAGTTCCCATTATAAAAGGTGTTTATTTACTAACCATTAGGTGGGCAAGCCTGCATCCAGGATTGGTTTCCCAGCATCAGTACTGGATTGGCATTAAACCACCCCCACTCTCCCCCAGGCTTCTCAGCAATCACCTAGATCAAGGTCATGGTCAGGGGTTGGGGGGGTCATTCATGGTAAGGGAAGAGAGTTTATGTCTAAACCTGATGACCTGGTCTGAGGTACTCCTGATCACAGAAAGAGTGTTCCCATTTCAAACTGGATATAAAGAAAGCATCAATCTGTAGCAAAATAATCTTTGATAAAATTAAAGATAATTCCAAGTAATATACTTCTTAAATGTGTTTTTTTTACTTAAAGAAGTTAACAATCATTTATCCTTTCTATGTTTAGAAAATCCACTTCCGGAACTTCCCTGGTGGTGCGGTGGTTAAGAATCCACCTGCCAGTGCAGGGGACACGGGTTGGATCCCTGGTCCGGGAAGATCCCACATGCTGCGGCGCAACTAAGCCCATGTGCCACAACTACTGAGCCTGCGAGCCACAACTACTGAGCCTGTGAGCCACAACTACTGAAGCCCACGTGCCCTAGAGCCTGCGCCGCAACTACTGAGCCCGCATGCTGCAACTACTGAAGCCCATGCACCTAGGGCCTGTGCTCTGCAACAAGAGAAGGCACCGCAATAAGAAGCCCGCGCAACTCAACGAAGAGTAGCCCCTGCTCGCTGCAACTAGAGAAAGCCCGTGTGCAGCCCCTCCCCAAAATTATCCACTTCCTGTTTTACTCTATAACTTTTATCAATAAATATAACATAGGTGGGGCTTCCCTGGTGGCGCAGTGGTTGAGAATCCGCCTGCCGATGCAAGGGACGTGGGTTCGTGACCCGGTCCGGGAAGATCCCACATGCCGCGAAGCGGCTGGGCCCGTGAGCCATGGCCGCTGAGCCTGCGCGTCCGGAGCCTGTGCTCCGCAACGGGAGAGGCCACAACAGTGAGAGGCCCGCGTACTGCAAAAAATATATATATGTATATATACACACACATATATATATATATATATATCATAGGTTACATAAAATACCTACCCAAATATTTAGTAGTATCACGAACACTACAATCTTCCACAACATTCCAAACACAATTCCTTTAGCGATAACTTAATGCAACCCCTTTGTCTTAAAACATAAGGTAAATAAAGCTCAAGAAGGGGAAGTGACTTGACAAGCCACACAGCTATTGGAAAAGCACAGCCTAGAAGCCAGGATTCCAGTGTGTTTACCAAAAAGTCTAAAGTAAGACTGCTTTGTACAAACATTGATATATTTAACAGGGATGGGGATCACCGGTGTTTCTTAGCTTCAAAGATTATCTCTGTCTCCAATGAAGTTTTTTTTTTTTTTTGCAGTATGCGGGCCTCTCACTGTTGTGGCCTCTCCCGTTGCGGAGCACAGGCTCCGGACGCGCAGGCTCAGCGGCCATGGCTCACGGGCCCAGCCGCTCCGCGGCATGTGGGATCTTCCTGGACCGGGGCACGAACCCGTGTCCCCTGCATCGGCAGGCGGACTCTCAACCACTGCACCACCAGGGAAGCCCAGTTTTCTGTCTTTATTCAAAGACAGAAAAGCAACCAGAAACAACCTAGGAAACTAGTTAGACAATGCCACAAAGGCACCCGGTCCCTCACCAGGCCACTGTGATTCGCAAGGTGTGCTGGCTTCAAGCTGGAAGCAGTTAACAAGCCCTCAATTATTTGATGATGCTGTTTTTTCCTTTTTATTTTTATTTTAATTAATTAATTAATTTTTGGCTGAGTTGGGTCTTTGTTGCTGCGTGCGGGCTTTCTCTAGTTGCAGCGAGCTGGGGCTACTCTTTGTTGCAGTGCGCGGGCTTCTCATTGTGGTGGCTTCTCTCGTTGCAGATCACGGGCTCTAGGTGCGCGGGCTTCAGTAGCTGTGGCGCGTGTGCTCAGTAGTTGTGGCTCGCGGGCTCTAGAGTGCAGGCTCAGTAGTTGTGGTGCGCAGGCTCAGTAGCTGTGGCGCACAGGCTTAGTTGCTCCACAGCATGCGGGATCTTCCTGGATCAGGGCTCGAACCCATGTCCCCTGCATTGGCAGGCGGATTCTTAAGCACTGCGACACCAGGGAAGCCCTGTTGTTTTCTCTTTTTAAATGAACTCTTCAGAAAGATGACTCAACATAATTAATGACGTGATTTTAAGTCAAAGCAAATCTGAGATCACCAGGGCAACAGAAGTGAACACAGCCATGGGACTACCAAAGTTATTAGACATATGTTAGTGACTTCAACAAGCAAATACTTGAAAACATCTATGAAACAGAAAATATGGCAAAATGTACAGATTATCAAATGTCCTCACATAATGAGAAAGAAAGTGAGACGAAAAAAGGAGTAATTAGAGCGATTACTTTTCCCTGTCACTGAGCACCTGTCAAGCTGAAAGGTACATAAACCACAGGATGAGTTAAGACCTACATTTTGCCTCCCAACTTACACTCTATCTACTTATGTGTATCCATTGTTCAAGCTTTACTGCCACACTGGATACTATCAAGATGGCAGGTTTAAATGTAAATGAGTAACTTAAATAAATAATTCACTGAACTGAATTGATCAATACTAATGATCATTTGATTTGGCTAAGACAGAAATAACTGTAAAATATTTCTAGAAATTTCAGTTACCTTCGCCTTTGCGATCTCCCCCATCTCCATGCAACCCCCAAGCACTATCCAGCCTTCCTCCAATTCTGTTTGTTCAGGCTGTTTTGCTCTTTTCATGGTAGAATACAATGCAAACTCCATACCACGGTGGCCACCCACCTCCTCAGTTCCATCACATGCCTGTCTTCTTCCACACACTAGCTTTACATTAGTATCTAGAATATGCTAGGCTTTTTCCTGGCTAAAGACCTTGTACTTGCTGTTCACTCTGATGCCCCCTTTATGTCCTTCAGGCTCTACTCAAATGCCACGTCTTCTGAGATGTCTTTTCAGCCATGTTAGGTAGGTTTGCACTCGTCACAATCTGTACTTATTTTATGTATGTATGTAGGTATGTATGTATCTCTCATCTGACTCTTCCCACAAGAATACAAGCTCTCTGAGGCAGCAACATTCTTTGTCTCATTCGCTATTCTATATGTGGGGTCCATCATAAAACACACTCAAAGAATTCTTATGAATCAAATGAAGGATGCCCTTCTTCACCCAGCCTTCCCACAAAGCTCACTCTAACTCTTCATGTCCATATGACATTTTTAAAAATTAATTTTATTTATTTATTTATTTTTGGCTGCGTTGAGCCTTCGTTGCTGCACGTCGGCTCTCTGTAGTTGTGGCGAGCGGGGGCTACTCTTCATTGTGGCTCGTGGGCTTCTCATTGCAGTGGCCTCTCCCGTTGCGGAGCACGGGCTCCAGGCGCATGGGCTTCAGTAGTTGCAGCACGTGGGCTCAGTCGTTGTAGCGTGCAGGCTCTAGAGCTCAGGCTCAGCAGTTGTGGCCCATGGGCCCAGTCACTCCGCGGCATGTGGGATCCTCCCGGGCCAGGGCCCGAACCCGTGTCCCCTGCACTGGCAGGCGGACTCCCAACCACTGCACCACCAGGGAAGCCCCATATGACATTTTAAGAAATTTAACCTGTCATGCCTTGAGACAGCTTTCTGGTCATAATCCTAGGTTTTTACTGACAAGTTAGATTGATAATTATTTTCTTATATATGGTCTCTCCTCCACAACTTGAATGTCAGCTCCCAGAAGACCAGAACAATGTCTCTTTTGGTATCATCCTTGCTTTCCTAGTGGCCTACAATGCTTTGCACATGGTAATTTTGCATGCATAAAATTAGTGCCTTCTAGGGAGAGCGCTGCCTACCTTGAAGGCGAGTGCTAAGAAGAAGGGGTCAAAAACGGAAAGAGTCCAGCACATTGCCCGGTACCTGGCAGGCACATAGTAGTGGCTGCAATGGAGGAAACGCTGCCCATGACAGAGATGGAGCCGGTGAGCAGTGTACCAGGATCCCCACCCTGAGTCACAGCTGACTTCCCGGGTGACCTCTGGAATGCCATGTCAGATCTCTGAGCCTCAGTTTTCTCATTTCAAAAATAAGTCATGTGGACTAGGCCAGGGTAGCGCAACGTTAGGACTTTGACACCTGGGGCTGGATAATTCCTTGTTCCGAGAGGCTGTTCTGTGCACTGTAGGATGTTTAATAGGATCCCTGACCTCTACCCAGTAGATGCCAGTAGCATCCCTGTTCAACTTGTGACAACCAAAGAGGTCTCCAGATATTGTCAAATCCCCCTTTACCAGTGGGACGAGAGCAAAATCATCTTAGTTGAGAATCACTAGACTTGATGACAGGTAAGCCCCCTGTTTCCTATAAACCTCTCTGTAAAGCAGTCGTACCAATCCTGGAAGCCCCTTTGTGACCTTCGGAGATGCTCATCATCTTGCAAGGACTCAGCTCTTCTATTCAGGGGTGTTTGGCCCACACAGTCCAGACCAAAGAGTGAGGAAAATGCGCTAGTGAGCATGCCAATGATCCGGGTAACAGAAAGCCCCTAACAAGATGGAAAGCACTACGGCTACACACCAGTGGGGTCCTTACTCAGCCCCGGGCAAAGGCTTTCTCCAGTGAGTGATGACACAGAGCAGCACCAATGGCATTGCTCAACTCTAGGGGAGTAACTTCAGGCACGTGCTGTGAATAACAGACAGGGCACAGGCTACCAAAGACCCTGCTCAAATGGGGATGAGAAGCAAGGAGACAGAGCAACTCTCTGTGGCCTTATCTAAGGAGCTTCCTTGAAGGCCGGCATTCTCATCATCAAAGGGGCCATGTCACCAGGAAGGATGCATATCCCTACTGAAGATAGAAATGACTCCCTTAAGAAGAAAAGCGGCAGCTTCCTCTAGCAGAGCAGAGTGTGCTTTCAGAAGTCCCCTGCCCCAGCAGGAATGACATAGGTTTTGTCCCTACTGCCATTTCAAGCACGTGAGAAAGAAATGCCAAGAAATACATTCCACCTCAGAACACTGGGTGATGCTAACACATCTCAATACACCGTTCAGAGAGCTGATACCAGCCCATTACTTTCAAGTTTTCTAGCCGGATGTCATTGCATTCCTCTCCCGTGCACCCTGCTCAAGTCCAAGCGAAACTGAAGTATCCATCGTAGTGCACTGCAAGGCTTGTTAAGACACAGACTGCTGGGCCCCCTCCACTAGAGTTGCTTGTTTTTAATTAATTTATTGTATTTTATTTATTTTTGGCTGCATTGGGTCTTCGTTGCTGCATGCGGGCTTTCTCTAGTTGCGGCGAGCAGGGGCTATTCTTTGTTGTGGTGCGCGGGCTTCTCATTGCAGTGGCTTCTCTTGTTGCAGAGCACAAGCTCGAGGCGCGTGGGCTTCAGAAGTTGTGGCATGCAGGCTCAGTAGTTGTGGCACACGGGCTTAGTTGCCCCACGGCATTTGGGATCTTCCTGGACCAGGGGTCAAACCCGTGTCCCCTGCATTGGCAGGCGGATTCTTAACCACTGTGCCACCAGGGAAGTCCTCCACTAGAGTTTCTGATGGAGGTGTTCTGGGGTGGGTGTGAGTATTGTCATTTCTAACAAGTTCCCAAGTGCTGCCGCTGCTGGTCAGGGATCACACTGGGAGTATGATAGCCCCAGCTGTTCGTTTTACCTGCTCCAGCTACCTCTGCCATCTGCATTCTCCGCCAGGAACAAACATAATCCATACCAGTGGTTCTCAGCTGGGGTTGAGCCTTAGCGTCACCTGGGGAACTCTAAAAACTAAAGTACCCATGGTGCCACCCCAGATCAATTACACTAGAATCTCCAGCCTGGGGCCAGAGCACTGGCGGGTTTCCAAGCTCCTCGGGTGATTCGACTGCACAGCTAGAGTTAAGAATGACTGTTTTAAGCCATTCCTTGCTTTCTCCAGTGAAAATTCCTCTCTCATCTTTGGAGGGTGGGCTCTGGAGCCTGATTATCTCACTACAGTCGACCCTTGAAAAAGATGCAGGGTTGGGGTGCCAAACCTCCATGCAGCTGAAAATCCACGTATAACTTGTAGTCAGCCCTCCCTCTCCACGGTTCCTCCATACCCGTGGTTCCGCATCTGCGGATACAGCCAACCGCGGATCATGTAGTCCTGTAGTATTTACTAGTGAACAAAAATCCCACCATGTAAGTGGACCCTGGCAGTTCAGATCCATACCGTTCAAGGATCAACTGTATTTCCATTTCTTTGCACACCTCAGCCAACGGCGGCCACGTCCCCTCGGGCAGTGGTGCTATTCACTGCGAAAAACTCTACAGCAGCTCATATCTCCCCACAGCCGGTCCGTTCCAGCCTGAGCACTCAGCCCCGGTGGTTTGTCCATAGTTCTACCACAGCATTAACCCACCCCTGCCCTGTGTTTTTGTTGTGTTTCAATATGACTATCTCCTCACTAGCCAGTTTTGTTGCAGTGAGTCAAAGCAAGCTCTCTTCTTATTAATACCCCTCAAGGTCAACGTCTTGGGTTGGTGAGAACAGGTGTCTTGGCCCTGAAGCCAGTCTGTGATGCTGCATCTCACCCTCAAGGTCCACCCAGAGCCACTGCAAACTTCACATGTGCCCCAACTTGAACCACAGTGCAGTCTAAGCTCATGGTCACAAGACAAAATGGTACCAAGAATTCATCGGGAACCTTGTTGGTGACTGGCTCAATAAATACACTAGTCCTTCTTTTATGACATCACAAAATAGGGAGGTTTGCATTACATTTTCCAGAAATTGCTCCCTTGAACCCTGTAATTCAGGGGCTCTCCACGCTAGCTACAAAATCAGGATCACGTAGGGAGCTTTTATAACATGCCCATGCCCGGGCCCCACCTCCAGAAATTCTCCTTTAATTGGTCTTGGAGCGGGGTATGGACCTTGGTAGTCAAGCTCCCCAGGTGGTTCTAAGGTGCAGCTAGGGTGGAACCAGTGTGTCTAATCAAAGGAGCAAGAGAAAAATTAAGGCCGCAAACGTAAGCACAATTAACTGCGAAGATGTTTTCCCGAACAAAGAAGGAAGCGCTCTAGGAGATACTACAACTTCAGAGTTCTAAGCCCCTTAATTAAATATGGAATACAAATGGCTCTCTCAAGGAGTAAGGTTTAAAAGCCTAAGGGAATGAAAAACGAGGTACTGGCAAAGGCGTCATAATCCACCAGTCCTGGTTCAAATCCCACTTCTAATCCCAAACTCCCAGTTCTCCCCTCCCCCACCTCCCTCTCTCGGCAACCACAAGTCTGCTTGGGATTAGCAGATGTAAACTATTATATATAGTATGGAGAAACAAGGTCCTACTGTATAGCGCAGGGAAACATTCAATATCCGGTGATAAACCACAATGGAAAAGAGTATGAAAACAGAGTGTCTATATGTGAATAACTCAGTCACTTGGCTGTACAGCAGAGATTGCCACAGCATTGTAAATCAACTCTACTTCGATTAAAAAAACAATAATTTTTTTTTTTAATCCCAGTTCTGAGACCGGAAGTGGTCTCGACAGTGTGACCTCGGGCAAGTCCTGTCTCCTCTTTGAACCCATAAAATAGCCTGATAGCTATTTTGAAGTCAGGACCCTGGACCAGTAGCATGGGTACCACCTGGGAGCTTGTTAGACATGCAGCCCCGCATCCCTGCCAAGTCTAGACCCACAGAGTCAGAATCTGTATTTTCACAAGGTTCTGAGGGGACTGCTAGTCATATTAAAAGACTGAAATATGCCTAGAACAGTGGCTGGCAGATGGTCATGCAGTCGGCCCTCAGTATGGGTTCATTCCCTTTTCCCTTGAGGCCAAACAACTATTTGGGTGGCAATTAAATGTATATTCCTGGAAACCCAGCCACAGGGTAGAAAAATGAGCACTGAACTTGGGAGACCTCTGCCACCTACTGTATAACCTTGGGCCCGTCAATTTCCTACCTTTTACAGACGATCCAACTGAATCAGAGTTTAACTCCTAACAAGGTTGTTTTTAAAATTAAAAGAGATACTTGGATGGAACCATCCGGCACAATGTCTAGCCTTTGATAGTTACTCCACATGTACTAAGTACTCCCTAAGCATTAACGGAGGCTGAATCCTGTTTAACATGAAAAGTGACTTTCTCAAGAAAACAAATGCCAACCACCTACTTTCTAGCTGGTCCAGACAAGGCTTCACACGGCCCTCATGTTAGTTTTCTAACCAAAGTATGGAGAATGACCCACAGGAGAAAAAGACGGCTGTACTGCTCACAGAGTAATAAAATGACTGACAAATGGTATTTCTTCCAGAATGCCATCTGGAATTTCTTGAAAATGTTTCATTATGACTGGTTTCACTGAAAAGTTTTATTTGGTCTCACTTATTTTGTTTTTTTAATACAGAGTGCTTCTAGCCACGATGTCCTAGGGGCTGAAATATCTAGGCAGCCTTTAAAGATTACTTATAGATTGATTCTAGGTATGGCTTTTCCACCAAATCTTGCCTCTTCCTCCGTGCGTAATGATGGAAGCCACTGGCACCATTTTGTAAGCGGCCTTTCTCTTCAGACACAGTAAACTAAGGGGACTGCCCGCAGCACGCTGTTCCAGCCAGCTCTGCCGTGTGTGTGTGTGTGTGTGTGTGTGTGTGTGTGTGTGTGTGTGTCTGAGGCTAGAGACATGCCTTTGTCTTTAATAACTATTAGTACAGGAGCTCCGGTTAGGCTCACAAAATGATGTCATAGCTACTCACAGAAACGTTCTCGCCTGAAATCTTTGATCTTAAGACCTTTCTTGGGCAACATCACAGGCTAAATTGCTATAGAAAGCCTATTTTCTCCTATCAATCTTTTCCATTTTTAGAGCATTAAATCTCAGAGGAAGGAGGTTTCGTCACCTACATACTAGAGAGTGCACTCTCAAAGCATTACACCCGTCTTTCTAGAAAATGTGTTCACTGTCACCATACTTCTTCACATGGATGGCATGCTAGAAGAGGCCTGCAATACGCATGATCACTATTTCCTTCACATTTTTATTTCATGTTTTGAAGGCTAAGCTCTAATTAAAATCTCATGGCTGCTCCAAATCTCCTGAGATGTCTCGAGAGCCCGGGAAACCCCACCTCATAGGCTCTGCTGACAGCCAGAAATTTCTCAGTCCTGGTGACAGTGACTGGAAAATTATATTGTAATGTTGCTTAAAAATTATATGACTGGGGCTCCCCTGGTGGCGCAGTGGTTGAGAGTCCGCCTGCCGATGCAGGGGACGCGGGTTCGTGCCCCGGTCCGGGAGGATCCCACATGTCGCGGAGCGGCTGGGCCCGTGAGCCACGGCCGCTAAGCCTGCGCGTCCGGAGCCTGTGCTCCTCAATGGGAGAGGCCACGACAGTGAGAGGCCCGCGTACCGCAAAAACAAACAAACAAACAAACAAACGAAAAAAAAACAACTGTATGATTGGGAGAGTGATCAGTACCATCAAAGTCACCTCTACATCTCCATGTCCCCCCAAAAAGGTATCTAAGCAGCAAACTCATTTTACTTTATCAGTTATAAAATACTACCCTCACTTTTAAGCAAGCAGAGTTCTCTTACTTCCTCTTCCTGCCACTGTTCCATGAGCATATGTGCTTCTATCACTTACTGATGTGCCCTTCCAGCCCCAGCGACATTGAAGAAAGTTCACTCAAGTACATTAGCAGCCCATCATGGCTAACCCTTTGGCAGGAACCATGAAGTAAATACCAATATATGGGCTGATCTATAAAAACCCTTTCTCAAAAACTATTATAAAGTATGCATATGTCATTGTGGCTTTGTGATACCTGGCATTCAACATAGTATGGCTGTGCCAGTGGATTGAGAAGCAGTAAAGGGGGAAAGAAGGCCCCAGAAAAGAGAGGGGAGAAGGCTCTTTCAACTGATCAGGACGTGAGCCCTGGCATGTCTTATTTCATTTAAACGATGCTCTGGTTAAATCTTTCCCTCCCTAGTTAATCGCAAGCTGCACTCAAGCTTATCAGAAGACAGTTAGTTCAAAAAATGATACAAATGAACTTACTTACAAAACAGAAACAGACTCACAGACTTAGAGACCCAACTTACGTTACCAGGCAGGAACTGGGGGAGACAGACCGGGAGGTTGGGATTGACATGTACACACTGCTATACTTAAAATAGATAACCAACAAGGACCTACTGTAGAGCACAGGGAACTCTGCTCAATATTCCATAATAACCTAAAAGGGAAAAGAACTTGAAAAAGAATAGATACAGGTACATGTATAACTGAATGACTTTGCTGTACACCTGAAACTAACACAACGTTGTTAATCAACTACACTCCAATATAAAATAAAAATGTTTAAAAAAAGGCAGTTTGGGGGCTTCCCTGGTGGTGCAGTTGGGAATCTGCCAATGCAGGGGACACGGGTTCGAGCCCTGGCCTGGGAAGATCCCACATGCCGCGGAGCAACTAGGCCCATGAGCCACAACTACTGAGCCTGTGCGTCTGGAGCCTGTGCTCCGCAACAAGAGAGGCCGCGACAGTGAGAGGCCCGCACACCGCGATGAAGAGTAGCCTCCACTCGCCGCAACTAGAGAAAGCCCTCGCACAGAAACGAAGACCCAACACAGCCATAAATAAATAAATAGATAAATAGATAGATAGATAGATAAATAAATAAATAAACAAATAAATAAATAAATAAATGGGGGGAAAAAAAAGGCAGTTAGTTCAATTTGGCCACAACATCAAATTCATTTATTTGCAAGCTCAAATGGTCTTCAAAACCTCCAGGAAATGCAGTTCTCACCTATATTCTGTGAAAGAATTCTTCCCCCTTAAGATAGTTAAAAGAGTTGAACTTTTTAGCTAATGAAAAGCTTTAGAACAAAATTCCCAATTACAACAGCTGAAATCCAGAAAAGAGTTCTCAAACAGAAATATTCCAGTAAAATGAGTGCTGTTCTCTGCACTCAGGCCTGAAACAGTTTCTAACTCCCCATTCAATAAACAGAGCTGGTGTTTCTGCTGAGGAGGCCTGTCCCTGCAGGGATCACAGATGGAAGAATATAGTGTGCCAGGTTAGAACCTACTCTAAATTGTTTTTGAAAAATTTCAAAGCTAATGGTATTTGAGTTTGTTTACTCTTGGCAGCATTTCTGTTCAAGAAAAGAGGCATTATGAATGTCTGAAAAGCCTCGAGCCATTAAATGTCCTTAAAATAGCATTTAATGATTTAGGTGTAAATGAATCATGAACACTTAAATAAAACTTCCCCCTCATTCCCTACAAACCCGGCTG
The DNA here is from genome assembly GCF_963924675.1 of Phocoena phocoena. Lineage (NCBI taxonomy): Eukaryota > Metazoa > Chordata > Mammalia > Artiodactyla > Phocoenidae > Phocoena > Phocoena phocoena. The sequence goes on from NC_089240.1 coordinate 116,780,547, forward strand.
GTTAAGTGAGGTTTTAGCAAAAGAGCACTCCTTAATCCTATCAAAGGTAAGGTCTTCTGAGGTGGGTTCAAAGCTGGATTTGGTGCTCCCGTTTAGGACACTAGGAATAGTCACATATTTTTTTTAAGTTATTACAAAATTGCAAAGTTGCATTTTTCTTCTTTTTGTATTGAAGTATAGTTGATTTACAATATTGTGTTAATTTCTGCTGTAGAGCAAAGAGATTCAGTTATATATATATATATATATATATATATATATATATATATATATATTCCTTTTCATATTCTTTTCCATTACGGTTTATCACAGGATATTGAATATAGTTCCCTGGCCTATACAGTAGGACCTTGTTGTTTATCCATTCGATACTCACATTATATTTTTGCAAGGAGTAAAGTGGAGTGCCTGGTGTGTATACACACTTTCACATATTTCCAATATCCACAACAATCCCATAAGGCAGGTGTCATTATTGTCCCCTGCTGGCACAGAGGAACCTGAATGTCAGAGAGGTTAAGAAACATATCCAGAGGAACCCAGCAACAGGATGAAAGCTGGGATTCAAACCCAGGTCTTCACGTCTCCAGAGCCTTTACTCTTACTCACTACACTTGATTTTATATCCATGGTAGGCAGAACGATAGCCCCTCAAAGATGCCCACACCCTAGTCCCTGGAACCTGTGCATATGTTACCTGAAGGTTACAGATGTCATGAGGGTTACTAATAAGCTGACCGTTACAAGGATTAGCCAGGTGGGTGCAACGTAATCATATGAGCTCTTAATATCCAAAGAGAGAAGTCTCGGTCACAGAGATGAGAAGGAAGCAGAGACAGGCCAGAGTAAAAGCGAGAAAGGACTCAGCAGGATGTGGCTGGCTTTAAACACTGGCCTGAAGGAGGCCAGGACGAAGGTATACACGTAGCTTCTAGCAGCTGGGAAGAGTCCTCAGTTGACAGCTAGCAAGGGGGCAGGGATCCCCGTCCTACCAGGAACTGAATACTGCTAACAACCAAAATGAGAAGGGAAGAGATCCTCCTTTAGAGCCTCCAGAAAGAGATACAGCCAAGCCAAGCCAAGCCAAGCCAAGACTAAGGTCTTAGCTTGGTGAGCTGCGTGTCTGACTTCTGACCTCCAGGACTGTAAGATAATACATTTGCATTGCTTAAGCCACCTACATTGTGGTATTTTGTTCGGGCAGCAGAAAACTAATACAATATACAATGCTTAATGCTGAAAACCTAACTAGGTTCTACAGCTCATAAGCCTTCAACAGGTAATTTAATAACAATAATCAAATATCATTATGTAGAACTGACATATCGTCATCACCTTCAGCCTCAGAAGAAAACATATACACAAAGATGCTTCCTTTGGCCTTTTCATTTTCCACTGCCTCTCATAATACTACCTTTCAATATTCTTTCAACAAGTATTTGTTGGGAATCTACCATATACCAGGCACTATTCAATGTATACAGTATACAGGAAAAAAAAAGGAGAGAAAAACCCTCGCCCTCATGGAGTTTATACATATGGAGTGGAGCTGAGGGGTAAACAGAGAGTAAATAAATCAGGAAGATGAGACTTCCAAGGGTCTCTGAGTCACTCAAGGGAAGGCAGGGGCTCGGAATTGCCGCTAGACCCATGTACATAAGAAATAAACTTTTACAAGTTAAGCTCCTGCCACGTCAGTTAGCTTTCCTTTAGGGCAATGCAAGGAGATGTCAGAGCAGAGGCCTGAGTGAAGTGCCATGGAGATATCCAGGAGACAAGTGTTCCCAGCAGAGGGATCAAAAATGCACAGATCCTGAAGGAAGAGTAGGACTTGCTGTTTTGTGTATTTTTTTTTAAGAAAATGAAGAAAGCCAATGTGGCTGGAAGTCAAAGACTGAAGGGGAGAGTGGGAGGAGGTGAGGTCAGAAAAGCAACAGGAAGCCTGCTCACTAGGCCGTGTTAATACCTCTGGCTTCAATTCTGAGTGGTAGGGAACCATTGGATGGATTCAGGCAGGAGAGTGATGGGATCTGGCTCATGTGATCCACAGCTCATTCTTGCCACTATATAAAGAACAGACTTCAGAGGAGAAGGACAGAAGTAGAGAAACAGGTTAGGAGGCTACTGCTACGATGCAGGCAAGGGTTGATAGCAGTTAGGACTTCGTGGTATAGGCGGGAAGAAGTGGTTGTATTCTGGGTACATACTCTAGGAATATAAGCTTTTATGAACAAAAGTATAATGGCTAACATTATGCAGCATCTAACGATGCTGCTTAATATAGATACCCTTTGAAAATGGTAATTCCGTGGAATATACACTTCCCAGAGGGGAAAGTCTCTCCTTTCAGCCTAGGAGAGAAACCTCCTCACACTTCGCTCTCTCCTGCACCATGTCATTGTACTAAATGTGCCTGTACAGACTGGGATCCAGCAAACGTTCACACAGCAGGAAAGTATTAATGGCAGTGATGGAGATGAGGATGGGCAGTTTGCAAAACAACATTCTTGAGAAATCGATTATTTTGATCCTTTACACTGTTCTTGTTTCTCTTCCATCAATCTATTTTCTTCTGTCATTATGTCAAAGATTCCACCAAACCAGTCTAACACTTCAAGTGCTAGTGGGAGAGGGGAAGGGTGGGAAACAACCTTAGAACCGAAGCGCCTGGACACCTAGCCCAGCCTAGGAGCCCGTTAGTCCCTTTGACATGCCTCCAATATTTGCATTAATTAGACTCATACAGAGAAACCCAGTCATTTGAAGAGGGTCTGTTGGCACCATCAAGAAATTGAAACACTCCACACTTCACAAGCTTGAAAAATGTCAGCTGGGGCATGGAAACATTTCCCAGTTCTCATACCAGAGGGGGCCTTCTGCTTCCTTCCTAACGGAGAGTTAAGTGGAGTTCAAGATTGCACCAAAGAAAGCCAGGGCAAAATGTTCCACATAAATCCTCTCCCAGCCAATTAGGCATTTAGTTGCTGAGTGGTGGAAGAGATAGAGGGTCCTATGAAATGCAGAACTGCAATCGGTAACCTTCCACAGATATCTAGAGAGCAACTCTTCCTTCTTTCCTCTCCCAATGTCTCTATCTAACACTTGTTTAACTGACAACTTCTCAAAGGCAAGCTCAGGGCATGTGAGATAGTCTCAGAAGCTTGAGACATCACCTCTGAGGCAGTCAGTCCCTAGTTGGCAAAGAGATCCTCAGGTCAAGCTATGGCAACCTGGAAGAAACATCTTGGGCTGAGAGCAGGGTGGGTCACAGTCGGATGTAGGAAGCAGCAATGGTGGACTGAACCACAGGGTACTTTGGATTACCAGCCTTTTCCTGCAGGCTATTTTAGACTTTCCTCTGTTCTACATGGAACTTTGGGAGCCCCTTCTGATGAGCACAAGAGGAACATGGCTTTTATGCTGACATCCATATTTAGGGTGATTGGAAATAACGGAGGAAGTGGCAAAGTGAAGCAGAAGAGGCAGTAAGCATGCCGAGCTGGGAATCTCCAGCCAGGGGAGGCCTCCTGCCTCTGCTCCTGGCTTCATCTTTGCCTCTTTGCCCCTGAGCAAGTCCAGTTTACTTTTCTTCCCCCAGAAGCTCGCCAGAAGCATACTGCTGTGAGCAGACTTGTAACACGCCCCAGCAATGGCTGCAGGAAACAGGCTGAGGAAGGCCCCTCAGCTCACGGGGTAAAGCAGGAGCTGTTTGAGTCCTGTTGCCATGATAATTGGATTAGCCCCGCTTGTCAGGGAGAAGGGCCTGCGATTATTGAAGAGTACTGTAATGGTTAATTTTATGTGTCTCCTTGACTGGGCCATAGGGTGCCCAGATATTTGGTCAGACATTATTGTGATGACAGCAGCTACTGCTTCCTGAATGCTTATTAGGTCCCAGGCACTCTTCCTATGTGATCATTTTTATCAATGTGTCCTGCCAGATTGCTAGATTTGGAAATGCCCATACATACATTAACCAAAAAAAAAAAAAAGAGAGAGAAAAAAATCAAAAGGCAGACCCATTCCGAGATCGCAGGACATGAGCTGCCCACCTTCATGTCCCAGTCTGTCTCCTTCCTCCCAACTGATGACCCACTATTTTACTTCCTCTTTTTCCATATTTGAAACTGATCTAGCCCAACCATAAATCTAACAATTGTGGGTTTCAGTGTTTTCTCCATCATTCTGCTCTGCATGTGTCCCCAGTACCCTGGGCAAGTACATTGGGTCTGTGGAGTTGGAATCTTTCCTCCAACTCTTTCAGTGTTATGACAGAGTGAATTTTTACTTGATGGGAAGATATTTTGTATTTCATTCCATATTTTATAACCATGTGTTTATACACACTGGAAAAGGTTAAATTCAACACTTCAACATAATTCTGTGCTCTCCTTGCTCAGAGGTGATTATCCTAAGTGAAATTTGTCCATAATCAGCATCATTTCTCTTGCGTGCTATCAAAATGTTTTAATGCAGTGACTGAAAAACAGAGTGTTGTTATCACGATTATACAGACGAGACGCAAACTCAATACCATGTGTGACCAGTAGAATAGTAACCAGCTCGATGTGTTTAGCATTTCAGTTCCAAAAGTACATTTTCATATAGTGCTTCATTTTTATTTAATTTTGATCTACCTAACAACTCTGTGACATAAACAAGGCCAGCATTGATATTATCCTGATTGCTATAAGGAGGGAAGCTGAGGCTCTAGGAGTTATTTGCTTAAGGTTACCCAGAAAATATACGCCAGAATTAGGAACACAACCAGGTCCCTGATCCTAAAGCTGGCATCTAATACACAGATAAATTTCTTAGGTTCAATAAGCTCATTAGCATACCCATTTATTCAGCATTTACTACATATCAGATCTGTGCTAGACTCTGAGACATACAGAGATGAGCAAGCCAATGAATGTTTACACGAGGTTAACAGGTGCATGAATCGATCTCAGCTTCTTTTCGTCTCGTCTTACGCAGCTCTTCAGAAGGAGAAGGTGTATGTGCGTGGGGTATGTTGATGTGATAAGAGAGACATTTCTTTCCTTGAGGTACCACGCTAGACACCATGCATGCACGTGTACAAGCAGAAAACCTTGTGACCTAGGCCCACTGTGGGCCGGTGGCAGACACAGACGCAACCCTGCAAGGAAACACCCTTAGACAGGGATTATTCAATTGAGGCTTGCCAGCATTGGCCCTTGAGAGCAAGTTCCTCCAGACAACTTTTTAAATTTTCCTTCTTGAATTGGAATTCAGAAATAACAACAACAAAAAGAGTAGAAGGAGTCCCCCCAAACAGGCTGAACTATACTCAGCTGCTGGAGGAGATGCTAGTACTTTTCCTCATTGAATTAAAAGGAAACAAACCCCTAATTTTTTCCGTGTTTTGGCAAGAAAATTATAAGTAGCTGTGCCCCCTGGGTTTGGCATGAATCTAAACACAGGCGGGTGTCTGTAACCCTAACGTGGGAATGCTGTCACGCGGTGGCACACGCGTCACTCAGCATTTGGGGTGGGAGGGGCGGTGGGAGGCCTCCTGAGCTCGATGCCCTACAGGACCGCCCAAGCCCAGGCAGGTGGTTTTACAAAGGCTGTTTCGCCCAGGCCAGGCTTCCTTTCTCCTGCTGGATGGGGCCTCGTGCCAACCTGCAGGTGCCCTGGAAACAACGTAGAGGAGGGTTGGGCTTCTCTCACATACCCCGTTTCACCTCAGGGCCTGTAGTGACTCAGCTCGGCCACTTCATACACAACACGGGTAAACGTGAGGTGAGGGTTTCAGGCCCTGCCTGGCCAAGCATGTTACCCGGGCACAACCCCAGGCATAAGGAGAATGGAGTGACGGAGGGCAGATGACGCCACGGGAGCCAGCCCCACCACTGGAAACAGAGGCCATACAGTGTCTGCGAAAGCCTGTCAGTTTCCCTCCTTCTGCACTTCTGGGAAGTCCCCCTATCTTGGGCGTGATCAGCCACAAAGACAGCCCATTAACGTCATACGGAACAAGGTCCCTGGAAACTTTCCTACCGGACCCAGAATAGGGGTTCAGTCAAGGCTGGTAACTGAATTGCTTCCCTTTGGCCATCTTTAAAATAATGGCAAGAGAGGACACTGCCCCCTTGGATGCTCTGAATCATTGAGACAGTTCTATTTTCTTCTACAGAAGAAAAAGTAAAAGCCACAGCCAACCAGCTTCTCCATAGGACAGAGGTTTACCCTACCCCCCCCCCACTCCATTTCAGCACTTGCCCCCCGCTGTCTAAAACTTTTACCTTGCGGTTGAACTGAAAGCGAGTTGATCCAAACATACTGAGGAGGGTTGGGAGGTCTGTCTGTTTATCTGTTTGTTTTCTTACGCCAAATCCTGGGGGAGTAGTCGGAGCAGAGGCAGCCCTCAGACCAGTTCTCTGGAGTCTGGATCAGCATCCTACGCAGCAGAGCATGGCGCTCACTGATGACGTGTCTCAGTACTAACCAATCAGGAACCAAGGCAATAAACCAGCGCGACAAATATGCTGGCAGATAACGGAGATGGACAAGGGCATGAGTGGCTGTGCAAGTGATGTAAAATGAGGCCCAGGAACAATCCAGAATTCAGAAGCTCAAGGCTTACAGAAGCACTCCGCGGGAAGCACAGGCAGCCACTAGGAGGCTTTAACGAGGAGAGCACGTTACTTGGAGAAAACAAAGATCTGGCTTCACTAAAAACGGAGAGAGGCACTGGCATCCCCATGTCACCAGGAAGTAGAATGACCATATTAAGAGAATGCCAAAAATAAGTCACTGCCTTTTCATAACACTGGAAAGGCACAGCAATTAGAAGACCTGCGGTCTATCTCTGACTCTGTGGCTCACTAGCTTTGTGATCTTGGTGAGTCACTTAAGTCTCCGAATCTTTACTGCTTCATTTGCAAAGTGGGAACAACTGTACCTCCTCTGCCTACTCCACAGGGTAGTATTTAATTAAGGTGTCAGAGAGGGCAGCTGACACCAGCTGAACGGCTCTAGGTGAATATGTTGGGGGAAGACTGAGCTGGGCAAAGGGGCCTGAATACATGGGGATCCGGTTAGAGCTAGTGTCTGGCTGAGACCACAGCCTTGCTTGGTTCGCACCCTCCCCTGACCTCTCCTGCCTACTCCCTTCTCCCCCAAAGAATCCCTGTCCCAGAATTTGCTTCTAGGGAAGCAAACTTAAGACAACCAACTTTCAACAACACAATTAAGAAAAACTAATATACGCTATTTTTCTCCTCAAAGGTCGACTTTGGGCTATATTTGATTGAACTAGGCACCCCAGATGGTGAGGCAGATCGTTCAATCCAGTCTCCACTGCCTTCCGTTGTCTTCAGGAGTCAGGAGAGAGATCTGTGAGCTAGATGGCACTACAGGTGACATTACTGATACCTGGGCCTGTCTCTCTAATTCTGTTCCTCAGGAGAGGAGGGCATTTTCACTAGGGTCTGGATGGATCTGTGCTACAGTGATCCCAAAGAATCCCGAAGGATCTTACACAATGTGACTTGCACTGGTCTCAGACCTTAGGAGTGGCTCTGTGAAAGGGGGACCAAATGTCCTCAGGACCACGGGCAAATCCTATGTTGAGAGCAGGGAGTGGGGAACCTCAGAGTCGGAGAGGCCCTTCAAGAACATGGCTTTGTTCATTCACAGCCCAAGCAAGAGACAGCCTTCAGCTGGAGTTTTCTCACACTCATTGCTAAAAGTCATACTTATAACCAGACACTTGTTACCCAAAACAGTCGTTCTCTAAACCTTGGCCCTGATAACCAAGTCAGTTTTGGCCACACTAGTGAGAAGTGGGGGAAAGGCAAATTTATCGCCTGCTAGTTTTGAGATGGGTGCAGATTTTCCAGCCACAGCTTCTTTCCCGTTCCTAAAGTAGATGACAGGAAGAGAAGGCTGCAGTTAGACAAAAGATGTGCAAAACACTGCCGTTTCTCACGAAAGGACTATATTCTATACTATACTATATCCACTCACACATAATTGCCAGACTGCAGGAAGTCAATATGTACTGACTAGGATTCCAAGTAAGTAGAGTGAGGCATCGAAAGGGACCCTCATGTGGATTCACTCACCCACATAAAAGCAAGTCAGTCATTGTAACACAATCCCATCAAGACCCTGGTGAAAATGCCCTCCTCTGCTGAGGAGTAGAATTAGAGAGACAGGCCCAGATGTCAGTAATGTCACCTCTAGTGCCATCTAGCTCACAGATCTCTCTCCTGACTCCTGAAGAAAATGGAAGGCAGTGGAGACTGGCTTGAAAGATCTGCCTCACCATCCGGGGTGCCTGCTTCAATAAAATACAACACAAAGTCAAACTCTGAGGAGAGGAATAGAGCATAGTTACTTTCTGAAATTGTGTTGCTGAAAGTTGGTTGTTTTCGGTTCGGTTTCCTGGAAGCAGAGCCTGAGACAGGGATTCTCTGGGGGGAGAAGGGAGTAGGCAGGAGAGGGCAGGGGAGGGCCCTAAGCAAGGCTGTGGTCTCAGCCAGAGACTAGCTCTAACTTGATCCTGCAAGGAGTCCTGGACCACAAATGGCACCATGGGGTTGGTCCCACCTTCAGGCGAAGGGGTTGAAAGTGTCGTTGGCTGTGGGCTGCCCCCAAGGACGAGGAGGCAACACCCCTTAGGCGAGAGGCCTCCTGCTACAGAGAAGGGGGCAATTATGAGCCTCAGCAACCAACACTCCCAGCAGCGTAGGGAGAGGTACACGCGACTGGTAAAGGGAATGTGGGCAGGGCACCAACAGTGTCCACTACGCCTGCCAAACATCAACCAGATACCCGGTAAACAAAGCTTCTTACCGTGGGCCAGCCAGCTCCCTGGCGACCTGTCTATCCTCACCTCACACTCCTCTCCCCCTCGCTCACTCCACGCCCACCACATTGGTCCTTGCCCGTGCTCTCATCTTAGGGTCTCTGCACTCACTCTTCCCTCTGCCCAGAGCGCTCCGTGTGCACATATCATCTTCCCACCTGAGCCTTCTCTAGCCATCCCCCTCTGCACACACCCACACACCTGAGCACCCCTATCCCTCTTCCTTGCTTTATTTCTCTCCACAGCACTTATCACCATCTGACATAACGTGTTTTATTTATATTTATTGTCTCTTCTCTTCTTCCCCCCTTGAATGTCAGCTCCAACAAGGCAGGAATATTTGTCTTTTTTTTTTTTTTTTTTTTTTTTTTTTTTTTTTACTCACTGCTGTATCTCCAGTGCTAGAACAATGCCTGGCTCATTAAATATTTGTTGAATAAGTAAATGAATGGCTCCTTAATTTTAATGCCTTCTCCCCTAAGCTCGAGCTAGCTGGAATCTATTTCCAATGTTCACATTTTCCCCCTCTGGTTCATTTATACCATTTCCAGTGCATTAGGTTCGCTTTTAAAAGAACCTTTATAGCAATGGTTATGTTTCTTCCCACTTCATATTTTCAAATGTCCACCAAATCAACGAGTCATCATATCCACATTGGTTATGAGTCATATTTGTTTTGAGAGTGAAAATACTTAAAGCCCCCAATCCTGCCAATCATGAGGGACAAGACACCGCAAGAAAGAATCCATTGACACTTACCCAGTAGACAAATAAAATTCTAATGGAGTAAAGGTATGTCGTATATCCTAAAAGGTTCCCAAGCCCCCAGCCTCAACCCAGGAAGCTGTATCTGAACAGAAATCTATGTTGCTTTGGTCAACTAAAGCTATCCATATAAGCTACTTATTTTAGGAAACCTACAAAATAATATGTGCTCCTTTTTGTACCCCTTCTGTAGTATATAATACAGTGTTGTGAACACAATCAACTTATTAAGAGTTTTTGGATCTGGAATGAGAAAGAAATCTTGGTATATCACAGTACACTTGCATACACAGTACCTATTTTGAAAAGGCAAATGCTTTACTAACTGCTTCAGTTCATTGGGGGCACAAAAACAGAAGTGAAAATTGGGTTGCGCTTCCTGAAGAATCGGTATGCTTTCTCCTACTTCCAACAGCAAAGGTGCCCAGCAGTGGCTCCAAAACCCTTCGGGCTACGTGACCTTGGGCTGTCTCAGCCTTACCCTTCCTCAATTATAAAATGGGAAGAACCTCACTGGGGTTGTTGTGAGGATCCCATGAGATCATAAATGTGAAACGACTTCCTAAACAAGATACACGCATAAGGTTTGAGGTAAATCTGTTCTCTAAGTTCAGCTTGGACACGGGCAGTGTTCTGTAGCTTTAATTATCTAGGGAAAAAAAACAGTAGTAAGGTAGAAAGGCCTTATAAGTTATGACCACATGGATGAGAAGGTAGGAAATCGGGATTCAAGTCACTTGACATCTGAAACTGGCAGATGTGGCCAATCTACTCTTCCACGTCTAATCTTGTGCTTTTTCACCTGTTAAAGAACTCTGACAGGTCCTGCCAGAAAAAGCAATCTTTGGCCTTTTTCCCAGGCTGTCCCCTTTGTTTCTGGGCTAGTGTCATCGACTCCATTCTAGTCTGATAGATAGCTGCAGTGTAGCGTGGTGGTTAAGAGCACGGCCTATGGAATCGGAGCACGTGAGTTTGCGTACAATAGCCCTGAATTACTAATCGGACATGCTCAGCAGTGCTGCATGCCCTTGAGGAGCCTCGGCATCCTCATGTGTAAAACTGGCAAGTGAGTGTGACTATGAACCTCATTCACAGGGTTGTTCTCAGGATGAGATACATGACACGTATAAAATGTCCAGTCCAAAGAATTAACTCCAAAACGGGCAGCTGTGGTTGTTCACACAGATGAGCTGTGTTCTTCTGTTTCGGTTTCAACTTTACCTTTTACAGTTCCAGGCCCCAATGTCCTCGAGAACATTAAGGAAGCCTTCCCCAGCTGCTAGAACCAAAGCTAAGCCGCCTCATCGAGCCAAGGCATCATGGATGTGACTGACAAGGCCTCTTCCTTGTTTGAGCCACAAAGTGACAACGTGGAAAGAGCATTGGGCTCGGAGTCAGAAGACTTCAAGTGTCAGCCCTACATCTTACCAGCAACTGTGATCTAAAATTTCCTTTTACTTCCGCCCTAGAAAGTAAGCTCCTGGAGGGCAGGGACCATATCTAAACGTTCATCCAGCACAAGCACGGTGACTAGAACCTAATAGGGCTTCGATAATGACTCGTTAACTCAATTAAAGACATGAACATGTCCGAGTCTCAATTTCCTTATGCATTCAAAAGAGTAATAACTGTGGAGCTGCCTATCGCTCAAGGTTGTTTGGCAACTAGGCAGTGGCTCTTGCAGTATAGTATCCTCTCCTTCCTCTTTCCTTCTATTTCTCCCATTCAACTATGACTGCCTTTTGAAGTTGGCACCCTCTGCCTAGTCTCTCATGATTTCCCTCCTTCTATTCCCTACTTGTTAATACCTATTCATCCATAAATTCTCAGCTCAAAAGGCCCTTTCTCTGATTCTTCATACCTCCTCACGCTATTAGAACTCTTCCATATGTCCTCCACGGAACTCAGATTAGATTATATTTGCCCGATGGTTTCATTCTTCCCGTTAGACTGTAAATACCACCAGGGCAGGGCCCCATGTCTTCCCTGCTCACCACTACCTTTCTTGTTCCTCGGCCAATTGTTAACCTACACGGACAGCTTATTAAATGGCTGTTGGATGAATGAGTGAAGGGGCGGTTAAATGAATGAATGAGAAGCAGTTAAAATAATCATTGTTTCTGCCTCACCCTTTTCCAGAACCTTCCCATTGTTAGTTTAAGACCATTGCCATTGTGTGGATCGTTCCATTCCAACGCACTCAGGAATATCACTTTGCAAGCCCTACTACTTAACAGGAAAAATATACTATAACAAATTCTCAGACACTGAAACTGAGAAAGCCAGCACACAACCTTTGTGGGCACCCGTCTACCTCATCATGATCACAAAAAGCTTTCCTTTCCTTGGACCCGCACCATCTCTTCTGCTCTAGCATTCGAGCCCCCTGGCTCTCATTCCTCCAGCTTGCCTGGAACCTGATTGAGTCCTCTACTGTTCTGATCCTCTAAGACCTGTGTTCAGCAGGTCCTCATCTCAGGCGGTGCTTCCCAGACTCTATAAGGTTGATGGCTGGCACTTAGCACTTCTTTCGGCTTAGCAAAAATGGTGGGGAAGGGAAAGAGGAAGGGAAAAGGGAAGAGGAGTCATCTCTGCTTGCTTCCCAAGGCATGACCATTTTTCCTTCTTCCCCATCCTTCTGCCGGCTCATAGTACTGGGGGTGAGGGGGAAAGCAAAATCCCTCCTGCTACAATAGAAGTCATGAGCTAGCTCCGTTTAGAGAATCTTCCCACTGAATCTCTACAACCTTCCCGGGATTTCACTATTATCACTGTTCCTATGTTCCAAATGAAGAAAGTCTATGACCAATCATTCCCCTGGCAGCAGTCCCATTAATGCCACCATTCTTCTGATATCTTCGTCCACAAGAAGTCCTTTGTGTGATATAAATGTGATGCCTGGCACTGTGATTGTTTTTGCTGTCCACCATAAGCATTAAAATCATTCATCCAACTAATATTTTCTGAGCATCAAGCATCAGCTCAGCACTTCTCAGCACTGGGAAATACAGCAGTGGACAAGACAGACACAGAACTGCAGGAATGAGAGTGGGGGCAGAAAGAGAGACACACTACTGTACAGCACAGAAAGAAATCACTTTCTCTGCTGCAGTACAGATGAAAATGGACAAATCAAAACAGGCCAACATAAAGTTTTTACAGTCTTCCACTTGCAAAAGATTCATTTAATCAGCAGACGTCTATCACATATCTACTCTATGCCAAGCATACTGCTATGCACTGGGGATGCAAAGTGAAACAAGGTAAACGTGGTCCCTGCCTTTACCTGGGAATTTCGACCAGATGGTCTCAAAGGTGCCTCCCAGCAAGAATGTTTGATTGTTTTTCCACCCAACAGTACAAAAGTCCTTTGATTTGATGCCACCGTAACAAATCCCAAGGGTAACAACAGGCAATCTGTCCAAGATTAGAAGGGCATCTCCTTAGAATCCTACAAAAAGAAAACCCACAAAATCTCCCTGGTGACTTAGACAAGACCAATACACATGGCTTTCACAACACATCCCATAGCCAAGCTCTCTTGAACAGGCCCATTAAGGAAATGACAAACAACTCAAAGCAGCAGGCATGGAGAGCTCCAAGAAAAATCATTCTCATTCATATGCCAGAGAACAGAGTTATTACGGTGGCATCCTTGCTTATAACTGTATTTCAAGGCTAGAACAGAGAAAAACCTGCCATGCTGCTAAGCCAAAACATGGGCTGTGGGGGCTCAGAGTGGAGGAAGAGACTGAATGTTAGTGTATATTGGAAACCCACTCGTTTTGTAACATGAGGGAAAGAGGATACCCAACCTCTACCTTTGGAGCTTATTCTACATAGATATTTCAGCACAGTGAGGGTTTGAAATCAGTCCACCACTTATTCAATCTACACATTTCTGTAGTGCCTGTTATGTGTCAAGCATTGTACCAACTTGCACACGAGACAGTGATAGGGCTTCTCTTTCGCTAAGTCACACAGATCCCCGGCGTCGTTATCGAAACACCTCTCTCCAATTTGTATCGTTATACACATTAACAACAACAACAATACCAATAGTAGAAAGCTACAGGATTTTCCATTTGCCGGGGACAGTTCTAAGTACTATACATATATCAATTCACTTATTTTTCAAAATAACCCCGTGAAAGAGGTACTATTATTATTCCCATTTAGTAGATGAGTAAACTTTAAGGCACAGACAGGTTAAGTACCTTGACCAAATTGTAGCTTTTTTTTCTTGCTCAATTAAACAATCTGGTGTTGAAATATATCATCCCAGGAATGTTCTCAGTACACTTACCACGTTGCAAACTAAGATATGCCATGCTGGCTTTTACTGAAGTTCAGCAGCCCCTCAATTATTAAGCAATCAAGAAACAAACAACTACTGAGGACCAAAGAGGTGCCTGGCTCTGGGCTAATGGAAGCGATGTAGTCTGCTTGGGCTACTATAACAAAATACCACAGACTGGGCAGCTTAAAAATAAAAATTTATTTCTCAAAGTTCTGGAAGCTGGAGGTCCAAGATAAGGGTAACTTTTTGAGGAAAAGTTTTCCATAATTGCTACACCAATGTACATTCCCATCATAACCATACTGCTTTGATTACTATAGCTTTGTAATACACTTAGAAATCAGAAAATGTGATGCCCCCAGCTTTGTTCTTCTTGCTCGAGATCAATATTGCTAGTAGGGGTCTTTTTGGTTCTGTATGAGTTTTAGGATCGTTTTTCCTTTTTCTGTGAAAAATGCCATTGGAATTTTGATAGGGATTGCATTGAATCTAGAGATCACTTTGGGTAGTATGGACATTTTAACAATATTAATCCTTCCAATCCATGAACACAGGATATCTTTTCATTTATTTGTGTCTTCTTCAATTTCTTATATCAATCAGTGTTTCCAGGGTACAAATCTTTAACCTCCTTTGTTATATTTATTCCTAAGTATTTTATTCTAAGTATTTTTATTTCTTTTTCAGATAGTTTGTTGTTAGTATATATAGAAACAATAGATTTTTGTATGTTGATTTTGTATCCTGAAAATTTACTGTATTCATTTATTCTGATTTTTCCATGGAGTCTTTAGGATTTTCTTTTCTTTTTTTTAAATTCAATTTTTTTGTCCTTAAAATACCATCTAAGAAACCTAGAAACTAGCAAAAGTCATGGCTAGGCACTTGAGGAGACATAGAAAAATACAGACCTGAGAACATAACATGGTAAACCAAAGCAGTGTGCAAAGTTAGGTTATTGGCAAAGATGACCATACATGAATTAAAGAAAGTGACTGGTTAAGAAAGAACACAATGATGCAGATAGGACAAACATATAGACCCAGAGGAGGAATGATCAAGAGAGTAGCCACTCTCACCCTTGATAAATTTCTATTTACCCTCTTAGAACTACAGGAGGCCCAACTATAGTCATTTTTTTTAATTTTTGAATTTTATTTATTTCTTTTTATACAGCAGGTTCTTATTAGTCATCAATTTTATACACATCAGTGTATACATGTCAATCCCAATCGCCCAATTCAGGATTTTCTATATATAAGATCATGTCATCTGCAAATAAAGAAAATTCTTCATCTTCTTTTCTGATTTGGATGCCTTTTATTTCTTTTTCTTGCCTGATTGCTCTGGCTAGAACCACAAATGTGATGTTTAATAGCAATGGTAAGACTAAGCATCCTTGTCTTCTACCTGATCTTAAAGGAGAAGCTTTCAGCTTTTCACCATTGAGTATGATGTTAGCTGTGACCCTATCATATATGGCCTTTACTAGATTGAGTTACTTTCTTTCTATACCTAAATTGTTGATGGTTTTAATCATGAAAAGATGTTCAATTTTGTCAAATGCTTTTTCTGCATCTACTGAGATGATCTGTGATTTTTCTTCTTCACTTTGTTAATGTGGCGTATCACATTGATTGATTTGCTTATGGTAACCTATTCTTGCCTCTTAGGGATAAATCCCACTTGATCATGATTCTTTTAAGGTGCTGTTAAATTTGTTTTGCTAATTTTTTTTTTGATGATTTTTGCATCTAAGTCCAAAAGAGGTATTGGCTTGTAACTTGCTTTTCATATTGTGTCCTGTCTGGCTTTAGCATTAGAGTAATGGTGGCCTTCCAACTTGAGTTTGGAAGTGTTCCCTCAATTTCAATTATCTGCAGGAGTTTGAGGAAGACCTGTATTCATTCTTCCTTAAACATTTGTTAGAATTCACCCGTGATGCCATCTGATACTGGACATTTTGTTGAGACATTTTTGATTACTGATTTTATCCCCTTACTCATGACTGGTCTGTTCAGATTTTCTCTTTTTCATGATTCAGTCTTGGTAAATTGTGTGTTTCTTGGAATTTATCCATTTCATCTGGGTTACCCAACTTGTTGACACATAAGTGTTCACAGTAGTCTCCTATGATCCTTTGTATTTCTGTGGCATCTGTTGTAATCTCTCCTCTTTCACTGCTGATTTTGAGCCTTCTCTCTTTTTTTCTTTCTTCGGCTAAAGGTTTGGTAATTTTGTTTATCTCAACAAAAAACAAACTCTTAGTTTTGCTGATCTATTCTACTGCCTTTCTGGTCTCCATTTCATTATTTTTGCTCTGATCTTTGTTATTTCCTTCCTTCTACTAACTTTAGACTTAGTTTGTTCTTCTTTTCCTAGTTCCTATACATGTAAAAGTAAAATCTTCCTATTTTCTTAACGTAGGCATATTGCTATAAACAATCCTCTTAGAACTGCTTTTGCTGCACCCCATAAGTTTTGATATGCTGTACTTCCATTTTTGTTTGTCTCAAGATTTTTTTTAATTTCTCTTTTGATTTCTTCTTTAACCCATTGGTTGTTCAGCAGCATGTTCTTTAATCTTTACCTATTTGTAACTTTTCCAGCTATCCTCCTGTGATTGACTTCTTGTTTCATTGCATTGTGGTTGGAAAAGATGCTTGGTATGATTTCAATCTTGTTAAATTTGTTAAGACTTATTTCGTAGTCTAACATATGATCTACCCTGGAGAATTTTGAATGTGCACTTGAGAAGAATGTGCATTCTGCTGCTGTTGGATGGAATGATCTATATACGTATCTTAGTTCCATTTGGTCTAAAGTATAGTCCAAGTCCAATGTTTCCTTATTGATTTTCTGTCTGGATGAACTATCGTTTGTTGAAATTGGGTTATTAAAATCCCCTACTGTTACTGTACTGCTGTCTATTTCTCCCTTCAGATATGTTAATATTTGCTTTACATATTTTGGTGCTTTGATGTCAGATGCATAGATATTTAAAATTATTATATCCTCTTCATGAGTTTACTCATCATTATATAATGACTTTCTTTGTCTCTTGTTACAGTTTTTGACTTAAAGTCTTTTTTATCTGATATAAGTATAGCTTTCCCTGCTCAATTTTGGTTTTCTTTTGCATAGAATATCTTTTTCCAGCCTGGCATTTTCAATCTATATGTGTCTTTAAAGCTGAAGTGAGTCTCTTGCAGGCAGCACATAATGGGGTTTTATTTTTTTTTATCCATTCAATCACTCTATGTCTTTTGATAGGAGAAATTAGTCCATTTACATTTAATGTGATTACCAATAGATAAGGGCTTGATGTTGTCCTTTGTTCAGTTGTTTTCTAGGTGTTATGTTGATCTCTGTTCCTTTCTTCCTCTCTTGCTGTCTTCCTTGTTGCTTTGATGATTCTCTCTGGTGGTACGTTTTGATTCCTTTCTCTTTAGTGCATCTACCATATGTTTTTGTTCTGTAGTTGCCATGAGACTTACATAAAACATCTTATAGTTATAACAGGCTATTGTAAGCTGACAACAACTTAACTTTAATCACAGAGAAAAACCCTGCATTTTTAATTCCCCTCCCACATTTTATGTTTTTGATGCTACAGTTTACATCTTTTTATACTATGTGTCCATTATCAGATTATTAAAAATAACATAGTTATTTTTAATAATTTTGTCTTTTGCCTTTCTCTTCTTATAAGGGGTGCTAGTTCCATCATGGGGGCTCCATCATCATGACACGATTACCTCTCAAATGCCTTACCTCCTGATACCATCACAGTGGGACTCAGGGCTTAAACACATGAATTTTGAGGGGCCACAAACATTCAGTCCATAAAAAAGGAGATAGATGATGTCAAACTCTTATTGTCCCATTTAGAGTGTGAGCTCTTTTAGGGAATACATTAATACCTGATAATGCAGTAGTTAAGAATATAGGCTGTGGGCTTCCCTGGTGGCACAGTGGTTGGGGGTCCGCCTGCCGATGCAGGGGACACAGGTTCGTGCCCCGGTCCAGGAAGATCCCACATGCCGCGGAGCAGCTGGGCCCGTGAGCCATGGCCGCTGAGCCTGTGCTCCACAACGGGAGAGGCCACAACAGTGAGAGGCCCGTGAACCCAAAAAAAAAAAAAAAAAAAAAAAAAAACAAAGAAATATAGGCTGTGAATTCATATTAGAACTGCATTTAAATCTCAGTCACACCATTGATGAAGTATGTAGCCTTGGGCAAGTTACTTAACCTCTCTGAACCTTATAAAATGGGCATAACGAACATTCTGAGTGGGACAGATTAAGTGATATTATCAATATAAAATAATAAGTACACTGCCTATCCAAAAGCAAATAATGTACACTGGTGAAATATCAATACATATGTATATCACATGTAGCAGAGAATAAGTAGGAATCAATGGTACTGAGGACAAGAGCTGAAGGAGGTCAGCAGAGCAAGGATCAGTATAAATAGCAGGTGTAAGAGAAGGCTTCATGGAGGATGTAGAGTTGAAGGATGCTTCAGAATGAGCAAAGTAGAGGAGGGAGGGCGTTTTGGACCAGGGAACAACCTGAGCTAATAAAGAGGCCTAGGCATAGGAAGCACACAAGAAGTGATCGGGTGGGGGTGTGTGTCAGGATACCAGGAACAGCTTCTGTTTCATAATATTTGCTATTACCTTTCTCATTCCAAAATAGTTCTGTATTCTGAAATGCACTGGGTCCCAAGGGGTATGGAGAGAAGACTGAGGTCCTATACTACATTCCCTGCTTACCTTAGGTAATTATTCTAAGGAGAAATCCTCAAATGGTGTGAATATTGCAGGAATATTTCATAGGAGAAAAGGTTCTCTGAAAATCAAAGTGATTATCGTATAATGTGAAATTGCAGCTACGGCCGAACTTGTATTATAGCAGTGACAATCTAAGTGGTGGCAATGACTGTCAAATCATTGCAAAATAAAAGACTGTCAATCGGTTCAATCCACCAGGAAGGCTGGTGAGCCACTGACTGTGACAACGATCTAGTTAGTTTAGCCTGAATTGCGTATTTCACTTTCCCGTGCAAAGGCTCCAGTGGCTGTTGTATAGTCTCCACCACAATCGGGGGACGAATATGTGTCTGAGGTTGGCTCCCTTGAGGTCCCATTAGCCTCTAAATTCTACTTCCTGTGGCACAGAAGCATCTTAGTAGTTTTACATATCTGATTTGGAAGAATCTTTCTCCAGGTCCTTCTGACATCCTCAGACTCAATATTTCACTAAAAAAGGAACAAGAAGAAAAACAGCATCTGGGCTACTGCACCCTACTTATGAGCCCCATGTTCACAGCACAAAGAGGTATCTGATCATGAAGACCATGTTATTATTATTAAGGATGTAGTGATGGTTTCACAAATAATTAGAATCTAACTCCCTTCAGCAAAAGAAATGAGTAAAGCACATGTTGTGACACAGTGCCTACAGCCTCTTTACTTTGCTAACTCTCCAGTGTACCAATTCCTGTCATTTCCAGCAACTCATTCCAATTTTCCTGGGACTCTGTAAAGCCATACTATATACACGTGCCATCAATGTCTTTTAAATTTACTCTTTAATGATGGTTCACATTTTAAAGCTCAGTCTCCAAATGGAATTACTTGGTGGTTTTGAATTTACTGAATACTTTTAGTTGCATCTTATTTATTGGAAAGCCAAGCTCCTCCTGCCAACATGACCCCATAAGTATATTACTGCATCTGTACTGCGTTCACAAATAGCCCTAGAGAGATTTAGTCCAGCAGCTCTATGAGTGTTATAAACAATAAATAACTCAAGGGAACAGAAAGCAAATGGCATATTCAGAAAAAAACAAAACAAAACAAAAGAATGATATTCATTTTCAAAGCCTCCTGATGCCTTACTGAAACTTTCTGGTCAATCCAGTGTATTTGATATTCATGAAATGTAAGTTAAAATAAATAAAGCCCATATTACCACTACCACCCAAGTATACTCCATTCCAACCACCCTTCCATCAGGAATGACATGTGTTAAATCAATATGAGACCAGTAATAAGAGTGTACCCAAGAAGGGAGAGCAAGCACTAACAAATTTCCTTTTTAGATAATGCTGTATTGATATAAGCTAGTGCTCACAGAGCTGACCATATTATGTTAAATAAAATCTACGATCCCCATCCCACCTCACATCACTGAAGTGTAATTGGAAAGGACTTTTCATCCTTCCCTGCCTATAGTCTCTGCCACAGATACATTTAAATTAACTTACTTCTGCTCTTAAAGCTTCGCATGCCCGCTGTGGAAAATTTGGAATTAGAAAAAGCATAAAAAAGCGAACAACTACACACAGGCCCACCAGTTGGAGATTGTTGACATCTTGGTATATTTTTTCTTCCAGTTCTTTTTTCTACATATTGTTAATTTTTGCCCATACGATTAGAGTCAAAACTTTTATATCTCAATCTTTTCACATAACACTATACAATATAATAAGCATTATCCGTGTTATTAAAATTCATCACACAATTAAATTTTAAATGACCATATAATATGCTATCAAACTATCTTCTAGCGTCAAACATTTAGGTTGTTTCCATTTTTGTTACAATAAATAAAGCAGCTATGAACACCTAAATCAGATTTGTAGACAAAATGCCGATAAATAACAATAAAATGTCTTAGCTTTTGTTTTAGATGTGGAATTACAACTTCAAAGGATATATACATATTAAGTCTTTAGATACATCTGGTCAACACGATTTCTAGAAAGATTGGCTGGATGTACATTTCCAACAGCAATGTACTTGAATACCAGTCTCGACTTAATTCTCTTCAACAATGTATATTATCAGTAAAACAGAGATAAATCAAATCACTTTTTGCCGATATGGTAAATGTAAAATGGATATTTTATTAATTTGAATTTCCTCGATTACTAGAAAAGGAAGTTCTCATAGGTTATTGGCTCTTTGTAGATTATATTTTGTAAATTGACTCTTTAAGCACTTTGAGACTGCAGTCATGTTTAAAAACAATGAGATTCTAAATGTTTTCAAAGTAGAAGAAATCAGGATTCGTTCCATCTCCCTAAATCTATCCTAAATACCTCGTTTTTGTCCAAACTTACTCCCAATTGTGCTTTCCTCAGTGGGGATAGCTGACTTTCTCGATGACTTTATATATCAATGAGTTTATCCTCAGACTCCTCCTCTTGCTTTAAAATAAAGATCCCTTAGTCCGGTGGTTCTCAAGCTTCAGTGCACATAACAATGAGTTAGAGTGCTAGTTATAATGCAGATTCCTTGGCCCCTCTCCCAAAGATTCTGATGCAGCAGGTCTTGGGTGGGATCCAGAAAGTGTTTTTAACAAGCACTCCTGGCTATTCTGATACAGGTGACGTAGAGACTGTGCTTTGATAAGCACCACTTTAAGCCACTCATCCTAGATCTTTGGTAACGTTAGAAATCTCACAGAACTCTCCTGTGCTCTTTCATCAGTTTCCTCTCCAGGGTCTCCCTGTAGGGGCATCACTATGGCATTAGGGCCTGGATGCTTCCTGGTAGAGTAGGACATCCCACTCAATGCAGAGCATTTCACAACACTGGTGCCTGCCCACAAAATGCCAATAGTTCCCTTCAGTCAGTGCGACAGTGCAAAAATACTCCCACCACTTTTCCAAATGCAGTACCGCTCCTGGGCATGAAACACTGCCAGAGCCACTTTGGCTCAGATTTTTAGGGGACGTCTGACCACTGCCGATAGACACTCACTGTGTGCCGTGTGTGTGCGTGTGTGTGTGCGTGTGTATGCGGGTGTGTGTGGGTGTGTGTTTAGTCCAATATCATGTTTGTTTCTTTTTAACAACCCTGGATCTACTTGTTACCCCTCAGAGAAGATGAAGACACTTGACACATACGCAAGATGGCAGAAATAGAGCAGAAAGGGATCTAGGGAACAAAGAGAATAGGACTGTCTCTCTTGGACTGTATGGATCAGTATCTTTTTTAATCACAATGGAAGAACAACAAGGTGCTGTAAGGCTAAACCATGATGGCTCATATGTCTCTCAGGTCATAAAGCCCTCGCTATACTCTTTGCCAAAGCTGTCGTCCCATGTCCAGGCTGACTCTGATTTTAGGCAACCAGGTGCCTGCTGGCATTGGAGGCTAAGGTGTGTGTGGAGTATGCTGCCTTGGAATGCCCACCACTCAAGAGCAGAGATGGGCTGTACGAGATGGTGGGTACACATTGGGCTGTTCTTGGTAGCCAGAGGGCCATTTGCGTAGAAATGCACTGCTATTTTGGTCGCTGCGAGTTTTGATGACCCCTGGGCCTTCCTTTTCTTCCTTCCTGGCAGTGAAGCCACAGTGAGGAAGGCTCACCATGAAAACAGCTACATCGGTAGTTGGTAAGCTGTCAGTAAGTCGAAAGAATCTATTTCTGTCTCAGTCTATGGAATGTAATAGTCCAGCTAGCATGCTTCTTGGGTCCATTTAATTTTTTGTCCTAAGTGGTCTGGAGGAAACAGACTAAAGTGATTCTTCTAGGGACACCTTCTAGTTAATTTCATCATGAAGATCCAAGCCCAGGAACCAGTCAAAACATAAAGCAGAAAACTTGCAGTGGAACCAAGGGTGAGCAGGCAGGGCCATATTGTACAGGTGGCTGGGTGGGGGCAGGCGCCAATGCTGCCCCTACTCCTGCAGCTACCACTATGGGGATGAGCAATTCTGTCCTCTGGTGGATAGACACAGCATCCAGGAAACAACTGCAAGATCATTTTTGCAAGTTCCAAAGACAAGACCCCAGAGCAATCGTGACTCAGTAATTCTCTGGCCAGCAGTACCATCAGGATGTTCATAGATGCACAATGGTAGCAAGGACAATGAATGAATCCCTCTCAGGACTTCTGCCAGGACACTCACTGGCCATGTGACCTTTTTAAAAATATATTTATTTATTTTTGGCCGCATTGGGTCTTCATCGCTGCAAGCGGGCTTTCTCTAGTTGCGGCGAGCGGGGGCTACTCTTCACTGCGGTGTGCGGGCTTCTCATTGCAGTGGCTTCCCTTGTTCGGAGCACAGGCTCCAGGCGCGCGGGCCTCAGTAGTTGCAGCACGCAGGCTCAGTAGTTGCGGCTCGCGGGCTCTAGAGCGCAGGCTCAGTAGTTGTGGCGCACGGGCTTAGTTGCTCCGCGGCATGTGGGACCTTCCCGGAACAGGGCTCGAACCCGTGTCCCCTACATTGGCAGGTGGATTCTTAACCACTGCACCATCAGGGAAGCCCCGGCCATGTGACCTTCTGGCAGCATAAAACACTAATAATAATCGTTCCCTCTTCCAATTCCCCATCACTCAGCTCTCACATCTGTACTTTGCCTTGCCCCTTCAAGGACCCCAATATGTCCACACTTATACTTTCTAATGGGAATACAGAACTCCCCATCTGGCTCTGTATGGATGCTCCAGACTTCTCTGGGGTCCCCCTTACTCGAAAACCTATTTTGGAAGTGTGTTAGTGCTCTGTTACAGAAATCTCCCTCAGAACAAATCTTTGGTGTTCCTATTCCTGCCTAGAACTGTTAGAGGAAGAAGCTCCTGGGGTCCCTCCTTCCACCCAGGCAATCAGCCTGTGGGGCCCGTGTCTTACCCGAATGCTCAGCCGGGGGAAAGGACAAGCGTCTACTCTGCAGGCACTCCTCCCACTGCTCCCGGGTCTCTGTCTACACTACTCTAGTCATCTGACCTTGGGGAAGACACATCCTTTGTCAGCTCCTCTGCCTCGCTTAGTCTGCTGAGTACAATTAACGACCCGGGTGGAGGCTCTGTGCCTGTGATCTCCACGCTCTACGTTCTTTGTCTTGAAAAGACTCTCTGAGTATTACCACCTGTTGCCCCCATCCTGACTGCTGCTGAATTTCTACCCCCAGCCTGACTTCTCATCTAAACCCCATTTCTGTATCATCCACTGGGTGTCTCATCTGTACTGGGCTGGCCTGATGGTACTTCAAGAGGTCTAAAACCAAAATCTTCAAAACCACAGACCAGTAAGCCAAAAGGGAGAGAACACAGTCTCTCTTTTCTGACTTCCCATCTTCAGTCTTCAACCCCAAGTTCTCCCAGTTCCTCAACAGGGTGCTTATAAGTACAAGCTTTGGAATCAATCAGACCGGGGTTTGATACACATGCTGACTCAGCGTTTTCTGGCCATTTGGCCAACGATTCTAAGGCTTCTTTTCAGCTTCATTGAGATATCATTGGTAAATAACATGGTGTAAGTTTAAGATGTACAACATGATGATTTGAAACATACATATTGCGAAATGACTCCCACAATAAGATTAGTTAACACATCCATCACCTCCATTGTTAGCTTTTCCTACATGGGTGGCCAGAACATTTGAGATCTGTTCTCTTACCAACATTCAAGTAAACCATGTGGTATTGTTGATTACAGTCGCCATGCTCCATTCTATTCCTTCTTAAGGGGAATTTCCTTAGCTTTAAACTAGTTTTAAACAGGACCTATTTTCCATGGTGGCTGTGAAGATGAATTGAGAAAATATAGTTAAAATACTTGCTTAGCTCAAAACAGCTCCTCCTGAAACGGTAGCTGTTACCGTCTTTCCGCTCATGTTTTAAAGGTTTATCTACTTTACCTTAGGCGAACCGTTTCAAACCTTCTCTCACTGTCCTTCATTCACGTTCATTCATGTAACCGACAGGTATTTATTGTGTATTAACTACGTGCCTGGAACTGAGTGGGCAGTGAAGATAAAGCAGTGAACAAGAGAGACACAGTCTTCATCCTCACCAAGCTTACAGACTAGTGGGCAAAGACCAACTTTAAAAAATACAACTCTGATCAATATTATGAATGGGGAAGTAAAGATCAATAGCTCAGCACACAGAAATGAGTCCTAAATCATTTATGACTAGGCTTTTACAATGTCCTCCAACTGGTCTCCTATTTCTAGCCTCTCACTTTGCTAATCCAGTATACACACGGCCACCAAGGTAATCTTCCTGAAACACTGCTTTCTTCATGTAAGTCTCCTCCGTAACCTTTCCACGGCTGCCCACTTCAGGAGGCAGCTTACGTGCAAATGCACAGGCTTTGGAGTTAGACACAGATTTAAACCTGGTCTCTGCTACTCACTAGACGTGTCAACAAAGACGCCTAGCTCTGTAAGCCTCGGTGACATTAGCTGTGCAATGGGAAAAGAACTGCTCTCCACATGTGGACTTTTACACATTGCTCGCCCTGCCTAGAAGGCCTTCCCCAACCTTTTCTCTGCCATCTCGGTCTGAATGACTCCTACGTATCCTTCCATCAGTGCTTCAGTAGCAGCAACAGATGGGACGGAAGAGCAATGAGATAAGGTCAATGACGGTAGATGACAGTGGGCGTCTAAATCCCTGATCCAGTCAGAAGTTCCAGGGAGGGCGGGGCTCATATAAGCCTTGCTTGGCTAAGTGAACATGGATCCCAGGCCTGGAATGGTTCACATTCCATTGAGCACTAACTACTATGAACAGTTATGTGAGGAGACGCTAAGGCCACATGACATGACACACAGCTGTTAAGTAGTCTGCTGGGCCGGCGCTGTCCTGGGCGCAGCAAAGGCCTGGACACGCCCCCAGAGCTCACCCCACCAAACCACTCCGAGGACGATGGGTCTCAGCCCTCACACCACATCTGGGGCCCGCGCGGTCAGCCAGAGAAGCTGTCACGTGAAAACATTTCAGGGCCAGGGCACTGGTCCAAATTCAGATCTGAGCCAGGATCCCTCCCTCCATGACAAAGAAATCCCTGGCTTCTGTTTTTTCTTGGTGAGGACTCTTGCAAACAGCCGCTGCATCAGGGAACACGCTCTCGGGCTTTCCACAGCCCAGCTGACAAATTTTTCCACCCATCCGAAGCTTAGCCACACCACCATCTACCTCTGAAGTGAAATCCCACTTGCCTGAATAAATGCCATGGGATCTTTCTCCAGCTGCAAGAGGCATATTTGCTCTGGTGTTTAAAAAGGCTTCTTCTGACATCAACAATAACAACACAAACCAAGATTTCCTAGTGGAGCTGGGGACGAAAGGAGGCAAAAGGGAAGGAGTCAGAACACTGGCTTACTCCACTGCACACCTTTTAATTACCTAAGCTGTGTAAGTTGTCCGGGGGCAAGTACGACCTGCGTTGTTCGCCTCTCCGACATCAGCAATTCGCACAGGTCAAACCTAAGAGCACTTGGTCCGTAAATATTTCTTGAACATCCACTAGGGGCCTGAACAGACACTACTAGACACTAGGCAGGTGCTCAGTATACATGTGGCGAACTCCATTCCTGGTTTCCTCATGCCTCCTGACCCTGAAGGGCCCAGCAGCCACTTCAGACCTCACTCCTTTGCGGGAGAAACACGGGACGCAGGTCGCTTTCAGTCAACATGTCCAGACCACTCCCTTTCCCCGTGTCCTCTTCCTGTTTCAGAGCATTCATAGCTTTTTTCAATAGAAGGTTCAAAAAATACTGAGAGATGATGATATGCCCAAAGCTTGTCGGGGAGGAGGAGATTCATAAGGGGGAGAGAATCAAACTCCCTGCCCCGACACAACTCCCGAAGTCAGGACTCAGATGCGAAGCTCTCTCTCGTTCTCTCTCACATTTCTCCAGCCTTCAGTCCGTTCTTTATTCAGGACTAAGGAGGTTGTTGCTGTGACTTGCATATTGGAAAGGTTTAGATGAGGGAAAAAAAAAAAAAGCAGCAGCTTGTGGGCGGGGAGAAGTGCGGGAGGGATATCAGAACTCGAAGAAACTGAACACGTACAGGCCGTGGGTTGAGGTTGATATGTTCAGCCGATTGCGATCCCCCTACCATGTGCAGCAATGGAGTCCACAGCCCAGGCTGGGGAATGCCATCTTTTCGGCCTGTTCCTTAGTGCAAAAAGCCAGTCACACGGGCAGAATTCTCTCCATTTCCAGAACAATGGTTGCCAACTGGAAAGGCTGGTGAGGTTTCACGAGGAACTGATGCTTTTGACCCAAGCAACACTTGCCCAGAGAAGGTCTTCTATATCTCCAACCAGAAAGCAGTCAGAGTTAGACAGAAGGGTCACTGCTGCATACGTGGTGGACCGGGACGAGCATGAACCGGCTGCCCTTCCCCTTGGATTTCGCCAAAGCAAAAACTTCCATGCAGTGTATCAATATTTACCCCTCAAAGCCTATTTTTCGCCTTTCCTAAGGTAGCTAATAAACGAGGAACTAGCTGTCAGAGCCCTAGGGAATTGCCTGCAATTAGAAGCATGAAATGGAGAGCGAGGCCAGCTCCCTAAGTGAGGTCACTCACTCTCTGTCAGCAAACGGGAAATAACACAATTATGTGTGTGTATGAATGTGTCAGCGTCCTCGTGTGTGGGTCTATGTGCATGTGTCCTGGGCTTACAATCGTGGCAGGAGCTAAGTTTTAGAGAAAGAAAATGGGAGAAGAGAAAAAGAATAAGAACAGGCTGTATGTTACAGGTCCTATCTGCTCATAGGAGCCCAAACCATTTTGACTATACATATGTCAACATTTCACGGCTCCCACGGGATGCCCAGCTCCAATCAAAATCCCACAAGCAGATCGTCTTATTTACTAGTGTCCAAAGCTCCACTCTCTCAGATTTCCACAGAGGATCATGTCCTAGCTCCTTCCCAACACATCCTTATGCGATATCACCACTCTTAAGACTTTACCCTTGGCCATGTCTGAACTTGAACTCTGGACACTCATGCCCTCACTGCTCTTCCTCCTGCCAGTCTTCACCATCTGATAACTGAGTACAGAGCCTGGGTCTCCTCCCTTTCCCACACCCTGAATTCCAATCCATCACCAAGCCCTACGGATTCTACCTCAGAAATGGGTCCCCAGTCCGAATCCTCTCACCATCTGCACCCCACCACCCTATGCCAAGCTACCATCACACGCCTCCACTGGACTCCTACAGTGGGGTCCTAATTTATCTTCAAACTTGCCCTTTTCCACTTAATTACTCAGATAATCTCCAGAGAAATCCCTTAAAGACCAAAATCTGATCGTGCTGCTCCCACTGCCTGCACACGTTGCTTAGAAGAAAATCCAAACCCCTTAGGATACCTTGCAAGGCCCTAGGTGATGGGCCTCCAGCCCACCTTCCTGGCTTCATCTTCTCTGACTCCGCCCCAGGTTCAAGGCTCTTTTCTGCCCTTTGGACATAATCCACTAGTTCCTGCCGTGGCAGCTTTGCACCTCCTCTGCCCTCTGCCTGGAACACTCTTTCTTCGTCCTTTTGCTTGGCAGCCCCTGCTCATCATTCAGGTCTCTCTTAATACCCCTTCAGGCCCCTGTGGCTAAAGAAGCTTTCCCCTCACTTCGTCCCCCCCGTCCACTCTGCCGTATTTCCCCAGTGCATTTATGACCATATGATAGTAGCTCTGTATCAGGTTACACGTTGATGGCGTTATCTCCTCGCTTTGGCTTGTGCGCCGCTACATCCCCAGAGCATCGTCTGGCACATAACCAGTGCCACTGTGTGGAAAGGCAGGCCAGATTTGCTTCTCACTTTTCTTTTGAAGTTGGTAATTCCTCTTGGCTCCCGAGTTTCAGGATTTAGCATCTGGACTGAAATACTTGATTAAATTACGACACAGAAGGTGGGACTGTTGGCTGGAATCTTACCCGGGCCTGGTCATTCCGCCACAGGCCCAAAGGCTGGTGGCCATCCCACCGTTCCCTCTGTTGTACATCACCAGGAAAGCTGCGCAGGGGAGCGGGCAGCTCGGCATGCTGGGGGCAGAGCTGGCTGTGTAAGGGGCCAAGGGCAGAGGGTACGTGCTCTTACTTTTCTTTTAAACATATTTTTAAAACATATTCCCTTTATGTCCCTCGTTAGGAGCCATCAACACACCCATCTCCAGGAGTCCTAGGCTCTTGGGAATCTCCGAGCCTTTGACTACACAGTGCTTCCCCTCTCCCGTCCGTCCCTCATCCACGGGGCAAACTCCTAACGATTCTGCAAAATCCACTACGAGCGGAGCCGTCTCTGAAATACTTCCCTGGCTCCCATTCCTTCATCTGGCTCCCACCATATCTGGAACAGGTAAATTAACAATGACAAAGCAATGTGATGGCTTCTCTCCTAAAGCGTAAACTCCATGAGGTCAGGGGCTGGCTTTTTTGCCTTTACATAGGGGAATGGGTTCATTGATTCATTCGTTCATTCGATTGGTCTTTCACGAGACATTTATTGAGCACTTACCATCAAGAAAAAAAGTTCAAGATCAGTGCTTGTCGTCCATCCCACGGCACACACCACACCCCACGGCACACACCACGACTACTGAGAGTGACCTCCTGGCTGCATTCCCTACTCCAGATGAATTTCCTATTAGTCTGAAGGTGTCAGGAATCATGAAAATGAAATGATTAATCCCTTGAAGATCCACACGGATATGAAAAATTGGTAAACGGGAAGCTTTCTGAGAAAAGAAACCCAGACTGCAGTACAGAGAGAGAAACAGATGGAAATGATGAAGACAAGGTTAACAGACAGAGAAGGCGAAATGAGGAATGCCAACCAAAGTCTACTAGGATTTTCAGTAGGAGATAATAACAAGAAGGGGGAGAGGAAATATTCTAAGATGTAACGGCAATCATTTCCAAGAATTGCAGAAAAACACATGAATCCTCAGGTTTAAACATGCCAAGTTCCAGGAAGGCTAAATAAAAACAAATCTGTACTCTAGGGGCTGGAAGAAAAATCAAAAATAGTTAAAGTGACCGAAGAAAAACAAAAGATTGCCTGCAAAAGAAAGATAATTAGATTGACAACAGCCTTCTCCACAGCAAGACAAAGAGCAGTGTTTTGAAACTGCTACACTTGGCGGGGGGGTGGGGGGGGGGGATAAAGCCATCTCTACCCAGCTAACCCATCGTTAAGAGAATGAAAGTGAAATTTCAACATCTTCAAAGAAACACTGAGTTTCTTGCTTAGAGAACTTCAGTACAAGAATATTCTATAGTTTGAAAAGAAGGCAACCGAATCTAAATGAAAGGAGTAGAGTGTAAGAGACAAATGGCAAGCAAAGAAGTTGCTAACGAATCTAAATAAACACTAACTGGAAATAATAAAGGAAAATAATAGGTAACGGCGGGAGTGCAAAAACAAGGTGGTTCTAAATACTAGCAGACAATAATCTGGCACATGGTAATTGGGAGATCAAAGATAAAACGTTCCAGGTTCTTTACAATTCTTGGGAGGAAAGTAGAGAAACTGAATAGTCTTAGATTTGTAAAGCTAACCATGAACTTCTTAACATTTAATGAAACCCAGTAAAATAACAGAAACAAAGACTAAAGGAGGTCTGGTCTTGGTTCTGAGTGTTCATTCTACTGCAGACTCAGAAACCCACTTTCCTTGAGACATTATAATTACGATGTCAGGTATTTCTGTTAGGCTGCTAGAGCAGGGCACTAGACAGTCGTCATTTTGATGGCTATACTGAGGGGGAAATGCGGCACCTGTTTCGTTATACACACAAACGTTCTTAATGTGGCCAGTCAGCTGAAAAACCAACACAGGGACCATTTCCCTTATTTTAGGAACGCCATCTCATACTCACCGGGTCCCTCCTCGTCCTCTGAAGGAAACCATCCTTCCTTTTCCATCAGAATTCCATCACCCCTGCAACTTCTCTTCCTTTCCACAGATGCTCTCACAATTTCATTGTAACTAATCATTTCAACCTTCTATTCATCGACTTTACCTCGTTTTAGGGAAGGAAAAAAGTCTCAGTGGGAGCTGTGCCTCTCCCCCATCTTCCTGTCAGTGCAAAAACAAGCAGGAAGGATAGAAGAGGAAGACTAGAAAATCAGAGTGACGAAAACCCTGCCTAAGAAACAGCTTGGCAGAAATATTTAAATACCATCAGTACATTTATTCAGGCAACGGCTTTTTGAAATGTATTAAGGAATTCTGGGTGTATTTGATAATGGCCTCTAGATTTAAAGCAAAACACAGATTGTATGCAGCATAACATAAATGCTTAAATAAAACCATAAAATCATTAACAGGTGTCTCTGAGGGGCCCATCACCACATTTGACTAAAAATTCTTGGTGTCAAGAAACACACCGAGTTAAACATCGAAAGAATCAACGGACAAAGAAATGTTGAGTCTCATGATACGGAAAAGAGCAGCGTGCGATGATGAATACTCGAATCTAGAGAACTGGGCTAGACAGAGTCAACTTTTCATGATCTGTTATAGTAAGAAAAGGGCTTAAATGAAGATTAATCTCATAGAAGCTGAGATCTGCTATGGTTTCTGGGAATGGTGAAAAGAAAAAGGAGAAAACAAGATCTAGATCCCAGTGAAAGAGTTTCCAGTCCTTACCAGTTTAAAAGCAGCTTAACAATGAAAACCAAGGGAATGAAAATACGAGTTACCAAGCACTGATGACTGTCCCTTGCATACAAGCTTCTAGGACATCGATAAAAGTGACTCTTCAGATTTCATGACTGAATATGCCAACAGTCAAATTTGAAGGTTGATATGCTGCTGCAAAATGTTATTGCAGAACAGAAGACAAGAAAACTGACAAGTCCATAAAAAATTCAAATGGCGAAAAGAGTAGGGACCAATAAAAGTCGACTCCTTCAGCTGAAAAGCGACCAACCTAGTCTAGGGAACCCATTTCTCCTGGTGCGCCTGTTTCGTGGGGTAGAACCCAGCCCCCGGGAGGTTTAGAGGAGCCGTGTCCGGGTCAGGCTGAGAATTTTTCTCAAGTAGTTAAAGTACGTATTTTCAAAGCCTGTAGCTTTGTTTCATAAAATGGAAAAGCGCGGTCCAAGAGGCTGCCTCATGGTTACTGCTCCTTCCAAACAAGAAGTCCCCAAACCCACAGCCAGTCGATTAAAAGGACACCACCTTGTGTCAGGACACTTGAAGTGTGGTCACATAGAAGTAGCCCGAAGAAGGTTTCAAAGACGCACTGTCATTTCCAGGAGGACCTGACTTAGTATTTATATGTATGGGGCAGGGGTGAGCGGTTGAAAATGAAACATGGTCAGAATTGCATCGCTATTTCTGGCAATGATGCCAAATGACCCTTACAAATTGAATTCTTTGGAACATCTATTATCTCCACACACATGTGTCTAGTACCTGACAGGTTCCCAACCCCGTGCTAGGCACTGGGAAAACAGCGCCATTCAAATACAGGCCCTGTAATTCAGTGGTTCTTGATCTTAGGTACATATGAAATCCCCTCAGCCTTACGTCCAGACATTCTGATTTACGTGGCCTGCCGTAGAGCCTGAACGTTGGTAATTTTTGGAAGCCCTTCCAGGTGATTCTAACATACAGCCAGGGTGAGAACTACCAGGCTAGTTGCGAGCAGTGACACGTGCACCCCAAGAGAACAAGTCACATGGACTACTTTTCTTCCTTGACAACTTATGACTTGAACTGATATATACTGAAAAGAAAAACTTGGGTAAAAACTAGACCGTTCTCTAATGTGACAGAAATGCAAGTGTCAGGAGTCTGTACTCCTATTAGGGACTTACTCATCCTCTACAAATCAATATGAAACATTGAAGAATACTTTGAAATCTCAGTGAATGCCTCATAGACCTAAGTATAATTGTGACTCACCTAGAAGAAAAGAAAGAAGAATGGCTCAGGAAATCTGTTGGTGGTTTGAACACTAAAAAGGAACCTAGGCCCAGATGGGGTTGGGTGGCCCAGAATGTCCCTAAAACCTGGGATTCTTGGGATGGGGAGGTGACTGAACACAGAATCCTCGAAGTCAATGGTGCTGGAGCCTGCTTTGGAAACAAGGCAGTGATTCCTTGACTCCTCCACGGAAACACAGAGTCTCTCACCCACTTACATGTAGGTCTCCTTGAAGAGGAATAATAGGACTCTCTAACTGGCTAATTATAATACAAACATGAGAGAGACCTTAATTTTCATAAACACAAGATAATGATGTGACTACCCTGACAATGGACTGCGCCAGGTGCTACGATGTGGATAAGCCACGCTTAGGAGGAAAATGAGACTCCATTCATGCCCCGAGCCAGCGTGCTGAGGGCACCTGGGAGCCCCCAGAAGGAAATGAGCCTCTGCAGGGGCCTTGGGGACTTTGGGGTGCACATATAAATATACCCTGCCCTTGGGGAGCTCCGTGGACCGCTTGTCCTTGGTGGGGCGTTTTGGTCGGACATATTTTTGTTGCATTTTCTTTGGGAAGAGGGGTGCATGCAAATCGCAATTCCGTGAAAAACAGTGATGACAAAATTAACTAAGAGGCCCTAAAATGCTCTGGCTTTGAAAACACTTCGTCAGTAAGTGGTGTTGTCTAGGCCATGTCTTCAGCAAGCGAAAAGTCAACAGTGGAGCATGTCAGAATGGCTGTTAACCTTTATTCCCAAATCTTCAAGGAAAGGAACTCCCATTACCTATGTGGTAACGGCTTCACTACTGAGCCACTACTGTGACAAAGAATGGGGCTCCTTCTGCCACAGAGCAGTGCTCTGCCAGTTTGAGTTTATGATGACAAGTTCAAGGGCGTCACAGGTTTAGTAGATGCAAATGAAACATTCACCTCATGTGGTCATTTTAGTGAGAGCTTTATACAGTTGGATAAGAATCATGGAAAGAAATTCCAAATAACTCGATTCACAATACTATCAAGTGAATTCTGAATCTGGTGTGTCTGAAAAGATGGCCCCCAGGCCCGAGATCAAATCCTGGCTCTTCCATTTACTCACCTTGTGACCCCAGGGTCACAGAAGCAAGTCACTTAACCCCCAAGTCTATTTTCCTTCACAGCAAAACGGGGACAGGGACAGCATGCAGGATGCAGAGCTGCTGTGAAGATTCAGGGAGCTGATCACGGCATTCAAGACGTCATCTGCTGTTGCTGTTGTCCTTGTGGGGATTGGTCTACTCCTTGTCTTGCTCATACTAGGTTCGTTCATTCCCACAATCCATTGACTTATTTCACTTATATTACCTGAGCTTCTGCCATGTGCCAGGCCCTGTTCTAGGCCCTGGGGACACAGCAGTGAATAAACCCAACTCCATGTTTTCTCGGACCTTACATTCTAGTGGGCAAGACAGACAATGGAAAAATGAATAAACAGATAAAAAGCATAATGTCGGGTAGTGACATGTGCAGGGAAGAACAATAATGCAGGATAAAGCGAGAGTCAGTGACAGGGCCTGCTTTAAATAGAGCGCCAAGGAGACCTCACTGAGGGCGACACTGGAGCAGAGACTTGAGGTTTCAATCCTCCCCAGTGACTAGGCCACCTTCTTTTTTGATTCAATCACTCAGGCATTTGGTCTAGCAGGCTCCCTCGGCCCTCCGTTCCTGTCTCCTTTTCCCAGCAACATGTTTTGCTTGCTCGGGGATGTGTGATGACAGCATCTCACAGAGGCAGGGGGAAATGTGTCGTTTGCAGCCCAGCTAAAATGAATGCTGCCGATCC
Organism: Phocoena phocoena; assembly: GCF_963924675.1. Taxonomy (NCBI): domain Eukaryota; kingdom Metazoa; phylum Chordata; class Mammalia; order Artiodactyla; family Phocoenidae; genus Phocoena; species Phocoena phocoena. The sequence goes on from NC_089240.1 coordinate 116,814,977, forward strand.
CTAAAGAGTAAGCTGCTACCTTTTTTTCCCCTCCTTCTAAAAATAGCTGGCTGCTTCAGGAACGCGCTGTGTAACAAAGATGCTGCGTGGCTCCCCAACATTTCTTTCCTATTATTCCAGTCTGCCAGGACAGTAGAGTTAGCTCCTGCCTCCTCAAGGAATTGTGGCCAGACAGCCAGGCACACAGGATGCGGAGGCCTCTGTTAGGAAAAGCCTTGGAGGAGGTTTCTTAGCTCAGCTGAACTCAGAAAGCAGGGGAGGAGCAGGTCGGGACGGGGGTGGGGGTGGGGGGTGGACTCTCCCAGCACACAGGATGCTACAGCATCACCTCCATGAGAGCAGAATCGACTGGAAGGACATTCTGACCCGTCTCAGGCCCCCTTAGTCACGTCTCCACGAGCTTCTCCTCCCCCTTCTCTGACAGACCCGAAGTCGAACGATAACAAGATTGTGGGCTGGGAAGAGAACGGAGAGTTAAAGTGCAGGCTGCAGCTGGAGTGCTAGTCATTCAGCCTTCGCACAGAGAACAGAAGCTGAGTCAAAATGCTCTGGGGCCCAGGCATTGCATGCCTGACGGTAACAGGGCTGTGGGAAGCGTCGCATGCGGCCTCTTCATTTTCTGCCCTGATTCCAGCTGGGATGAACGCAGGCTGAGATCAGGTCCAGTTTCTAATAGCAGCTATGCCACTGAGGGTGCTTTCGATGGGGTGTGGGGTGGGAGCTTTGGGGGAGTCCCCTGAAAGTCTAGCACCAACTTGGCTTCCTGCTCTGAGCCATCCTGGTGATCTGATTGGTTCCTGATCTCATTATTACACCTGTTTTCTTAATGCGCCACATACATCTGGGGGCTCGTGGGCAGCTTTCCTTAGCTTTGAGAATTAAAAACCTATTATTGATCCAATATCAAATAAGGATGCTGATTAGAAAGGTGGCCTGATATGCCAGCGAAAGCATTGAGTGTGAGCTCAGAAGACCTGGGTTTTACCGTGTCTCTAGGTAAGTGGAAGAAAATGCATTGAGAGAAGACGGAAAGGAAGGAAATACACCAAAATGGTCAGAGTGGAATTGTCTGTGCAGAGGGATTACCGGCGTTCTGTTCCTGCTTTATCATTTTCCACATTTTTCAAATCTTATCTAATAGGCATGACAAATCAGAACACCAACGTCATGTAAGATAAAAGATCAGGGTTAGAATCTCATTTTTATCATTTATGATTTGTGTCGCTTTGGAGCCAGCTACAATCCCTTCTTTGGGTCCTTTGTTTTCCCATCTGTGAGGAGAGGCAGAGGCTGGAGGAGGAGATGGTAGTTCTAGCATTCTGTGTTGCTAACACTTTTTTTTTAATACTAGTAGATATAGGCAATTTAAAGAGCTGGGACGTTACCTCTATTTCAAGTCACCCTGACCAAAGTTGCCTTGTGCCGCGGAGCTAACCCTTTTCGCCGGGGCAATGACACTCGGCCCAAGGGCGGGCAGGTGTGAGTATTTTTCTGCATTTGCTTGGAGTCACAGTCATCCTGATCTTGAAGTGTGTGATTAATAAGTATTCATGACATCTGCCTTCGGCTGAAGCCATTTCTTTATTTTGAATTCTGCTTTGGAGTGTTCCTCAGAAACATAGATAACAAAGCACATCGATTATTTTCATTTCAGCCTTACGACCATACTGTTAAACAGCAACAGTATTATTATTATCCCCTTCTTATGAATGATGGAACAGGCTCCGAGAAGCACACAGAAAGGTTCCAACATTTGAACCCCTGTCTGCTCAGCCATGCTAAATACCATTCCTGGAATTTTACCGAAGGGGAAAAAAAAATGTGGGCAAGGCTTTGCTGGGGGCGGGGGGATGGTCACTGAGATTCTAGTCATTGGTTTTTCTGTGACTCAGGACGATCGAATCTTCTAGCAAGGATTCTGTTCTTGTTGTTGTTGTGCTGTTTCCCTGGTCCCTGGGCCATGAAAAGAACAATCCGCACAGCAAAAGCCTCTACCACCACTCCTACCAGGAACTCGAGGCTTGGGAGGCTTGGGAGTGGGTGTGGAAGATGCTGACAGAGCCCCCAAGTAGCAGGTGGTAATTCTGCTAAGATCTGTGCACCTCCCATCTGAGAATTCCTCCAAGCCCGGGGAGAGGTGAAGATGACAGCAGTCCCCGTGGCAAGCCCCTGGGTGTAACACTGAATGACATACAGGTGACAGGCTTCCCGACTTTGTTTTATGGTCCCAGTCCAATTCAGTCCCCAAGTAGAGCCCGTCCAATTTCTAAGATTCAGGACGTTAACATGGGCTTGTGATGGGCATGGGCAGCCTCTGGAAGGGTATGGTTTCTCAACGTTGTGCTAACATGACGTTTCTATCCCAAGAGCCGACGGCAGGGCTGTGCATGCAAACACAATGGGTGTGAGCACCTCTACAACTTGCTCACTAGGTGACGTGGGACAAGTCTTGGAATCTCTTTGCACTTCCTTTTTTGCGTCAATAAAGTGGAGATAATAAGTCTATCGTACAGCACGTTTATGAAGATGAAATTAGGACATTTCCCCTAAGTATGGACAAACTATTTTCCAGGTATGTTCATAGGTGTTTGGTGGATATGTACGTGAATCAGGGCGTACATGAGCAGAGTCCATGACCCCATGATCTGGAAAAACACTGGGTTGAACAAAGCTAAGGTATTGTATTTATACTCTTACACCAACAACTTCTCAGCCTATCAGGGCGTCTAGGAGCTGCTCAGAAGCCCCATGGACAGCTCGAGGTAGGCCAAGAGTGTTAGGTTAGCCCAACGAAGCCATTCTGGACCGCCAGCTTATCCAGAGGATGTAGAGAAAAGATCAAGCTATGACCCCCAAGTCCTCCTCCCTTTGCCTAAAGAGCATCATCTGTCCAGCTCAAGCACTCAGGCTGGCACCAAGCTAGTGCCCAAGGCCACCAGTGACGACCAGGTTGGTGACCTTTGACCCCCAACAACAATCCATGAGACTGGCTGGCAATATATGTCACGCACGAAGACTGGAGTCCATGTAAGAAGACATTAAGGAAACGCAGACTAGAGGCGACATTGCTACCTTGGTAGGGTTGGGTTCAGGTTCCCACGCAGATAGGACAAAGCCAGCAAGATTAGAAAGTTCAGGTAGAGGCCAGAGTGTCAGAGCAAAGCCAGATGGGAGCATCCGCTGAAAGAATCCCCAAATGAGGAAGCCACTGCCAGTGCTAAAGGAACGGTCTTTCTTTCTGCCAAATCACGAACACTTAACTGAGCAACCTAACCGTGGCTAAAGCCAAGCAAATAGCTGAGATGTGAAGGAGACATAATAGATTATAAAACAGTGAGAGAAATAGACTGTGACACGATGGAAATGCAGATGAGCATCTATCATCCCTCTTTGGAACTTGGCCTCTACACACGGGACTCAGCCGTTTATTTACTGACCATTTACAGTGTACCAGCTGTCCCAGCGACACTACACCAGTTATACTTACTGATTGCCTAGGGTAACACTGGTAAAAGTAAGTAGCAGGACCAGGATTGAAATCTGGGTCGATCTGATTCCAAGCCCAGGCTTTTTCATTAACCGGTGAGAGAGGCAGTTTGCTTGGCTTTCCTAACCCTCTTGGCCTCTTTCAGTAACGTGTCCCAGTGCTGGATCCTTACCAGGATCCCACAGCTGGCCCCCAGGCCTGAGCACTGGTATTTGGTCCCGCGTTCCCACAGCCCACAAACCCTGGCATCTCAGGCCTTTTTCTTTATGTAAGAGGGGTGTTGCCATGTCTGCATGCCTAACAAATCCTTGACTGACTAAATAGTAAAAAGAACCCCAACTTATGCCAAGAAAGGGGAAATTACCCCTTTCCCAAGGCAATCTGAAAATCTTTCCGTGAATTTGGGAACATTTTCAAACATGCTTTGCCTGTGCCTACCGTCAGGCCATCGTTCTAGCTGTTTTCTTTAGTGGGAATGTCTCTGTGTGGTCGAATCCGGCATGTTTTTCAAAGTCCATCATAAATCATGGTTCCCACTATGAAGCATTTGCTCATTTTCCCAACATGCTGGGGCTTTTCGCTGCTCTCAATCTCATTGCAAATATTTTATCTTGTATCACGGTCAGCTAATAATTTACCTCTACCCCAAACTTCCCAATCATTACCATCAACCGGTCAAAGCAGGGACTACATATTCCTCACATCCATGGGCCCTAAAACAGTCAGAATAATAAACACCCAGAAGAAGACTCCTGTCCCCAGAAGGTACCCAGGAGCGATTCCATGACTTGAATGGATACACAGATGCCCAACACAGATCCTGACAGCTCCTTCCACTTCCTGGGAAAAGGAAGAAAGAGGAGTGACCCTTCCAGGTCCCTGAGCAAACAGCCTCTTACTGGCTTGGAGGCTGGTCTTTGTGTATACTCCCAAAGTGACAGGGCAACATTTTAAAACAATGTTTAGAGTTGACATAAAAAATAGTAAGCCAGGCAAATTCGGTCCAGAAATCTATAATTCCTTTGAAATCACTCTATTTAAAATGACAAGCAGAGATCGATTAATCCAAGGCTGATGAATGGATAGTCTCATCCCCCGATCTGTCTTCCCCTTCATCTGCTGAGTATACATGTTTTATTGACGCAATAACGTTTCCATGGCAGTTTACATTTTGAACTTTTCACAGTCCTTTTCCTTTTGCATTCGGCATGCTAAACAGGAGTCGTTAGGTCCACATAGAAGACAAGGAAAGACTGAAGAACGGTGATGTTAAAAGGTCATCCTCCAAATCATAGGCAGATCTGAGAACAGAACACTGACTTCGGAGACTTGCGCTCTGAAGACATATTAACCAACTAGCCTGCTGTCCATACGGAGGAAGGGAAGAAAAATGTCACCGAATTAGAGTTAGAAAACTCTTCTATCAACATAGCATTATTGAATCAATTTACAGTAAGGGATTGACACAAACTGACCAAAATTAGGCAACCCACGGAGCAGATTAAAGATCACAGATACCCAGACCCCACCCCGCGCCCACTGTCAAAATCTTGGCAATAGCGCCCAGGAATCTACATTTTAACAGGCTTCCATGTGATTCTGTTGTGCAGCTATGGCTATGTCCCATGGGTTTATGCCACTGCAAAGGTGTCACATTTGAAGTCTCGCGCCAGGGTTCTGGTCTGCCTTGCCCTGAAGACCTATTCAAAATGGCAGTGGGGGGAGGGGGGGGGAGGGAGAGTCGTCAGGCTGCATTCAGGGAAAATGAACTCTGTAAATAGGCCTGAAAAAGTCCCTGGAAGAGAGCATCCAGACCCTCTGGTTGCACCCCACATTTGGCTCTGACATTTCCTCAGAATGTGCTTTTCACTCCTCCATCATCCTGGCAAAGAGAAGCCATTCAAACCCAGGCTATGATTCCACAGTAATAAACGGCAAACACTATTTCATTACATCTCAAAACCCATTTGTAAACAGACAACGTCACTCCCCTTTCAGGGACAGGTCCTCGTCATGATTTCCTTCTCTTGCACCTGGACAGAAAAAGCCTCTACTATCTAGAAACCCCAAATATAAGTCGGGTTACTATTAGACGTGTGAAACTATGATGAATTAAATTACCCCAAATTACAACAATAAACAGGGCCGGAAGGAAAAACAAACGAACAAAGAGCCATCACATCGAATAAGTAGCATTTCAAAACCATCCTTAAAAAAATAATCTGATTTGACCAGTTTTGTCAATCCTTAATGACTGGAAGAATTCAATAGTTTGTTTGGGGGTTTTGGTGCAAAGATAAAACAGGAAGAAAGAACTTAACAGAAACAACCTGCCTCCCCCCCCCAGGATTAAATCCAGACCAGCCCTGAGGGAAGGTTCTCCCTGTTTCCCTGTTAGCATTATTTGTACTGTGCTTGAACCAGGTGAGCTAATGCCTCATTAATGAGAGCAAGGCTACCACTGAGATAATTCCTCCCCTTCCGGGCCTTAAAAATAAAGAAAATACAAAAAGCCATGGAAAATTTACATGTGCCTTTCACAAACTTCATTCACTAATTACAAATCAATCATCAGTGCTCTCAGAGACCCTCCTCTTAGGACTCCTCCAGAGAGAGCTGCCCACCCTCACCTCCTATGGTTCCCCTGGGCAGCAAGCAGCTAAAGACCAAGAAAGAATTGAGATGCAGGCAAAGCGGCCCTAAAGCAGAGGGTTCGCCCCACGCCTGCCCCCTGAGCAGCTACTGCGTCTCACACAAATACCCTTCCAGTCCTTTCAGCCCCACCCCATTTCCTTGAATGCTCCCTCCCACCGTGATTTTGCAGCTACACCACTCTGTAATCTAGTCTGAGTTCCTGGCCTCTGCCTCTTCCTTTTCCCATTCCCAAAGAATACAGCCTAGCCCCTCAAGCTGCATTTCTTCCCTGTTCCCGAGACGGCAGGGCTGGGGCATCCGTGGCTCAGAATACAATTTATAATTTACCTGTGCCCTTTTTCTGGAAAACCAATCTGCCTGACACGTTGACAGCTTCCAAACCCACTAATGGTTTCCAAAGCTTCTGTAAAGCCAAGACCTTGCTACTGTTTCTGGGCCTCTCTTGGACCTTTCTTGCCTTACAAAAAAGAAAAGAAAGAAGGAAAACATAATTTTTCTTCTTTGGACCCACACACACAAAAAACCCTCATGGCCAGGCTGGGAGAATCCTGGTGCAAACTCCTTGGGGAGGAAAGGAAGTAGTGGGCAAACAAAGGCTGAGTTCATCTTAGAAAACCCTTTCAGGTGTCATAGCAAATGCTGTGCTGTACTATACCCCACCCATATCCCCTCGGCACTCCCAGTTCCTATACAAACGGACAACTTTCTACTGCGATGATCCGCAATGTCTGCCTGCCAGGAACTTCCTCTGGGGCCGCAGGAACTTGCTCAGTCTGGGAATGGGGGATGCTGGCACTTAACGGACACGAGCTGATGAAAAAATGCTCCAGTTTCTTCAACTCTGAGGCATGTTCTGCACAACTCCCATGATCCCCCACGACGACTGAACTGACTGAAGCCCAGGTGCCCACAGCGGAAACTTACTAAATAATGTACTGTGTATACTGGCTTACATTCCTTGCTTCCTACTCCCCCCGCCATAACAGTGCTTCCTGGAAGTACCTCCCAAATAAACCACTTGAACTCAAATCTTGTCTCGAGGTCAACTTCAGGAAGAAGCCGACTCAAGCCCCCTATCATTATCATCCCCAGTCCCATGACTGCCTTTCCCCAAGCCCTGCCGCCGTCACTACGTGGTAGACTCTGTGGGAAAGCCAGCAGGCATGGGAACAGGGCACAGCAGCCTTCCTGCCTGTAAGCGAATGCTAGCGCTCTCTGCAAGGACTGTTCATATATGCAGTTTACATCCAGAGCGGCGTGAGTCAGGACACTTGCCAGGCCTGGCTCAGCCCTGCAGGAGGGGCCTAGGGCATTTCTGAGGCATCTCGAGGATTTTACTGTTTAGGATGCGGAGGGACGCTTAGTGAGCTGGCCAGGATGTTCACTGAAGGGTGTCACCTTAAAACCGCTACTAGAGGACTTCCCTGGTGGCGCAGTGGTTAAGAATCCGCCTGCCAATGCAGGGACACGGGTTCGAGCCCTGGTCCAGGAAGGTCCCACATGCCGCGGAGCAACTAAGCCCGTGCGCCACAACTACTGAGCCCGTGTGCCACAACTACGGAAACCCGCACGCCTAGAGCCCATGCTCCGCAACAAGAGAAGCCACCGCCATGAGAAGCCCGCACACCGTAACGAAGAGTAGCCCCCGCTCGCCACAACTAGAGAAAGCCCGTGCGCAGCAACGGAGACCCAACGCAGCCAAAAATAAATGAATTAATTTAAAAGAAAACCTGCTACTAGCATCATTCATCAGGAGATATATGCTAAGACTTCTTGCTGAATCCACCTGACTGGCACTCTAGAAGATTCCCAAATTAGGGACTATACTTCTTGGCTCTGGTCTGGAGAACTAGGCTTCCCTGGAACTGACCTAGTTCATTCAACAGTACACTCTGTATCTATGAGGACAACTTTCTTCTGGCATCTTGATGATTCCACGTGGAGGGCCTGCCTATACTATAAGAGAGTTATAACCCGGCCTCTGCCACCAACTCACTCACCCCTCCCCTCGAAGGAGTGACCAGTCTGTTTTATGAGTTTGGAGGAAGGAACCAGCATATCTGGCTCAGTTCCCTCCCTTCCCTTGGAGTCTGCTTGCTTGAAGGAACATGTGTTCTGGTCTGCTTGGCCACAGACCTAAGCCAAAATCTCTAAATAGCTTTATCACAAATCAAGGTGATCTGTTCCTCTCCATCTATCTCACTACTGTGCCTCATTTGGTTCAGGACTCAGATGGAGAATGAAGGGCTGTATTCACTGATCCACTAAAGCCTCAAGAGGACCCTGTGACTTGTCGTCTTCTACTGTCAGAAAGGCTCTACAGGGGAGGAATCCCAGATCCTCAAGGGTTCGAGTTGATGAGTTCATGGCCTTCTCTTCATCACTCTCATCAATTTCCACACACTCTTCAGAGAAGTAAAGGTACTCATCACTTGTCATGTGAACTTTGGAAAACTGCTTAAACCTTCAGTACCTCCATCATAGGACTGTTGTGAGGATTAGCTAGCAAGCCAAGTGCCTTTAAAAATACCTGGCATATAGTATGCATAGAACACGTGGTAGGGAAGTTTACATGGTGGCTGTCCTGGTTTCTCCAATTCCCTCTGGGTTCTGGCACCATCGCTGATCACACTTCGCCCATTCCACAGCGAGTACTTCTATAGATACATTTTTGTCCTGGATCATAAGAAACTGCAAAGTGAACAGCAAGCAGCTCTGTGATGTCTGGATAATTTTTCCTCAGTTGGTCCTGCTCCTGTTGCACAAAGGGTACCTCCAGGGCTTTGGGAGGCCTACTGATCGCAGAGCAACGTCTACTCCATAATCCCCAGTGAGGTGACTGGAAAACAGCAGGAGATGACTTGAAAATCTCATGCCAGGTCTGGGGTGGCACATTCCTAACATATTGACTGCTCTGACAATCCCAAGTCCACAGCGGCCAAACAGTGCGCACGACGCTTCTGAACAGACTCCTGACGTCTTTCACCAGCTCATTGAAGTTGGCAAGTGAAACGAACACATTTGAAATCTCTGATCTGGGTAAACCAGATGACAGGAGAAACAGGCTTTATGATGAAGGCGGGGAAGCTTGTAGGGGCCTCTAGACTGCAATGCAAAGAAAGCGTCCACATTCTGAGAGGCCACCGTCAGAAGGGGGCAGCAATGAGTCAGAAAAGGGCTGCTTTCAGCTTATCACGTTGATTATAAAGTCCCACTTCTGATGTGGTCAAAGTTATCATTAATAAAGATATTAAAATGAAGCAAGCAGAACGCACTGACAAACTGCTTTGAGAAAGCTGCTTCAGTTAGGAGAACGATCACATGACTGCTGGTGGGTCAGGCATCACATCGATATCCAGCTGAGTAGTGATCACATTTCAACGGGACCAATATGAGTAGAAGCAGAAGAAACCTGAAAGCTCAAGTCTCTAAAGCCTCTTTTTTTTGTTTGTTTTTTTTGCGGTGCGCGGGCCTCTCACTGCTGTGGCCTCTCCCGTTGTGGAGCACAGGCTCCGGACGCGCAGGCTCAGCGGCCATGGCTCACGGGCCCAGCCGCTCCGTGGCATGTGGGATCCTCCCGGACCGGGTCACGAACCCGCGTCCCCTGCATCGGCAGGCGGACTCCCAACCACTGCGCCACCAGGGAAACCCTAAAGCCTCTCTTTGTACACATGGGCTCACTGAATGCTCCAAAGGAGAAGGAATGTGCCCACGTTCACTTGGTGAGAGTTCAGTAGCAGCGCCACTGCCACAGCCAACACATCCTGGCTTTTGGACCAAAAGCTCTTTTTACTAAACCAGACTGTCCCTAAATTACACACACACACACACACACACACACACACACACACACACACACCACAAAAAAAAAAAAAAAAAAAGGTGGCAGCAAGAGTGAAAGAGACGAAATGGAAATGTGAAAGATTTTTTTTTGAAGCTGATCCTAAATATAGTGATGTAGTGGCCTCAAAGAGCACTATGAATTATGCCAGAATAAAGAGAAATTTTAAAGGAGCGGCATCGTCCTAAATAGCGAAGCAGTCGAGGACTTACGTAAATGCACACTGAGCTGTGTGCCTTCCCCACCCTTCATGTTACCTGGTGAGCAGCAAGTCTCGCCTAAGGGAATTTCCTTTCCTCTAACCTACCACAAATTCGAAATGATAGTTCTCTTTTGGACAACTGCTTCCAGTTCAGTAACATGATGGAAGTGTTCACCACGTCTGCTTTCTCGAAGTTTGCTCTTCATTTTCCTCTTTTTACTCTTCAGTCGCCTGGGTGTGGCACATTTTGTTCCAGGCAGCATCCGGAGAGTCTATTTTGGCTGCAACAGGTGGCCGTGACATCAAATTAGGCTTTCAGCTCCAATTAAAAAGAACCTTCTCGCTTCCCGGTGGCAGTCGCAGCCCGGGAGCAGCAGGGGCTGCCGGAAAAGAGGCCCTATTTTCTCCTCAGTTGCCGGTGGAACGATTTTCAGGAGCTACACTGAGTCCAAAAGGAAAGTACATGATCGCTTCATCTGAAAAAAGGAGCAGCCGGGAATTTTTTAAGGTCTGGCCCATCTCGCTTGGAAAGAATACATGTCTGTGTCTATGTGCCCATATCTGATGGAGGAAGGGAGCCATACCACCAGAGAGTTTAACCATCTTGGAGCAAAAGCTTTGCTGAACAGCTGACACACTTCTCTGCTTCCTTAAATAGAGGAGAGAAAACAGTGTAAGTCTCCCTGCCTACCCGTGCTTCAATGTTACTTTCATGGAGTTCTTGCTTCTTGACACTGAGGCTTGTAGTTCATACATGCTCTCTCGGGAATTGGTCCTTGGCTTTCCTTTACTCTGTTTGGTTTAATCAGGCCCCTTTCACTACCAAGACCCCCGCCCCCCTGCCATGACTGCCTTGCGCTTAAAAGCCTGTGACCCCCAGACACTATTCTGCTCTAAGCCTCTCAGCCCACAGAGCCCTGGCCAGCCAGCTTCTCCCATGAGTAAGGGAGTCCTGGATCACAAGAGAGTTTGCCTCTGCACCAAGCACACTGAGCAACTGTGCTTCGGGAGGTCTAAGGTCTGCTTATTTTCCATGGATCTCCCTCATCCCCACATTCAATCAAGGTCGCTGGTTACCTACCAGGGGATCAGGCACTTTGCTGAGGGTACAACTGTGAAACCGACTGACACGGTCTCTTCTCTCATGCAGCCAAAGCCACGTGGGGGACACGGGGAGTAAACATGCAGTTACACTGCAGTGTGAGACGCACTATAACGAGGGGAGCACAGGGTGATGTGGGATCGTAGACAAGGAACTCGGAAGAAGACTTGAAAAGTGTCAAGGAAATCTACTCCCAGAGGAGTAGGAGATTGAAGGACGAATAGAATGAATGGTGGGCAGAAAGTACAATGAACTGAGATGCAGTGAAAATCATCATTATTTGCTGTTATCAGTGTAACTGTCTCCAGAATTTCCCTGACCCCTTCCAACGTACTGGTGTGTGAAGTACTTCAACATCAGATCAGCAGGAATGGTAGTACTGGGTATAATTAAGAGCAAAGAGACTGTTTGAGGCTCTATGAAGTCTCATCTATGAATAAACTGCAAAAGGATTTCTTATTCAAAACCCACAAACCATAAAGGGAAAGAATGATGAATGTGACTACATGAAAAATTTAAATGTGAACATAAAAAAGATACCACGAAGAAATTAACCCAACAGGTCACAGGTTGGAAAACATGTAATATATTTAACCAACAAAAGGATTACCATCAACAGTAAATAAAGAACTGCAACAAAATCAGTAAGAAAAGGGCCAAAAAGCTCATTAGGAAAAAATAGGCAAATGATAGGAATAGGAATTTCAAGGAAAAGAAAGGCCTAAAGGCCAAGGAGCATATAAAAAGATGATCTACACCAAACATCATCTTGAAGAGGTAAATTAACAAGGGGGAGAACGGACAGCCTCTGGGGAAAATAGTTTGGCAGTGCCTTTCCAAACTAAAAATGCATAGGACCACGAGGCCCAGCAATTGCACTTTCAGGCATTTATCCCAGAGAAAGGAAGACGTATTTTCAAAAACTATAAATTATACAAATGTCCTTCAAAGGACAAGTGGTTAAACCATGGTCCACCCATACCATACAGCAAGCTACATGCAACAATTTGGATGAACCTTGGGACTGCCCTCGTGGCGCAGTGGCTAAGAATCCGCCTGCCAATGCAGAGGACACGGGTTTGAGCCCGGGTCCGAGAAGATCCCACATGCCCGCGGGGCAACTAAGCCCGTGCGCCACAACTACTGAGCCTGCGCTCTAGAGCCCGCGAGACACAACTACTGAGCCCGTGTGCCACAGCTACTGAAGCCCACGCGCCTAGAGCCCGTGCTCCACAACAAAAGAGGCCACCGCAATGAGAAGCCCGCGCACCGCAATGAACAGTAGCCCCGCTCGCCACAACTAGAGAAAGCCCACGCGCAGCAACGATGGCCCAACGCAGCCAAAAATAAAAATGAATTAATTAATTGTTTAAAACGCTTATTAAAAAAAACAATTTGGATGAACCTCAAGGAATTTATGCTGAGTGAGAAAAGTCCATCACCAAAGTTTACATACTGTATAATCCTTTTCATGTAACATTTATGAAATAACATAATTAGAGCTGTGGAGAAGAGGTAGTAGCCAGAGATTAGGGAGGGTGAGAGGAGATGGGTTTGGCTATAAAGGAGTAACACAGGGACATCTTGTGTACAGTGGGTATGTTAACTGTGGTGGTGGTTACATAAGGCTACACACATGATGAAATTACCTAGAACTGCCTCCCCACCGCACACACATGAGTGCACTTACAACTGGAGAAGTCTGAGTAAGCTCTAAGGACTGTCAGTGGTTTTGACATTGTACTACAGTTGGATAATATGTTAACACTGGAAGAAGCTGGGGCGGGGGCTCAGGACTGTACCTTTCTTTACAACCTCTTGTGAATCTATAATTATTTCAAAATAAAATGTTTTAAAAAATTAAAAGCGGGCACAGACCTGAGGCAAAATTTTAACTTTTGTTTGATATTTTTGGCAGGCATGTAGGAGGAGTTAATATTATTTTCTGTACCAACAGTCTATGTTGGAATTCTTTTGTGATCATAATACAGAATAACAGCAACACAAAAAAACGCAGGTTAAAGAGCGAACAGGGTAGTTACCAGAGATTAGGGAAAGGGGATGGATGTGGCCATAAAGGAGTGACACAGGGAAGTCTTGTGGAAAGTGACTAAAGCATAACTCATTTCAAATCACAGATCTATCACTTACTAGCTGTGCGATCATGAGAAAATTACTTCGCTCTCAGAATCAGTTTCCTCTCTTATAAAGTCAGCACAATGCTCCCTGCCTTACAGAGATTTCTTTTTGTAAAATTAATTAAAATAATGGCTATAACGTGCCTGGCATAGTACGAATGTGATGAATGGCTGCTATGAAATGATGATAATGATGATGATAAGGTTGCCCCCTTTTTCTATAGCCTCAGCTGAAATTAATTTGACATGTTGCCACAAAGTAAGCCAAAGATGATTCGATTTAACCTATGGAGGCTTCCTTACATGGACAAGTTTACCTTTCGTGGTCTTCTTGACTTTAGTAACATCAAATCATATAGACAATTCCATAAACTGTTAGAGAAGGTAAATGAGGATAACCGATGTGCTATCAAGTCTGCCAGAGTTGTATGACTATTGGTCAATGTTTTAACCACAAAGAAAGGTAGAACTTGAGGAGGTATTGAGAACAGCTGCTGGGGAAAATGCTCCGAGTTCTCTTGGTCTTCCACAGTCTCTGTCTCATAGCCACTGACAAATGTTTCAACAGTCCTTGGCAAGGCTCCGCGAACTCAGCCCAACTCTACCCAGCTATGTGCAAAAGAACTGACACTGATTTAAATGATCAAATGATAAAACCTACTTCATAGGGTTATTTTAAGGATTAAATGGAATGATCTCTGTAAAACACTTAGTACACTGTCAGGTCGATATTCAACACTAATATTAATTTACCCAGCTCCCATTAAGTATGAGTTATATCAGAAACAAACTCTACTGACCGTGAGGTTGTGTCTGAGAAGTTCCTGATGAAATTCAGCGGTCATCAGAAGTGAACTGGGTTAGAACATGCACCCACTCATCATTCCTACCAGGCAGAATTTGTGCAGTGTGAACTCCTAAGTCTTGTTTTGCTGTGAACCCAGGTGTTGATGCTATGGACATTTATCAAGTTCTTTGCAAATTTATCATTTCGTATGGTATTAATTCTAACTCCAAAGTGGCCCTGCCTTTTTAGTGACAATGTTCATGGGATATGTATTCTCAGAAATGCTATTACCAAGTTCCTTATGGTGTCTCCCAATGATTCTTTTTCATCTCTATTACTGCTGATTCCCTTGACATTTCTAACTTCCAGCCATAAAGAGCCCTTGAAGCTATGGTTTCTCCATATGACTTTCTGCCTCAGCCTAAGAAAGATATCTTGGAGTTTATATGAAGAAAGTCGATATTTATGGGACAGCTTAATTGCAGCAGTGCACACAGGCATGTGAACAGACTTGACCGTGTTTCAAGGATTTTTCTATCTAGGCTGAGGATTCCACTTGTAATTTAATTTTTTTCCACAAAAGATATCTGAATGCATGTTGCACTAGGCCTACACTGTTCTAGGAACTGTAGGGAGATCCAGAAATCATGAGGTCGAACCTATGCTTCAAAAGAACTGAAAATTCATTGGGGAGGTAAAATTTCCATACATGAAACAATCAGAGAAATCGGCCAACCAGGTCCGTCTCATGGAATTAAAAGAAGATACAAAACCACTGCATTACTGTTCCTCGTCCTGGTCTTCGGGTCAGGGTGTCAATAGCCGATTTTGCTGCTGGCTATGCCCCCAAATAAACCTCTCCAAGAAATCACTTCCCATTTCTGAAAATGTTTATATGTTAAACTAGGGATTCCTAACTGCATGCTGAGTGGATGTAACGTTTATTCTCAATGTCTGAGGTCCATCATCCAACCATCAAACAGGCTTCCAGTGGCAGAATTTGAATGTTCCTATAAATTCCCCTCTTCCATAGTATAAGGCTTGAATCCCAAATCAAGATGGACCCAATGGTTCTAATCACCTAATGGGGAAAGGCATGGTGGGTGACTGCAAGGTGGTCTGCATAGGACTCTGCAGGCCTCCATCTGTGGGAGTTCTCTTCTCTTGCTACATTTCCTCACTGGAGGAGCTCATCCGTTGCCATGGCTTTCACAATCATCGTCAGGGGGGTAATCTCCCAAAGTAAATCTTCAGAACCTGACCCTCAACTCTAGACCTGCCTTCCAGATGGCTGCATCATCCCAAAGTAGATTTCCTCAAGGATTCCCAGTTCTATCAAAGCACCATCACTGTCCCAGGCAGTTGGCCCCTGTCTGTTGATTCCACAGACATAACATTTGATTCTCGCATCTCCCTATTTCCCCACATCGAATCTGTCCCCAAGTCCTGATAGTGTAGCCCCCAGATATCTGCATCTGCCCACTTACCATCTCCACTGTCACTTTCATAGCTCATGCTAATATCTTCTCTTCCCCAGAATGTCCTTAATAGGACCCCTTGTTTCATCTCTTGCCCCTTCATCCAATCATTCTATCTAGACTGCAAATCCATATCAAGCACTTCATCTATGTTTGTTGAACTGAGATGAATTAAATTGCATTATCCAATTTCCTTAAATGGCAGCTTCCATATTCAGAATGCGTGCACATTAATGACTTAAGGATGCTCTCAGTGCCAGAGAATAAACATGATTTCAAGGTATTTTGTAAGCATACCGTCCCAGGACTTACAAAGAAAGATACACTTTTATTATATTCACATGCTATTAAATCACCAGCACGTTTGAAGTATGATGAGCTTCATAATATCCAATTCATTAATGTTACAAGTTCATATTTTATGGTGCTACCCTGTGAAAACCGAGCAAAATTCTGAGAGTAAGGGGCTCACGCTCAGATAGGGTGTACTGCTGGCCCATCTACAGCAATGAGGAAGCCATCACTAAATTAAGCCCTGGTGAATGTGAGAGGTTAATTTATGTGTCAAGCCTGAGCCATTTATTCCCAGCTCTGCTATCTTTCTAAAGGATCAACCTTACAGGCATCAATCTTGTACAGCTACACTGAACCACACAGTGCCCGCCAGGCAAGCCGCCCTGGGACGTTACTGAATGAATGCAGGCCTTTACTGCCTTTGTCGTTGCCCATTTTCCCTCCTGTCTCATGTCAGACAGAGGGAGATTCCCAGACTGCTCTCAAGTCATGCCTTCTCCGGAAAGATACAGGTCACCCTTGGCTACCTCTCCACTCCCATCCAGATCCTGTTTCACAAAGCTCTAGCCACGTGGACCTTCTGGAGGGTTCTCAAACCAATAGCGAGCCCTTTCCTGTCTCTGGGCCTATGTACCTGCCGTCTCCTCTACCTGGAATGCTCTTCCTCCGCGTACGCACGTATCTAGCTGCTTTTCATCATTCATTCAGATGTCAACTCAGGTGCCACTTCCTTTATTGAAAGTAGCCACCACCTCAGGTGCTCCTTAGGCCAGTGGCATCATTATCTCTGCATTCCTGAATCGATCAAGGCAGAAAAAGAAACTTTAATAGCAGAATTTATAACCTTTTGCTGATGAAAAGTTCCTTTTGATTTTCCCGAAGCTTTAGGAGGTAGAGGAGCGATGGTGTATCAGTCAGTCCTCTTTCGATTGCCAATGGCAGAAACCTCAGTCAAATGAGCTTTAGTAACAATGGGAATTCATCGGCTCACAAATGGGATGTTGAAGGGCACATGTTGGCTTCAGGCGTGACAAGATCTGAGGGTTTGAACAATGTCAGCAGTGCGCGGCCTCTGTTGTCCATCTCCTAACTTTGCTTTTCTGTGTGTCGACTTCATTTTCGGGCAGGATTTGCTCACATTTGGAAAAGATGGTCACAGAGCACTAGGCTCTGTGCTGAGGACACAGCCATGAATAAGAACGGCAAGGGCCCTGCTGTCTTGCAGGCATGACTTGGCGCACGGTGAACTGTCTGGGCATCTAACCCCTTCTGACACGACACGGGGGTAAGATGGGCAACACTGCAGGCAGCAAGGACATATATGTGTGCAAATAAAGAAATAAGCCGAGTCATTTCAGATAGTGACAATGATATTTAATCCACCCTCAGGACACCTTGTCACAGCTTCCCATAAATTTTAATTCTAGACAGTCTTTACTGAGCACCTACTCTGGGCCAGCCTACGCCAAAAGGCTGGGAAGCAGACCCAGGGCTACGTTCCATCCCAGTAGGTGAACTTCTAGGTGGTTGAGATGGGGGGGGGGGGGGTGGTTCAAGAAAAAAGTACTGGTACAAGAGTCCCTGTACAAAGTGATGAAGGGCAGAACCGGAGTATCGGAAGTGGTAATGGACAGGAAGAGATCAGCCATCAAGGATTCTGAACGAATGCTGCTCCCTGAGAGCTACAGGGAAGTCAAGAAAGCAGCAGTTCTCAACGAGAACAGAAGGGGAGGGAATGATGAGCTTGGTCTGGGACATAGTTATTTGAAGGCTATATGGAAAGCAGTTACCATTATCATTCTGTTCCTATTTGTTCAGGACCTGTATATACCTAAAAGTATGCTTCATAGGGGCTTCTCTGGTGGCTCAGCGGTTGAGGGTCCGCCTGCCGATACAGGGTACGCGGGTTCGTGCCCCGGTCCGGGAAGATCCCACATGCCGCGGAGCAACTAAGCCCGTGAGCCGTGGCCACTGAGCTTGCGCATCCGGAGCCTGTGCTCTGCAACGGGAGAGGCCACGACACTGAGAGGCCCGCGTACCGCAAAAACAAAACAAAACAAACAAAAAAAAAGTATGCTTCATATACATTATTTCACTTAATTACACATCTAGTGACTCTTGGCAAAGGAGGTGCTGTTAGCCCCACCTTTTACATATGAGACACATGAAAATCAGAGAGGTTATGGAACCCATAGAAGGTCACACAGCAAGTTAGTGACACAGCTGGCCTTTGACCCTCTACCCCTATCTGACCCTTTCTACCTTATCCCCCTACCTTATAACCAGCATCTTCAAATACGGCAACCACAAAGATCTTACTGGCTCATCTTCCCATTAAAACCATTTCCATTTGAAGAAAGAAGCAAAGGGGATGACTAAACCCCATGTTGATTTATTTTGGAAGACTTTTCACAAGACTCTTTAAGGAGCTCTCTGACAGTGCTAATTTTAACCAAGTCATTGTAGAACAACCTTGGATTCCTCCATGGAAGGCAAAGTACAAATACAAGCGGATGACTCAGCACAAACCAGTCCAAACTCGTGGACTTCCCTGTGGCGCAGTGGTTAAGAATCCGCCTGCCAATGCAAGGGACGCGGGTTCGAGTCCTGGTCCGGGAAGATCCCACATGCCGTGGAGCAACTAAGTCCGTGGGCCACAACTACTGAGCCTGTGCTCTGGAGCCCATGGGCCACAACTACTGAGCCCACGTGCCACAACTACTGAAGCCTGCGCTCCGCAACAAGAGAAGCCACCACAATGAGAAGCCTGCACACCGCATTGAAGAGTAGCCCCCGCTCGTCGCAACTAGAGAAAGCCCGCACGCAGCAACGAAGACCCAACACAGGCAAAGATAAATAAATAAAAATTAATTAATTAATTTTTAAAAATCCCAAACTTGCTTAGAAATTCCCCCACCTTCCCTATACTGAGGCCGCCCATACTGAGGCTGTGGCACTACTTCCCAAAGAGTCTACCGGCAGTGAATCGTCTTCTTATAATCCTCTTTTGTCCTGGTGTTGAAGGCAGGCCCGAGTTGGGCTATGGGACATGTCCTGCAGATTATATGTGGCAGTAAGCATCTGTTTGCTGAGACCACAGATCAGAGGGGGAGGTGACCAAGGAGGGGCTGAGACTGTAGTCACAGCAGTAGCAGCAGCCGTGGAGATCTGGTCTCAACATTTGCATGAGGTCCTTCACTTTAAGAGCTCCGAGATGCTGGCCTGCATTACTGTTACCATGACAAAGAGGCCCAGGACACTCTAAACCCAAATTCTCCCCAAGATGCTGTCCTATCCCTCTGGCTGATCTCACCACCATCCCCAAGGAATGGAGTAGGGTGTTTCTTCAGACTTCAACCTGGCGCCCACAGCCCAGGGGATGGGGGATTTTCTCCCTTGCTCTTCTGAACATGCTCTTCAACGCCATGCTGCCAATCACATGATCGGTTTTTCATTCCACAAACATATAATGCTCCCCTACTGTGTGTGCAAGACACTGTTTTAGGCTCCAGCAATACAGCATGACCAAAACAGACAAAGATCCTTGCTTTCATGAAAAAGTGGGGAGGGGCAGACAATAAAGAATCAGCATAATAAATCAGTATATTATAAAATTTAATAAAAAGTATAGTATAATTTGATGAAAAGGGAGAAATGTGAGCAGATTAAGGGGGAGCAGGAGTGTCAGAGTTGGGGTTTTTAAATAAATAATAAATCTAATAAATTAAATAGGGTGGTCAATGTAGGCCTTATTGATGTTGTAAGAGAAGAGCAAAGACCCGAACGAGATGAGTGATCTGGTCCAGTGGGTACCTGAGAAAGGCCCATTCAACCCTGAAGCAACAGCCAGTGCAAAGGCCCTGAGGTGGGAGCCTAGCATATTTGAAGAGCAACCAGAAGGCCTCTGTGGCCAGAGAAGAGTGAGTCCTGCCCAGTCAGCCTCTTAGAAAGCCAAGATGATTCCTTTAGGCCCAGAGTGCAAACCTTGTACCAACTTCCACACCTAATGCATTTGAACGAAATACCAGAACAGGAGCTGCAACACTGTTCACAGCTGCATCCCCACTAGGAAAATAGTGCCGATTCAAAAACTATTCGTTAATGCATGGCTGAATAAAGGAAGGAAGGAATATAAAAATATGGCTTTTATTATTACAAGCTGACCTCCCCGTCACCTATCCAGTTCTTACTTAATCCCAGGCCCAGGGGATCCTCATTTACAAATGTGCAAAGTGCTGTAAATCAGCTGAGAATCCATTTGAACTGCCTAAAATAAAAGAGGCAACTAGATTGGAGGAGTCTGTGAGTACAACCTGCCCTGGGTCGTGTGGCGGGATCCAGGAACGGGTAGGTCAAGAGATAAAATTACTTGTTCCATCATCCTGGGTCACATAAGCACTCAATGCACAGTGTATTCTGCAGTTCCCTGCACTTTGCTGCATGGGGTAGACTACACTGTATCTTTAACATCTTCCTCTCTCTGATCCGATTTGCTGATATTAAGTTCCAAAGCATTTAACGGCATCCTCGTTCCCTAGCCCTTCACTTCTCAATCCCATCTCTCCACTACTTCCTCCTACACGGGCTTGAATTAATTTTGTCTTGACGTCCCCACAGACCTGGAGCAAAGCACGTGCCACCCTAACGGATCTTACCACCTTCCCTGTTGGCGGTGGCTTATTCAACAAACATGCGTATTGTGCCTGATAGGTGTTGAGCACCATAAAAGAAGTTAATGTCGTGGGCCCTGACCTAGAGGAGCCTTCCGGCTCTCCAGCTGATATGGATTACAAGCCACGCTATTACTTAGCACCGGAGAGGACGGACTAATCAACCTCCCTCAGGTACTGCCTGTGGATGTGTATATATTGGTACACTCTTTGTAGAAAGCCATTTGGAACTCTGTAACAAGAGCCTAAAATCTCATACCCTTTCCCCTAGTAATTTAAATGCTGGAAAGCTGGAGTGAGGAAACAGAGAAGGGGTCAAATGTTTACACACAAACGTATTTATTTGCATTGTTATTTGGGAAGGCGGGAAGCTGACAATTAAATTTGCCCAAATAAGTGAATACTTAAATATATTTCTGTATAACTATATAACCACTAGGAATATTTACTGATACGGGGAAATGCTCACTATATAATGCTAAGGGGAAAAAATGGATACAAAACCGTATGTACCACATTGTTTTAATTTTATTTTAAATATATACAACATGTATAAGACATTGGGAAGAATGACAACAAAACGCCAACTTGATCTTCTTTGGGTGTTTAGTGTGACAGGCACTTTGTGTACTTTACTGACTCTCCCATGATAAGCAAATATTCTAACTTCTGTATTAAATGTTTATAAATGGATATTTTATAACTTTCTAAAAAAATGAATAATTTAAATATTCTAAGATGGGCGATAGGCGTTTATTAAAACATTGACCTTATCTGGGGGGTTGGGGGTTCCTCCAAGAAAAGGGGATGTGTATTACACATGTATATTGCATTCCATCTAGAGAGGGGGGAGTTGGAGGAGATTTTTGAATCTCTTCCATTTCTGCCTTTGAAGGACACAGTCGTCTTGTAGGAAGGCGTTTAACACGGAGCTCTCAGGAAGTCAGGCCAGGCCCAGGGTGCCCTCACCTCCCAGGAGTCTCCTGATCCCCAGAGGGCAGCACAATCTCCAGAGGAGAGGGAAATAAATCACCAAAGCTCCTCTCACAGAGGAATCCGCAGGAGCTTCAAATCAAAAACCCAATCTCAGAAAACGCTTATTCCACTCCCACGAGCCCCCGTCCAGGGCAGGAATTTTCTCTACTGTTTCTCTAGGAGTTTGGGCAGTCAGAATGTACCTCAATACCAATGAGACCCGAAGACTTCCTCTTCCATACCTGAAACGATCTCCTAAAACACAGGCCCACACTACTGACCTTTCCAGTCTACATTCTCACCACAGTGAGCCCGGTTTTCAGTGATACCAGGCTCCCCACTGTTTGTTAAACACACTGTGCTTGGGTCAAATATTAAGCCTCTGCTTGGGCTTTTCCCCTTTCTCTCAACAATGGCTGTCTGTACCTGAAATGACAATCATTTATTTCTCTTTCTCTCTACTCAAAGCCATTATGACTTAACCCATGAGGCATAGCTGATTGGATCAGAATGGCCAATGTGGCAATGGAACACAGGAATTCTGGCCCATCTCCGCTGGATCCTTGAACTAGGGAGTGGATTTAAAGCTGAGGCTGATGTGGCCATTAAGTGTGTGAAAGTAGAAGAAAGAAAACAAACAAACAAAAAACTCGTGTGTGTGTGTTTGTGTTTCGTGTGGGGAAAAGGAGAGAAGCGATAAACTTGAATCAGTCTTAGAAGCCGGGATGAGTGCCTATATGACCCAAGATGATGGAACAAGTAATCTTAGCTCTTGACCTACCCGTTCCTGGATCCCGCCACACGACTCAGGGCAGGTTGTACTCACAGACTCCTCCAATCTGATTGATTGCCTCTTTTATTTAGGCAGTTCAAATGGATTCTCAACTTATTTACAGCACTTTGCACTTCTGTAATAACTAAGCCAGTAAAATATGATTAAAAGAATTGTCTTCAGCCTAAAGGATAAGCTCCACGATAGCCTAGATGATGCTTGACTTATTCGTCTCTTTGCCCCTGACATTGACCAAATAAGAGGCCCTCAACAAGTAGTTGCCTTAGTTGGGCAACATCATGACTCCCTCTTCTTTGTGCTTACAATGTTCTCCCAGTTCTCCTTAGTCAAGTTCAAGCTCCAATTTCCCTGGCTCCTTGAGTTCACAGTGATGACCTCCTTTCCCTAAACTCCTCTACAGCAACCGCGGTCCACACGATTCACCGTCGTCCTCGGTCATACACTGTCATGAACTCTTAACTCCCTGTGTTAGCTGTGTGCGTGCACATATGCGCGCGCTCGCGCGCGTGTGTGTATCTGTGTGTTCAATCTTCTCAACAGCTTGTAAGCTCTTTGAAGGCAGGGGCTACCTGCCTTCCACTTCTCACTGTACTTCCAGTCCCTGCCACTGTTTTTGCTCACAGCAGACGCTAAATAAATATTTGCCTAACAAATGCAGCATGTATTCTAAATTTGCCTTTTTCTGTCTCTCAGCCAGTCTTTGGCAGGAAACTAATAGTCTTCAAAGCCACGGCTTCAAGCCAGCAGGGTACTGGGTGCCTAGCAGCAAGTGGCCTGAAAGAGTTAATGAGCTTCATCGAGTCTGAGAGAATATAGCTTGTTTACTTTGAGGCCAACATATTTGTCAAGTACCCAGTGAAACATGTGTTGTGCTAGGGTGTTTAGATTTTTTTTTCTACTGCATTTGTGCCATAATACAATAATGTTTCTATCTGAAAGCTGCCTGAATTCAACTAAAAACTACTGTGTTCAGTTATATCGAAAAAGCAAAATTTAGGTTGTAGGGTTTTGTTTATTTTAATGTTAACAGAAACAAGGTAATGGATAGTAAAATGCATATAGAATGGAAAACATACTGCTTTCCGGATGGGGCAAATTTCCCCCTCAAAAGACTTCACCAAGGGAGGGATAAATTACAGATCTGCAACTATACTCCAATAAAATAATTTAAAAATTAAAAAAAAAGAGGGCTTCCCTGGTGGCGCAGTGGTTGAGAGTCCGCCTGCCGATGCAGGGGACACGGGCTCGTGCCCCGGTCCGGGAAGATCCCACATGCCGCGGAGCGGCTGGGCCCGTGAGCCATGGGCACTGAGCCTGCACATCCGCAACCTGTGCTCCACAACAGGAGAGGCCACAACAGTGAGAGGCCTGCGTACCACCAAAAAAAAAAAAAAAAAAAAAATTAATAAAATTTAAAAAAAAAAAGAATTCTCTGAATCCAGAAAAAAGGCAGGAATGAAGATATATGAACAAAACATTCCGCTGCTACTTAAGGAGGACAGATCTGAAAGTCTTTTTATCTTTGTTTCATCTTTAAAGTCAAAAATAGTCATTTGCCAAGCATCATTTTTCTTCATGAACCTAAGAACCTACACTAAAACACGACACGCTTTCGCTTGCTAAATCAGCCTCCCCATGCACTTATCTCAGCAGCTTAGTAGAGATGATAACAAATAAGCCCGGGCTGCTCGTGTACCACAACTGGACCAAACGGATTTATTATTGAACTTGAAAAGTCAAGGGCTGCGGAGATACCCCCAAACCTCCCTCAACTGCTCTGGGATGAAGCACTTGATGTATCTCTAGCAACTTGGGTCACCGAGGTACATACATTTCCTCGATGTAATAACTGGTTGTCTGCAGGAGATGAAAAATGAAAAGAAAGGACAGTTGAAATGAAGGGGAAAAAACCCTCTAAGACCGCTTCTCTTAAATTTCTTATGAACTGTAAGTCAAAAAGGATGTTCTACCATAATCAGAATTCCAGTCATGTTTTCTCTTCCCTCAAGGCCAATCTTTGGGGCTATTTGCTCCCTAATTACCCACAATGCTTAGCAATAGTGAGTACGTGCTGTGGAAGATACTAGAAGAAATACCTGAGCACTGGATACAGTCCATTTGCTATAGTACACTTGGTTCCTTACTGATAGAAAAGGACTCTTTTTTAATAACTGTTAATTTTTCCCCAGCCAGCAGTGAGGGCTACAGGCCTGTCTACAACTGAGAGTAGAGACTGACAGGCATGCTGCTGGTTACAGCTGTTTATGGGGCAACCTTCTAGCGAACACTGTCTAGGACAGCATGAATCCCTTTGCTTTAGTGCAGATGTTTTTGTGAAACTCTAACCCACCAGGGAGTTGAAAGTCGAAGCAGAATCCTTTGTCAGGAATCAAAATGATGAACCAACACCTCTAAACTGAAACAGGAAAATACACTCATTAAAAATAGAACATGTAAAATAGATAGCTAGTGGGAAGCAGCTGCATAGCACAGGGAGATCAGCTCAGTGCTTTGTGACCACCTAGAGGGGTGGGATAGGGAGGGTGGGAGGGAGACGCCAAGAGGGAGGGGATATGGGGATATATGTATACATATAGCTGATTCTCTTTGTTATACTGCAGAAACTAACACACCATTGTAAAACAATTATACACCAATAAAGATGTTAAATAAAAAAGAACGTGTCACATTGTCTCGTTTTGGGGATGAGTTTTCTTCCAAACGTGAAAACAATTCTCTATGGCCAAAGGGCTCCAGGCCTCCAACAGACCTAAGGTAGCTACATCTGAATAGAGTCATCAGCTCTGTAAATCGATACACAAAAGCCTTCGTGTTTCCAATTTTACCCAAGGATATAGAGACAGGAGAATTTGCTGTTTCCAAAAACTCAGGGTGTGCTTCTCCTCAAGTGGACCCTAAATGTATATGTCTAGTAAGAGCCTGACAAAGGGCGATTTGCAGCATTCAGAAATAAGTTTGTGGGCTCAAATAAAAACAAACAAGCATATGAATAGGAAAGAATGACCAGAGCTCAGTTTCTAAGAAATGTAGCTCCTGTTTTCCCACGTCCATTTCCTAAGAGCTTAGGTACACGTGGATTGAAAAACCAGCAGCAAACTAACCCCCTCATCAAAAAGGTCGCTCCTCTATGGAATTCAGGGGAGCTCACCTCTCCTGAAGGCAGGCTTTAGCCATTTACTGTTCCTGAGATTGGCTCCAATGGTATACTTGTCACTCCCAACAGTGGCCCTTTAAGCCTAGATATGGTCTCGAAGATAAGTGGTACAAGCTATAAAGCCAGAAGAGGTTAGTACCTTTTACAGCAAAACAAGCCCACTAATCCCAGCCTCCCATCCCAGATCCCAGTTTACGGTGCCATTAAAACCAAACCCCTTTCCTGAAATAAACTGAAAAATAACTCCAGCACAAGATAGAAGGGGGGGAAAATGTCTAAAAGGAGTGTAATGTGTTTGTTTGTGTTAAGTTTTGAGTTTGTTTGCTTCCTGGTTGTTCTGAAATCGCAGCACTGTGTCGGTGACAATCAACCAGAGTCCCTTGAGTCTGGGCTTTGTTGCTGGTCCCCCAGCTCTAAAGGCCTTGGTTTGCAGAGGCTCAGCCATCTTCTCCAGCCTGGACGCAACTTGCATTTCGTGGCCGGGTCGTGGTAGAAGGAGTCGGGAGTAAAATTTGAGGCCCACCTTTGCCACCTACTCACAATACCAAGACCTTGGGCAAGTATGACCTTTCCAGGTCTCCTTAACTCGTCTATAAAATGCTAGGTCTCCGTGGCTCTTCTAGCTTGAAATGTCTTTGGGTCTATACCATTCTGACCAGGAGCATCCTGAGTTTTTAAGAAAATCTAAATTTCTTTTTTTTTTTTTTTCCCCTCTGGTCACACCACACGGCCCACAGGATCCTAGTTCCCTGACCGGGGACCAAACCCACGCCCTCGGCAGTCAAAGTACAGAGTCCAAACCACTGGACAGCCAGGGAATTCTAAATTTAAAATCTAGAAAATCTCCATTTCTTGGAGAGTCACAGGGGTAGACTTGGGGAAGATTCTCCAAGACATTTCTTAACATGGATCCCCAGTGGCTGCCTTGCGGGTTAAAGAAAAGTCCCCCCCAGGACCCGGGTTCCGCAGTGTGGCCTGGGAGCTCAGCCAGTCAGAGAGAGAGAGAGAAAGCGTTGCCTGCCACCCTTACAATGAGGGGCTCCTTCAGGCCCTTGGTGCTCAGTCAATGTGAATGGGGCAAGGCTACCCTCTAAGTCTCACTCTTGGAAGCCCCCAGGGTGAGTAAGTTGGGAAGGAGGTCACTCTGGTTGAGTGACATCATCTTAGTCTTCAGGCCAAACAGCACACGTGTGGCCTCTTAGCGATGGCTTCCTCACTGGCCTCTATGCTTTAGGCCTCGCTTTCTTCACACCATCCTGCGTACTGCTGTCGGATAAATATCCCTTAAATATTTTCGTCTTATCAGTGTCCTGCTCAAAACTCGTACTGGCTCCCAAATGCCTGCAGGATGAGGCTCACGTATCTGCCTTCCCCACCAATCTGTGAGGTGGTTGAGGGCACAGGCCACGCCATATCATCTTGAGATTCACAGCATCAACCATAGTAACTGTACACACACAGGAAGCTGGATTAAGAGATGAACCTGTTGACCTAAGTGGTGGATTATAGCCGATCTTCATTTTCTCTGTTTTGCTAATCAATATTTCAAAATTTTCTGTAATCAACGCATTTAGCTTTGCTTTCCTAAATGAAAAAAAAGCCACTGTTTTCTTAGAATTCAATGTAACCTCTTTTAACTTTCAACTCAAGAGCTAAATCCCAGATACCAGCCATGCACAAGCCACTACACACTCACAGTGCTCACCCTGGAAGGGCTTCTAGACCAATCAGGGATGCGGCAAATAGAGGAGCAATGATGCCATAGGAAAAATACAGCAACAGCTGTAAGGGTGGTCCCAGCAAAATGTCACGGGAGTTCGGAGGAGAGGAGAGAGTGGGCCCATGGCCACAGGAGAGGGTGCCTTCTCCTCAAAAAGCTGATAGGGATGAAGAAGCCTGGTTGTTCTACCCCCAAATGACCACACCTCAAGAAATGCTTGGCTTGATTGCAGGTAAGCACAAATGAATTGCTGTCATGATAGAAACTGCTTTTCAATGCTGCCTAATTATTCCGTAGCACAGTAACAATTTGGCATCCTGTCTAACACGTCAGAATACCTTGATGGGAATTTGTATTTTCTTTCAAAAGTGTTTTGTTCACGGAGCGTGGCTCTCTGCTCACGGCTTTGAAAATAAACTGGATGAAACGTGCTCTAGGTTTCAAAACTGTGTCCGCCATTGGGTGGCTTAGGAGGTCGGAAATCACAACACGCAATCCCAAGGGAAGAAATGGTAGGTGTCCAAGCTAGTCCAGCATAAATCCTATTAAACTCATCATCATACGAACGTACCCAGCACTTTGACATTTGACCCAAACGGTCTGTCTGGAAGTTATGCAAGGAAGATATTGTTATCCACATGTCCCAGATGAGGAAAGAATCAAAGAAGGTTAAATGCCTTGCCAAAAGTGCAACAACCAGTAAGGGGAGGAGCTTGGAAAAAATACTATGCATATTACCGAAGCTAGTCCAGTTACAGTATAATTGGTGACAAATCATTCCCTCTCTTTCCTCCTGCTCTGCACTAGAGCATACCCAAGACTTCAGGACAAGAAACAAGAGAGGGAGAGGGGAAAAGGACAGCTCCCCAGTCTGGCAGAAACGAGTGCTCCTTCTGCCCTAGAGCACCTGAACTGAAGGTTCCAGAGTCATTAATCTTTGCAGAGAGCTTGGTGGGTGACCCCTCCCGAGGGGTCAGGGCCTATGGAAGTCAAGGTCTGCCTGCTCTGGGTTGCAAGTACTAACAGGAACTGAAGTCACATCTGACACTGAGAAAAAGCTGCAAAGGGGAGCATTTGAGGATCGTGGGCTCCAACTTGGGCAACGATGCTCTTTTCACACTACTTCCCCGGAGCGTGCCCCAGCATCAGGCGTCATCCCACATTGCCTATGTGGCATCTTCCAAATAAGGGCATTCGGTAGCTTAACAACAGAGATGGTACATGGGAGGATAAATTAGCTTCTCATGACTGAAAAAGAATCAAGGGCCGAGTTCAAGCAGTCTTCCTTATTAGCCTTCTTCCAGCCCTGCCAAGTCATCAAAGGCTGTAAGTGCCCGTGTTTCTGTGCAGGAACTAAGAGATGAGAAATAAAAACTATGTAGGTGGCCTTGGCTCTTTCTGAAATTTTGCTTTTAAAAATTAACATACAGTAAACCTGACTTTTCTTGGTGTACGGTTCTATGAGAGTTTTAACACATGTATAGATTCGGGGAAATACCACCACGATCTACACGATCTGTCACTCCAAAACACTCCCTGCTCGGGCTACTTGCCTGCCTAACTCCTAATTCCTGACAACTGCTTTGATCTACATCACCATAGCTTTGTCTTTTTTTTAACAGTGTCACATAACTGAGACAAATGGAACCTATGTGGTGTGTGTTTCACCTGGATCTGCATGAGCCACACTTGCAGCCCTGCTGCTTCCATCTGCAAGTGTACAGCCTGGCTGGGCAGAGGGTTCAAGAAATACCTGTGAAGACTGAATCTCTCCACTGCTTCTCCTGGGTCCCTTATGGATCCTTAGGGCCACAGACAGGGACAAGGCATACCGGGTGATGCCAAGGTCCCACTGTGGCATCTGAGCAGAGATGAATCATCTCAAAATTCTTACTAAGGCTCAATCACCTTTTGGACATAAGGCCCCATAGTCTGCACAGGGTGTGCTACATGGACCGTTAAGCCTACTACATTCTACTACTTCTCCCTAAAACTCCATCCCTGGGCTCCCTCTCTTTGCACAAAACGAGCTCTCCCACAGTGAGCTTACTGATGCTTGCCAAAATTCCCTCAAGCTTCAGCCCAGACCCAAAGACAATGTCAACAGCACTTAAGAGCCCAAGTTTTAGAGCCCATTGGCCTGTTCTGAAACTTGCCTTTGTCCCTTTTTTAAAAAATTTAACCTCACTGTGATGGTTTCTTCATCTGAAAAGTGGGGACTAATCAAAGATCTCACATAGAGTTATTGTAAAGATTAAAGGAGATAATTCCCATGAAGTATTACCTGGACATAATACTTGAATACTTAATTCCCATGAAGTATTACCTGGACATAAGGGCTCAAGAAGCATTAGCTGTTATTATAACAGTGGTACCACCAGTGGCATTGACTTGTTAACATTTCAATCTCTTGCATTAGACTGTGACCTGAGCTCCTTGATGGCAGGGACCTGGTATCATTCATCTCTCCAGCCCTAGTGGCTTGCCTAATGGCTAGCCAGCACAGATTCTGGCTAACTCCCGCTTACATTATAATACATTCATTCATTCATTCAACCAATATTAATTAAGCACTTCCTATGGGGTGGAGGTGAGAATGAGGGTGACTTTGGCTTTCTTTTTCTCTGCCTAAGACAACACCTCCCTGTAAAGCCAGGCCATCTCTCTCGATTGGTCCTCTTACATGATTGGTGTCACAGGCTTACACAGCATAGCACCTGGTGCACTGAAAGATCCCAGTTAATATTTGCCAAATGAATATCTGCAAGGAAGATGTACATACGAATGACTGCATGGATGAACACACACACTTCTCTACCATCCCATGCATACACATAGCCCAGTGCACTGCAACTGGCTCTCCCCCAACCCCCAATTTCTACAGCAGCTAGCACTGTGTCTGACACAGTGTAGATAACCTGTTAATGTTTGTTGAAAGAGTCTCTCTAGGTGAATGATCTAGAAATGGGAACTCAAAGGCCAAGGAGAAAAAGAAAAGGCCATTAAACCATCAGTGTGCATCACAGGCAGCCCTACTTCAGTCTTCTGCTTTAGAGAGAATATTTAGCACAACACGTTTGGGAGAAGAGATGAGGACTGGAGAAAGAAATATGGCCGTCAACTGCACAAAACGTTAAAGCACCAAGAATAATAGATGAGATCACCAGGGCAGGGTATATAGAGATGGAGAAGAGGAGAAAGCCCAGACGCAAGCTCCAAGGGTCCTACCATTTAGAGATTGCTTAGAGGAGGATAAGCCAGTAAAGGAGGCCGAGAAGGAGTAGCCGGTGAGGAAGGAGAAGCAGGAGAACGTGAAATCAACTAAGCCAAAAAAAGAGAGCAGTCAGTCATGGATGCGATTAAGAGATCAAATGAGATGAGGAAAGAGAAGACCATTTTACTGGGCCACACAGGAGGTCACTGGCGACCTTGACAAGAGTAGTCTCAATGGAGGGATGACTGGAATGGGATGAGGAGAGAATGGGCAAAGTGTCGGCTGTCAGTACAGACACTTCTTCTAACCTTCGGGGGAAACAATCTGCTTGCCAAATACCTTTTCAGTAGTTCATTTCCTGCCCACTACTTAAAAAGGCCTTTCTCCTGGCCAAATCACAGCAGTTCTAGGATGCAAATAACAGGCATCCAGAAAAGGGAGGCAAGCTCTTAGCCTGAGAGTCGCTGGCTTCGGCAGTCCCAGGGAGCCAGGACTTGTCTGCCTGTGCCGCCCTCTGTCCGCCGCTGAGGCCCTGGCACAATCTTGTCCTCTCCACTCCATCCACTATTAACGACATCACTGTAATCAAAAAAGAGTTAGGGAGAATTTGGAACGTATCACGTAGGAGCTGCAACAAAATACTCTTGTTATTCGATGATGAATTTTTAAATGAAACATCTCAATACAGATTTCTCCCCAAGAGATGTTCTGATTTGAGGCTGACCTTGATGTACTTCCAAGAAACTGTCTATTTACAAATTAGGCCCTAAACCTAGATGCTTAGGGAAGATTGCAATGCAGTCTTCTACCCTGCTCCTCCTGTGGGCTGGACTTCAGAGCAAGGGAAGTGCCAGAGAGGCTCTGATGAGAAGCTTGTCCACCAGGCCTTGAGAGGCATATGCAGAGGTTTCCCCGTCCTCAGGGGGATTGGGTTTAAGTGTAATTTTAATTTTACTTTGCTTTTAAAGGGATCGAAGAAGAAAAGCTGGTATTTAAAGCCATTTCCCAAAACAAAGCCCAAAAATCTGATGAAGATTTTCAAGCTTGGTTGAGACAGTGCCAGGAAAATAATGAATCTGGAACTAGCCTGGCCTCCTGTTGGCATTGCCGAAGCTGCTAGTGAAAATGTATTTATGGAAACCAAGCCATAGGTCAACTGGCCCAGCGCAGCACTTCAGTGAAAAGACCTCCCCCTTTATTCATCTGCTAAAAGCAAGAAACTACAGATGCTGCTTCATGCTTCACAAATTGCAAATCCCCAGCATGGTCCAGAGAGAAAGTTCTCGAACCTCACAGGATGGCATTCAGGTGACAAGTCCCTGCTCCCCAAACTCATGGCCAGATTGGGTTCTACCTATGACCTCTCATTCCTCTGAAAAAGTGGGACTTTTGCTGCTCTGCAGGTGTCTGAGGGCCCTCTCCATTCTGTATCTATACTCAGGCCTCTTTCACAGGGAGTCCCTTGATACCAATGCCCCAAACTGAGGAGCACCAGACAGCACTTCAACCTGCATCCGGTAGCCGTGTGTCAGGACTCTTCCCCGAGTAACTCACTGGCCCAGAAGATGAGGTCTCCTCACTAGTGCGGCATTCAAAGAAATAGTCTCCAAGCCCAGGCAATCCTTATCCTGCAAAACCCTGCGATTCTCATCTATCTTTCACTGAGCAGCTACTTCCTTATATCCCTGGCATGGAGAGAAGGGTCTTTACGTGGAATATCTCATTTTGAGTCATGAAACAACCCTTGGAAGTTGGTATTATTATTCTCTGCATTTCTTAGACAAGCCAGCTGAGGCTAAGAGGATAAGCCATTGGCCCCAAGCCATATATGTAATAAATGTCCGAGCTAAGACCCCAGAGCCCAGGCCCCCTCTCTTGCACTCTCTCCTTGGGAGCAAAACGCCTGCCCGAGTTAGTAAGTAGAGTGCTAACTCCACTGGGAAGGGTGCCTCCCAAAGGGCCAAGGCAGGAGTATGATCTCACACACACACACACCCGTACATAACAATTTGACAAAGAAAGGGACAGTTTGGAGGCAGCCTAGAAGACTTGACCTGAGGTCAGCTATGACTCAGCCACAGTTCTGGGTCCAAAACACCCCGTCATTTGAGCAATGAGATAATGTCCTCTTTGGTGCCCTCTCCTCCCCTGGCTTCCTCAGAAAAGCCAGTAAGAAGAAATATAACCTTTTGTTTGCTTGTTACAGAGCTAATTCTTCCTATCCACAGAAAGAACCGACTCAGAATTTGACCTCACAAGACAAATCTCTGGACAGTTAATTAAGAATCCATTCTTAACTGGACTCAAAGGTACTTTCCATCTCCTTAGTTCACAAGGAAAAAAAAGCCCCAAGATACTGCAAGAAAAACAAAACCGGGGAAATTCTCATTATACTGGTTCCTTGTACACGGTGCTCTTCAAGTATTTGGTTTGTTTGTTCTGCCTTGCAACATACAACTTTTCATCTTGGAGATTGCTCTAGGCCATTTACAAGATGAAAACTTTTCATTTGAGCCTGACAAGCAGTTTCTGCAAACATCAGACCAGCCAAGATTCTACTCTGCTCATGAAATTTCTATCAACTCTACACCTAAAATTCCAGGGGTGGGGGGGCGCAGTAAATCTCACCTGCTCTCTCCTACTGACTCTAAACCCTCCATAATAATCACACTACGGGGTTTTTTTTGGGTGGGGGTGGTCTGTGGGTTTTGGTGGGGTGGTTTTTTTTTTGCGCTATCCGAGGCAGGAGAGGGGAGTGGTGATCAAAGACTAGGCCACCTGGTCCTCTCCAGGGCATCAAAGTGGGCTCCGGAGCTGTGCATGAGGATGTTACTGCCTCACCCTCACAGCCCACGGCCAGTGACGACGGGCTACAGAGGCCTTCTGCGACCCGAAATGTGGGATGTGTAGCAGGGTCTGGCCATCTCATCTTCCAGGCTGTGCACAACTCATTCTTGTCAACGTGAGTGGCACCCTACACATAGGGCCATATGTGGCAACCAAAGCCCTACCATTAAGGCTCTGTCTCAACATTTCACTGAGCTAAGAGAGTATGCATGAGCTTGCCAAGTTTCCTAAACATGGATTCCAATGAAAATCACATAAAGAACACACCGCTAAAGCTTTATTATCTGACCTACTGGGAAGTAGGCATATCTGTCAAAAATGGCCTGGTTAACTACAAAGTATCCAACAGTCACAGAGCCATGGGGCTAAAAGAAGGAAAAAAAACAAAAGCTTAAGTGGATCTTCCCTCCCTCTAGAAGGACTGGGAATGAGCCATGCTTGGGTATTTTTATTCAAATTCTAATCATTTTAGCAAAGACCATCACTGGAAAAGGGACGAAGGCAAAAGAGGAGAATGAACTTCTCTGCTGAGAATAACACCCTGCCTTCTCAGCCCTCAGGGCCAGTGTGTACAGGATGACACCGATACCCTTTGACTGTCTAAATGAACCTTTTCAGGAGCAACAGTGCCTGAGATAGTCTATAGCGAGATGCCTGAAATTATTCCCGGAAAGGAGGCTGGGTACAAATTCAAAATTAAAAATTGGTTATTAGTATAACTTTACAGGTTATTTAATGAATGCATGGTGGATTTTTATTTTTTCCATCTCTTATGTGTTAGGCACATTATAGGAAATCCATTTACATCATTTCATGCAATCCACACACAGCCCCATGAGGTAAGCACCACTGTCCTGATTCTACTGATTCAGCAAACAAATACTTAGGGAATGCTTACGTGGGCCAGACACCTAAGTTCAGGGTAGTAAGGAACTGACCTAGGGTCATACAGCCACTAAGTGCAGAGGAAGACACGGAACCCGTGTATTTTTGACTCCTAAGCCTGGGCCCTTTCCACAAAACTATACTCTCATTCCAGCTTCCGTGATGCCTTCTGTTATCCAAAAGTTCTGTACCCAACACTGCCATCCTCAAAGTTACCCAAATATAATTTGCCGTTTTCTCCTTCCCATCTCCTCATTAAAAAGTCCTTGTCACCAAAGAATACAAGACAATATTAATTACGCTCTTAGACTCAAAGCACATGAAAATTGAGGATGTGAAGAAAGAGGAGGGAGACACAGGAGACATGGGTTCTGGTCCTCCTTGCCATGAAGGCGTGTGTGACCTTGGGCCAGTCACTTGGGCTACTAAATCTGAGTCTCCTCACCTGTCCTCATAGGAGAAAAAGGTGACTGGCTCTCCACAAGGATTACAAGAAGGTCATGACGGGAGTCTATGAGCTATTTTTAACACTTCAATAAGCCTAAGGGAGCTGGATTGTAAAGATCCCTGAGATCTAGCAGACCCCAGGGAAACTCAACGAGTGCCTTTGCTTTGGGAAGGAATTCTATAAGCTTACGGTGGTCACACTGATTATTTCATGCTGACCAGATGCTCTAATCGGCAGTTATCAATGGCCCTGAGCAACAAGCAATGGGAAAAGAAATTATGATGTGATAAATGTCATTTACGTAGTAGGCCAGACATTTTAAAACACAGAATGCAGGGGAAAATTAATTAAGGGTGCCCTTGGTGATGAAAACTTTTGGACCCACTAGACTAGATCATATCCAAGGGCCTTTCCAGCTCAAAAATCCTCTAAAGCACTCCTGAGTAGCCGATAGATGATAGGCTGCATCTTAGAGCCAGGCACGCTAATTACAGGATGAAAGATTAAAAAGCAGCTTCTGTGTTGCTGCTTCTCAAATATGCTTAGATATTACATTTTTTAGTGGCTAAAAAGCAGTGGCAATTTTCTCGCCGGTATTATTCTATTCAGGAAAGGGGTAATCTAGAATTTTAAGAATGAACGTTTCCCAACACCCTATCACCACCATGGGATTAATAAAGCATTTTAATTTCGAAAACCATCTGTCCCTTCCTTCCTTCCTTCCGGTCCCATGTATTGAAAGTGTTTACTACTTATCCCATATGCACAGTTCTCCTTTGCCCAGTGTGACCTCCCACATAAGCTACTGGTCACCATTGCTCTAAGGATGCTGCTCCTGTAAGTGGCGGGAGGGCTGAGATGAGGCAGTAAGTGGACAGAGGCGGCCCGCGCTGAGCAGTCAGCGTGCACCTGCAAGGAACAGCCCGGGAAAAGGTAGCCAACTGTATTCCGAAACAGAGTCTCAGGATGGACCTGTAGCGTCACAGAAGGCTTGGACTTTCACCCCCTCCATCTTTACATCCAAAATGGCGTTCTTCGCTGCTGCACAAGGAGATGTCCACGGGACACGCACTGAGCCTTCCAAATCAAAGTCCTAAGTCCTAAAAGCACGTGGAGTCATGAAGATGATTTGTCTAAGCACTGCTGCTCTGCTCCCCCAGCACAGATGCTGACCTCTGCCAGCTCCTGTGAAGAGGGTAGACTACAGCTTGCAACAGAAGTGATAGATGTCTACAGATCATTCGGACAGTGGAGTCTGAAGGAAGCCAGTTGAGTTCAGGGCTCCTGCTGGCTCCATGCACAGAGGGGACTATCCCTAGAAGAAAGGATCTACCTACCCGGGGCTCTTCATTCTGATGCTTATCAACACCACTTGCCAACAGAAGTGATGAACCCTTCATCTGGAAAGCATCCAGGAACTGAGACTTCTGTTGGTGAGGCCGTTTTCAATTAAGTGATTACATAGGAACCAAAACTAATACGTGGAATGGAGAAAACAGATTCGGTGCGGTAGAGAGATAGGAGGTCAGAAATCGTTTCGTATCAAGAATCAGCAAAGAAAGCATCCTCTGTGCGCACACAGTGATGGTGGGTTACCCCCAGAGAGGCTTGGCTTACATCATAAGCTTTCGCATACAACTCTAGAAGACTATTACCTAATTAGATGACGCAGATAAGTTGACAATTTCACCTTCCAGGTACATATTCCATTGCATTTTTCTAAGATTAGTATTTATTTTCGTCAACTGATTTCCTTAGGAATGGACTTCTCCCAATTAAAGAGACAGAGTGAGTAAAAGCAACGGTCAGAAGCTACATTCAATGACTTCAAATGCTCGCTTTGCGGCGTACTCTCTGTGTAACCTTGGGAAAGTTTCTTCACAGTTCCAAGCCTCCGTTTCCCCATTTGTAATGTGGGTATAATACGTCTCTTGCAGAGTTCTTGCGAAGATCAGATACCAGGCAAAGGCAGCACCTGACAAATGGCTAATATTCCATATGTGGTGGCTAGTTGTTATGAGTTATTAGCAGCAAGCGCACTACATGGAAGACTGAAATACGGCCTGAATTTAGTAAATGTTTGGCTGCACACGGCCTGGACAGAAAAGAACCCCTGCACCTTGATTGGCACCCACTGGGCAGTTGAAACTAGTAAGCAATTATTCATGGCCCCAATCCTACTTATCAATTGTTCCAGGAGGACAAAATGTTCAACCGTTGAAAGGGAATGAACTCAGTGTGCTGGACTTATAAAAAGTAATTTAGCAAGAAAGTCAGGGGTGATCAAAAGACCTGGGAGTTTGCTCTGCCTACATTTAACCTCTTTGAACCTCAATTTCCACATCTGGATAGTAGATATAGCAGTCTCTAACTGATCACTTCAATATATTTCTGTGAAAATCAAATGAGATATAGAAGGTCCGTGTAAACCAGAAAGAATTCAACAGTAGGAAGCATGGCTGTTATCGCTGCCATCATCATTTTTAACTGGCCCTGCAATCCTTTGAAATGTATTTTATCTTTCACTTGAACTGCCAACAGCCCCTTCCTCTGCAAAGAATTCATCCTTAGGAACTGAACCATTCACTGGGTAGAAATAGTATCACAAAATATGTCACAATCACAGAAAATTTCCGGAGAACAGGGATGCTCCTGGCTTCTCCTGTATAATCTCTGACCATTTTCAGAGTTTGGGAACAAAACTGCATAGGGAACAACACACATAAACAGGCCGTTTTTGGTACTGCAAGCCAATGTGCTGTGAAGTGGAGCTTGATTGCAGGGGCCATCGGATAAATCTGAATCACTTCATTACACCAGCATGGCGGAAAGGGCTCTCCGCACCATCACCCCCACCCCAGTTCCCTTTTCAATTTATAATTAACCACTTTGCCGTCCCCATTTCCTAATTCTTCAGTTGTGCAATGTGCATGGCAAGCTTTAAAAAAAAAATCAGCTAGTGAGGCAATACTAAAAAGAAAGCACAGTCAAGTATGCGTATATGATAAATAGAAGGACGAAAAAATGAAGACTGTAAACTTCTAGAAACTCTGTCAAAAAGTTGTTTTGTTTTTTTTTTAATTTTAGTGCAACATGCTTGAAATGGGAAAGAGGAAACTTGTTTTTCAAATCCAGATAAGGGATGCATGGGGAAAGGGCATGGCTCTGAAATCAGACGGGTTTATGGTTAAATCTCAACTCTAGTATACTTATTGGCTGTGTGCCTTTGACCAAATCACTTTAGCCCCTCTGAATCTTAATTTCCACATCAGAGTGATTGTGAGGAGTAAATTAAACATCCCATTACAGTGGTGATGCAATGGTAGGTGTTCACGAGTGCTAACTTCTGTCAATTGTTTGCCTCTCCTGACGAGGAAGACCTGCAAATTGTGCTGGAGTAATTTCTATGTGTATACCACGACCCTGAAGTCTCAGCGTGTAGAAGATGTGATGTTTGGAGAAACAAGGCTAAATAACAAGCTCATCACAAAGTGATTTCAAAGCATTTTGATCATAAGACAACTACAGGTCTGCTTACGGTTTCTGTCCATCCAAAATTCATATGTTCAAGTCCTAACCCCCTGTTAAGAATGTGACTGTATTTGGATATAAAGCCTTTAAAGAGGTAACTGAGGTAAAATGAGGCTATTAGGGTGAGGCCCTAATCCAGTATGGCTGGTGTCCTTATGAGAAGAGAAAATTTGAACACAAATATGCACTCACACAGAGGAAAGACGACGTGAGGACAGAGAGGGAAGACGGCCGTCTACAAACCAAGGACAGAGGCCTCAGGATGAAATCAACCCTGCTAATGCATTGACCTTAGGCTTCTAGCCCCCAGAACTGTGAGGAAATAAAGGGCTGTGGTTCAAGCCACCGCGGTATTTTTTTAACGACAGACTAGCAAACTAATACAAGGGCTAACCAGACAGAGGGGGCAGGCGTTTGTGCTTATTAACTCTGCCACGCTAACCGGGGTACCAGTCAATGCCTATAAACACTTCAGTGTGATTTCACAAAAAGGCTCTCAACTGATATATCTGGAAAAGGAGATGACGGACTAAAAGTAAGGGGATGATATTACTCTTGACCTTTTTTAAAAGCTTGGTGAGGGTGGGGACTGAGGGTGCAGACAGTCAAAGAGAACTCAGGACGAGGAACACACGCTGAGCTCCCGACTTGGGCCTGGCAGTCCAGACTCCAGGAGTGAAAAAAGAGAGAAACTCTCCAGGGATGAGGCCTTTTCAGACAGTGTCCTGGAGGAAGAGAGACCAGCTTTCCAGGTGAAAGACTTTTGGATTTATCAAGTGTAAGGATGTCCCAGTGCCATCTACAGGAGCTGTGCAATCAGCAGAGGGCTCTCACTTTTCCAAAATTCTTGCTCCACATTTAGCCACTGAAACAACATCCACCCTGGATCTTACAACCAGGAACGTTCAGGAGCTAAAAGCAGACTTCCCTGTTTATCTTTTACAACTCAATCGACAGACTTATGGCTGGAACTCCCAGTGTAGAAAACTGGACTCCTAACACCCACCACTTGGAACGGTAGACTCCTGGAAATCTGCTTGTCTCTACCATTGGTGGGGACTGCGTTCTGTCCTGTGTGATACGCAGTTAACTACACGCCTACCCATGCTCCCTACAGCACTGGAACCAGTAATAACAGAACTATGCCCTTACTACAAAATTATCGCGATATGAGGCAGAATGGGTGAATCAATTAAGAAAGGGAGGGAGAATCATATTTATGATACAACAATCCTATTAGGTAAGCATCATTAATTCCGTTGAACAGACGAAGAAATCCTGTCAGTAGCTGGCCAGGGTTAGAGCAACGAAGTTTGTGATCTTTGTAGTACCGCCTCGCTACAGAGGTCAGGAAGAGTGAGAAATTACATCTAATTGAGGAGACCTGGGAAGATGTCATACTTCAGCCTGACCTTGAAAAAGGGTGTCACGGTTGCCTAGGGCTACCATGGCAAATTACCACAAACTGGGTGGCTTAAAACAACAGAAATTTATTTTCTCACAGCTCTGGAGGATGAAGTTCGAAATCAAGGTGTTGGCAGGGCCACTCTCCTCCTGAAGGCTCTAGGCATCTTTCCTGGCTGCTTCCTAGCCTCTGGTGGTGGCCAGCAGTCCTTGGCTTGTGGCCGCATCACTCCAGTCTCTGCCTCCAACTTCACACGGCCCTCTTCCCCGCGTGTGTCTGTGTCTTCACAGGACCTTATAAGGACATGGGTCTTCAGATTTAGGGCCCACCCTAATCCAGTATGACCTCATCTTAACTAATTCCATCTGCAGAGCACCTATTTCCAAATGAGATCACATTCTGAGGTTCCAGGTGGATGTGAAATTTAGGGGAACACTATTCAACTCAGAACAGATGGTACACTTTCAGCAGAGAGATATGAGAGGAAAAGCTTCTCCAGTTTGGGTAAAGAAACAGCACGAGCGAAGATGCAGAAATAGTACAACATGGGAGTTGTTTGGAGAACGGTAATTGGTTTGCTCTGGCAAGAAAAGAGGTAGGGCTATAGTGGTAGGTTGAGACCAGTGTATGATGGGCCTAGAGTGATTCCCGTGGGGAGGACATCAGCAGATGTCACTCCAAAGGCTTGAGGAAAGTCTCTGATGCCTTCAAAAGGCAGAAAGAATGCTCAGCCAATAGCCTTCTGAGTTTGGGTGTGTGTATTCATTCTGAAAGCAGCAGTAGTAGCAACAGCAGAGAGCAATTTCCATGCACCATCTTCTCCTTCCTCTCCCCACGATGACAGGAAGATGTTGAAAGGGAAGGTATTAAAGGCGGAAATGTATAGAGCAAAAGCCACATTCTTCTTCTTTACCCAGGATCATTGGAACGTGTATATCCATCATTCCGACATGACAAATGGCCAGGGATGCTCCGCTCTGATTCAGAAATGCACTGAATCAGTGAGTGTTCTGAAAATGGCCTCACTTATCAAACAGATGTATTTTGTGAATATAATTCCAAAACACAGAGGAGAAATCCATAAAAAATATTGCTTTCCTCTTTTAGGATGTAACTCATTTGAAATTCGATAGCTCACCTTTGTTTGATATTATCAGTACACATAAAAGTAATAATACAATCACTAAAAATATGAGGTTAACCAGTAAGTACCATTTTCAAGGGCCTACTATGTGCCAGATTATGTACTCATATTCTATGTAACACTCACAAAATATTCACCAGTACTTAGTTAAACTACGTTTTACAGATGATAGAAGTGAGATTCACAACAATCAAGTGATATGGCCAAGAATTCAAGGTCCATGTTTGTTTCATCTCAAAGTCCCTGCTCTTTTCACTGTACGACGTTGACTTAAAAACCTTCTACACAACTGCCTTTAACCACATTTAACCAGCGCGTCGCATTTCTGGAAAAACATTGCATCTGCTCTGTCATACAATTTCAGTTTTCAATAAAATTGTCCTCTCTGCCAGGGAGTTGTATAATCATATCTGTCATATCTGTGCCGGGGGATTCTGTTATTCGCATTAATCAAAAGTATAAAAACGTGATTTTAGACTCACGTATAAATAACTCTGTCCATAACTATAGCCGGTTTCTTCTCAGGTGGGTCAACTCTACGTTCAATGATTCTTCTTTTTTTTTAACGTTCAATGATTCTGTTTGAAGTCGGTTAAGGGGAAGAAAGGCAACGCTCCCTGTTTTTGCCTCTAGCATTAAGAGCTCTTGGTGAGACTGATATAACATGAATGGAAATTATTCTATCTACAGCAGTTACCATTGGTTGAGAGCTTACTATGTGTTATGTCCTGTTTTAAGAAGTTATCATACAATTATTCATTTGATAATCATAACTTCCTTGTAGGATAAGCAGCAGGTATTATCCCCTCTATACAAATGAAAAAACTTACACGTAGAAAGATGAATTAACTTGGCCAAGGTCACACTGCTGGTAAGTATTAGAGCCAGGATTTGAACTCAGGTCTGTCAGACTTCAAAGCTGTCAGTACACTGCCTCCCATCAGCTCGTTCTAATAAAAAATTATCTGATGAACTAATGCATCCGCTATAAAAAATAAGGTCAAAGAGAGGGTGCATGTTATAGTGATTAAAGTGGAGGCTTTAGAAGACACTACGGAAGAATGTCTTCACAGCCTTGGGGTTGACAAATATTTCTTAGGACACAGACAATATGAACCATAAAAGAAAAAAACTGATAAATCAGACTTCATTCAATTAAAAGATCCTATATATCAAAAGAGCAGAAAAGAATAATCAAGTCACAATCTGGGAAAAAATATTCACAAAACATTTATCTGACTTGTATTGGAATATATAAAGAAGAACTCCCACAGTTCAATAGTAGAAATATGAACAAGCCAATAAAAAATAGGCCAAAGACTTAAACACGCTTCACAAGGAAGATACACGAATGGCCCAAAAGACATGCGACCATGCTCACCAGGCACACGTCAGGGAAACACACATTAAAACCATAAGGATACCACAACACACCCACTAGAGTAGCTACAATTAAAACGACTTCAAATATCGAAGTGCTGTCAAGGATGTAAAGCAGCCACAACTCTCATACGTTGCTGGTGGCAATCTATTTGGAAATATGCTTGGAGGTTTCTTGAAATATTAAACAAACTCTTTCCATATCACCCAGGAAATCCATATCTAGATAAATACTGAAGAGAAATGAAAACACATATCTACAAAAGACCTGAACACAAATGTTCGTGGCAACTTGATCTGTAGTACCAAAAACTGAAAACAACCCAAATGTCCATCAACAGGAGGAAAATAAACACACTGTGGTATATTCATACACTGGCATGCTACTTAATAATAAAAAGGAACTACTGACAATCTTAACAACACGGACAGGTCTCAAAATCATCATGCTGAATGGAAAAAAACCAGACTCAAGGGACTTCATAATGTATGATTCCATTCATCTAAAATTCTAGAAAAGACAAAACTGACCTATGATGAAAGTAGAAACAGAACAGGCCTTTGTCTGCAAAGTGGGTGGAGAAGTTCTGGGAAGGGACAAAAGGGAACCTTGGAGGGTGATGGAAATGTTCTATATCTTGATAGGGTTGAGGGCTGCACAGTTGCAAGCATCCGTCAAAGCTTATAAAATCGTACACTAAATGTTGGTACATTTACTGGTATGTAAGTTTAACCTAAGTCAAAGATGTTTGTGTATAAGAATTACTGCAATAGAGACTACTATATATAAAAGAGATAAACAACAAGGACCTACTGTATAGCACAGGGAACTATACTCAATATCTTGTAATCACCTATAATGGAAACAAATATGAACAAAATATATACATATATATATATATCTGAATCACTTTGCTGTATACCTGAAACACTGTAAATTAATGATACTTCAATTAAAAGTAACTAAATAAATGTTTAATTAAAAACAATAAGTACTGAAAAGTGAGTTTTGAAATCAGACAGACTTGGGTTGAATCCAGGTCCCATCATGTAACTTATTCCACTAGTATTTATTTACTGAGCCTCTGTGATACGCCAGGCACTGTTCTCATTACTGGAGATACAGCAGTGACCAAAGCAGACAAAAATCACTACCCTCACAAAGTTGCTTGGATACTGTGCTAAGACTAAGGGATAAATCACTGAAGGATTTTAAGAGAGGGAGTAAGATGATCCAGTTTGTACTTTGAAAAGCTCATGCTCAAAAAAAAAAAAAAAGAAAGAAAGAAAGAAAGAAAGAAAGAAAGAAAGAAAGAAAGAAAGAAAAGAAAGATCACGCTCATCCCTATTCAGTAAATGAAGATCCCTTATCAGCTGTGTGCCCTTAGGTAAGTCACTCTACCTCTCTGAGCTTTATCTTTGTTTTAAAATTGGGAAAAATATTAACGCCTATCTCAAGGATTATCATAAAGATTAAGGAAATACACGTAGCAACTGCTATTTAAAAGGTGCTCAGTAGCTATTACTATGATCAACCCTGAGATACTTCTACTCCATTACATGAATTGTTCAACTTCATTACTGCAGCTGGAGTCATAAAATAAAGAAAAAATGCATTTTCT
This sequence comes from Phocoena phocoena, assembly GCF_963924675.1. Taxonomy (NCBI): domain Eukaryota; kingdom Metazoa; phylum Chordata; class Mammalia; order Artiodactyla; family Phocoenidae; genus Phocoena; species Phocoena phocoena. The sequence goes on from NC_089240.1 coordinate 116,858,770, forward strand.
AAATGATGCGACTGATCATCTGGGGAAGCCAAAAGAAAGCAGATCCCTCGAAGTTCACTCTGTCCTAACATTACATCCCTGAGAATCTGACCTCAAGCCACTAAGGCAGGAAAGAAAAGAATTCTCCACGGGGAAAAAATCTCATCTTTGAGGCCCTCTGGAGAAAGTGTAAATACTCCCTGATTTGCTGTGTGAAAATCAGCATGTGTCAGTGGTGGGCCTAATTAACGGGGAGACAGTTTTGTGAAGGTAAAGAGTTCTGAGACTGATGGAAGTCAGGAAAGGGAAGACCTGTAGACTCTCCTGAATCAGGGGTTCTCACACCTGCCTACTCATCAGAATCCCCTGGGGGACTTGAAATGTCCTCTAGATTTGTGACCATGCTCTACATCTCCTCACTCAGACTGTCTGGGGGTGGCGCCTGAGCATCTGTACTTTAAAAAACAAACGAACAAACAAAAACTCAAGATAATTTTGACAGACTCGAGTCCTGGATCAACAAACAGAACCAGTGTTTAAGGGCAAACCCCTCCTTCCCTAAAGGGGACACTGAAGCCAAAGAGAGGAGCGGAAACTAAATCATGGTTCCCCCAATAGTCAGTGGCCGAACAATCGGGATACAGAGGGTTGGTGGAGAATACGATTGCGTGCGGGGGACACGGGAAATGTGGTAGGACACGGGGAGGAGAGCACGGGTTCGGCCCCTGATTATTGGGGGAACCACGATTTAAGTTTCCGCTCCTCTCTTTGGCTTCAGTGTCCCCTTTAGGGAAGGAGGGGTTTGCCCTTAAACACTGGTCTGTTTGTCGATCCAAGACTCGAGTCTATCAAAATTATCTTCTAACGTAGACATTACACTCTCCATCTTGATAGATGAGGGAATGGAGGTCCAACAAACTGAACTCGGCCAAGACCCCACAGACAGTAAGCGGCAGTGCCATGATTCAAGCTCATATCTGAGCCATCCAAAGTGTGTGTTCGTAACCACTCCACTGTGCCGCTATCCTGGCTGGGAACACTGGCCTGGCCACCTGTCACTAGTTCTCGGGTCCCATGGATAGGCTGAAGCCTTGTGTAAGTGGATCTCTGGCCCAGCAGATGAACGATCTTTGCTTCCCACGCAGCACAGAGAAATTCCACCCAAAGAAATACAGATCTTCAACTCAGGAAGTCTAGAGACCAGCTCACCCCTCACCCCAGCAACGGTGTCTGCCTGTGAACTGCCGTTTTGCCTTCTTGAGTTTGTTTGTTTCTCTCTCTCCACTGTGGTGCCCAGAAGCAGAGCAGTTATCTTCATCCTGGACCAATGCACAGCAAAGGGAGACCCAGACAGACTCAGCATGGCTCGCCCATTGTCAGGTCCACAACAAGTCTGCAGACTGCAGCTGGGGCTCAGTCGGGTTTCTTGACAGTGACAAAGTAGGTTAGAAGACTGGGGAGGAGACCAGCCCAAGAATAGCCTGGATTGTCCAGCTGGTGGCCTGAAGCCAAGCAGGAACCGTGCCAGGGCCACAGCCGGCTGCAGCTTCTTTACGAATTATGGCAAAGCCAACGGGACGTTACTTTGTGGAGGGCACGCAGGATACTTTTGACTGTGATGTGTATTCTAATAGAGTGCGTGCTGTAAAATGGATGCAGGTCACAAAGACAAGAGAACCAGCAGAAATGAGACAGAATGAAGACGTCCTGGATGGACCGAGGACACGCAAGTCAGTTGTGTATTTCCATTTCCTCCTACTTCAATAGCAATGATTATATATAATTGTGGGTTTAAGCCATGTTGCGCCCAGGTTCTTTGTGACGCTAATGTGGTACGGATGATAGAAGGTTTGCAATTAAGAAGATAAATAAGGGAAGGTCGAGGCTCTGCCCTGGAGGTCTCCGCTCTGCCACCGAGTGAACGCGTGACCTTCGGTTACGTCATTTCTCCTCTGTTTGAATCAGTATTCCCAGGTGAAGGAAGGAAGGGATTGGACTAGATCACTGGGTTTCAAACTGTGTTCCTCAGAACCTCCTTAGGAAGCACTCTGGGGGGAGATAGGTGTGGGCAGTATGCAGCATCTCCCCCTTCCCTTTACTCCCTTCAACCAGAGGGCTCCGTGGTTAAAATAATTTTGAAAACCAGTGAACTCAATGATCTGTAGGGTTGACCCTGTAGAAATTCTATGGTCTTCATGTGCTGTGAGGAAACATCCACGGACAGGCTAAATCCTTGAGACCCCTGTAACTGGATGTTGAGTTATACGTATTTATGCAGAAGTACACTTCTCTGGGGAAAGGGTTAATATTGAATAGTTTGCATCAGATTCTCGACGGTATCCATGAGCCCTGCTAGCAGGAATGTGGAGTGTTCAGAAGGCCCTGCACCACAGAAATCCATTACACTGTAAATCTAGATAGGGTATAAATGAGGATATTAGGATATATCTACAAAGAAAGAAGAAATCAAAAGGAAAGGAAAGGAAAGGAAAGCAAGAGATCGGTTCCCATCTAATCTAGCCCATCAGAATTAGAGAAATCATTACAAGCCACACAGAGTCTGTTCAAAGAGGAGACCGAGAGCATTGTCCAAGCTAATTAGAACCCATTATAGTGACGAGAAACAATTAATACTTCCATAAGACACTCTCAAAATGCGCAACTGATTTCCTGGCGTTCAGAAAGGCTTGGCACAGCTCCTGGGAACTATTTAACAGAAAGGTGTCTGAAGAATGAACAGGCACAGAAATAGCTTTCCTTTGCACTTCCACGTCAGACTGATGTTCACCTCAAGACAAAGAAAACAGATGGGAGTAACAGTTCAGCTGCCAGAAACAGAATCCCCATTAGACTTTCTTGGCGCATAGTAGGCACTCAATAAACACTTGCGGGTGGGTTAAGAGACTGTCCCAAATCAATCACTGGTAGGAACAGTAAACTCTTTCAGGCCCCGAGAGTGCTTTTTCATGAGGCGTGAGATCCCTACTTGAACTTTCTGGGCAGCTGCTAAGACTCCGATCGTGGCCAGGCCCTCTGCAGAGGCAGACTGGTACGTGGCAGTCTGGAGAACAAATTACCTGGGAAAGAGTTCATGAGGGTCCCTACACACCTGCCTTAGAGGTTACTGTTCCCTTGGCACCGGCTAGCCAACCCGCATGGAACTACCTCCCTGGGGTGATGTAGCCTGGGGGATTAACATGGCTTGGCCCAGTGCGTGCCTCTGCCTTTCTCTGCGTTCCCACGTCACCGCAGCAGCCCACACCTACACAAGCTCTCTTGGTACTTGCCTCACACTACCTTGGGTTGTTGGACTTAATCTGCTCTGCAGTTACCTGACCTCCCTCGTTACACTGCATATACCCCATGAGAACAAAGAGAAAACAAACCAAAAAGAATCCTCAGAGTCGGTGTTTTGCTTCTGGGAAGTCCTTATTTAGCTGGTCTCGTTAGTGTCATTTCTAAACGTGTCTTTTAAATGTTTAGAAAAGCAACGTGAATAGCTGGAAAGCTGTTTCTATTTTACCACCTGACAGCTCTTTGACTTTGGTCAGGATCAACTAGCTCTGCTTTCGTTTCATCATCTGTAAAACGGGGATAGTAACACACCACACATTCATATATACATTTGTCAAATACTTGCTGAGAAGCTGCCCTTGGCATTTATGCTTGGCACAAAGGGTAGACTCAGAAAAGTTTGCTAAATTAATGAAGGAACACGGGACTTCCCTTGCAGTCCAGTAGTTAAGACTCCGAGCTCCCAATGCAGGGGGGCACGGGTTCGATCCCTGGTCGGGAAACTAAGACCCTGCAAGCCGCACGGCGCAGCCAAAACATAAGTAAATAAAAATAAATGAAGGAAGGAACAAATGAATGAATGCCAGGATATACGGAACACTACCAAGGTATCAACGTTTAGGTGCCCCTCTATATTCCCCTTGAAGCCCAATTTTACTGAGCAGGTAGTGTCCTATATTCTTTTGCCAAGCATAATACAAGTGGGCCTGATGTAAAAGTTATCACTGGCAGCAGGAAGGTTCTAGAATGATTTAAGAGACTCAGGGCTAGGTACATGATTTGGGGGGCCCAGTACAAGATGGCAACCGCAGAGCATTAGACCAAGCACAGAACACACACCCAGGAAACCAGCCCTGAAGAGACCACTAAAGTTCGGAAGTCTCTTTCATGTCTATAGCCGATAAAAGGGAGTGTTAAAGAACAGCTTTTTTTATTTTTGGTATTTTGACGAATGGAAGTTTTCTTGCTTTTTTTTTAAAATTTTGATCTGTCAACTCTTTCAATCATTTTCTTTGTGATTTCTGCTTTTCTCCTTCTTGTAAACTCTGACCATTATTACACAGCAATAGGATATGAGGCAAAGATGAACTTACCTGCGTGTGAGGGAGATTTCATTTAATTTCTTAGTTTAATATAAAGTTGAGAGACAATGACTTATAAACCAGATCAGGGAGGGAATACTCATTCCTTCCATACATTTTAGGAAATATCATCCGTTGTAAAATTCAGTGGCATTTTCTTGACTATGCAACCCCACTGGGGCATCATTTAAAACTAGTTAAAACTTTTCCAAGCTATGAAGAAATGGAAGTAAATGGCTTTCCTTCCTTCCTTTAATTCTTTCATGGGCTTAAATGCGTTTCTGGAGTCCCGATTAAGTGCTGGCAAAGTGCTGGGTACTCTGAAGACAAAGAGAAAAAGATACTGTCCCCTTAAACAGAGAACATCATGAGGGATGGATATGACATGAAAACAATGAGAACAGAAAACAGAAAACATGAAAACAGAAAAACAAATGCTATACTCAAAATATGCCAACGCACAGAGAAAAAGAGGAAAGCAGGCTGAAATTTACCTTAGCTGTAATGCTTAAAAGCTAACTCCTGAAAGGGCAGCGGGCTAGATGTAGACAGACAGAGGGCAAGGAAGTTTCTTCAGGGAGAGCAAAGGGCATATGGAAAGATAAAGAAGTTGTACAAATAATGTGTGTGTTTTTTGTTTTCCCCACTAGAATGGAAATTCTATGAAGAAAGGACCTTGGTTCTGTTTTGTTCACAGCGGTATACCCAGTGTCTAGACATAAATAGCTGCTGAATGAACAAATGAACGCTCTATTCTGGAACTCTTAAGTATTTTGGTATGACTGGGAAGTTAACAGGGATGATGAGAGTTGAGACTGGATAGAGAGGAGACAAACTGGGCAGAGTTTTGTGTAGCACGCCAAGGGGTTCAGGCTTTATTCTGTATAAGCAATATGGAGCCACTGAAAGACACTGAACGGGAAAGCGACACGGTCACCATGAGCGAGTAAATGGCTTCTGAAGGAAGGGGGGGTGGGGAACGTGGAGGAGGGCTGACTGGAGGTGAAGAGGCCTCTACATTATTGGTGTCATTGATGATTGAGATCATGAGAGCACGGACTAAGGTAGTGGCCGCGGGGCTGGAGAGGACATCTGTTTAAGGAACAAACTCAAGAGAACTTTGCGACGGAACAGATTTGGGGGAGGGTGGGTGACCGAGAAGGAAACATCTAGGCTGGCTTTCAGCTTCCTGACTTGGTGGAATCACTCACAAAGACCTGACCTACCTGGTGCATGCAGGGCAGCGTGTGGAGGTGGATGATCAATTAGGACATACAATAGCAATATAGCAAGAGAACTCGTGCAACGCCTGGAAAATGAGTTTGCGGGATGTCATACTCATGAAACTTGTCAGAAGATAGCACAGCGCAGTTTTCATTACTACTGTCATTTTCTCGTAAGAGCACAGGCTTCTGAACCCCAAATGCAATGTATTAGGGATGTCTTTTAAGCAGCACATCATTACAACAAATTGGAGAGCTGATAGCTTGTCACTGACTCCCATGTATAACCAACCACAGCAGCAGGAAACTAAATTTGAAATTCTAACACCAATGGGAACGCTGAAAGCCACCTGACTCAGTGACTATATCCGTTCATCCACCTGTTCTAAGGGCTGTGCAAGAAAACGGCAACAATCTTGGACTAAAATAAATGAAAGTCATAGAGATCTGAGGGCATGTGTGCGGGTACACGTGCATGTGTGCGAGTACACGTGCATGTGTGCACGCCTGAGTCAAGTACACCGAGTGGTGTAACGCCAAGATGCAAGACAAAGAAAGGATGGCCACACTTTGTGAGCCCTGACTATGTTTTGGCCACTTTTACATCCACCACGCTCATTCAATCCTCACACCAGGCTGAACTGACAGGAAGGTAGGTACAATCGGTTACATTCTAAGTTTCCTGACGGCAGGGTGAGTGTTTCGTTCACTCTGATATCCGTACACCCCAGCAGAGTGCCTGACACGTGGTCCACTAGGTCTTTTTGTAAATAACTGAATGGAGAGAGGGAAGGAGAGCAGGCATCAGCCTCATTTTACAGTGAGCCTAAGAGGTCCAGCTGGGATTTATATGCTCTTTGACCCCATGGTGCCATTTGTTTCATTTTCTAATCCAGCCCGCTTCAGATCCCCCGACCCCGAGAACAAGGGCTCAGGCAAGACTGCCACCATATAGAAGCGCCATCTCTATAGCTCTGCCAAGTCACCACTCTGAGACCTCACCCTCACCTCTCAACACCCTTTTCACTGAGTCACTATCTCCTCTGTCTACTTCTAAGTCTTCAACTCTTGAATACTTAATGAAGGTAAGGAGAACCCCTCAACATTGTAGGAAAAGGAATGAAGGAGAAAAGTCTAACAGTATATCAGATCAGCAGAGTATGGGTTTGGGAAACTAACAGCTAGGATTTCAGGTACACGTATTAGTTTTTAGCATCCATCACTAAAGGAGACTGAGGATGCGTCCCTGCCCCTGTGGACCTCACCCGTGTGAGCAAGCACTGTAAATCCAAACATGTAGTGTGACTAAAGCTTTCCACGCGCCTTCTAGTGCTGGAGGCCATCTGGAAAGTCGAGTTTAGAGACTGAAAGACTACAGCTTCCGGGACAGTTTGCTGGTCATGCTCAGGGATTGGGTGACAAACATCTTCCCTCGGCACCTTTCAGAATGAGTTTCAAAGCAGCCTTGCTTGAGTTTTCATTGAAGAACAATAATAAAAGGACCAGTACTGCCCATGTTCGTGGCATTTCATTGTCTACTTAAGACCTTGGTGTGCGTCACCTCCTTCAAGGGTCACAGCAAGCCTCTGACATGTGCAGGGGAGGCGTTATTTTCTCCATGTTCCAGATGAAGGCATAGGCTCAGAAAGTGAGGTTCAATGTCTTGTCCAAGATCACAAATGGCAAATGGCAGAGCTGGGATTCAAACCCAGCGTTTCTGAACGCAAGCTCTTCTATGACACCGTAGTTTCCAAGTGCCAGAGGACTACAGAGAAAAGGGCCTTGAGTACGTTTGGGGGCTCTGGGAAGGCTCCTTGGAGAAGGGAGGATTTGAACTGGGATTAGAAGAATGGATAACTCTTTGGTCGACAGATCCAGAGGAGAAAAAGGACGCTGGGGGAAGAGTGGTGACAAGAGAGCTGAAAACATTTGACTGGGGCTTCAGGAGAGCAGACCCATGAGAAGTAAGGCTGGGGACGAGAGTAAGAGCAAAGTCATGCAGGACTTTGACTTTGGGACAGAAACGACTGCATCTGGCCGACATTAAGGTGGTACAGAGGTCTGGGAACAGCAGAGGGCAAGATCGCTAGGCTATACTTGAGAAGGCTTACGCTTGCACCAGTGTGGGGAATATACTGGCAAGGCAGCTCTTTGCCCCGTACAGGAAAACGGGATTGGAGGCAGCTGTCTGGGACCTGCTGTATTCGATTTTGCGTCACTGTTCATTGGATACTTCTCATCCTCTCTCAGTAGAAAAAAGAAATTTTTTTTGAAGCCTGGACTTGTATTCATGGCCATTCAGTGGCAACTGCTGTTTGCAGTCTGACCTTCAAACACTGTATTACCTGGGTTAGACACAGGACTCCGAAAAGCTCCTGGGCCCCGGGGGGGCCACCCAGAACAAGGCCTACCTTCCCGCTTTCTGGGTGAATTACAGCTATAATCTATAAATTTCCCCTACAAAGATGTGTAAGAACTTACAACGGTTACCTCTATTGTAAAGAAAATGAAAAGTATTTGTGAGAATTTCCTGTGGAAAAAAAAGGTCATTGAAAATGGATTAAGGTAGGTTACGAGCAGACAGACAGAATAACACTTTGTAGAAAGAAAATGCGCACGAGAACACTCTGGGGATTTGATTGTTGAAATTATGGTCCTCTTCTCCACGGTCAAATGGAATAAAAGGTCAGAGCCACCATTTTCTCCACAGAAAGCTGCTGAAGTTATAATTTTAATATGGATGGGCTCCACAAATAAAAAGAGGTTTGCTGGTGCCCTGCAAAACAGCTGCTTTGACAACAGCAAGTGTTTGAGCCACTTAAGATCCTAACTATAACTCAGTGCACATTTAAAATATTGAAAATACTAACAATGAGCTGTTTTAACCTGGATGTGAGAAATGCAGAAAGGAGTTGTGCTACAAGGTATGTAACTTTGTTCCCATGGTGAACACCGGCCCCAGACACTGCCTGGATGCAATTCTCGGTTCACGTGGTCTGGCTAGGACCTCGTCACTTTCCAAATATCATAATCGCAATTCATTTTCTTGACTTATATTAAGTTTCTCTTTCCCTTGTAGGACTAGTTAAGCCTTCAAAATAGAATGTGTTCCAAGATGAGGAAGGTATTTCTTTTTGCAATTTTTACTGAAGTAGAGTTGATTTACAATGTTGTGTTAATTTCTGCTGTACAGCAAAGTGATTCAGTTATACATATATTCTTTTTCATATGCTTTTCCATTATAGTTTATCATAGGATATTGAACATAGTTCCCTGTGCTACACAGTAGGACCTTGTTGTTTATCCATTCTATAGATAATAGTCTGCATCTGCTAACCCCAAACTCCCAATCCATCCCTCCCCCGCCCCCCTTGGCAACCATCAGTCTGTTCTCTATCTCCATCATTCTGTTTGTTTCATAGATAAATTCCTTTGTGTCATATTTTTATTTATTTATTTATCTATCTATCTATCTACTTATTTATTTATTTATATTTTGGCTGGGCTGGGTCTTTGCTGCTGTTCACGGGCTCTTCTCTAGCTGCGGCGAGCGGGGGCCACTCTTCGTCGCGGTGCGCGGGCTTCTCGTTGTGGTGGCTTCTCCCATTGTGGAGCACGGGCTCCAGGCACGCGGGCTTCAGTAGTTGTGGTGCGAGGGCTCAGCAGTCGTGGCTCTCGGGCTCCAGAGTGCAGGCTCAGTAGTTGTGGCGCACAAGGGCCTAGTTGCTCTGCGGCATGTGGGATCCTCCCGGACCAGGGCTCGAACCCGTGTCCCCTGCATTGGCAGGCGGATTCCCAATCACTGTGCCACCAGGGGAGTCCCTGTGTCATATTTTAGATTCGACATATAAGTGATATCCTATGGTATTTGTCTTTCTAAGACGAAGAAGGTATTGAAATATCATCTGTATCTAGCTCGGGTAAACAGTGGGAGCCTCCACTGATGGTCAACAAAATCTTAAGTGATCTTGCCCATGATCTACTACTTAAAAGATGAATGGAATCAATACCAAATTGATGGAGGGTCACTCTTCGTATGACAATAGTGTGAGAAAATGTCTCTTTTTGCCACAGCTTGTGACTTCCCCCAGTCAGCTTCTGTTCCTAAGGAATTAGCCGTTGCCCCACACGTCTTAATAGACTTTCTCATGGATATGTTATTGACCTTAATGGGTAGGAACTTAGCTACATCTGCACAGGTCTCAAAATATACTTGGCTAAGGAGCCTGGCCACAGGGAAAGAAGGAGGAATGATGGAGGGGATACAGAAGAAAGGGGAGGAAGGAGAGCAGAGCTAGAGGGAGAGGTAGCAACAAAGGAGGGACAGAACCAGAAGAGGGACACAGGAGAGCCCACTTGGAAGCAGCCCCTAATTCCAAGTCACCGCTCCCAACTACATGGCATTCACTCTCCTCGAGTCAGTTTTACCTCCACCGTCTCACCTGAAGCTGGCTTCCTACTCAAAGATTTAAGGTAACTGACAAAAACAAGGCTGAAGTCTTGAACCTGTACTGGCCAAAAGGATGATAGCCACCAGCTACACGTGGCCACTGAAATTTAACTGTAAGTTAATTACTATTAAATAAAATGAAAAATTCAATTTCTCACAAGGATTATCCAAATCCCAAGTGCTCAAAAGCCACACGTGACTAGTGGCGACCATATCAGACAGTGTCGATACAGGACATTTCTGTCACCATAGAAAGTTCTATTAGATAGCACTGTCCTAAACTATTCTATGTGGGACTTGATGAAACCTCCATAACACTGTCTAGACCTTCCCTTTCTGCAGACCTGCGCTCTCTCCCTGGGAGCTGGCCTCTGGGTGAATTTAATGTACTTTCCAACCTGTTTAATCTCCATGGGCTAACTCCCCTAATTGTCTTAAGGAAAGATTACTTAACGGTTTCAGTCAACAGTAATGATAACGATAGCTAACATTTACTCAATAGTATTATAATTATACCAGGTATACTTCCAAGCACTTGACATATCGTGTACTCAATCCTTACAACCTATTTTACAGAAGGGGAAACTGAGGGATTGAGCGGTTAATTCTTTGTCCAAAGTCATACTGCTGGCAGGCAGCAGAACCAGTATTTGAACCAAGGCAGTTTGACTCCAGAGACATTTAAGTTACTGAGTGTTTTAAGGGACTCTGAGATAAAGAAATAAAAGACAGAGTTTATGTACTTTGAGACCTTGCAATTTAACCCAGGAGACTAACAAAATGAGGTGAATAGTAAACTATTCAAAAAGCTGATAGCTACCATGAGGCTTTGGCCCCATAGTAAAGCGCCTTTTCCACTCATATAGAACAGCCTTGTTAAATTACAGGCTTTTGCATGAAGGCTTGTTAAGTGGTAACCCTACCTGCTTAACCTGCAATGAATGTCAGAGCAGATACAAATAACTACCATCCTTGAGTTTTCTATGTAAACACACCTCCCTGCGAAGAAACGTCAAGGTCAGAGCTCATCTTCTATGAGAAAACTCCACTGTGACTGCCAAAAGAGACTACAGTCGCTTCACCGTAGGACGGGTTGAGACATCATGGGGCAGGAAGCACACTAACTGGGAAATCAAAACACCTATATTCCCACACTGGCTATGCCACTGGTTAACAAGCATCACCAACTGGGGTGGGTCCATGCTTCTTTCTAGATCTTAGTTGGCCTATCAGTAAAATGAGAGAGAAGTAGACTTCTCTCAGAAGTAGAGAGAAGTAGGTCAGAGATTTCCAAGTTTGGGTATCTGACCTTCCAGGCGGTCATTACGGCAGGATATCTGCCCATCATTTGTAGATTTTCCTTTCCCACCTCCATTTTCACACTGTCCTTTTTCCCACTTGACAAAAGAGAGACAGACCTCTTGGCCACCCTTAATTTTACTATGGAGCATTGTCTCAGGGAGTAACACCCTCTGGAGTACAAAACAACAAAGGGAAGATTCAAGAACATGGAACTCCTGAAGGAGAGTCCTTGTAGAACAAACCCAAGAGTGCTGGGGTAAGAAATATTGATGAGGCAGGGCCTTTATTTCATCCAGGTGACAAACCATGGCAAGACTCTGTGCCTTATCGACCTCTCTTCACGTTAGAATTTCAGTTCGGTGGTACCTGTCACAGGAGAATATAATCAAATCAAACTCTTTTAACCAGAAAGTCAACCTTAGCTGGCTGATTGGTTTGACAGTGAGGGCTGGTTTCACAGCTGAGGTTATATGGTGGACACTTTCCATAAACTGAATGAGCTAACTGATCATTTCCAAGGTCGTGATGAAAATATACATAAAGTATGTAATAAATATACAAAACTGTGAAAACTACATCCTTTAAAACCATTTAAAGTCATGAGTTATATATGTAAAAATAATGACATGTGAACGGTTATATAGTTTTTCAAAATACTTTTATCATTTTAGGGGGAGTACAAGCTCTATTAGTCTGGGTTTCTCTAGTATTCTAAAAGCACTTCTTACTCGTTCCTTTTAATCCCTGAGCCAAACCTCGCCTCATTTTAAGTCTCCAACATTTGCATCACTGGATTCTGCAAATTTCCTTGAAACGTGTAACATCCTACCTTTCAACTTCTTAACTACGAATCAAGAAGAATCTACTACTTCATCTCTCTCCTGGCTCATGAATGCTGATCGGTAGTAATTTGATGTTGTCTTTCCCATGTGGACTTGATTAGGGAGAGACTGTTTTCTTTTAAAAATCAAATTTTGCACTGGTGCGAACACAGCCACTTTGTTCCTGAAATTAGCTACAAAATGCAAAACAACTGCTAAAGCTCTTCCCGTGAAACAGCTGGTTGATAAATGTTAATAATCTCTAGAGAATAGTAGTGATAGTCAGCACCAGGTATGCTTCCAGAAGTATTTTTTGTGTCTTTAGTGGAGGGAAAGCATGGGAGAAATTCATGGTTAGGAGAGATACCGGTATCTTTTGTTTCCTAGATGATAAGAATGAATAGGGTTTGCTTGTCAATGCCTTTTAATTTTGGTGACTTCATGATCTGTGTATTCAGTTTATAGACAAAAACAATGGAAGAGGTGAACAAAAGGATCGAATGGAGCAGACATGATAAGTAGGAAGACGCTTTCCAATCACATATTCAGGAAACGTATATTGAAAGCCTAATACGTGCCAGGCCACGGGTTAAGCACCGGAGATAGAAAGGGCTGAATGAGATGCAGCCTCGGCCCTCTACAAGCTCACAGCTCAATATGAGATGAGGTCGGAAACAAAACTGTCAACTTTTGTTTATCTCACTTTTATGACGATGATGCCATAAGAGCGGAATGCTATCAGAACACAGAGAAAGGACATCTGGGGGGATTCTTGGGTCATTCTTGGGTCATTATTTTTGGACAAAATAAGGCCTGTGCTACGACTGGAAGACTGAACAAGAGGTAGAGGGAAAGGACATGGTACACAGAGAAATAGCAGGTGCAAAGGCAAGACTGTCAAAGCATATGGCCCATTCACAGTTGGAATGGAGGTGTGCGTGCACGTGTGTGTGTGTGTGTGTGTGTGCGCGCACACACACACGCGCCCGCACACAAGAACAGCAGAGCAGGGGCTTACGGTGGTGAGAAATGAGGCAGGTAAGAATTAAGAATTTGAGAATTACCCTGAACAAATGAGTCTACACTGAGCAAAAGCTATATGCTAGGTACGCGCCAGGATGCTAGGAGTGAAGGGGTGGATGTGAGGATGGGCAGGACGTATTCTTTGAAGGGATCACAGACCAGTTCATCACACTACCAATATTCACCCACATAGGGTTCCAGAGAACTTTCAGTCAGCCCTTCCCTTCAGATTCAGGCGATACAGTCCAATAATCCACTTGTTCCTCAGCCCACCGGGTGATGGGAATCGGGAACTGCCTATGTAATTTATTCAACGCATCCCCAGAGTCTTCATTCAAAAGCACAGGGCATTCATTTCACGCTAGGAGCCACATCACAAGGCCCCTCTCGTCATCAGCGCACTCCATCTTCTCCTCACCCCTTACTTCTCTCTCCCTCCCATATGACCTCTCGATTCTTTTAATTCCTTTGCTCCCACCCTCTGCCTTAGATCTGGCTTCCGGAATCAGTCACCAGTAGGTAGTCAGGATCAAGGATCATTGATCAGGGCTGAGCAGTCTGGCAAGGCTTGGAAGAACACCCAGGAACGTTCAGTACTATCGGGGAGCGTGAGGGTAAGAGTGTAGCCAGCAGTGGAGGACTTGACTTATGGGGTAGGAAGGTCTCAGCTGAAGCGAGTCTTTCAGGTTGAAGGATGTAATCAGGGTTGGGGGAAGGTTCCCTAAGGTCAAGAATGCAGGTGGGACCGGAGATGGGGTATGGGCAGGTCTGGGGGAAATCATCTGAGTTGTTGGGTGTTGTCAGAATCCAGGAATCCAATTTGAGCTAAGCAGAGTAGTTGTGCTTGGAATAATTACACTTTTCTTATTTCAAGCCCATTTTCTCTGCTTTAACAACACCATCAACCTTTCCCCTATGTAATGTCACAATCCTTGTCCAACCCATCCATATAGTCAGGACACACATACAGCAGGGGAAAACAAAAGAAGATGAAACCCAAACTCAGAATGTATTTTTCAACGTATATGTATTTTTCAATGAAAAACAAATTATGATAGCGGGAGGAAATGCATTTCAGTAACAGACTTCTGCATGGAACTCAGGAAGACACTGAAAAGCAGCCACTGAGGAAGTTGTACAAAAAAAAGGTTGAGGAAATCATCATTTCAGCCAAATAGAATCAAATACATGCCTTCACAGACTGGTGCAGGAGAAACCTTCATCTATATGATCCAGGGGCCTGGCAGCAATCAGCCAGGGTCCTCGCCCCAGCTCTGCCACCAGCTAGCTGAGAGTCTTCGGGAAAATTCTACTTCTCTCAGACCCTCAGTTTCACTGTCTATAAAATGAGCACGTTTGACTATGAAGACCAGAGTCAGAAGGGACTTCAGCATTTCTTTGTGGTATTTTGTTTTGTTTCAGAAGCAAGCTAAAATTGTCATGTCTTAAGATCCTGTGTCAGTTCACTGTGGGTTGTTTTAATGGAGCAATACCATCATCACTTCTCATTAAAATGGAAGCACGAATGGAGATGAACCCCAGCCACAAAAATTACCTACAGGCACTAATAGGATAAAGGAAGTTTGGGGAAATATTAATGGCACTGCACCTAATGATATGAATGCCTTTTAGTTAGAACTTAGTAGCTTCCTCCCAAAGAGCTCAAATGGTGTCACCTGACTTTAGCACGCTCGTCCTCACCATACTGCTGGGAAGTGAGGACGAAAATGATTCGCATCGTCCACTAGTACTGCGTGGAAGAGAAAGTTGAGGCCGTGTCTAGCTGACAGCAAACTTGGGAAGGAACGCATGTTTCACAGGTTCACAGACAAGAAGTGATGTCCCTGCTTTGGGGGGTAATTGTGGGAGGTTTTGTGTGTGTGTGTGTGTGTGTGTGTGTGTGTGTGTGTGTGTGTGTGCGCGCGCGCGTTCTACGGAGACACCAAGAGGGGAGGGGACAGTGAATAGTGGCAGGGATGCAGCAGACCTCAGGTCACCTGTCTCTCACGCATGTCCTTCCCACCTGATACTTCCGGTAAACTGTATGGAGTTTCCGGCAACAACACATCCCCAGCCATGCTTACAGAGTGTAAACATAAAAGTGACTCAGTCAACAGCCCCTGCTCTCCTCTTCCCTGAGTACAATTTAGAAGATGGGAAACACTGGTAGCTGAAGAGGCTAAAAGAGCTAGTAAGTGCTTCTAGGCTTTGGCCAAGGTTACTCTGGACAAGTGGGGACCCTCAGAAGAACCTGCAGGGCTCTTCCCAGGGACCCAAGTGTGCCTGCTTCCAGCTGAGAGGAAGCAAAACGAAACTGCCTGGGGACAAAAGCAGTCAAAAGGACCTTGCCCCTTCCCAAGCCCTAGGAAAATAGTTATCTACAACTATAGCTATCTATAGTGATTGCCAAGTGTGGTTGCCAATTTACCAAACACTAGTCTTAAAGGAATGGAATAATTATTACCCAAACTCTTGTTTTTTAAAAAAATAAGTGGTAAATTAGAACATCATTTCCTCAATAAAATGATTAGCATTAGAATAATCTTACAAGGTGAGACTCTTATCCTTCTGATAAGTAAAAGCCCTCTGGTCATAAACTTAGACATGGCATTTTTTTTCTACAGGGTGCCTTGAGAGAGAAAAAGACGGCTGCATTATGTGTCCTATGTAGATACCATATAGCTTAACTAACTAAAAAATTTGTAGCACCTTGTTTATAATGGACTCTTGAGTCTGCAGGCTTTACAGACCTTAACTTATTTCACCCTTAAAACAACCAGGTAGGGCTTCCCTGGTGGCGCAGTGGTTGAGAGTCCGCCTGCCGATGCAGGGGACACGGGTTCGTGCCCCGGTCCAGGAAGATCCCACGTGCCGCGGAGCGGCTGGGCCCGTGAGCCATGGCCGCTGAGCCTGTGCTCTGCAACGGGAGAGGCCACAACAGTGAGAGGCCCGCGTACAGCAAAAAAAAAAAAAAAAAAAAAAAAAACCAACCAGGTAACTAGGAACTATTTTTATGCCCATTTGACAGATGAAAAAACTGAGGCATAAAGCCATGGAGGAACTCACCTAAGGTCATATAGCTTGTAAGTGACAGAGGTAAGATTCAAACCCAAACAGGCTAGCTCCAGAGCCCAGGCCCTTAACCACTCTGTTTTTCTGACTATGGGTAAGGAAACTTACCAGGGGTGGGATTGTTTCTATTTTTTTGCTCTATTAGAGCACAGAGCCCAGCTCCATGGCTGAACATGGTAATTATGGCCAATGTAGCACTTTGAGCTCATCTAGCATAATTTCTCTCACCTTACTCATAGGGAAACTGAGACCCAAGACAAGTCCAAGATCAAACAATAAGAGGATGGCAGAGCCAGAAAGTGAAAGTATATGCCATGACCCATCATCGCCCCAGCCTGAATTTCTTCCTCTCCATCATGTCCTTAAAGCCGAACTTGCCCTCTATTGGGTTAACAGATCTAGATAATCACTGCATCATCAAGAGTCTGTGTTGCCCACACAGGGAGGGAGAAAGGCACATTTTCCCACATAATGGAAATATTTTTAAAGAAAAGGCTGACATACCAAGTAAATAGGCTCTAGAACTAATTTCCGTAATGCAGTCCTATTTTCCCACTGAACACATTTTTAAAATAGGAATATGTAATATTTGATTTTCTTGTCACACGATATTATGAAAAGTGTATCAAAATAAAGAGTCACAGGAAGGAAGCAAGGAAAATTAACAGAACTACAAAGAACATTTTAAAAAGTCACCCATGATCTTCCATCTCTTCAAGTCAAATGTTGAGTACTGTTATAATGTTGCTGTGCGACAAATATTTTAAATGTACAAAACTTCCAAAACCTCCCAAGAAAAAAAAAAAGCAAGCAGCAGAGCTTTTGCAATGTATGTGTCCCTCTGGAGGCGTGTACTAAATTAAACGGCCCAGCCCCGCTCCAGGAGAGATGACCCCTATATACCAAGGAAGTGGAGGTACCAACAGGAGGCTGAAAAGACTCCCCAAGAAGATGTCTCTGGGGTATAGAATGAATGTTGTGACACAGCCACAAAGGCAGCAACAGGCTCAGTAGGAGTGACAGTACGTATCCTCTGTTTTTTTAGGGTTCGAGTTATTTTCAATATTCAGATCTCGGGCTTCCCTGGTGGCACAGTGGTTGTGAGTCCGCCTGCCGACGCAGGGGACACAGGTTCGTGCCCCGGTCCGGGAGGATCCCACATGCCGCGGAGCAGCTGGGCCCGTGGACCGTGGCCGCTGAGCCTGTGCGTCCGGAGCCTGTGCTCCGCAACGGGAGAGGCCACAGCAGTGAGAGGCCCGCGTACAGCAAAAAAAAGAAAAAAAATTCAGATCTCCCCAGCACCACTGACCACTCTGCCCCATCCTTCCTCTCCCCCTAGAGGGTTAGCTCCTAGACTCTGCTCCTAATCTACTGATAACCCCATGGGTTCTTCTACGTTTTTTTTCATGTCCACTTTTTTCTTTTCTTTTTTTAATTGAAGTATAGTTGATTTACAATGTTGTTTTAGTTTCAGGTGTACTGCAAAGTGATTCAGATAGATATAGATGATATAGATGACGTATTCTTTTCAAAAATATTCGTTTCCATTATGATTTATCATAGGATAGAGGGTATTGAACATAGTTCTCTGTGCTATACAGTAGGACCCTGCTGTTTATCCTGTGGGTTCTTCTGAATACCCTGCCAGGACTGGGGGAACCAGCCTTAGTAACAAACTGTAAGATGCAAACCTTGCGCGTAGCTCCAGATGTGCAGCTCCGCAGATGGAACTCAGGGATTAAATTCATTTAATCAAATTTTGAAATTCAAAATTGGATAATTTTCAGTTAAGGCAAAGATTTGGCTGGCGTTCACTTAGTTGAATAAGCTCAGCGATGACCAAAATGACTTCTTATTGGCTTGGATGGCAGAGAGACTGGTGGTCCAAATGATGTATGAAAAATGTTAACATCAGCAAATTAGCTTACGGTAATAGTAATAGTAGTCAGGTACTAGTAGTACCTGATGGTAATAGTAGTCAGGTACATTGGGGGTGGGGGGTGAATTCTTGAACTCATATTGGAAATTTCTCAAGGAGGGTGAAATTAATATCTGTTTTCTTAACAGCTATTATTCAGATTTTGGCTATAAAACACATGTACCACATTTTGGTGATAAATCAAGTATATATACAACATACGCTATTCATTTGTGACTTCACTTTTGCAATCGAGCAGGACGCTATGGGGCTCCTAGACGCAGAAGTCTTTCTGTGCCCCCTGTTTCTTGTTTGTAGGGAACAGACCTTCAGCCTCCACGACCTTCCCAGAGTTCCAAAGGCCAGATTAAAGGAACCAGAGAAGCTCATCAGGAGACCACCTGAGGCCAGATTAAAGGAATGCAGGCCCTTCGCACACCCGGATCCTTATCAGCGACCCGGCCCTTGAACCACTGCTATACAACTCCTCACCAATTCCCCCCGGAGGTGGGACACACTGTTTTTGAGACACTAGCCCACTGTATCCCTCTTTGCCTAGCAAAGTAATAAAGCTATTCTTTTCTACTTCACCCAAAACTCTGTCTCTGTGGTTTGATCTGGCACCAGTGCACAGAGGCTGAGTTTTTGGCATCTCTTTCAAGTGTTGATGAGGGGAAACAAACATAATCTATATGATTTTATTAGTAACCCATAAGACCTTGGAAGATAGGAAAAAATCTTATCATATAATAATGAAAATAAAGCAATTTTATTGTTACAGATAAAATTAATAATTTTATTTATAAGACTCAATCTCTCTCTCTCTGCCTCCGGTTTTTACCTGTTCCCTAGTGAGGAACAAGAAGCAGAAACATTTCCACCTAGCTCACTGTGTGTCTCTGTGGTGGACTCTTTTACTTACACACCCCAAGCGTCCTTCATTAACCCCTTTCCCTTCTGCCCCTATACTCTCCCCTGCTGTGAATGTCTTCTGCTCTTGGCTTCAACTATCCCTATGCTAATGACCCTCAAATGGCCTTACTTTCTGTAGCAGACTAACTTGTCAACTAAGTCAGCAAATCAAATTTCTCATTCTCGTTACAGGTGAATAGGCACAGAGCAGATGCTCCATAAATATGTGCTGAATAAATAACTGAATGGGTCTATGCTATATAACAACGAGCTATAATCATAGGCTCCTCAGCTGGGGTCTCCAAATCATGTTGCATAAATGTGCAGGGAAGCACGCGGTTTGGAAATATGCCGAAGTTTATTACTGTTTTTCTAAAAGGCTCCGGGGAAATACTGTCATTCGAAAGGGCTCTGCTCTCTTACCAACATGCAGAAGGGTCAGGCTTGAAGGAGTATGCAAACACTAATATATATGATTGCAACATGTCCATCACACAAGGGGCCCAAACTTCTAGTCCGGAACCAAGAACTTCATTTTATTTGAGATGAATAAGTTCTAGCGATCTGCTTACAACATAGCACCTGTCGTTCACGACACCGTACTGTACACTTCAAAATTTGTTAAGAAGGTAGATGTCATGTTAAGTGTTCCTGCCACAGTTAATAAAAAACTTAGGTGAATGAGACGGCCAATCCATCTAGATGCACAGAAGGCAGGATAGAATGAGCATCAATGGAGCTTTGAGGTTTAAGTAAGGGCTGAAAGAAGAAATTGTACATGGATGCCTCATCCCGAGCATGCCTGCTGGCATCTTCCCTATGGGAGCTGTTCTCTCAGTGGATTCCTGTCTTTCATTTTCTGGCCACTGAGAAGTATATACAATTATCCTGGAGATGGCTGAAAAGAAGACAAAGTAATAACGATCAACTAATTGTTTTTAGAAGCAAGATGAGAACGAGGGTTTTTACACTCTTCCCTTTAAGTTGTATCCCTGGCTGTCTGTTGCCACTTACAGATTAATCAAACCTATACTGTCCTTCCACAGCAAGTTGGGAAATAAGTTTCTTCTTTTATGCTAATGATATGTTTTAACTATTTCTAACCAGGAACGATGCCAAGAGGAGCGAAGAGAGAAATGGCACTTGTATTTAACGGTGAAGGATCATTGGGAATTATATCAAAATGAAAATTGTACTCCCGAGAAGCCAGTGTGCCAATATTGAAGAAATCCATTTAGCAAGTCAGTCGATTTGGTGTCCTGGGATTTTATTTTACTGCTGAGTTGTCCTATCCAGAACACCAAGAGGCTATGCTGATCACAGCCACACTTTTCACAAGCGCCTCATTGGGTCTTTCTCGAGCTGGGGTGGACAGCAGCTGATACCTACCTTGAAAATTTCCTAACCCGAAGTATTTCCTTAGAAAGGACCTGGCACACGGTAACTCTTCTTACCGATTTTTCGTTAGAAACTTCTATGCTAAAGAAACTTCCTGGTATTGTCATAGATATCTGCAGTGGGAAGATGCCATCTGAAAATAACATTCAAACTTAGGGGGTCGTGCAGAGGTAGAGCTACAAGGGAAATCATCACCATTGTGGGAAACAACAGAGACATCTAACCATAATAGGAGACTGATTAAATGTGACAGTCGAGTCACACAATGAATATTATGCAGACATAAAAATAATGATGTAAAAGAATAATGACACGGGAAAATATTCATGATTTACTATTAAGTGGGGAAAAAGCAGGATATCCATCTCAGTGGGGATAAATATCCTGCCTAGAGTAATATAACTACCGTGGAAAATACCAGGAAAAGAACCAAGACTCGCCCAACCCCAAACCATGTTCATGCCCCTATGTTACATTAAACCCCAAAATTCAAGGTGGGAATCCCCAAATAAATTACAACCTCCACCAGTCTTGACTTAAATGAAGCCTTGGCACAGATTTCTAAGCAGAGTTTGTAAAAAACTTCGTAAAAATTGTTTTTGGCATCTTAAAAGAATCTATCTAGACAGTATGTGTCCAAGCCTGGAGACTTCCTAATTTGAGAAATTACAGGTTTCCCTTTATCTCTCCAGAAATGCAGTGTATGGTACCTTTAGAGTGAGCCTTTTTGATATTACGAAGAGCCCTGGATTGAGTCTCGCTCCTGGATTCTAGGCTGGGATCTGTATGTACGGCGTGACCACGTGCAGGTCTCTTAAGCACTGGGAGCCTTAATTCTTTATCTCTGAAGGGTAAGGTTTGGATTGGATATTCTCTCAACTCTTTCAGCTTTCTGAGTAAAGACGGAAAAACACAGGATTTAGACTCAGGCGGACTTGGCTTTGAATCCTCACCAGCACCTCCACTAGGCTACATGGCACCTCTGTGATTGAGAAAAGCTCAAGGTGGACAGAGCTCTGGGAGGAACAGTGTCTCTGCACAGACTGGACTCTAGTCCCATTAGCTCCCTCCTGCAAGCCTTTGAAATGGAGACTCCAGGCCCAGTACAAGCCCATAGGTACTGAAGCTGGGAGTCAAACCATCTGTAGGAAAGGATAATGGGGCTGGCTCATAATTTAATAGTCAACACACACTCACCTGTTGGTGCCTTTTCACAGTCTTATGGCTGTCATTGCTAATGAACTGCTACTACCTAAGGTTCCTGGAAGGATCAAAAATAGAGTATTCACTTTCCCTCAACTTTGGTATACTTAGAAGACAAGTTCCGCTCAAGGAATGAAACTGAATCGGTTATTATTGCTCTCACAGCCTACGTGGCTACTGTGTGTCTGGTACTATACATGTGTCTTACAAGAGATAGAGAAGCATTCTGGCCAGGAGCCTTTTCTTCCAGGCTTGGCTCACTGTGTGACCCTGGGCAAGCCACTGACCCTCTCTGGACCTCACTCCCTCCTGTAAATCATTCAGGGATGGGCTCGAACATCTCTAAGGGTCCTACTGGTTCTGGTCTTTATGACTCCATAGCTCCCAGAGATATATAGATATACAGATCTATGCATAGATATAGACATAGAGATCCCAGAGTCCAGTGGAGAGTAGAAGCAAAAGTAGCAAAATCAACAACCATGGAGACGGCTTCTCGATCACAACTTGCTTCTTTAATGATAATGATTAAAAAAAGGTGTGTGTGGGGGAGTATTTGGGAAAGTATTTCAAGTACCTATAAATGCCCGTTGAACAGTCTTAACACAACTTGTATTACCAGTGACCTTCAAGAACATTGTAAAGCAGCCTTCTCCTAAATGTCACTAGAAAATAAACACATTTCTGCTTTCAACCTCTCTCTAACCTCTGGACTAGGTAGTTCTAAAAGTCCCTTTTTGTACCAGCTTGCAATTCCCATCCACAATGTATGAGAGTACCTGTTGCCCCACGTTGTCATACTTTAAAATTTTCACCATTCTGATAGGTGGGAAATGGCATCTTGGTGCTGCTTTGATTTGCATTTCTCTCATTATGAGTGAGCCAGAACATTTTTCCTATGGTTAAGGGCCATCTTTAGATGAGATTTTGGTAAGCTGTCTGTTCACGTCTTTCTTCCCATTTTTCTGTAAGGTTTATAGTCATTTAATTCTCAAGTTAACAGTTCTTTATATATTAAGTATATTAGACCTTTGTGGTAGAGTGCAAATATTTTCTTCATATTTTGTCAGTTGTCTTTTGACTTTGTTTATGGTGTTTCATAGTACAATTGCTTTTAGTTTCATACAGTCATACTTATCAGTCTTTCATGTATTTACTTTTGCATCTGGACTTTGAGTGATGGTTAGAAAGCATTTCGCTACAACAAGGTTTAAGGGGTAGGCACCACATTTTTTCTAGCATTTATATGCTTTCATTTTTTATATTTCTTTGCCTGTACCATTTGGGGTTTATTCTTTTATACAGTGTGAGATAGAAGCTTAATTAAATGATTATAGTAATGGCGTACAATGCATACAATAAAATAGATATCCTTGAGTACATACTGATATAAATAAATAAGTAAATAAAGAAATGATGGAAGAGGGCAGATCCTCTTTACAGTAGAATTAATAAAAAGAGAAGGAATGATATAAGTAGAACATGATCATTGGGAAAACGCCACAAAAATAATTGTTGCAGTCAAGAAATATTGATGGGTGGTAAAATTAGTGAACAAACACATGGTGAAAAACCACATATTTCCCCACAAGATACTCATTAGTATCAAGAGAAAATTAGTTTCTTTACAGTGGAATGACCTCGTGTCCCTGTATCAGCCAAGCGATCAAAGTTAACATGACCAGTAAGGAGACAGACTGACATCATGTACCTCTTGATAAGATGCATTGGAAAGGTCACGATATTGCTTCTGTGTTATTCCTGCCAAAAATTCATACTCTGAGTTTAATTATGAGGCAGCTTAAGACAAAACCATATTGAGGAACATTCTGCAAAAAAACTAACCAGCGGGCTTCCCTGGTGGCGCAGTGGTTGAGAGTCCGCCTGCCGATGCAGGGGATATGGGTTCGTGCTCCGGTCCGGGAAGATCCCACATGCCGCGGAGCGGCTGGGCCCCTGAGCCATGGCCGCTGAGCCTGCACGTCCGGAGCCTGAGCTCCGCAACGGGAGAGGCCACAACAGTGAGAGGCCCGTGTACCGCAAAAAAAAAAAAAAAAAAAAAAAAACACTAACCAGTACTCATCAAAAGTGTCAAGGTCATGAAAGACAAGAAAAGACTGAGGACTGTCACAGACTAGAAGAGACTAAGGTAACAGGGCCACTAAATGCTATGTGACATCCTGGATGGGATCCTTGACCAGCAAAGGGACAACTGTAGAATAACTGGTGAAATCCGAATAAAATCTACAGTTTAGCTACTAGTATTATATCAATGTTTGTCTCCTCACTTCAATAATTATGCTATGGTAACACAAGAAGTTAAAGTTAGGGGAACCTCAGTGAAAGGTATATGGGAACTCTTTACTAATTTTTCCACTTTTCAGTAAGCCTAACATTTCAAAATAAAAAGTTTTATAAAGGCCCTCCTTGCCTTCTGATCAATTTCATCCAAAGTGAACAACTGAAGGAGTAAAGCAGCTTTCCTCATCTCTGCTTAATGAAAATGGGCCTCTAGGACAATAGGAAACTCAGGCTTAAAACTCCAGTTACTGGTTAACGACCATAGCTGAATACCGCCCCTTCTAGAAACTCTTCCCTGGCATGGCAACAAGCAAACAAGGAGGCATGGGAACCAGACAAACCAAATTCTCCCTCTGTTGCACATAGCTATATCATCTTGATTAATTAAGTGTCAATATCTCAGAGCCTTACTTTCTACAACTGTCAAATTAAGATAACTCCCACCTTGTCGTAAGTTGGAATAAAGATTAAATGGGATACTGTGTTGTCAAAAGGATTAAATGAGTTAAGGTTGTAAAAGAGTCTCTCACGGTGTTGGACACTGAGTAGATGCTTAGTAGGTAATAACTACTGCTTTCATTATTTTTATTATCATGCCAGTTGACCCAATCTTTCCTCTCAGGATCAATACATTTAAAATTATTGAAACTATTTCTAGTGATCAGAGACATCACGATTTTCCTCCTCCATCATACTGGAGACGACTGGATCCCTGAAGTAGGAAGCAGCCGCTCCAGTTTTGTTATTGTCTGTCTTAGTCTGCTTGGGCTGCTATAACAAAATATCATAGATGGTGGCTTAAGCAGTAAGACACCCCTTGTCCTAGAGGCCTGCAAGCCTGGGATGGAGGTGGTAGCATGATCAGATTCTCGTGAGAGCTCTCTTCCTAGCTTGCAGACAGCTGCCTTCTCACTCTGTCCTCACCTGGCAGAGAGAAAGAGAAAGCTCTGGTCTCTTCCTCTTCTTATATATAAGGACACTAATCCCATCAAGAGGGCTCCACCCTCATGATCTCATCTAATCATAATTACCTCCTAAAGTCTCCACCTCCAAATACCATCATTTCAGGGATTAAGGCTTCAACAAATAACTTTTGGGGGAACATAAACATTCAATAATATATAGCACTGCTGTACCTTTTTACATTTCAAATACCATTTTCCTCGGTAGATTTGAGAAAGTGAAAACATTTTAAACACGTAATTCTTTGACTAGAAAAGATGACATTATTTTCTCTTGTGTTTTCCTAATTCATATAATGTGTATATACAGATATTATGAATTATACTGAATATAGTGTTTTTTTTCACTCAGCATTTGCATCAATATACTTACTGACTTATTTAGGAAACAGAGGAAATTTAGGGGTTTTAACCATGCTTAATATTTCATCAATGCTCACTACCCCTCTATTGCTGGGTATTCTATGGTTTGCTCTGCCATCATTCCTCTAAACAATGTTCTAATGGGCTGAAAGATGCATCAATAAGGATCCCCACGTTTGAGAACATTTCCCTGTATCAGTAAATATTCTTTCACAGTACACTTTTTAACAATTGCATTATATTTCATTATGTGTTCCATTTTCTCAACTAACTTCCTGTTACTGGACTAGAGGTTGTACTGACCATTTTGCTCTGAGAAATGACCCTGCAACAAAATTCCTTGAAAAAGTGGCCTTATGCACATCTTTGATCCTTTATTTCAAATGAACTAGAAGTGGAATTGAGGGATCAAAGGTTTCACGACTTTTTAAGGTTTTGATACATACTGCCAAGTTGTCCTCAGAAAAGCATATTATCTCAACCCCGAGAAGGCTATGAAAGTACCCACTTCCATCTACCCTTACCAATGTCATCACGCTTTGAAAAATCTCTTATTTTAATACGTACAAAATATTTCACTTTTGTTAACTTTTTTCTTTTACGACAGCTAAACATTTTAGTCTCATTTAAAATGTGAATTACTTAAATTCGTGAAGGGGTTTAAAAAATACCATTTAAGTGATGATGAGGAAGTTTGGTGTTTCATATTTTGATAACAAGCAGTATGTGGAAAGGGTAGGAAAGGTACTATTATCCCTATCTCTATTTTGGTAAATGAGGAAGTTGTTCAGAAATTCAAAGTGATTTTGCCAAGGTCGGTGAAAGATCACGACTCCCAGCGTTTTTCCCAGTCCCTTTCCAGCCTGAAGTTGCTAAGTAAACACGGAGTGGGTAAGGAATCTAAGCTTTTCCAAATGCAAATAGAAAGATGACACATAAAATACAGTGATGGGAGTCAGATCAGCCCTCTCCTCTCCCCTTTCCCCTCTGAGCATTAACTTGGCAAAAGAAAGCAAAGGCAGGAGGCAAGTGAGGCAGCTGGGCCCGCGAGGTCTCCCAAGCATAACTAGAACATATTTTATTTGCTTCAGCATTTGGCTCCAGAACAGTACTTGGGATGACAGTCTGCGAGGTGCCTCGGGGCCAATCACATGGCTTCCCTACCGATGTCCTATCTAGGTTGCTGGAGCCTCCCTGGTCCCAGCATGTCTCCGGTTGGCCTTCTGCATGGAGATCCAGAAAGAAATGGGCCACTCAAGGGACCGTTACTCTCTCCCACGCCACACAAATATGCTCCTTTCTTAATTTTCGTTTCTGTGTTTTTAAGAAAGATGCAAATGCACCACTTCTTTTCAAGCAGTCATATTTTATTTGACGTCCTTTCCAAAATATTCATTTCCTTCCCTCACAACAAAAATTCAAAGCTGACCTCTGTGGTGAATAATTCAGCATTCTTTTCAGTGACGTAATCTTAAGTAACTACTCATTTTACTCTAGAAGATAGATGATAGATTTTTACATATGCAGAATCTATATTATATGTACTGCATATGTGTTTATATATAATATATATGTCATACACACATATTTATGTCCTATATATACGTACATACATATACACACACACACACAATAAATGACCTTTTGGATGTATGAATGAAGGCACTAATGTGGGTCGAGAAGTAGGGAAGAAGGAACGAGCATTCATTCAGAGACTACTATATGTTAGGTATTATAATTGTATTATCTCATTTAACCTTCCAAGTAACCCTGTAAATGGGACAAGATGATGCTGGGCTGGTCTCTCAGACCAACTGGACATTTTCATACCTCAGGTTCCCCCCAGACATACGAAAGGTTTTCGGTATATCTGCATCAAGTGATTTCACTTTGGGCTGTGTTAATTCAGCATGGTTTAAAGTAGAGACAACTAGACAGAACTCCTTACAAAAATCAAGGCCCAAGATCATGTTTTGTTGTGCAGATCAGTGAATGAAGCCCTTTACAAAACGGAGGCCCCCAAGGTATGTCCCCAACTCTTAAATCTTCCAGATGGTATCAAATGTCTCTCGTAAAGCTGTACCACAGTAAATCCACTCTGGAGTATCTTTTTTAGTGGAGATGAATAAATCAAACTCATTAAAAGGCATGCCCTCAACTCTATCAAATGTCTCAAGTAATTCAGCATTGGAATTACCAGCACAGCCAGGCCAGGGAAGTTTGCAGTGAAGACAAGTAGATCAAATCCCTTAGAAAACTGAGGCCTGAGGTGTCATCTCGACTTTTCAGCTGGGGGCCTTGGAAGGTCACTTGCTCTCATCTGCCATGAAGCCCTAGATGACAAATGATTTTTGCACTTGCTTACCTTAGGAAGCTGCCAAAAGTAACTCCCAAAATCTGTTCAGGACTAAAAATTTTCCCAGCTGTGATTCCTAAAGGGAAGCAATCCTTCCACAGTGGCCACTATGATGCAGCTGAGGAGACTTTGTCCAGGCCCCAGACCACGTACCTGTGGTGGCCAAGCTCGAGTAGGGAGAAGGTTGGCCTGGGCCTCCAAAGCCCAAGGGACTCCATTTTCCGTCATTCAGGAAATCTTCCTCTCTTTATTCACTAATTATTTTTAAGTTTTTAAAAAGCTTTGTTGAGCTATAATCTACATAAAACTCACCCTTTAAAGTGAACAATTCAATGGTTTTTAATACATTCACAGAATTGTCCAACCATTAGTACAATTAGTTTGAGAACAGTTTTCATCACCCCAAAATGAAATCCCATATCCTTTAGCAGTTAATCCCACTCATCTCCTCCCCAAATATATTTTCTATCTCTATAGATTTGCCTATTCTGCACATTTCATATAAATGGAATCATACAATTTTTTTAATGTTGCTGTGAAATGTAGCGATTTTCGCTTCTTATAAAGAAGGAAATGGGGGCTCAGAAATTAAATAATTTGCCCATGGTCACACAAGTAGAAAGTGTCAAGCCAGGAAACAAACCAAGGTGTGCCTGGATCTAAAGGCAATGCTGTTTTTATCTTTCCATCTTATACCTTCTAGAAGACCTGGTTCTAGCCCTGCCTTGGCCATTATTTTGCTTCGTGAAATGGAATGATTCAACACATACTTTGGAATTTGGCAGGAAAGGCTTGCTGATGATCTGTCTGTAGGTATTCAGAGACAGAGAGCTCCTAGCTCGAGGAACAGGGACGAAGAAGGTTCCATTGGCTGACATGGGTAAAAAGTGGAGAGAAAGGTAAAAAGTGGAGAGAAAGGTATGTCAAACTAATAAAACCAAATACTCACATTCTGAAGATCTCCAGAGTGTAACAGACATAGACTAAAACATGGTGAAGAAGAGAGAAAGGAGGATAGAGATGAAGAGCAGAACGAGCTTCTGCATCACAGGCATCTCCAAGGAAAAACCAGAAGGACTGGAAGACAACAATGGTTAAAAACATAACTGAAGATAACCCTCCTAAGCTGAAGAAAAAGCTGAGTCTACTGATAAAACGGGTTCCTCACATTCCAGGCAAAACCAGTGAAAAGAGATCCACACTTGGATAAATAGGGTGTATGTCTTATGTAAGTAAAATCCCACAAGAATCCAGTCTAGAAAAAAAAGAGGTCAATTACAAAACAACTATCAGTCTGGCCTTCTCTGGGGATGTGTGGGTTTCTTCCTTCCGATATTTAGTACTGCAGAATCTTTCTAGGAAAAACTAACACCTTAAGGGTCCAAAAGTTGTGGAATAAAAGGACAAGCAACCATTGTTACCATCCTTGAAAACTACAATATGATGTTTAACCCGTAGAGGCACTACAAGAGTAATGGAAAAACCATCAAACTCGATGCCCTACGATCTGCTGGTGGTGTGGACATATGAAACCACTTAACTTCTTTAAGCCTTGGTTCCTTCCTATTTAATATCAGGATAATTTTAATACCTTCTCATAGCTTTGTAAGAAGGATAAAACATGATGGTTTTTACTTAGAATTACCAGTTCACCAGTAGAATCAGCCTAATGGTTTTCACTTTCCTTTCTTAAAGTGGGTCTGCTCTGTCCTCCCCTTCTCAGGAGAGATTTGTCGTTGAGACAGCATGACCCACGGAGACATAAACATTCCCTTTCTCCTTTTCTCAGTGTGGCAACAACACAGCTACAAGCATCTCTCTTTTGCCCAGGGAGTAGCAACTCTCTTGACAATCTAGGTGCTCCAAGCTTTGGTCCCATCTTCTTTAGTGAATCATATCACCCCCTCTCCCTAGAGTGGAGCGGATGCGTCTTCCTTTATGTTACTGATGGCTACTCTATCTTCCTTCACCTCTTCTGTATTACGGGGCCTGGTTCATGCCTGCCTTACTACCCTCATTAGATGGAGCTGACTTAGCATTGAGGAAGAGAGCAATGTTAAGCTTAAATTCCACCTTTTGTATTTTTTCCCCAAGGACTGCCACCACCATTGAAATTCTACAATTCAAATTTTCTAAACTATGGTATAAATAATGTGATTGATATTCAAGTCATATTCTTTAATTTCTATACTTCACGATTTGGTCCTGTTCTATTTGCTATTTTAGGTATATATGAGTGTATCCCAAAATCCATTTTAATTCCCTTGGTGGTTAGGAATATGGCAATATGATGTCCATAAAGAGCTTATAATAACATGAGAAAATGTTTATGGTAAAGTGAAATTAAAACAAATCAAGATATAATATTGCATTTTATATATGATCTCAACTAGAAAAAATATATAGAGGGATGAGTGGAAAACTATGTTAAAAGGTTGGTAGTGATTATGAGTGGGTGATGGGATTGCGGTTAAAATGCGTACATAGGTAAAAGAAATCAACAGTAATTGTAATTCCCATAATGACCAGGTATTGCTTTTATAAGTTAAAAAAAATTAAGATATACTTCAGGAGGTAAATATTTAGGCATCCATCTCCTAAATATTAGAATACTTCTAAAAGGTAAGTACTTATTTAAGGTTTTATTAATTTTATTAGAATTAAAGAGGTTTATTATATAATGATTACATATAAAATATATCAAATACACATCAAATATATCAATATAACCTAAAAAATAAGTGACACGGATTTCCCTGGCAGTCCAGTGGTTAAGAGTTCGCCTTCCAGTGAAGGGGGTACGGGTTTGATCCCTGGTCAGGGAGCTAAGATCCCGCATGCCTCACGGCCAAATAACCAAAACATAAAACAGAAGCAATGTTGTTACAAATTCAATAAAGATTTTAAAAATGGTCCACATCAAAAAAAGAAAAATCTTAAAAAAAAAAAGTGACACAAAATTGGCATACTTACAAGGAAAAGTCAATAAATCCACAATGACAGCAGAAGAGTTTTAACTAACATCTCTCAGAAAGTGACAAATCAATCAGGCAAAAAATTAATACAGTCATAGGAGATTCGAACTACATAATTAACAAGCTTGCTCTAATTGAACCGTATAGAGCCCTGCACTCAATGATTAGAGAATACACATTCCTTTCAAGCACACGCAGGACATTAAGGAAATCTGATCACATATTAGCCATAAGTAATTCTCAAAAATTCCAAAGAAATGCTTTAAAAAAAGAACACAAGCTCCTTCAGAAAGCCCAAGATCCAAAAACAAATGGTAACAAAGGAGGAGGGAGGGAGAGAGCCCTACTAGGCTGTGTGTTTGGAAACTGAAATAGCAATCTAAATAATTCATAGGTCAAAGAAAATATTGTAATGAGATTTAAAATATGTTGAACAGAGTAAGCATGGTATATACTTAAAAGGTGAATACTTAAAAAAAAAAAAAGAGCCGCCATATTAACTTTGCGTTCCATTGATCTGGATGATTGAGAACTGACTGTGTCAGGAGACACCAGTGACTGGTCTCTTTCATCTATGTTACCTTTCCTGCCTTGTATTCCTCCAAATACCAAGGAGGACCCTGTGATAAAGTTTCTGTAGAAAATATCACTTGGAATGTTTGAAGATTAATTGAGACATAGTGGAGATAATTGATGAAGAAGACGGGAGATTTCCAAGGCAGGGATGAGACAGGAGCAAGAGGAGGAATAGGAAGAAGAACAATGAATTAGTCTTGGTACGAAAGGAAAGACCTTTTTCTCTAAGATTGGACAGAAGGGAAAAAAAATGATGGATGTGAAAAAAAGACAGAAAAAAACCTAACAAGTTATATAAAAAGGATAATGACCAAACTTTGGTTACATGGCAACCCTGGGTTCTGAAGTCATTCCCTAAAACAGTGTACTGAAAGTCTACTTTCCATACATTTTTTGCTGCATTCTTTTTTGGAGCACACAATACACAACCATTTAAAAACTGATTGTCCTAAATCTAGCTAAAGTTTAAACTCATCACATTCCAAAATTTCCCCTTCTGTCTGCCTCTACTCTGTCAAGTACCTTTTCTCTTTCTTTATATACTCTTTATCCAAACCAGTTCTTATGATTTCCTTCCCTGTCGTCGTTTTCTATAAATCGTTAATTGTATGAGCATTTGTAATTCATGCACTGCTGATGGTGACTTTCTAGCGGAAGTGAAACATGTCCGACCACATTCAACCACCCAAGGTAATCTCTACCAAGGCCGGCAACCCAAAGATGCTACTTGATCAGGGAGAACAATTCCCATGCCAGCCACATGAGGGAGCATCTGCAATGGTCTTAGAAGGCACATACATGTGGAACATATATGAAAATCACCAAAGCAAGCAAGCTTGGACTTCCTTCCTTCGAAATAAATGGCACAGCTTCCAATGGAACACCTGCCAAGCTCTCCAGTGACAGTGTTTATCAGTTCTAAGTCAGGCATTATTCCAAGCACTTCAAATGTATTAAATCATTCTCTCTTCGCAAAACCGACAAGAGACTGCCATTATAATTACCCTCACTCTACAGATGAAGAAACAGGGGCAGCACCGATTTACAATATACATAGAATAGAGCATAAAAGCAAATTATTCTGGAATCAAAATAAAGGATTGGCGTATTACCTATAATAACTTTCTAAAGCCCTCTGGCCTAAATCAGGAATCATCAATCTTTCTCTACAAAAGGCCAGACAGTAAATATTTTAGGCATGGTGGGGGCCATATAGTCTTTGTTGCAACCACCCAACTCACCCATAGTATGAGCACGAAAAGAGCCATGAGCAATACAGAAACAAGTAAGTGTGGCCGTACTCCAAATTTTACTAATGGACAATGAAATTTAAATTTCATATAATTTTCACATATCACAGAACATCATTCTTCTTTATACGTTTTTCAATCATTTACAAATGTAAAAAGCGGGACTTCCCTGGTGGCACAGTGGTTAAGAATCCGCCTGCCAACGCAGGGGACACGGGTTCGAGCCCTGGTCTGGGAAGATCCCATGCGTGGGATCTCCCATGTGTGGAGCAACTAAGCCCGTGCGCCACAACTACTGAGCCTGAGCTCTAGAGCCTACGAGCCACAACTACTGAAGCCCGCACACCTAGAGCCTGTGCTCCGCAACAAGAGAAGCCACTGCGATGAGAAGCCCGCGTACCACAATGAAGGGTAGCCCCCGCTTGCCGCAACTAGAGAAAGCCCGCGCACCGCAACAAAGACCCAACACATCCAAAAATAAATAAATAAATTTATTTATTTAAAAATAATGTAAAAAGCATTCTTAGCTTATGGGAATTGTTCTCCCTGATCAAGTAGCATGTTTGAGCCATATAAAAACAGGAGGCAGGCTGGATTTGGCCCGTCAGCTGGAATTTGTTAACCCTTGGTCTAAATCAGTAACACATCTGATAACAAATGCACTGCACCATAATCACAAGGATAAATTAGATTTCAAGTGTAAATTGTAAGAAAAAAAGGCATAAAAGAACGTCAAGAGGAAGACAGGGAGAAAGGGAAAGAAAGAAGAAGATGGGGGAGGGAGAAGGAAGAAGGAAGGACGGAGGAGAGAAACCACTTTGACAGTTATGTTTCTAAGCCATTATATTTCTAAGACTGTATTTAAGTAACCATGAATGTGTGCAAGATTAATTCCTTCTCAAGGATGTTCATACCTACATGATTTATAATTACAAAAAAACGAACAAAACCCAGATAAATAGCCCGAGGAGAGGAGTTAAATAAATACAGTAAATCAATGGAATAATAACTACGTTGAACGCCATGTTGTCAGAGTATCGATGGCATCTGATCATAAGGAACTCTGAAGAGTTTCTAAATGTTTACACTGATTTTAAACATTTGGGGCTTAGGAACATGAAGAAAAAAATATTTTGTTTTCCCTGATGGGCTCATTCTCCTATCCATGGTGACATCAGCGAACCCACAGAAGACCGTCATACAGCCATGCCACTAGGAAAGCAGTACTCAGTGAAATCCAAACATAGTGCCCCAAACATCATTTTGGTGAGAAGTTTCTCTAGAAGCCACTTTTTTTCTTTCTTTTTTTCTTACTTTTTCTTTTGGCAGCTCTGTGCGGCTTGCAGGATCTTAGTTCCTGGACCAGGGATTGAACCCGGCCCGCCACGCCACGCCCCACCCCCACCCCGCAGTGAAGGCCTGGAGTCCTAACCACTGGACTGCCAGGGGATTCCCTGGAGGCCACTGTTTAAAGACTGTTGCAAAGTAAATAATTTGAATATTTCATCCACGTTATAATCTTATGGGGATATTTTCAGGTCACAGAACATCCAAAAACTGGGCGGGAAAAAGGTCAGATCAATCCCGTCAAAAGCTTTCCCAAATTATTAATGACACATTCCCAGTCAACTCCATTGACGCTTCACACCAGGAAACTCACAGCACTGAATACCTGCCTTACAGACTCCTTGAAATAAGGCAGAGCCACAAATAAATGAACAAAAGGTATTAAAAGCAACCAGGAGATAGAGTATTAAGGAATGAATAGTGTCCTCAAGATACCACTGGTCAAAGATAAAGCTGTATTGAAGCAAATTGTCAGCCTGATATGAAACATTGACAAAGTACTAAGCCCTGAAGTTTGGGATCCTTATCTAACCTCAAGCTTTGGACTCCAAGACCTCTCACCCATGACTCACTTCTCTACAACTCACAGGGCTGCAAAGAAGTGCCATAAACCTTCTCATTGGCCTCATGCACCAACCCGAGGCTAGAAAATGTCAATGATTCTTCCATCCCATACCCGTCATCCTTGGTCATTAATCAAAATGTAAGCCCCTTCCTCACCTACAGTCTCATTCTCGCCTCCCTGTGCTGCCCTTGCCCATAAACCTTCCCATGTGTGCTCTGATTCCTCAAGACCACGGAAGAAGCAGCTTGACAGAATGCTTCTCCAACTCCTACCTTTACTGGAACCTAAGTATCTTCTGTCGACACTGCCTTCCCAGCAGGCTTTCAAGTGAAGACTGGTTACTCTTCCACCTACTCTTCATATCTCACGAAATAGGAATATTGGAGATCTGGCCCTGTTATTTACTAACCTGACACCATGTTCATCATTCCTGAATGCTCATATAAAAACCCCTGGTCTCTTGAAATGCTTGCCTCTTAGCTATCTACCTCTCTGTGCCGCGTAATAACTCTTCACATTCATGACCTACTCAGAACGATTTTAGTTCATGGACTATCACCTCCTTCTCTACCCCAAGTCCTGACATCATCCTCGAGAGACCTGCATTTCCGTCGCGTCTACCAGACTTCTGTCTTCACTTCCGTCCCTACCCTGCCTGGATCTGACGGTTACAAATCCAAGCTACTTGCCCTCCAGCCCCCTCAGATTCTTTCCACCACTGTCCTTCTGCCACCACCCCAAATTCCAATATTACAATCTACCCTTTCAGGTTCACCCAGCAAGAGAAAGAAATGCAAACCGGGCAGTTAAGCAACATTACAAACTCATGATCTCCAACCTTTGCTAGAGTCTCAGCAACAGCCCTTTATACTTTCAGTCCATAATCTACTCTCCTCAATGACCATGTTAATTAAGCCTTCACTACCTTGCTCAAAAGCCCCCGCCCCTTCCAATTTCAATCTTTGCCTTGACCCCATTTCACTAACACAATTGAGGCTTTCAGCTATATTCTGCTTAACTTTCTCCATCTCCACCAAAGTATTTACAAGTCACATCCTTCCTGATTTTCTTCCCTCAAGAATGAGGACTGTGGCTTGGTCCACATCCCCTCCTGTCATCTCTTGGACACTGGCCCTCAGGTCACCTCCTAAATCTCAAACCATTCTCTCCATGCAGGCCCTTTCCTTTCAAAATATAGTTAAGCTAGAGTCTTTTCACGGCTTAAAATTTTAAAAGATACCCTCCTGTAAGGATGTGTCCCCAAGAAGCCACTCCCTTCTCCCCTCCCTGCCACATCAAAACCATTAGAAGTACCAAACTACTCACTAACGGTCTTCTTTTCCTTCACTTCCTACTGACGTCTCATTCATCTGCGTCTTGCCCTTCCCACTTCATAGAAGGGGCTCTTGGGAAGGTCAGCAATGACCTCCCAAATGCAAAAGCCTGGGGTTCTTTGTAGGCTTTATCTTTCTGGAAGTCTCTTGTACATCACACAGTGTTGAAACACTTGCTCCATCTTGAAATTTCCTCCTTTTTTGGCGTCCATGACAACGCATTCTGGTTCTGCTTGCACCTATCTGACTCATGGCCTCCTTGTAACGTCTGCCACAGGATTCAGGACTGGCCCCGACATGTGTAGACTCAATGGTACTCACTGGATTCCAATCCCTATTGCCCCAACTTCCCGGCCTTCACATCACTTCACCAGTGACATGTCCTTGTTATAACTGTCAGTGCGAGGTTAGATTTTTAGCAATGATATATATATTTTAAAAGATGATGACCTTATCATCATGTCACATTACATGATATAATTTTATTTATAAAAACATTAATATATTTACCCCTAAAGCAAGGAGAGCCATAGCGCGGGTTAGCAGAAAGGGTCTTGGTTTAATCATTTAAAAATGAGAATAGTAACATTACCCTCAAAATCTTATGACGATTAAATGAGATAAAGGGGCTGGAGACACCAGAACCATGCCCGGTACACAGCAAGTCACGTGATACACGTTTGCTGAACCCAAATCTAAAGTCATTGAGTGTCCTTGGCCATTAAACAATTGGTCAGTTGCAAAAACTCAAAGTTAGTCAAGACAAGTAAAGCATCAGCCCAACAAATTGTCTGGTACACTCAGATCGAGGCCAGAGGTTAGTATCCCCTGGCGTATGTACCCAAGCACGCACGTGATGACATGGCAGTCCACCGTCTCTGGTGGGAGGCCCAGTGCTGGCCTCCATTCCTCTCTCCATGATTCCTGCCAGCAGCATGATGAGTACCAGTAGCAGCAAAGAGTTGGGAGAGCTGGAGCCTGAGCTCCCGTGGCTGGCAGGCAAGGCAGGCACGGAACACATTTGCTGCTGTTCCAGCCAGCGTGCCGGCAACATACTCCTCCCCCAGCTGTGATCCGGCGCAGATTAGCAAACCCCTTTATAAAGGTATCAAACACCAACATCAAGAAAACCAGTGGCAGATGGACTGGAATTGGATTTCTGTAAGCAGTCATGTTGGCAGGACGCAGCCAGTCTTTGAGTGCCTCACGCACCACCCCCGACCCCCTCAAGATTGATGAGGTCACCATGGGACTTTGTGAATAGATGCAGGAGGTGAAACTGCCACATTTCTTTAGCTCCTCTTTTTTGGCTGTCAAGTGAAATTACCTAGTGTGGCTTTGGTAGGGCCCAAGGCAGTCACAAATTTAGCACACATTACACATATCCATTGCATCTCTTCTACCATGCCCCTTATTCAAAGTGGCATTTGATTGTATTGGGAAAGTATTTGTTCTTACGTAAGCTTCCTTAGACCATATAAAATATACTGTCACTACAATCTAACTGATACAGAGATGTTCACAGAATGTGATACTGATCTTTTTTATTTCAGGAGTGGCATTAATATATAACATTCTCCCATAATAGCATACAGCTTTTTTTTACATTTTCCTAAAAACATGTTTAAACACTTCCCTACATAGTCAATACACAATATGATGTAGGATACTTTTAGTCCAAAGGAATACAGCATGTCACATATTATCTTTCATGAGTCCTAAAGACGTATCTGTAAGACTTTAAGTGTCTCAAGCCATTCATCTGTCTAAATATAATCTCATTCACACTTTGTGGATTGCTGCATGGATTCAGTTTACATCCAGAGGAAGACACTAATGATGACATTTAAATCACAAGATACCAATTAACATCTGTGCTTCTTTTGTACCAACTACACAGATTCATTTCAAGTCAAGTTTTCACGCAATACTGACAAGCCAGAAACAGAGATACATCTTTAAACACGCGAAACAAAAGGCCAAGGGCGTTTTGTACCCTTTCTTTAATGTCACTGTAAATAAAGAGGCTGAGAAAAGCAGGCAGACAAGGAGTGAAAGGACAATGCAGGACTCAGAGAGGAAGAACTAAGGAACCAACATGCCTCTATTCTTCCAGGCCAGTCATTTCATCTCCAATTGTTGGAACAACATCAGGAAGTGTCACAACACAATACATGCAGACACATTTTCTCTGCAAATTGACTTGTTTCTGCATGCTTTCAAAAGAATGGACAAAAGGCAGACAATGACCATCACACAGAACCCCTCCGCCCAGAGGTCCTGGGTCTCTCCAATTTTATTTGACTGGGGTGAGCGGTTTAAGACACACACTGCTACCCAAATACATGATGCAAAGTTGAGATCACAGTGTATACAGAGCTATTTTTATCTGCATTATGGTATAGTTTCCACATCACTAAATAGCTTGAAAAACATAAATTTAATATGTATATATAAAACACCATTATATGGATATACAAAGTTAAAAATAGGGTTTTAAAAAAACAATTGTATTCAATTTACTTTTTTAAAATTTAATTTATTTTTCTATACAGCAGGTTCTTATTAGTCATCCAATTTATACACAGCAGTGTATACATGTCAATCCCAATCTCCCAATTCATCACACCACCACGACCACCCCCCCGCCACTTTCCCCCTTGGTGTCCATACGTTTGTTCTCTACAATCTGTGTCTCAATTTCTGCCGTGCAAACCGGTTCATCTGTACCATTTTTCTAGGTTCCACATATATGTGTTAATATGCGATATTTGTTTTTCTCTTTCTGACTTACTTCACTCTGTATGACAGTCTCTAGATCCATCCACGTCTTTACAAATGACCCAATTTCGTTCCTTTTTATGGCTGAGTAATAATCCATTGTATATATGTACCACATCTTCTTTATCCATTCGTCTGTCGATGGGCATTTAGGTTGCTTCCATGACGTGGCTACTGTAAATAGTGTTGCAATAAACACTGGGGTGCATGTGTCCTTTTGAATTATGCTTTTCTCTGGGTATATGCCCAGTAGTGGGGTTGCTGGGTCATATGGTAATTCACTTTTTAGTTTTTTAAGGAACCTCCATACTTTTCTCCATAGGGACTGTATCAATGTACATTCCCACCAACACTGCAAGAGGGTTCCCTTTTCTCCACACCCTCTCCAGCATTTGTTGTTGGTAGATTTTCTCATGATGCCCATTCTAACTGGTGTGAGGAGATACCTCATTGTCGTTTTGATTTGCATTTCTCTAATAATTAGTGATGTTGAGCAGCTTTCCATGGGCTTCTTGGCCATCTGTATGTCTTCTTTGGAGAAATGTCTATTTAGGTCTTCTGCCCATTTTTGGATTGGGTTGTTTGCTTTTTTGATATTGGGCTGCATGAGCTATTTATATATTTTAGAGATTAATCCTTTGTCCACTGATTTGTTTGCAAATACTTTCTCCCATTCTGAGGGTTGTCTTTTTGTCTTGCTTATGGTTTCCTTCGCTGTGCAAAAGCTTTTAAGATTCACTAGGCTCCATTTGTTTATTTTTGTTTGTATTTCCATTACTCTAGGAGGTGGATCAAAAAAGATCTTGCTGTGATTTATGTCAAAGAGTGTTCTTCCTATGTTTTCCTCTAAGACTTTTATAGTGTCTGGTCTTACATTTAGGTCTATAATCCAGTTTGAGTTTATTTTTCTGTATGGTGTTAGGGAGTGTTCTAATTTCATTCTTTTACATGTAGCTGTCCAGTTTTCCCAGCACCACCTACTGAAAAGACTCTCTTTTCTCCACTGTATATCCTTGCGTCCTTTGTCATAGATTAGTTGACCATAGGTGCGTGGGTTTATCTCTGAGCTTCCTATCCTGTTCCATTGATCTATATTTCTGTTTTTGCGCCAGTACCATATTGTCTTGATGACTGTAGCTTTGTAGTATAGTCTGAAGTCAGGGAGTCTGATTCCTACAGCTCCGTTTTTTCCCCTCAAGACTGCTTTGGCTATTCAGGATCTTTTGTGTATCCATACGAATTTTAAGAGTTTTTGTTCTAGTTCTATAAAAAATGCCACTGTTAATTTGATAGGGATTGCATTGAATCTGTAGATTGCTACGGGGAGTGTAGTCATTTTCACAATGTTGATTCCTCCAATCCAAGAACAGGGTATATCTCTCCATCTGTTGGTATCATCTTCAATTTCTTTCATCAGTATCTTATAGTTTTCTGCATACAGGACATATGTCTCCCTAGGTAGATTTAGCCCTAGGTATTTTATTCTTTTTGTTGCAACAGTAAATGGGAGTGTTTCCTTAATTTCTCTTTTACATTTTTCCTCATTAGTGTATAGGAATGCAAGAGATTTCTGTGCATTAATTTTGTACCCTGAAACTTTACCAAATTCAGTGATGAGCTCTAGTAGTTTTCTGGTGGCGTCTTTAGGATTCTCTATCTATAGTATCATATCATCTGCAAAGAGTGACCGTTTTACTTCCTCTTTTCCAATTTGTGTTCCTTTTATTTCTTTTTCTTCTCTGATTGCTGTGGTTAGGACTTCCAAAACTATGTTGAATAATAGTGGTGAAAGTGGACACACTTGTCTTATTCCTGGTCTTAGAGGAAATGCTTTCAGTGTTTCACCATTGAGAATGACGTTCGCTGTGGGTTTGTCGTATATGGCCTTTATTATGCTCAAGTAGGCTCCCTCTATGCCCACTTTCTGGAGAGATTTTATCATAAATGGGTGTGGACTTTTGCGAAAATCTTTTTCTCCATCTATTAAGATGATCATATGGTTTTTAATTCTTCAATCTGTTAATATGGTGTATCACACTGACTGATTTGCATATATTGAAGAATCCTTGCATCCCTGGGATAAATCCCACTTGATCATGGTGTATGATCCTTTTAATGTGTAGTTGGATTCTGTTTGCTAGTATTTTGTTGAGGATTTTTGCATCTATATTCATCAGTGATAATTGTCTGTAATATCCTTTTTTTGTAGTATCTTTCTCTGGTTTTGGTATCAGGGTGATGGTGGGCTCATATAACGAGTTTGGGAGTGTTCCTTCCTCTGCAGTTTTTTAGAAGTGTTTGAGAAGGATGGGTGTTAGCTCTTCTCTAAATGTTTGATAGACTTCATCTGTGAAGCCATCTGGTCCTGGACTTTTGTTTGTTGCAAGATGTTTAATCACAGTTTCAATTTCATTACTTGTGATTTGTCTGTTCATAGTTTCTATCTGTTCCTGGTTCAGTCTTGGCAGGGTATACCATTCTAAGAATTTGTCCATTTCTTCCAGGTCGTCCGTTTTATTGGCATAGAGTTGCTTGTAGTAGTCTCTTAGGATGCTTTGTATTTTGGCGGTGTCTGTTGTAACTTCTCCTTTTTCATTTCTAATTTTATTGATTTGAGTCCTCTCCCTCTTTTGCTTGATGAGTCTGGCTAACGGTTTATCAATTTTGTTTACCTTCTCAAAGAACCAGCTTTTAGTTCTATTGCTCTTTGCTATCGTTTTCTTCATTTCTTTTTCATTTAATTCTGCTCTGATCTTTATGATTTCTTTCCTTCTGCTAAATGTGGGTTTTGTTTGTTCTTCTTTCTCTAGTTCCTTTAGGTGTAAGGTTAGATGGTTTATTTGAGATTTTTCTTGTTTCTTGAGGTAGGCTTGTATTGCTATAAACTTCCCTCTTAGAACAGTTTTTGCTGCATCCCATAGGTTTTGGATCATCGTGTTTTCATTGTCATTTGTCTCTAGGTATTTTTTGATTTCCTCTTTGATTTCTTCAGTGATCTGTTGGTTATTTAGTAAAGTATTGTTTAGCCTCCATGTGTTTGTGTTTTTTATGGTTTTTTCCCTGTAATTTATATCTAATCTCATAGCGTTGTGGTCAGAAAAGATGCTTGATATGATTTCAATATTCTTAAATTTACTGAGGCCTGATTTGTAACCCAAGATCTTATCTATTCTGGAGAATGTTCCATGCGCACTTGAGAAGAAAGTGTAACGTGCTGTTTTTGCACGTAATGTCCTATTAATATCAATTAAATCTATCTTGTTTATTGTGTCATTTAAAGCTTGTGCTTCCTTATTAATTTTCTGTCTGGATGATCTGTCCATTGGTGTAAGTGAGGTGTTAAAGTCCCCCACTATTATTGTGTTACTGTCGATTTCCTCTTTTATAGCCGTTAGCAGTTGCCTTATGTATTGAGGTGCTCCTATGTTGGGTGCATATATATTTACCATTGTTATATCTTCTTCTTGGATTGATCCCATGATCATTATGTAGTTTCCTTCATTGTCTCTTGTAACATTCTTTAAAGTCTATTTTATCTGATACGAGTATTGCTACTCCAGCTTTCTTTTGATTTCCACTTGCATGGAATATCTTTTTCCATCCCCTCGCTTTCAGTCTGTATGTGTCCCTAGGTCTGAAGTGGGTCTCTTGTAGACACCATATATATGGGTCTTGTTTTTGTATCCATTCAGCGAGCCTGTGTCTTTTGGTTGGAGAATTCAATCCATTCACATTAAAGGTAATTATAGATATGTATGTTCCTATGCCCATTTTCTTAATTGTTTTGGGTTTGTTTTTGTAGGTCGTTTCCTTCTCTTGTGTTTCCCACTTAGAGAAGTTACTTTAGCATTTGTTGTAGAGCTGGTTTGGTGGTGCTGAATTCTCTTAGCTTTTGCTTGTCTGTAAAGCTTTTGATTTCTCCATCAAATCTGAATGAGATCCTTGCTGGGTAGAGTAATCT
This sequence comes from Phocoena phocoena, assembly GCF_963924675.1. Classification (NCBI taxonomy): domain Eukaryota; kingdom Metazoa; phylum Chordata; class Mammalia; order Artiodactyla; family Phocoenidae; genus Phocoena; species Phocoena phocoena. The sequence continues at coordinate 116,901,218 of NC_089240.1, forward strand.
TGGTTGCAGGTTCTTCCCTTTCATCACTTTAAGTATATCATGCCATTTCCTTCTGGCTTGTAGAGTTTCTGCTGAGAAATCAGCTGTTAACCTTATGGGAGTTCCCTCGAATGTTATTTGTTGTTGTTCCCTTGCTGCTTTCACTAATTTTTCTTTGTCTTTAATTTTGCCAATTTGATTACTATGTGTCTCGGCGTGTTTCTCCTTGGGTTTGTCCTGCCTGGGACTCTCTGTGCTTCCTGGACTTGGGTAGCTATTTCCTTTCCCATGTTAGGGAAATTTTCGACTATAATCTCTTCAAATATTTTCTCTGGTCCTTTCTCTCTCTCTTCTCCTTCTGGGACCACTTACAATGTGAATGTGGTTGCGTTTAATGTTGTCCCAGAGGTCCCTTAGGGTGTCTTCATTTCTTTTCATTCTTTTTTCTTTATTCTGTTCCACAGCAGTGAATTCCAGAATCCTGTCTTCCAGGTCACTTATGTGTTCTTCTGCCTCAGTTATTCTGCTATTGATTCCTTCTAGTGTATTTTTCATTTCAGTTACTGTATTGTTCATCTCTGTTTGTTTGTTCTTTAATTCTTCTAGATCTTTGTTAAAGATTTCTTGCATCTTCTTGATCTTTGCCTCCAATCTTTTCCCAAGGTCTTGGATCATCTTCACTATCATTATTCTGAATTCTTTATCCAGAAGGTTGCCTATCTCCACTTCATTTAGTTGTTTTTCTGGGGTTTTATCTTGTTACTTCATGTGGTACATATACCTCTGCCTTTTCATCTTGTCTATCTTTCTGTGAATGTGGTTTTTGTTCCATAGGCTGCAGGATTGTAGTTCGTCTTGCTTCTGCGTCTCTCCTGTGGTGGATGAGGCTATCTAAGAGGCTTGTGCAATTTTCCTGACGGGAGGGAGTGGTGGTGAGTAGAGGTCTACTTTTTTCTTTTTTTAAAGGAACTTTTTTTTTTTTTTTGGCTGCGTTGGGTCCTCGTTGCTGTGCACCAGCTTTCTCTAGTTGTGGCGAGCGGGGGCTACACTTCGTTGTGGTGTGCAGGCTGCTCATTGCAGTGGCTTTTCTTGTTGCGGAGCACGGTCTCTAGGCGTGCGGGATCAGTAGTTGTGGTGCGTGGGCTCCGTAGTTGTGGCTTGCATGCTCTAGAGCACAGGCTCAGTAGTTGTGGCTCTCGGGCTTAGTTGTCCGCGGCATGTGGAATCTTCCCAGACCAGGGATCGACCCCATGTGCCCTGCGTTGGCAGGTGGATTCTTAACCACTGCACCACCAGGGAAGTCCCTTCAATTTACTTTTTTTTTTTTTTTGCGGTACACGGGCCTCTCACTGTTGTGGCCTCTCCCGGTGCGGGGCACAGGCTCAGGACGCACAGGCTCAGCGGCCATGGCTCATGGGCCCAGCCGTTCTTCAGCATGTGGGATCTTCCCGGACCGGGGCACGAACCCGCATCCCCTGCATCGGCAGGCAGACTCTCAACCACTGTGCCACCAGGGAAGCCCCCTTCAATTTACTTTTGATTTGGCTAGGAGATTGGAAGCTTGGCAGTGGTGAAAGCAGTCACATAAACAAATAGTGATCCTTGACTTTTATTTTTCTTTTGCAACTGTACGGAATGCCTTGGGAATCACTGGCATTGTGGCAAAAGAGCAATCAGACACCTGTGCTATGAGAAAGATGAAGACCGAATGATGATGGCCCAAATCTCTTGTCATTCCATCTCTCGTTATAGGTCCCAAGAAGGTCCATGCTATGTTTAGGTGAAAGCTGAAGTAAAAGTGTTTGTGAGTGTGTGTGTGTGTGTGTGTGTGCACGTGCGTGCATGAGTGTGTGTGTGTTGCCCAGAGGAAGGGTGTGATCATGGAGTGTGATCAAAGAAGTTCTGCTTTAATCTGTTTTATATACATCAGGCTCATGGATAGCATTTTTTGAGTAAAAGAAGGTTCTGCTGCCAAACACATAAGTGCAAACATACACACACACACGCACACACATGTACACACACACAGACCTACACACATATACAGATACATAAAATATCAATAAAATAAAAATGTGAGAAGCACTGGTGTGGGAGAAAGAACACAGTATTGGAGCCTGTGGACTGGGTTCACATCCTAGGTCAATCATGTTAGCAGCTGTATGACCTTAATGAAATCATTTTTTCTTTCCAAGTCTGAAATTTCCTGATCTGTAAAGTGGAGACAAAATATCCACCTCATAGGATTATTATATGCATTAATGAATAATACGCAAGAAAACACATACCCAAGCACTAGGTACCTAGTGCATAGTTGGTACTTAATATACACTAGCTGAGCCTGAATTTACCTGCTTAGTGGTCCCAGAAAAGATGAAATTAGAAGGACATCATCATGAAGTCAACTTGTCAGATTCAGTCTACATATAATACTGCACGTAATCTTAAATACTATCAAGCAATTAGCTCAATGGTTTAGACAAGGGCTGGGCAAACTTTTTCTGCAAAGGTCAGATAGTAAATATTTCTGGCTTTGCACGCCATATCGTCTGTCGCAACTATTCAACTGTGCCATCGTAGTGCAAAAGCAGCAATAGACTATATGTAAACAAATGGGCAAGGTCCAATAAAACTTTACTTAAAAAAAAATAGTTAGTGGTCTGCCTGCAGGCTCTACTTTGCCAACCCTGGTTTTGACAAGCACATAAGGTAAGCCTGGCAAGGAATTTGGGGAAACAAGAGTACAAAATCCCCAATGGAACTTGTCTTACAAATAAGAAAGAAGGGATGAACTTGGATACCAAGGAGTCCGGTGGGAGAGATAGAAGTTGTATTCTTGTTGAAGTTGTATTCTTGCCCCAGTGAATTATTGGGTTATTCTTAACCCAGTAAGAATTATTGGGTTATTCTTAACCCAATAATAAGTGACATTCTAGATGAGGGTTAAGGCTCATCAACTTGTGTCAATGGCAACCAACGTGGACCCTCTTACTAGGAAGCCACAGGTCCTCCAACAATCCTACCAGATACTCTGCTGGCAGCGACATGCAATTCACCAGTGTTTCTGTCTGTATGTGCCTGCCCACCCCCGTGTGTGACTCAGGCATCCTTTTTGGTTATGCATCGCTATTAAAAAAAAAAAAAAAACACCCAAACTAGTGGCTCCAAACAACAATTTACTACATTATCTCACAGTTCTGCGGATTAACTGGGCTAACTTAAGAGTACTTACTTGGGGTCTCTCTGGCAGCTACAGTCAGATGGAGGCTGATGTCCTCCAAAGTTTCACCTGGGCTGGATGTCCAAGATGGGCTTTTCACTCATGTGTCTGGCACCTCAGCCAGGATGGCTGGAGCAGCTGGGCGCTGGGCAGACATCTCTCTCTCTCTCTCTCTCTCTCTCTCCACGTGGACTCACTATCTGAGCTCCCTGCATCATGAGGAACTAGAGCAGTTGGATTTCTTACCTGGTACCTAGCTTCTCCCAGAATGAGCACTGCAAGAGACTCAGACCAGTGTGGCTCCAAGGCTTCTTATGATCTAGTCTAGAGAGTCATCAGTGTCACTTCCACCGAATTCTAACGGGCAAAGGCCAGCCCAGGTTCAAAGGGATGGCCTACATGCAAGGAAGCATTATTCATCTGGATGCCATCTTTGGAAACTAGGTGCCACAGGCATGTCAAAAGTTTACCATTTTGAAGATCAAGTTTCTGGACCTGTTCTTGGCTGACTTATTTAAACGTCTGAAGTCAAATCAGGTCACAAACTCTAAGCTTACTCGATCTCCTCATAAATGTGTGTTTCCCTAGACAATTTGGCTACGGAGTACAACGTGTCAGAAGTTTTGGTCAAAGTCTCCTCACCTTCCTAAGGAACACGCAGAGCCCCTTTACAATAAAGATGTAAAATGTCTTCAAAGAAGCTGCAGATAGCTTAAAGACATTTTTAAAAACTGACCTTTGAGGTGAAAAGCAATCACTGCTCAAGATTCTAGTCACAAAGCCTGTTTGAGGGTAAATCCAAAGCAAGAGGATAACGGTTCCTAGATTATTCAACAAAAATAGCGGAAAATATAAACCAGAATCACAAGGGATCTTACAGAACACCTAATTCACTTTCCCACACAAGGAAGGTGCCCTTTCCGCAATAAGTTCTAGGGAACTGATCTTCAACCAACTACTCTATTCCATGAAAAAACGATTTGCATGCATTATTTCATTAACTCATCACAACACCCCTATAAGGTCATTATAAAGAAGGCAGTAGCACTATTCCCATTTTACAGGTAAGGAAATTGAGGCTCAGATAAGTTAAGTGATTTGCCCAAGGAAACATGTAGGAATTGGCAACAATAGGATCTAAAGCCCATTCTGGCTGATGTCAAGTCCAGCGCTTTCTTCCACTATGCCACCCTGCTCGTCTGGCCAGCCAGCATCTGTACCTATGAAGTAATCAACCATTCTCTCATGAAATGGCCTGTTCCAATACTGGGCAGTTCTAATGATCAGGGGGAAATGCTTCCTTAGTGAACATTTACCCCAACAGTTTTTGTGTTCCATCAAGAGAAGCCTTTCCTGCAGGGATTCTTAGTCTCAGAGGGCATGGCTGGGTTTCAGTGGGACCATAATTCCTTGAAAGAATATGTAAATTGTACTGTTTACAAGCATTATTCATGGCAGTGGGTCTACAACTTTGATCAAATTCTCAAAGAAGATGACACAAAAATATTCAGGAGCAACCAATCTATAAAGAAAGCAGAGCTGTGTCCGATGGGAGCGGATGAGCTGTCTAGTCATAAAGACCCTGGTCTTCACAAGTTCACATTCCACTTGGAGAGATAGAAAACGCAGCTGTGCAACCACAGCAGGTACAAAAAATACAGTTCACAATCAATAGGTCCCTACCCTTGCATGGATATGTAACAGAGCTGAGCAAATGTTTCCCCCACAAATTATTTTGGCCATAAAATCATTTCTTTAAATGAAATCTCATGCTGATTTCAAATACAGGTTGCAGATAAAAAGAGAACTTCTCTGGTCAAAGGAACGAAAGGTTCCCCACAGCCTTGTCCGTTCACAGTCTTTCTTTAGCACCTATCTCCCACCAACTTCCTCTCTATGAAGCCCTGGATACCCCTCCAGAGTACACCTATAGGGTCTTTGGAGAAGAGTTTGAAAACCAAGTGTAGCTCTGAGGGTGGTCTCTCAGAGCCCATTTCCTTCTATACTTTCCTGTAGCCTTAGGTCTCTGTATTGTACCTAATTACCAAACGAGCTTTCCATGTGTTCCTAGCTAGGTTACACCAGAAGTTGAGAGCGAATGGCATAAAAGACATGCCAAGAAGGAAAGAGAAGAAGAACCCTCAGAAGCCACAGACAAAGGAGGACTTGGCTTAGACATCGGGAGACATAGGTAGGAAGGAAGGCGTCAGCCAAGCTGCCGAGGAGCCTAAGGAGTTTTGATACATTGGCAGCAGCAAGTGGGAGCTCATATCTGCACTTTGCCGCTCACCGCTTCCTGCTCTCCCGGGGTCTGAGTGACAGAGGAACCATGACAACAGGGATGGATGGATGTTTTCTTTACTCGTTTCTCTACCACCTTCCTGGCTTCACTCAATAACCTTGCAGTCTCAGGAGGGAGATCGCACACATTTCAAAAGAACAGCGGAGGACTTCAATGGACTTTCTGTTCTTTTTTGAAATTTCGTGGAGGCAAGGAAGAATCGGGCTTATTTGTCAGCTCTCCTTCCCCGGCCTGGTGAAATAATTAGAAGACCAGAGTCAGAGTATCTGATTATACTCGGAAAGAAATGTGGTTGATATTCAGGGGCTAACGTGGAGAGATCCGTGGGCCTTCGTCTTCCCCTCAGCTCTGCAGGGAAACTTTCAGTCTGCGTATGGATTACATCAAAGCAGAGCAAAACCGGAGTTTCTGGCAGCTATGCTTTATTAAACAAATCAATTTTATTTGGAAAGGTAAGTTACATGACATTCTTTTTTCTGTATCTTTTTTGAAGAAAGGTACTGTGTAAATAAGTAATGTTAATAATAACAATAAAAGTGTTCAAATTCATGCACAAACTTTGAGAAAGAAAGGGGAACGAAAGCCAGAACATTTAGACTTATTCATCCCAATGGGGGTATATCTCTCTTGGACATTTGAATTTAACAAATCTTTATCAATCACGTACTAGGTATGAGATAACTTTCACCAGGGGTCATGAGGCTTACATTACTGTCCCATTTTAGAAACGAGGAAATCAAGGCTAAGAGTGATCAACCAACTTGCCCGAAGGAACACTGTTGGGTAACAGAAAGGTAAGAAATTTCACTTCCAAAGAACCCTCCGATACACCATCCGCTTTCTCACAGGAAAATACACGAAATCTTATTGGCACAAAAAGCCACGTAAATGCACATTTCATGACACCCACTCCTGTGCTTCTACCCACAACTGTCGTATTCCAGGCACCGTCCACTTCATGACCAAATGACTGCAGCACAGGGTAAAGCCCCCAGAAGCCCCTTCGAGTTGTGGAAATAGTCATCTTGGAAACAGTCAAGCTCCCAACTGATGTGACCTTTTCTTGCATAGAGCAAGTGTTAACTAAAAGTGAAAGTTAGTTTCGGAAGAGCTGATTTCTCTCCATTGTTGCATGTCTTATTATCCCTCACATAATGTCTCAAGAGCAGGGGAGAGGAATGTTCAGCGACAGGGTCCACATGCTGTCTGAGCATTGCCTTCTCTCCCTGAAAGATTATGACTGTCCTGCTCCAAAAACCACTCCTCTCAGCATTATCAACATTTACCAAGTGCCTTCCAAACAAGGAAACACACACATTATAATCACAGTAGCAAATTCCACATACTGAGTACTTACTCTGTGCTAGCCACTGTGGTAAGTGCTAGAAATTCAGTGACAAAGACAGTATCCTGGAGCCTACGTTCTAGGAGGGGACACAGAGGTTAACCGGGTGATCACCACTCAGTAGGAGAAGTAGCCGAACAGGAAAAGAAGCTCCAGCAGGGAAACAAGTCTGGACACTCAGGGAGAATTTCCAGCAGGAGGAAACATCTAAGTTGAAACATGGCAAGAATGAGGGAAGTTAGCTAGGTGAATGGGGAAAGGAGGGGGAGAATATGATCCTGACAGAAGGAACAGTACGTGTGAAGGACCAGAAGCAAGAGAATGTTCTGGAAACTGAAAGAAGTGCATTATGACTAAAGTTGGCAGTGCAGGGGGAAGTGGGGGGAGGGAGATGGTTTGAGAGCTGAAGAAGTAAACAGGGGCCCATTCTCAGAAGGTCTTGTAGGCCATGGTGTCTGGAGTACACTGAGAAGGCACTACAGCCAATGGCTTATTCTTTGGTCGCCATGATTCACAGGTGGTAATTGTGGAATTTCAAGTGCCTTGAATACTGGGCTGATTTTTCATAAATACTTGCTTTGTTGATTTTTCTACTCCTTCTATTTATTCTGCTTAAAGAAAAGCCCTCTGAAGACAGATTGGTTTTCTGAAAAAAATCAATGTTTTTCTCATGTTGTGGAGGGGTGGAATTAAACATTATTTCTGGGACTTCCCTGGGGGCGCAGTGGTTAAAAATCCACCTGCCAATGCAGGGGACATGGGTTCAAGCCCAGGTCCGGGAAGATCCCACATGCCGCGGAGCAACTACGCCCGAGTGCCACAACTACTGAGCCTGCGCTCTACAGCCTGTGAGCCACACCTACTGAGCCCACGCGCCTAGAGCCCGTGCTCTGCAACAAGAGAAGCCACCGCAACGAGAAGCCCGCACACCGCAATGAAGAGTTGCCCCCGCTCGCCATAACTAGAGAAAGCCCGCGCAACAACAAAGACCCAACACAGCCAAAAATAAATAAAATTTTTTAAAAATTATTTCTTAAATTTACTTGTTTCAATGCTTTAAAAGATTGCTAACATTCCTCTTCAGTTAAAAAGTAAAAGATGTATGGGCATGTTTTTATAATACCATCACCAAGGACAACGTATGCTATTATCTCTGCATCAAGAATGGCCAGTGCAGTGCCATTTGTGGTATCTACTGCATGAAAATATCCCATGGCAGTGAAGAGACCCATTATAAACACTGTATGGCACTGGTCTGTCTTTCCATCATCTCGCCACCTACCAATCCATCTTTTGCCTCATTTTGAAGATCATTCAAAACAGCCCCAATAAATACACAATGTGATTTTTTAAAATTAATTAATTAATTTGGTTGTGCCAGGTCTTAGTTGCGGCATGCATGTGGGATCTAGTTCCTTGACCAGGGATCAAACCCAGGCCCCCTGCACTGGGAGCATGGAGTCTTATCCACTGCACCACCAGGGAAGTCCCGGCAATGTAATTTTTTAAAACAGGTAAAGAAATTGAGGAAGGGTAAATCAAAATGTGTCACTAAGATCAAGTGTAGATCAGAATTGCACTCAGAACTACACACCATGAAGTCCTATTTAGATGTCAGAGAACGACCCAAACTAGGGACTTCCCTGGCGGTCTAGTGGTTAACATTCCATGCTTCCATTACAGAGAGTGTGGGTTCAATTCCTAGTCGGGGAACTAAGATCCCACATGCCACGCAGTGTGGCTATAAAAGGAAAAAACAATTTTTTTAAAGAGACGACCCAAACTAGATTCTGACCTTTCCAGTGGCCAAAGCAATTAGACCCAATCAGTTTTAACAGTGATCCGCTCAGAATCACTAGAGGGAGGGAGCAGGGTTTTGGGAAAATTATCCTCACCCTAGAAAGATTAACTTCCTGAGAGTGGGGATATTTCTAACATGTAGTTATGGTTGTGTACTTCAGTGGATGTGACCATTGAATAACAAAATTCCAAATCTCCATAAATTAGAAAACACATTAGTTGCTCATAAGAAACACAGCTTTTCCTGGCAATGAGGATGGAGAGAACAGCCTCCCTCCCGTGGGCTCTTCTAAAGGGTATAGAATGGGATATGGTGGACAGTTCTTTCAAAACCATCCCTCCCATCAACACGATGACAGGCTTCTGACGAAGAGCTCCAGTAGTGCCCTCCATGGGCGATCCAGCGCCTCGTGCTGAGGTACAATTGAAAGAAGGTGAGCTTAGGAGGTTTGAGGTGCATTTCAGGGACACAGTTCTCAGATATACTCACTTCATTCAGAAAGAGCATTTCTAGAGGAGCAGACAGAAAAAATATAGTTTCTTCACCCACTACCCCCAAAAGAGAAGCCCTTTTGAAACTCGGGCACATTTCTCAGCCCCCAGGCAAAGCAACAGCTCAATGTGCAATAATTCTGGATGATATATTTAAGGTATTGGAGATATAAAATGTCCTTTGTTTGCCAAGGGACCAGTAAGTAAACCTTCAAAGGCATTTTTATGTCAAGCAAATACTTAAGGATCACAGAGAAACTCACTAGTGATCTGTGGAATAATAGTACACCTGACCTACGAAATAGGGGAAGATTGGAGAATTATACTGATTCTGACCTTTACCAATGCAACAGAAACACCCTGGCTTCACAAATATGTTTAAGCCGCCTGGGTGATGGAGCTCCAACTCTTATAATCCACTTTAAAAATCAAATAGCAGCCCAGATGCTGTCAAATTCATGACATTCTGCTGCTTCTCACAGCCACCCTCTGCTTGGAAGCTGGAAGGCCAGGCCTCCAGGGTCTCTCCCAAATCTGGTCTTCCTCCCTTTCTCTGAGTTCCATGGGGTTTGATCGCCACAGGGTCTCTGCTTCTTCTTGTCTTCTACAGTGGCAACTTGCAGAATGTTCCACCAGTATTTTCGAACATCTTTTTGAGCCCCAGGATTGTGTATGCATGTGTATGTGTGAAATCTAACCTGGAAGTCAAATATTTAAAAAATAAATACATGTAGAATTTCTCTGGTTGAAGGCACCCCATCATCCCATCATCTCCTGTAAAACACCTTAGGTCTCTGGGGGCTCAGCTTGAGACCACAGCCTCGCAACAAGCACGGGTTCAGATGAGGGCTGATGCCCTGAAACTGAAGGCAGACTCAGATCCCGTGGCAGAATATATTAGCTCTAATAAAGGCAGCCTTTTTTTACCATCTTTGGATGGGTTGGCCACTTTACTCTTCCCCACCTATTTGTCCCCTAACTCCTTGTGACATGGCTTCCTTTGGCCACCTCTCTACAGTAGAAAGTGTGCTGTTGAGTGAAAAGGACACTGGCCCTGGGTTCCATCTCCAGCTGCCTCCTTTCCTAGCTCTGCACAAGTCTCTTCAAATCTCTGACCCTCACTTTCCCTCTCTATGCGCTGAAGGAAAGAACTCCTTCCTCAAGAGTTGCTGTGAGTATTAAAGGAGGTGATGTTTGTGAACCTGCTTGTAGATCTGAAAAATACTATAGAAATAGAAGGTTATGCTATTCATTTCCTATCACTGCTGTAAAAAAAAAAGACCATAAACTTAGTGTCTGAAAAGACACAAAATTCTTCTCTTGCAATTCTGGAGGTCAAAACTCCAAAATAGGTCTCATTGGGCTAAACTCCAGGCATCAGCAGGGCTGTGTTCCTTCTGGAAGTTCTAAGGGAGAATTCACTTCCTTGACTTTCCCAGCTTCTAAAGGCGGCCCGCATTCCTTGGCTCGTGACGGCACATCACTCTGACCTCCGCTTCAGTTTCCACATCGCCCTCTCTGAATTTCCTGCCCCCCCCCCTTTTCCTTATAAAAATCCTTCTGATTACATTGGGCCCACCCAGACAACCTAGGACAATCTTCCCATCTCAAAATCTTTAACTTAATCACACCAGCAAAGTCCCTTTACCATGTACGTTAATACATGCATATGTTCCTGGGTTACGTGGGAGACATGGGAGGGGGCACTATTTAGCCTAGCACAGATACATGTCAGATACTTATCTTTCCAGATCTATGCTCCATCCCTCTCCACCGTGCTCTGTGCTCCAGAAGGCTGACCTCCAATGGACTATAATCCATTCGGTTCCCTTCCCCTCTGGATTCCAGTTGGGTTTGGCCAATAGGAGGCACTGGCAAGAGAGTGAATGAAGGGTGAGGGGTATGTATCCCCACTGCCAGATTCCTTGGTGCTAGGCTACAGGCTGGTGGTCCCTGTGTTCCTCCACCAAAGACCACAGCTCTGTCCAAACAGCTGGTGCCCTCTCCAGGCTCTGCGGCCACCCCCTGCCCCAGCTTCATCAGGACAGGGGGTGATAATAACTCCCAGCTGCTGTTTGCCCTGGACTGTGCCCCCTCCCTTGTTGGTTTCCTTTAGTTGTTAACCCTAAACTCTGACCACAGCTTTGTAAATAGTCCTTTCATTAAATTATCCTCTAATTACTCCCTTGGGTGCACGGCTTGTCTCCTGCTGGGACCCTAACTGATAAAAATACCAAAAGTACTTTTAGAAAGCTTACCAGGATCACCGTCTATAAACCTTCTTGCCTGCCCTCACCCCCTTGACCTCTCTAGAATATTTGATGCTGTCAACAGCTCTTCCTTACTTTTCTAAATACAGTATAGGTATATTCTTTCAAAATAATCAGGACATTGGGCTTCTTTTAGCTCTTTGAACAGGCCAACCTCTTCCCACACTATTCTACATGCTGTTCCCTCTGGCGGTAATGCTCTTCCATTGCTAGTTCCTTCTCAGCATTGAGATCTCAGTTTAGATGTCATCTCTTAAAAGAAGTCCTCCCTGTTCCTTCGCTTTAAAAGTAAGCAACTATTGGTCACTACAGTAGCACTGTTTGTTTCCTTCATAACATTTTCACCATCTGGGCTTAATTAATTAATTAATTTTTTTGTCTCCAGGAGAGTTAAGGGATGTCTATCTTGTTCTCCACTTGTGCCCAGGGCTGAGCACAAGACCTTACAACACATGACAGTGAACGAAGTCAGAAGAGCAGAAGAATATGTTGCACACAGTGTCATTAAATTTTTTTATCTCACTTAATCCGTAGAACAGTCATGTGGATAAGTAGATATTCAATTCCATTTGCAGAAAGGAAGCCAATCCTCCATGAAAGTAAGTAATCTGCTGAATGTTAATCAGCTAGTAAGCTTGGAACAGAGATTTGAAACCAGGCATCCTTTACTCCGTGGCTCTTTCTAGTAATAGCTAACGTTTCTTGAGCACTTACTTTGTGCCAGGCCTGTACGAAGTGCTTTACAGACATCCTCTCATTTTAATGCTCACAACAACCCAAGAAAGAGGTAATAATCATTATCCTTAATTAACAATGAGGAAACTGAGGCTCAGAGAGGTGAAATGACTAGCGGGAGGTCACACAGCTAGGAAGCAGTGGAGTTGAGGTGAGTCTAGTTGGGTCTGACACCCTTTCCTTTGCACCAAGAAGTGCTAGCCCCCTTAGAACAGAGTTAGAAAACCTAACGCCTAGAATAAGGTAAGGCTTAACCTAGAAACGACTTATTCCAGTATTTCCCAGACAGGATGAAAGAGGAAGTGTTAGGCTTATTCCTGGAAACAACAGCCTGCTGTAACCAGAGGAGGGAGAAGGCAGAGAATTTCAGCTCCTATTTCGCTTCTATATTCTCCATCAGAGGTAATGAGCCGACCATTGGAAAAGGCAACACAAAGGTAGTTTATTGGAGAAAGGGAGGGGCAGGGCCAAGTCGGGCAAGGAGGCTGGAAAAGCAGCCCTGGCTATCCTAAGGCATTTCAACTGAACTGGGATAGAAGCTTCAGGAAAGCAGGGATGTTGTTTTGTTCACCCTGTTATCCCTAGAACAGCAACTGGCACATCGCACGCACTACGTCCATGTTTTAGGAATGAATTAAGCGAGTCTCCTGACCCACTTAGATGACACCACAGGCACAGAGAGCGCGTGTAGATTCGATTTCCGAGTGACCCTTTGTAAATTGAGGGAAGGAGGAGAATGTGAGCCATGTCCGAAGACTAGGGATGGGCCATCAATTTTCCAAAAGGTTGACTATTTACATTTTCAAGCAAATTAAACTAGATCAATGGGATACTTTCCCAGAGCAGTTTGTTTAACAGGGTGGCTTGGGAGAACTTTGCTGTGAGGAACCCCAGTGTTCACTATCATCTTTTGTTCTATTAATTAAGCATTTACTGTGTGTAGGGGCTGTACTAAGTGTTTCTAGTGCTGTATCTCATTTCATCCTCATAAAAGCCCTATAAGGCAAGTACTCTCATTATTCTCTTTTCACCGGTGAGGAAAGTGAGGCACAGGGAAGTTGAGTACCTTGTCCTGGTCTGACTCCAAAGCCCAGCCACAAAATAGCCCCATCTCATCACTGTAGTAAAGAAACCTGCCAAGATAGTTAGAGACACTCTCCAGTCATATGGGTTAACTATGAGACTCAGAAAATAAAGAACTCAGTTCACTGAAGCGTTACTTATGTGAGGGGCTGGCAATTTAGAAATGGAGGGCAAGAGAGGTGTTAGCAGCTAGGAAGAGAAGGCAGATTAGATTGGCAACACCAAAGGACACTTAAGAACCAAAATCCTTGGAGGGGGTTAGGGGATGAGGAGGGGAGATCAAGACTTGACTAAGAAAACAGAAGTTCAGACAACCTTCAGGAGACTAATACAATGTGTATGCTGACAGAGCAAGGGTTTCTTTTAAATCCCCTATTATGTGAAATAGAATGGGCAGATCTATTTTCTATCATAACACATTTAAATGAATAGAATAGCACTCTTGAGAGGATTAGCTAGGATTAGAACGTGCATACAAAAGCACTGATGCTCATGTATGGTGAGCTGATTGGAACAAGAATTTCAATCTGAGTTTCTTCTGCAGGATGGACTTCTCCCACTGACACCTAAAATTATATTCTGGATGACTTTCTTTTTTTTTTTTTAATTTTTTTTTTAATTTTATTTTTTCAATTTATTTTTGACTGTGTTGGGTCTTCGTTTCTGTGCGAGGGCTTTCTCTAGTTGCGGCAAGTGGGGGCCACTCCTCATCGCGGTACGTGGGCCTCTCACCATCGCGGCCCCCCCCGGCCCCCCCCCCCGCTGCGGAGCACAGGCTCCAGACACGCAGGCTCAGCAATTGTGGCTCATGGGGCCAGCCGCTCCGCGGCACGTGGGATCCTCCCAGACCAGGGCTCGAACCCATGTCCCCTGCATCGGCAGGCAGACCCCCAACCACTGCGCCACCAGGGAAGCCCGACTTTCTTTTTTGTTTTTTTTTTAAATTAATTACACGTATTCATCCATTTAACTCGCATATACTAAGCACCTAGTGTATTTTCAGTATTGTGCTTGGCCACCTCTTAGCTTTGCTCTTCCAACTAAACCCCAATACTTCAACAGAACTCAGTTGCTTGGATAACTTTGATTCTGTGTTCTAGTTCCAGTCATGGCTCCTAACTTTTTCAGGTGACTCTAATGGGTATTTTTCAATTATACCAATCACACCAACTTGGATTTTTAATTTAATGTGAAAGCAGGCATTTGAACCAAATGTTACTAACTGAACTTGGGTTCACTCGCCTGACGTGCAGTAAAGCCAATCTACTAACACTGAGTTTTGGTGAAGGAAAGTACAGTGTTTATTTGCAGGGCACCAAGGAAGGAGAACGGGCAGCTAAAGCTCAAAAGACCCAAACTCTCTGATGGCTTTCAGGGAAGGGTTTTTAAAGGCAACATTACGGGGAAGGGTCAGAGGGTGTGTGATCAGCTTGTGGACATTCTTCTGACTGGTTGGTGGTGAGGTAACAGGGTAATGTTTCAAGAATCTTAATCATCAACTTTCCAGTTCTAACCAGTCTGGGGTCTATGAGTTTGTGGTTAGCATGTAGTCATGTCCTCCACCTGGGTGGGGGTTTTAGTTAATGCAGAAAGACTCAAAGATATTCATCAGATTGTTACCTACATCCCTTCAGGAGGAACTAGGAGTCCTGTGACTCTATTGTTCTAATCATTACTGCTTGAGTCCGCTATCTGGAATGCTTCTAAGGCCAAACAAGAAGCAGGAAGCATGGAGGGGCTTGTGCCTGAGATGGTCACGCAGGGTCCTACTCTGTTTCAGTCCCCCTTTTCTTTGATATTTCTAAATCCTAAGAGTAACAGGGGCAGGACAAGAAAAGGAATAAAGTTTTGGATAGAGAAGTTAATCATAAACTCACCCAGGAACTCGATTTTAGGGGGATTTGGTTTCAAAAACATCACAATACTCAATGATTGTGGGTGAAAGAACAACCTGGAAAATTCACTAGTATGATTTATGAAAATCTTATGATAGCAAACCACAAAAGCAGTTATTCTCTAGAAAGAAACTGATGCCCATTCTGTCCAAAACACTCAAAAATTGTTTACATGTTTAGTAGCCTGTCATGGAGAGGAAATGGCTTGAACATTCAAGCACATGAGTAAAACTGCTGACCTGTCAGAATATTCCATCATGGTATTTGACAATACTGGGCATTTAGCCATTAACTAGAAGAATGGGCACGTCCACATTACCTAAGAGTTTAAATGAAACTTACACAGAGTGATAAAGTAGGCATTCTTACCTGTGTCTATTTCCATTTCAAAAGCCTGAGCTACGCTCTATCTGTATAATAGTGCTGTTATTCTCAGCAAGAGATGGATATTCTCTGTGGCCCACGCTAATGTGGTAACCAATCACGCAGAACATAGGTTTGGGTATGTGAGTCATTTGGACCATGAGTCATTCCAGGAATGGAGAACTGTGGTAGTATAATATCCCAGGCAGTGGTTTAGTGCAGTAGGTAAAGATATAATCAGCTCATTGTTGGTACCTGAACTTAGCAGTTTAGGGACAGATTCACATTTTACATGATGATGGTCAATTCTCAACTGTAAACTGAAAGTGACAAATATAAAGTAATTACTGCAGTGTAGCTTGCCTACTTATTAACATCCATTTAAGTAAAAATATTTGACTTTAATAATAAAGGACAGCTAATGATTCCTGTGGGTCTCTTAATTTAAATATTATTTTTAAAAGACAGATGACCCACTGTAATTTATTCAATTTTGTACAGTGCTCATCTCAACTGAACTATATGTAATTTTTTAGACATGGCCCTTTTAATATTTTATGAGCTGACATAATGTGAGAGTGAGCTCACTTATCATTGAAAGACATCACCGTTATAATGTTAAATCTGTATTTCAGAGAATTAGATTTTCAAATGTATCATGGATTCTGATTAGTACCTTATTATTTCATTTTTAATAGTCTACGTGCAGCTTTTAAAATCTGAGCCTATGGAGGACCCAAAAGTTTCCTTGTTTCTGTACCCACAATGGTTGTCACATTCCCTGGCACATTACTCCCTGCTCCTCAATCAGCTTGTGTTTAATATGTAGATGTCAGTTATTCCTCCCAGCTGTGTGTCATCTTTGGGTATGTGTGCTACATTTCCGCATGGGACGTGCGTACACGAGAATGGACTTCAGCTGGAGTAATAGCCCTGGCTTCTACCCACCTGTGACTTACCCTACTACAAGGAAGAGGAGTAAGTTACCAAACTTGGTAGTGCACTTTCATTGGGCTACACTGCTCAGTCAGGGAGAGCTCATTTATATTAAAAGGAGACAGGTGTAGGAAACAGTTTGGTGTTTTCTCAATAAGTTAAACATAAAATCCCCATATTATCAGAGAAGAATCGCGAGCAGGTATTCAAATAAATACTTGAAAATGAAAAGTTCATAGCAGCACTATTCACAATAGCCAAAAGGTGGAAATAACCCAAATCTCCATTAATGGATGAATGGATAACCAAATATGGTATATCCATACAATGGAATATTATTCACCCACAGAAAGGAATGAAGTAGTGATACATGGTACAACACAAGTGAACCCTTGAAAACATGCTCAGTGAAAGAAGCCATACACCGAGAGCCCCATAAGGTATGATTCCTGAAATTTCCAGAACAGGCAAATTCATATAAAACAAAATAGATTAGTGGTTACCAGGGGTTTGAAGGAGGAGGGAATGAAGGGGTACAGCCTAGTGGGTATGAGGTTTCCTTTTGGGGTGATAAAAATACTTTGGAACTAAAGGAGGTGGTAATTGCATGACATTGTGAATTGTACACTATAAAATGCTTTCAATGGTAAATTTTATGTCATGTATACTTTACCACAATTTTTTTAAATTCCACAAGTACTGGGGATTCAGCCTTATCTGTCCCTTTCTGACCAGAATCAGCATCCTGGGTAAATGTAGCTGCACCTGTGGACCTAACCTTTCCCTCAAGTTCGCTGTCCCCACGTCTGAACGTGAAGGCAGTTAGGGGGTAGGTACAACTGTCAGCAAACACTTCTCACTATAGATCTAATGCCAAATTCTCCCATCAGCTAGCTTTATTGGTAAAAATGTTGGCATTCTGTCTCCATCTGTCTGCCTTTTGAATTTTCTCTCTCCACTGACTCTTAACTTGAAAAGAATGGAATGTTTTTTTACTGGCATCCCCCACCCCATCAGCAGAATTGGAAAAACCAGACAAGTGTGGTTCCTGTGGCCTCGTCTGATTCAAGATTGAACAGTAGAGGATTAAAGATAGAGACAGGCCTATAAGCCCCCTCCACTACTGCTCAGCCTCCCAGGTGTATAAAGGAAGGCTGAGTATCTGTTCAGAGAATACAGCAATGAAGGAAACTTGTCTGCCCACAAGATACCAGGACAATGTAGATACAAGCCCTCATTCAGCATTCTCCTACTTCGGTCATTCAGGCCGCTCACATAACCACTTCAAGAGATCTGGGAGGCATGCCCATGATTGCCCAGTTGAGTCAGTGGTCAACATGGAATCCAGAGACTGGATTCCCTGGCTACTCAAAGTCCTCTTTGGACTATAACGCACATCGTCGCTATGCCAACAATGTCTGGGTGTATCTTCTTAATGATCTAAGAACCCATCTATGTCACCACCTATAACACATCTTCCCAGGTTCTGGATAGTGCTGGGTTTCACACTGATTTCAGAACCCATCAGAACTGGGTTTCAAATGTCGGTTCTGCCACTGATGGGCTGCATGACATCAAGCAAGTTAGTCAAACTCACGGAGCCTCAAGTTCCTCACCTGTAAAATGGAGATACAGCACCCCCTTCCTCTAAGATTAGTTGGAGGTTTCAATGAGAAAATGTATTCAAAGAGCTTTGCACACTGCATGCTTTGTGCTATTAGTTTATATCCTCTGTAATGGGGGTCCTTTCCAATGTCCTTAAACAGGCGTTATTTACATTTCAAGGGCTGTTTAGTTTTAACGAAATAATTCATCTTTTTGGCTCGTTGTAACTTTTCTGACAAAACAGAAGTAACTTAATCAAACATGATAGCATTCCCCTCCCTCACCCAATACCAGCCCCTGATGTGACCACCATCAAAGAGTTTTGTGTTTATCTTTCCACATAAACAAACAAAACTATATATGCCCATATTTAGGCTTGCTTTTTAACCAAATAGGATCGTACTATACATGCAGCTGTAAAACTAGCTCGTTTTATTTAATTATATACAGTGACAGTCTTTCAAGTTTATAGATAACTAGACAGGTCTATAGAATTCTTCTTCTAGCTGTATATTACTCCAAAGTAGAGGACTGTAACAATTTATTCAACCATTCCCCTATGGAAGGCCATTCAGGTTCCTTCTAGTTTTTTTAATATTCCAAGTAAATGTTTCAACAAATTTTCCCGTAAATATATCTTTATCGAACGATCTTTCATCTATCATATAAATTCTAGAAATGGGATTGCTGGATCAAAGAGTATATGCATTTAAATGCTAATAAATACTGCCACATTCATCTCTCAACAAGTTATAGTCATTTGCACCCCAACCAGGACATCAGGAGAGCACTCCTACCCCACACACTTGGCAAATGTCAATGTTATTGATCTGTTTTATTTGAACCAGTGTCAAATAAAGTGACATCTCATTTTAATGTGCTGTTACCTGATGATTAGCAGAATTGAGAACCTGTGCAACTTTGTATTTTCCCGATGGATGTTCATTCAGGTTCCTTACACTTTTTTAATACTCCAAATAAATGCTTCAACAAAACTGTACTTTCTCCTTTCAACTGCCTGTTTAAATCCTTTGTTTACGTAGCCATTGGGTAGCTCCTTTTTGTTACGAATGTAGGTGTATTTTGCGTATTAGCAATATCAAATATTTTCTGTCAGACACATGCAAATTTTTTCTCCCAACTGATCATTTTTATGGAATAAAATCTGTAAACTTTTTTTTTTCTTTAAAGAGTCTAGATCTGTGTCTTGCTTAAGGAGAATCACCCGAAAGTCATATATATATTCTCTTCCACTGCTTTTTAATACTTTAGTAGCTTTCTCTTTACACTTCACCTTTAATACATCTACAATTTATCTTTGTATGTTGTGAAGAAGAGGTTCTATTTTTATTTTCTTCACCATATATTTAAACACTTGTATGTAAGTCAAGCCATGCTGTACACCTTAAACTCATGTAGTGCTGTATGTCAATTATATCTCAATAAAGCTGGGATAAATACATAAATAAATAAATTTAAAAAGAAAAGGCTACAAATAGGAAGGAAATAAAATATTCTAGATTCATAAAAGAAAAAAAGAAGCTAATGTCATTAAACATATATGATTACCAATATAACCACAAAAATTAAAAGGCTATTGCAAGACAGTCCTTCAAAAGGTTAGTCAGAGTTGCCATGTGATCTCTCAATTTCTCTCCAAGCATCTACCCAAGCGGGATGAGAACGTATGTCCACACAAAAACTTGTACACAGCAGCATTATTCATAGTCACGCCAAACTGGAAACAACCCAAATGTCCATCAACTACTGAACAGATAATGTGATATATCCATAAAATGGAATATTATTTAGTCATAAAAAGGACTGAAGTACTGATACATGCTACAATGTGGATAAACCTTGAAAACATTATGCTAAGTGAAAGAAATCAGTCACAAAAAATTATACAATTCCATTTATAAGAAATGTCCAGAATATACAAATCGGTTAAGAGATACAAAGTAAAGTAGTGGTTATCTAAGTCTGGAGGGGTGCAGGCTGGGAAGAAATGAGGACTAACTGCTAATGGGTATGGGGCTTTTTTATGGGATGATGAAAGTGTTCTAAACTTGACGGTGGTGATGGTAGCACAACTATCTAAATATACTTAAAACCACTGAACTGGGACTTGAGGACACGGGGAAGGGGAAGGGGAAGGGGAAGCTGGGACGAAGTGAAAGAGTGGCATGGACATATATACACTACCAAACGTAAAAGAGATAGCTAGTGGGAAGCAGCCGCATAGCACAGGGAGATCAGCTCGGTGCTTTGTGACCGCCTGGAGGGGTGGGATAGGGAGGGTGGGAGGGAGACACAAGAGGGAGGGGCTATGGGGATATATGTATACATATAGCTGATTCACTTTGTTATACGGCAGAAACTAACACACCATTGTAAAGCAAATATACTCCAACAAAGATGTTAAAAATAAATAAATTTTAAAAAGAGGAAAAAAGCAAACCACTGAACTGTATACGTTTTTTTTTTGCATTTTTGAAAACATTTTATATTGGAGCATATTTGATTAACAATGCTGTTAGTTTCAGGTGTACAGCAAAGGAACTGTATATTTTAAATGGGTGAATAGTATGGCATGCAAATTTTATCCCCCTAATAATAAAAATTAAAGAGATTTTTTTAAAATAAAAATTTTAAAAGCTAGTCTTTCCCTACGGACTTCAGTAACTCCTTTAGCATTAGCAGGTTCCCATATAT
Source organism: Phocoena phocoena (assembly GCF_963924675.1). Lineage (NCBI taxonomy): Eukaryota > Metazoa > Chordata > Mammalia > Artiodactyla > Phocoenidae > Phocoena > Phocoena phocoena. Next base: position 116,921,958 of record NC_089240.1, read on the forward strand.
ACTTACATCTATATTTTCTACTCTGTTCTGTTCATTTGTTTGTCCAATTTGGATTAATATCATACTGATTTGTTTATAATCAAATTCACATCTGACAGGAGAACTTTCCCCTCACACTTCTTTTCCTCCAAGACGTCCTTATCAATGCTATCATGTTTATTCTTCCACATGAATTTCAGAATCATGATCTCAAGTTTAAAAAAATATCCTAGGGCTTCCCTGGTGGCGCAGTAGTTGAGAGTCCACCTGCCCATGCAGGGGACACGGGTTCGTGCCCAGGTCCGGGAAGATCCCACATGCCGCAGAGCGGCTGGGCCCGTGAGCCATGGCTGCTGACCCTGTGTGTCCGGAGCCTGTGCTCCGCAACGGGATAAGCCACAACAGTGAGAGGCCCACGTACCGGGAAAAAAAAAAAAAAATCCTAAGTATTTAAGATAATAATTCTTGCCATGCAGGGGCATGGTATGTCTCTCACTTTGAACAGGTCTTCTATTCTGCCATTATATAAAACGTTATTGCTTTTCACATAGGTTGTATCTTTATAATTAATTTTATTCCTGGGTGATTGTTTTAGTTACATATTATTATGAATGGAATTTTGTCTTATTTCTGGCTAGCTAGTGCTATTATAAATAAAATCAATTGATTTTTTATATTTATTTTGCATCAAGCCACTTAATCAAATTCTTATTTATTCTCAAGATTTTACAGTTGAATCTTCTGGTTTTCATAGATATATATTGATATTGTATTCAATAATGACAATTTTGTCACTTTTCCTTTTTATAAAACTGATTTCTTTTCCTTGACATCTAATATTATGATTACCTTTAAAACAATGTTAAATAGTATTGATGATGTGGGAATCCCTGTCTTGTTCCTAAGTTTTTGGAAATGCCATTTGTATTTCTCCATCTATTATGTGTACTATTGGTTTGTAGTAAATATACTACATCATGTTAAACAAGTAGCTTTCTATTCCTATTATACTTAAAACTGAACATTCATTCCTGATTTTTAAATCTCTAAAAGTACTTTCTTTGTTTCGTTTCTACTGATGATATGGCTTTTTTGCTTCAAATCTGCCACACTGATAAGATTTCCAATTGTTGAACCAGCCTTGCATTCCTGGAATAAACCCAACTTAATAAAGTGTTTCTGTCACTCGTCCCTTCCGTCTCTCCGCCTTCTCTACCCACCTGTCAACCTGAGTCCCTGGAGAGAATGAGTTCATGGGAACCTATTTGTTCAGGAGTGTCAGAAAACCGGCTTGTGGGCTGCCCCTGCCCTTTCTAGTCTCTACCCTGGTAGGGTGCCTCTGATCTGCAGTCCTTGGCTTTTTTGGGCTGGAAGCTCGCCATGAGTCACAATGGCAGCTGGGTCTCAGAGGGAAGCTCGTCTGAGTTTGTTGTCTGCGTAGGCAGATGTTACTTCTTTCTTGCTGACTAAATGACTTCTCAGTTCAGCCATACGTGGCACAGATGGCAGTTAAGTTTTGGAATCCCATGGCATTCCTTCTGATTTTGGGGCTCAGTGCATTTGTGTAATGGGTAGTCAGGAGAACAATCTGATCTACCTTTGGTATAAGATTGGCATGAACATTTGGGAGGGATCTAAATCTTTACCTGTCACGTTCAAAGCCCAATCAACTACAATTGTCCTCACTCTTGACATAAATGAAAATGTTGAACAATGCATAGCGGTATATCTTCACCACATTTTGCTTTTCTAGAGAAGCCCCTCCCAATTTATAGCTCAGACCCCCTTCTCTCATGTATTGAATATGATGTGCATAGCCAATCCTATGGGCAGTGTGCTAGGCCCCAGGAATCCCACGAGTCAAAACCCTGCTCTCAAAGCAGTCATTTTCGTAAGGAACGAATGAATCAACATGATATAGTAAGATAAGATGTGACAAAAGGAGGACATACAGGACCCATGTCCTTCGAGTCTTCCCCCCAACCTCCATTTGGATTCAATAATGGATTTTCTTTCATGTCTTAAACAAGAGCCTCGGGCTTCCCTGGTGGCGCAGTGGTTGAGAGTCCGCCTGCCGATGCAGGGGACACGGGTTCGTGCCCCGGTCCAGGAAGATCCCACATGCCGCGGAGCGGCTGGGCCCGTGAGCCAAGGCCGCTGAGCCTGCGCTCCACAACGGGAGAGGGCACAACAGTGAGAGGCCCACGTACCGAAAAAAAAAAAAAACAAGAGCCTCACCTAGAGTGATAATCCCGCAAAACATTACCTTACAAAATGCAATAACATACTAACAAGAGCAGCTCATCATCCCTGCATCCCAGCAGTGCCTACCACAGAACCTGGCTCTGTAGCAGCAAGCGCCCTGTCTGTGTTTTGGATTGCATGAACGCATGGATGCAGTCAAGTATCAAAAGCACTAGAGCCTACAGAGGAATAGGGTGAAGCAAAAATGAAGGAATGAAGAGGTAAATAGATAAGCAGGCTGAAACTAAACGAAGAGGTGCACATAAAAGCATCACTAGTGCCACAGAGTTCTCTCCCCCATGTAAAATGACATGAATAGCACCACTGTCACTCAGAGGGAGGTCATTACGTTTTAAACTAGAATGTGCAATACGCCTCCAGTTTATTTTCTTGGAGATGCTGGGTGTATCCTGACAAAAACTAGATTTCTGCTTTCATGCATGTGGTTTGTAGTCACTCGGAAATAGAAACGCTCCAAAGAACCATTTTCAGTTACAGTGAATTCAGACTGCCTGAAATAATTCTATGCCTAAAATAAATCAGCCTTTACTATATGTCTATAAAAAATTGACCAACACTCATACACACGCCTCGTCTCTGGCTCTTCCCCATGACATCTTCTATGTAAGTGTGAGAAGCACTGCCCCAAATTCAAACTGTTCACTGTCTGCTTCAATACACTTCCTGCTGCTTAGTATAGCTGGGGAACGGCACATATGGATTAATCCAACATCCTAGTTATTGGAGACCCACCAAATATACTTAGAGCCCTATTAAATATACTAGGCGTAGATAGAAATGTGCAAGAGTAAGATGACATTAAGTCAAATTCGACCTTTCTGTGATGATCCCGAATCATCACAGAATCCAATAATCCAGGTGTAAGATGTACCTGGGTAGTACACAGAGCAAATCTATTACCACCGTCATTCCAGGCCAAGGGCTGGCTAACATATCAGTAATTTTTTATTTTTTTTGTGTGGGGGGAGGGAGGTCTGCGCGGTTTGTGGGATCTTAGTTCCCTGACCAGGGGTTGAGCCACGCCCCCTGCAGTGGAAGCGCGGAGTCTTAACTGCTGGACCGCCAGGGAAGTCCCCACATATCAGTAATTTTAAAATGTCACAGATATCAACTTTGACTACTCGGATACGACAGAACCTTAGAACCGAAAACCCCTGAGGATCACTTAGCCTAGTGGATGACAGTTTTACTCAGGGCTTGGAATGGAGCCCTTTACTCAGATGCAACCCTGAGAAGAGCCCCTTTGTATACATGGAACTTGGGATTCCGGACTGAGGTCTCAGAACGCCTCCTTCAGTGATCTGAGGCACCTCTGTGGAACCCTACGAATCTGCAGAATGCAGTTGACCAATTTTCCCTGGATAGGGCATTTTCAGATGAGAGAACTGAAGCTCACAACATCAAGGTGACTTGTTCAGGTCCCACTCTAAAACAGTGACTGATCTGGAGTGAGAAGCCAGGTCTCTCGACTCCCGGTCAGGGGCACTTTCCAGCCCTAGCAGTCTTCCTGAGAGTTTCTCCTGCTCTGTATTTGCTCTAGGAAATAGACATTAGCCCTGGTTTCTGAGAGTTGCAGGTTAAGCACGTGACTCATTTCAGCGCCATTCTGAAAGTCTTCCTAGCTAAAAGAAAACTACATTTTCCCCTTGTTTTAGGCCATTAATCCAACAATGAGGTATCCCATATCCAGGAGCTGGTATAAATTACAAGTCCCTGAAGCTTTATTTCTAACATTTACTTAGATAGGAGGAGTTGCTTTAGCTCATCCATCTGTTCATAGCTTTTTTAAAAATAAATTTATTTATTTTATTTATTTATTTTTGGCTGCATAAATATAAATAAATAAAATAATTGATTTATTCTATTTATTTAGATTTGGCTGTTGCGCACAGGCTTTCTCTTGTTGCGGAGGGCGGGGGCTACTCTTCGCTGCGATGCGCAGGCTTCTCATTGCGGTGGCTTCTCCTGTTGCAGAGCACGGGCTCTAGGCGTGCGGGCTTCAGTAGTTGCGGCTCACGGGCTCAGTAGTTGTGGCGCACGGGCTTAGTTGCTCCGCGGCATGTGGGATCTTCCCGGACCAGGGCTCGAACCCGTGTCCCCTGCATTGGCAGGCAGATCCTTAACCAGTGGGTCATCAGGGAAGTCCTCATATCTTTTTATGATATGTGATATATTGGGGTATTTTTGATTGAAATATTCTTTCCAACATTGTTGGCCTTGTTTTAGTCTGCTAGACTTTAGCATTGGTAATAATGGTTACTTATAGAAATCTATAAGCTAAAACTAGTATAGAGTGTGACATGCTTGAATGTTGAAATTTTGTTTGCATATCACACCCACCCCCACTACAGGATTAGGAAGCAGTCAATCTATTCACAATAAATGAATAAGTGAATGAATGAGTTTGGGATATTTGGGGGATTTGGGGAATCAGCAAAGCCTTCTTTTCCTAGTCCACAGCCTTCTCCAGCAGAGAATCTAACAGTAGCTACCATAGAACGAATATCTACTAAGCACGAGGTGCTTTACATACATTATTACTCTGAAATGGGTACAAGATCATCACATTTTACAGCCTAGGAACTGAGGGTCAGATAATTACTGAAGAACTAAGGTTATGTAAATTTGCAGTGAACCAAGGGGTCAAACCTTGAAACCTGGAAAGCCAGGCAGTGTGTTAGCATCTCCATCTGAGGAGCAGGTGTTAACAAGATTGGCGCAGGTCAGTCACTGTATGATGGGGGATTAGGAAGTTCATGTTTACAGCATCTTCCCCTAATCTTGTTTGAAAGAATACAAACTCCATGAAATTACAGAGCACTGTTGTTATTAAAAGGGATTTTGAAAACTGCTGAATGTACTTTCAGCTCGAAAGACTGTGCTGGGAATCATTTTAATTCAGATTCTCATTTGGTATGAAAGCAATAAACATCTTTTGAAAAGATTTCTTTCTTTGCTCTAAGTGCTTATGTGTAAAACTGTGGGTGTAAATCTTCTTAATTCTTCCTGAGCTATTTGAAAATCTTAATCATGATCAGAGTATAAAACAGAACAAGGTATTATATGTGTATCATTAAAAACTGTATTTGCTGAAACGTCACTTTATGTTTCTTTTCTCTGGCTTAACTGATGGTAGTTCTCAGTGCTGGATAATGCAAACTCTCCATGATAAGAGAGTTGCTTCTTTGACTTTCAGTTTAAGCCCTGGAAATGTACAGGGTTTTTTCCTGCCAAGATTAATTTCAATCTCTGCAAATTAACAGGAGAGGGGAAGCAAAGATGCATCGAGGAGCTCTTCTGGGTAGGTAGAAAGAACCCCGGAATAGGAGTCAGGAGACCTAGCCACTAGGCCCAGGTTGTCTGGCTATGCCCATTCCTCTTTCTGAGTTTCAACTTTCTTACCAATAAAGTGATGGGACTAGGCAGATGACCTCAAAGGCCCTTGTAGAACTTGGGTGCAAAGATTCTTTGAGATAATAGGGTGCAGAATAGGAGTCTACTAGTAAAATAGGGTCACTCAACAAAGGTGCATTTGCGCACCTACTTTGTGTCAGGGCAATGCTGAAAGACGCAAAAAAGGAAATGAGCCTTCAGAGAGAAGCCGCCACATGCAGACCCAGCAAAGAAGAGTCAGAGAAGGCTTTCCAGTAGAAGAAGCATCTGAGCTAAATCTTGACGGCTCTTTCCACATATTTCAGAAAAGACAGGGAAATATTACTTGTTCCAATTAGTGCCCTGGATAGGAAATGACCTAAAATTAGTTAATTAAGAAAAGTTAGCTTTGGAGGTATTTTCTGAGTATAACAACAAGACATAAAAACCTATAGAGAAGAAAACATAGATTTTCCGTCAGAATGGCTAAAATTTTAAAGTCTGACTATACCAAGTGTTGGCAAGGATATGGAGCAGGTAGAATTCTTACAAGCTACTGAAAGGAACGTAAAATCGTGCAGCCACTTTGGAAAAGTTTGGCACTTGATCAAAAAGTTAAACCTAGAGTTACCATGTGGCCCAGCAATTCCAGTACTAGGCATCTACCCAAGAGAACTGAAAACATACGCCCACACAAAAAATTGTACATAAATGTTTAGCAACATTATTCACAATAGCCAAGAAGTAGAAACCTACAACTCCATTGGCATATCCATACAATGGAATATTACTCAGCAATAAGAATAAATGAGAAATGACATATGCTACAATATGAATGAACCTTGGAAACATTATGCTAAGTGAAAGAAGCCATTCACAAAAGATACATATAATCCCATTTATATGAAACATCCAGAAAAGGAAAATCCAATCTATGGTGCTCGAAATTATAGTGGTTACCTTCGTGGTGAAGAATAAACTCTGGAAAAGGGCAGAAGAAGGGCTTTTCAAGTGCTGGTAATGTTACCTTTCTTAATCTGGGTGCTAGTCAGAATGCTTTGTTCAATTTGTAAACATTTAATGAGCTGTACACTTAGGATGTGTGCACTTTTCTGTGTGAATGCCATTCTCCTAAATTAGTTTACTAAAAAAGTCTAAAGAGGTTATTTACACTTCAGCTGTTTCTATCTTCTGGGAGAATATTAACTCTACACAATCAAATATCTGCATCATCTTGAATGCTATGTTTGAACTTAAAACCAAAAGAGGAGCGGTGCCTCTTTGATGTGATCTTCTTCACTTACTCCCTGGAATGGGCTTCAAACATTTCTAAGATCATAAATAGCAAGTATCCTGTGGCTGGCACTCTGGGTATCCAAAGTAAGAGGGCATACATTTGAAATATAAAGGGCAATTTTCCAGCAAAATGAACACCTTCATCATGGAAGCCCTTTTCAAAGCAGATTTATCCCACCGTCTCTCCTTCCTCCCTTCCTTTCTTCCTTCTTACCATCCATCCATTCCTCTAACCATCCATCTATCCATCCACCCATTCATTTAACAAATACTGAGGTCCTACCATGTGCCTGACACCGCGCTAGGCCCTACCACAATGAACAAGACAGATAAAGCCCATGCCCTCGTGGGGTTTCCCAAAGAATATCACCAAGGTGATTGAGAATTCTAATATTGCATCTAAGATCAAAACTCTTTTTGAGGCTTATACAGACTTTTAAACCTCCACAGCCATGGATCTAGTCATATAAATGACTAAAATGTCTTTTCTTAGACAGTGGACTGGGTCCAGTTTCCTATATTACTTGCTGATTTGACCATTCATCTAGTGATATTAAGAGTGCCCGTACATACTGATTCTCAACATAAAGTTGTAAGAAGTGTACCAAAATAAGTTGAAAAAAAGTCTATTCGTCAATAATGATATCACAATAGTTTCTATAATTAGCACAAAGCTAATTATTATTAAAAGTATTATTAAAAGCTCTTATTATTAAAAGTACATCAACAAATGTATATAGTTGCAGGCTCCCAGAATGGACAAGAAGATCCAAATGAATACATAATTCAGTCACGTTCTATCATATATGCAGAGAGGATTTGAGATCAAACACCAGGACCCATTCATCCTACCACCTAAAATATGGTAACAGGAGCCTGGATAGCCACATGAGATGAGGCCCTGATTTGATCCATGCTGGTGGCCCCTTTTCTCTTCGAAAATTACACTGAATTCAAGAGGATTAATCAACCCAAAAGTTAATCTTCAGAACTGCCCTCATCTTTTATGTTCTAAGATTGAAAAGGGTGGGCGGGGGGCAGGGGTGGGGGGAGAGATGGAGAGAAGGAAAAAATGTTAAGCATCTAAGCATCACTTTCACAGTCAAAGGCCTGAAGACTCTGCTGAATATTTAAGAAAAGACTTTCTAATCTTACACAAAAACCAACCCAAAGTTAGGTGATTTAAAAAATAACCACTGGGCCCTTTTCTTTCGAAAAGTTTTCAGTGATGCATAAAAAGATTTTAAAAACCCACAATTTAAGTTCCTTTGTTTCAGCTATAAACTCTGCCTTTTCATCTAAAATCCTGAGTCACCTGACCCCTTAACTCTCCCCTGCAGAAAGCCACCACACAGTGTGCCTGAGTCACTGCCACAGTAATAGTTGGTGTGACACCAGGCTTTTCTTCAAGGGTAAGAAAAGATTTCTTCAAGCGTAAGAACATTGACTTAGCAAATATTCTAACGGAAAATGTCCAGGAGGGTCTTCCTGCTTCACTGCCTCAGGTCTGTCAGGCTCCAGGAGATAGGACTAAACGTTTCCAACCGTCTCCTCAGGGGAACCTTCTGGGCTATGTGTGGGCCACTACACAAAGGCCCCAAGAGACCCTCCTGGCATGGCTGACTATTTTCCTGTCCTTTTCCACAAATGTACTATAAACATACTTTTCCAAATTGCTTTGTACACGCAACATTATTGTTCAGATTCGTGTGTGTGTGTGTGTGTGTGTGTGTGTGTGTGTGTTGGCATATCTCCATTCTTTTCATAAATTTTTTTATTGAAGCAGTCGATTTACAATATCGTGTTAGTTTCAGGTGTACAGCACAGTGATTCAGTTATACATATACATGTGTATATATGTATATATATATTCTTTTTCAGATTCTTTTCTATTATAGGTTATTACAAAATACTGAGTATCGTGCCCTGTGCTATATAGTAGGACCCTGTTGTTTACCTATTTTACATAAAGTAGTGTGTCTCTGTTGATACCAAGCTCCTAATTTATCCCTCCCCTCCCCCACGTTTCCCCTTTGGTCACCATAAGTTTGCTTTCTATGTCTGAGTCTATTTCTATTTTGTAAATAAGTTCATTTATATCATTTTTTCAGTTTCCACATATAAGCGATATCATATGATATTTGTCTGCCTCGCTTACTTCATTTAGTATGATAATCTCAAGGTCCATCCTTGTTGCTGCAAATGGCATTATTTCATTCTTTTTAATGGCTGAGTAATATTCCATTATATATATATATCCATTCATCTGTCAATGGACACTTAGGTTGCTTCCATGTCTTGGTTACTGTAAATAGTGCTGCAATGAACATTGGGTTGCATGTGTCTTTCTGAATTATGGTTTTCTCAGGGTATATGCCCAGTAGTGGGATTGCTGGGTGGTATGGTAGCTCTATTTTTAGTTTTTTAAGGAACCTCCATACTGTTCTCCATAGTGGCTGTATCAATTTACACTCCCACCAACAGTGCAAGAGGTTCCCTTTTCTCCACACCCTCTCCAGCATTTATTGTTTGTAGATTTTTTTGACGATGGCCATTCTGACTGGTGTGAGGTGATATCTCATTGTAGTTTTGATTTGCATCTCTCTAATGATTAGCGATGTTGAGCAACCTTTCACGTGCCTTTTGGCAATCTGTATGCTTTCATCAGATTCATCTTTATTGATGCATGGGGATACAGTTCATTCATTCAAACTGCCATAGAGCCTTCCATTCTTTCAATATGTTGCCATTTATAATATTAATCCACTCTCATATTCTTGCACATTAATTTTTGATATAGCAATAAACATTCTTGTTTATGTCTTCGTACACGTGCAAGGAATTCTCCCTAGTAAACATCTAGAAGAGGGACTATGGGATCATAATAAGGTATGCACATCCCCAAGTTTGCTAGATATTGCATTGCTGAAGTGCTCTTCAAAGCAAGTATATAAATTTATACTCCCATCAGAACTCCTAGTTCCCTGCCTCTTGCTTTGGTATGACCACTTGGCATGCTCATGTTTTTTAATGTTTGCCAATTTGACGGTTGTGAAGGACTGTCTTATTTTGAATCTAATTTACATTTCCCTCATGACTAGTGAGGTTGAGAACCTTTTCTAATGTGTTTACAGGTCAATTGGGTTTTCCCTTATGTAAAATGCCTGGTCATATCCTTTGTATATTTTTCTAACGAATTGCTTGTCTTTTTCATAATGATTTTTAGACTACAGCTTCTGGATATTAATCCTTTCTTATTTATAAGAGCTAAAAATAGTTTCTACCAGCCGGTGGCTCATTATTTTAAATTTTCTTTGTGTTATACTTCATCAATTAGAGTTTCTATTTTTAATGAAGTCAAATTTATCAATCTTTTCTTTTCTGGTTTTCATTTTGTGGTTTTAAGAAATCTTTCCCTAGTTTGAGAGCATTAAGATATTCTTCAAATTTTTCAAAAGCAAATAATTCTTGCTTTTAACATTTAGGTCTTTAATCCATTTGGAGGTTACATTTCTGTATGGTATGGGGTAGGGAATTTTACTTTTTTCCATCTAAATAACCAATTGTCCCAGGACTATTCTATTGTAATGTCCCCTCTGTCATATACCAAGTTCTCATATATGTATGAGATTGTTCCTGGAATTTCAATTTCGTTCTATTGGCACTTTTGTCTATCCCTGTACTAATATCATATTTTTTATTAATATGAGTTAATAACAATGCTTCCTACCTGACAGAGCTAATCGCATCTTATTTTTCTTCTCTAAGATGATCTTCACTAATCTTTACCCTTTCTCTTTCCATACAAATTTTAGGGTAAGTTTGCCAAGTTCCACGAAAAAAATTTGTGGGGGAGTTTGATTAGAACTGCACTGAACTGCAAGTTAATTTGTGGAGAATTGATTTATGTATGATATTGAGTCTTCCAAACCATTTAAATGGTACATATCTTCTATTATTTATACTTAGGTCTTTGTTCATTATCTTCAATAACATTTCATAATATTTCTTTAAAAGACACATATTTTGTTAGGTACATATCCAGATTTATTATGCGTTTTGCTATTATGTAAATGGTTTTTTTCCTTTCCAATTTAGCAAGTTATCTTCCAAATAAACTCTAATTCTAGTATTTGTTCATAAATGACACGAATAGCTACGGAAATACAGCTTGTGTGCTTGAAAGTAGCTGACATTCTGAGCTCACCAAATTAGAGTCAATTTTGTCCTTTCATTAAACAAAGTACGATAATTCCTATTATGTTCAGAGACTGCTTTTCGGTTAGTGTGACAGTGTTTCTATATTTCAGAAATGATATTTTTTCCTAAGAAGGCTTCTACTTTTCCTGCCTGGGGCTCACACCACTGTCGTAGTTCTAAAAGCAAAGGTTTTTCTTCTTATTCTTTAGAATACATTTTTATCGTTTATTTTCATTTAACGTGTACACTTGTTCAAAGGCATGTTTTTTCTCCTAAGATTATTGCTTTAGAGGACACACAAGCAGGCGTGCACACGCGCGCGCACACACACACACGCAAACATACTTTATCTGGGTTCTTCAAATATATGAAGTGTTTCCTCTTCCTTGTTCTGCACTTACATTTCTTTCTAACTACTCTCAAGTCTTTCTGTCCTGATTTTAACCATTATTTTTTTCTTCTTTAAAGATCTCTTTTTCAAAGACAAAGCAGCTTCTTTACCATTTTCCTCTTGTTTTAGACAGAGATTCATACTCTTCAGTAAATCCGTACTTATCATCAAAGAACTATCTTCTACCAACTTTACATCACACACATCTGCATATTAACAATAACACATATCCTCTGTAACAGACTCTCCAACAGATGAAATGACTCCAAAGCCATCTAAATATTCATATCTATAATCATCAATGTCCTCTTTTACTAAATTTTCACCAACATTCATAAGTTTCAAGGTCTCCTTCAGGTGATCCCGTACTTCAGTTTTTCAACACAGTTTTAAAATCCTCTTGCAATGATTTGATCAAAGGTTAAAATTGTTTTTCAGAGGAATGGTTTATTTCCATTCTATGAATATACTCACAGGAACCCTGGGCTTTTGTATTTAGTTTCTTATTTATTTCTGAAAGCCTTGAAGTATTTATATTTACCTTTGGTCTTCCTTTTCTTTTTTTTTTTTTTAATAATTCTCTTCTTCAACTTTTTCCAAAATAGCTTTTAAAAGTCAACGGGGACAGGAGGAATCACATGACTGGGTAGGACGTGGGGGAGAAGGGGGAGGAGGAAAAGTGGAGGCGGGACAGGACCAGCTTCCCTGAGGGGTGCCTGGGGGAGAAGAGGGGTTCCCACGATTGGAAGGGCCCACCCACGGTACAGGGATCAGCAGGGATGGGAAGAGACCTTCAGAGAATGGGGGATCAGAGGGTAACACGGCGACCGTCTCACCCGACTGCTCGGGCCATGGCGAGCCTGCTGTGATACTGGGCCTGAACCTCAGCCCGCTGCGGGCTCCCTCCATTCCAGCTGAGTCTCAAGCCCGCCCCCCAAGGCGTTTTCCAGCCACTCAGGTTCTGAGCCTAAGCACCACGACACCCGGGCCTTTTCCAGCACACAGGTACTGAGTCTAGGCCCTCACTCCACCTAAGCCCTGTCCACATGGCCTTTTCCAGACCTTTTCTTTTTTCTTTTTCTCTTGTGATTCTGTTTTGCCTTGTTATTTCATTTATATTTTTATCCTTTCTAATATATTTTTTATTTTTCTTAATTTTATTTTATTTTTTATTCTTTGATATTTTTCTCTCTTTTTCTTTTTTTTGCTGTACCACGTGCCTTGCAGGATCTTGGTTTCCAGGCTGGGGGTCAGACCTGAGCTCCGGTGGTGGGAGGGCCAAGTCCAAACCACCAGACTAACAGAGAACCTCAGAGCCCAGGGAATATTCAACGGTGTGAGGTCTCCCAGAGGTCTTTATCTCAACACCAAGACCAGGCTCCACCCAACTGCCTGCAAACTCCAGTGCTGGACGCCTCAGGCCAAACAACCAGCAAGACAGGAACACAAACCCACCCATCCAAAAATATGAGATGACAAAAAAATACGTTACACATGAAGGTGCAATGTAAAAAACTCTAAGACCAAATAAATGAAGAGAAAACAGGCAATCTACCTGAAAAAGAATTCAGGGTAATGACAGTAAAGATGATACAAAATCTCAGAAAAAGAATGAAGGCACGGATCGATAAACTGCAAGAAATGCTTAAAAAAGACCTAGAAGAACTAAAGAACAAACAAACAGTGATGAACAACACAATAACTGAAATGAAAAATACACTAGAAGGACTCAAGAGCAGATTACCTGAAGCAGAAGAACGAATAAGTGAGCTGGAAGATAGAATGGTGGAAATAACTGACGAGGAGCAGAATAAAGAAAAAAGAGTGAAAAGAACTGAGGACAGTCTCAGACACCTCTGGGATACTAAATGCACCAACATTCGAATTATAGGGGTCCCAGATGAAGAAGAGAAAGAGAAAGGGTCTGAGAAAATATTTGAAGAGATTATAGTCAAAAAAATCCCTAACATGGGAAAGGAAAGAGCCACCCAAGTCCAGGAAGGGAAAAGAGTCCAATACAGGATAAACCCAAAGAGAAACACACCAAGACCCATATTACTCAAACTAATAAAAATTAAATACAAAGAAAAATATTAAAAGCAGCAAGGGATAACATACAAGGGAACCCCCATAAGCTTAACAGCTGCAGTTTCAGCAGAAACTCTGCAAGCCAAAAGGGAGTGGCAGGACATATTTAGTGTGATGAAAGGGAAAAATCTACAACCAAGATTACTCTACCCAGCCAGGATCTCATTCAGATGCGACAGAGAAACCAAAAGCTTTTCAGACAAGCAAAAGCTAAGAAAATTCACCAGCACCAAACCAAATTTACAGCAAATGCTAAAGGAACTTCTCTAGGCGGGAAACACATGAGAAGAAAAAGACCCACAAAAACAAACCCAAAACAATTGAGAATATGGTAATAGGAACATACATATCGATACCTACCTTGAATGTAAATTGCTTTCAATGCTCCAACGAAAAGACACAGACTGGCTGAATGGATACAAAAACAAGAGCCGTATATAATGCTGTCTACGAGAGACACACTTCAGACTGAAAGTGAGGGGATGGAAAAATGATATACCATGCAAATGGAAATCAAAAGAAAGCTGGAGTAGCAATACTTCTATCAGATAAAAGAGACTTTAAAATAAAGATTGTTAAAAGAGATAAGGCAGGGCACTACATAATGATCAATCCAAGAAGAAGATATAACAAGTGTAAATATTTATGCACCCAGCCCAGGAGCACCTCAGTACATAAGGCAAATGCTAACAGCCATAAAAGGGGAAATCGACAGTAACACAATAATAGTGGAGGGATGTTAACACCCCAATTACACCAATGTACAGATCATCCAGACAGAAAATAAGTAAGGAAACACAAGCTTTAAATGACACAATAGACCAGATAGACTTAATTGATATTTGTAGGACATGCCACCCGAAAGCAGCAGAATACACTTTCTCCTCAAGTGCACACAGAACATTCTCCAGGATAGAACACATCTTGGGTCACAAATCAAGCTTCAGAAAATTTAAGAAAATTGAAATAATATCAAGCATCTTTTCCGACCACAATGCTATGAGATTAGAAATCAATTACATGAAAAAATGTGTAAAAAACACAAACACACAGAGGCTAAATACTCTACTAAATACTCAAGCGATCACTAAAGAAATTAAAGAGGAAATTAAAAATACATAGAAACAAATGACGATGAAAACATGACAACCCAAAAGCTATGGGACGTAGCAAAAGCAGTTCTAAGAGGGAAGTTTACAGCACTTCAATCTCACCTCAAGAAACAAGAAAAATCTCAAATAAACAATCTAACCTTACACCTAAAGGAACTAGAGAAAGAAGAACAAACAAAACCCAAAGTTAGTAGAAGGAAAGAAATCATAAAGATCAGAGCAAAAATAAATGAAATAGAAACAAAGAAAACAATAGCAAAGGTCAATAAAACTAAAAGTTGGTTCTTTCAGAAGGTAAACAAAATTGATAAACCTTTAGCCAGACTCACAAAGAAAAAAAGGGAGAGAATTCAAATCAATAAAATTAGAAGTGAAAAAGGAGAAATTACAACTGACACCGCAGAAATACAAAGGATCATAAGAAACTACTACAAGAAACGGCATGCCGATAAAATGGACAACCTGGAAGAAATGGACAAATTCTTAGAAAGGTACAACTTTCTAAGACTGAACCAGGAAGAACTGGAAAATATAAACAGACGAATCACAGGTAATGAAATTGAAACTGTAATTAAAAATCTTCCAGCAAGAAGAAGTCCAGAACCACAGGGCTTCAAAGGCGAATACTATCAAACATTGAGAGACAAGCTAACACCTACCCTTCCCAAACTCTTCCAAAAAACTGCAGAGGGAGGAACACTCCCAAACGCATTCTACAAGGCCACCAGCACCCTGATACCAAAAAACGACAAATGTATCACAAATAAAGAAAATTAAAGACCAATATCACTGATGAACATAGACACAAAAATCCTCAACAAAATTCTAGCAAACAATCCAACAACACAGAAAAAGGATCATACACCATAATCAAGTGGGATTTATCCCAGAGATGCAAGGATTCTTCAGTATACACAAATCAGTCAATGTGATACACCATATTAACAAATTAAATAAACACCATATGATAATCTCAACAGATGCAGAAAAAGGTTTTGACGAAATTCAACACCCACCTATGATAAAAACTCTCCTGGGCTTCCCTAGTGGCACAGTGGTTAAGAATACAACTACCAATGCATGGGACACGGGTTTGATCCCTGGTCCAGGAAGATCCCACATGCTGCGGAGCAACAAAGCCCATGAGCCACAACTACTGAGCCTGCACTCTGGGGCCCGTGAGCGACAACTACTGAACCCATGTGCCACAACTACCGAAGCCCACATGCCTAGACGCCATGCTCCGCAACAAGAGACGCCACCCAATGAGAAGCCCGCACAACAAAACAAAGAGTAGCCCCCGCTCGCCACAACGAGAGAAAGCCCGCCTGCAGCAACGAAGGCCCAATGCAGCCAAAAATAATAAATAAATTTATTTAAAAGAAAAACTATCCAGAAAGTGGGCATAAAGGGAACCTACCTCAACATAAAAAAGGCCATATATGACAAACCCACAGCAAACATCATTCTCAATGGTGAAAAACTAAAATCATTTCCTCTAAGATCAGGAACAAGACAAGGATGTCCACTCTCACCACTATTATTCAACATAGTTCTGGAAGCCCTAGCCATTGCAATCAGAGAAGAAAACGAAATAAAAGGAATATAAATTGGAAAAGAAGAAGTAAAACTGTCACTGTTTGCAAATGACATGATACTATAGACAGAAAATCTTAAACATGCCACAAGAAAACTACTAGAGCTAATCAATGAATTTGGTAAAGCTGCAGGATACAAAATTAATGCTCAGAAATCTCTTGCATATTTATGTACTAACAACGAAAGATCAGATAGTGAAATTAAGGAAACACTCCCATTTATCATTGCAACAAAAAGAATAAAATACCTTGGAATAAACCTACCTAAGGAGGCAAAAGACCTGTGCTCAGAAAAGTATAAGACACTGATGAAAGAAATCAAAGATGACACAAACAGATGGAGAGATATACCATGTTCCTGGATTGGAAGAATCAATGTTGTGAAAATGACTCTTCTACCCAAAGTAATCTACAGATTCAATGCAATCCCTATCAATTACCAATGGCATTTTTCACAGAATTAGAACAAAAATTTTACAGTTTGTATGGAAACAAACAAAAGACCTCAAATAGCCAAAGCAATCTTGAGAAAGAAAAACGGAGCTGGAGAAATCAGGTTCCCCGACTTCAGACTATACTACAAAGTTACAGTAATCAACACAGTATGGTACTCGCACAAAAACAGAAATATAGATCAATGGAATAGGATAGAAAGCCCAACGATAAACCCACACACCTATGGTCACCTAACTTATGACAAAGGAGGCAAGAATATACAATGGAGAAAAGACAGTCTCTTCAGTAAGTGGTGCTGGGAAAACTGGACAGTTACATGTAAAAGAATGAAATTAGAACACTCCCTAACACCATACACCAAGATAAACTGAAAATGGATTAGAGACCAAAATGTAAGACCGGACACTATAAAACTCTTACAGGAAAACATAGGAAGAACACACTTTGACATAAATCACAGCAACATCTTTTTTGACCAACCTCCTAGAGTAATGAAAATGAAAATGAAAATGAAAACAAAAATAAACAAATGGGACCTAATTAATCTTAAAAGCTTTTGAACAAAAAAGGAGACCATAAACAAGATGAAAAGACAACTCTCAGAATGCTAGGAAATATTTGCAAACGAAGCAACTGACAAAGGATTAATCTCCAAAATATACAAACAGCTCATGCAGCTCAATATCAAAAGACAAACAACCCAATCAAATAATGGATGGAAGACCTAAATAGACATTTCTCCAAAAAAGACATACAGATGGCCAAGAGGCACATGAAAAGATGCTCAACATCACTAATTATTAGATCAATGCAAATGAAAGCTATAATAAGGTATCACCTCACACCAGTCAGAATGGCCATCATCAACTAAATCTACAAACAATAAATGCTGGAGTAGGTGTGGAGAAAAGGGAACCCTCTTGCACTGTTGGTGGGAATGTACATTGATACAGCCACTACGGAGAACAGTGTGGAGATTCCTTAAAGAACTAAAAATAGAATTACCATATGACCCAGCAATGCCACTACTGGGCATATACCCAGAGAGAGCCATAATTCCAAAAGACACATGCACCCCGGTGTTCAGTGCAGCACTATTTACAATAGCCAGGCCATGGAAGCAACCTAAATGCCCATTGACAGACGAATGGATAAAGAAGATGTGGTACATATATACAATGGAATATTACTCAGCCATAAAAAGGAACGAACTTGGGTCACTTGTAGAGATGCAGATGGACCTAGAGTCTGTCATACAGAGTGAAGTAAGTCAGAAAGAGAAAAACAAATACTGTATAGTAACGCATATATGTGGAATCTAGAAAAATGGTACAGATGAACCTATTTGCAGGGCAGGAATAGAGATACAGACATAGAGAACGGACATGTGGACCCTGGGATTGGGGGAAAGGGAGGGTGGGATGAACTGGAAGATTAGGATTGACATATATACACTACCATGTGTAAAACAGATGGCTAGTGGGAACCTGCTGTATAGCACAGGGAGCTCAGCTCAGTGTTGTGTTGACCCAGATGGGTGGGATGGGGGTGTAGGAGGGAGGTCCGAGAGGGAGGGGATTCATGTATACATATAGCTGATTCATTTTGTTGTACAGCAGAAACTAATACAACATTGTAAAGCAACTATACTCCAATTAAAAAAAAAAGTCAATGGGTTTAAAAAGAAAAGAATTTGATAAATTTCTTCTTGAATACACTCAAGTGAGGGAACATATTCTCTAATGGGGTGTCAGCTCCTTTACTTAGAAATAGGAACAAACTGAACTTTGAATAAGCGGGTACAGCAGAATCAGTGCTATACTCTGGTTTTCAATTTCCATAGCAGTAGCTACAGCAAAGTCACTATGGACTTGTAAGAAGAATCATTGGAAAGGAATATTCTCTAAGTTCTTCCCAACGATCCTGTCTCGTCTTCATTTGTTCTTTGTTTTAAGTTAGTTAATTTCTCTTTAGAGAGCCCAGAAGAAAGGAAGAACAAACCTCTTCACCCAAGCATACTGAGGGGAGATGGGCAAACCTCACAAAAACAACGTAGGACCTGAAAGAAAGTGAAACATGGGAAAAGAGATACCAATGTTGCATGCCATGTTGGTTGTCAGAATATACCTTTATAACATTTTCTCCTTGATTCTTACTGTTGAAGAGGAGCACTATTGATTTTTATATATTAAGCCTATACCCAGAAAACCTGTGGAACCCTATATTAGTTCTATTCATTTGTCTACATATTCTAGTACGTTATCTGTGTAGACAATCATGCCATCTGTGAAAATAAAAATCTGTTTTCAACCCTTCTATTTTTCTTCTCCCAATGAGCTGGTTAGGATCTCATTTATAAACCTGAATAAAAACTCTGACTAGAGGTTTTCTTGTCAGTTTTGCTCCTGACTTGAAAGAGACATATGCACTTCTAATACTTTACCATTAAGCATAGTGTGTGCCATAGGGTTTTGGGAGATAGCCTTCAACAGGTGAAGAATCTACTTCTAGTTTGTTAGGTAGGGTTTTTTTCTTATTCATGTTGACGTTTATTGAATGACTTCTTTACGTCTTGAGATGACAATAGGTTTTTTTCCTCCTTTAATCTATTTTATAGTTGTGAATATCACACAGTATTGCATTTCTGTCAAATAACCTGGTCTGTATGACACTGGCTTATTGGTATTAGAGATTTCCTTTACGGCTTACTACAAGGTCGATTTTTACACATGTGCCCTATTCGTTAGAAAATCAATATTATTCTCTAATCATTGGGTGTAGGGTTCTATACAGGTCCTCCGCATCAGGTTTTACCATTTTGTTATTCAAATCTTTTATATTCTGAACAATATTTGTTCGCTTGCTAGATCCCCATCATTGCCTTCCCCAAAGATGTCTAGCACCGGGCACTGTCCACAGATCCTGAGCTACAACAAGGATCAATCAAATGGAAGCGAACCATTTGAAAGGCTTAGTTAGGCAACTGGTTTCACTGTTTTCCTACCCTCACCAGCAATGTTGTTTGGATAACCTAGAATCAAACACTTTACTCGCAGAGCCATTTGTTCCCTACTGACCATTGTGCAAAGTTATAACACAGCTTACTGTGATGAGCTGGCAAGAAATGTTTGCCAAGTTTCACAGGTTTGGGGGAAAGATATTATAACCCTGAAAGGCATTTTCTTTTTATTTTTGTTTGGAAGTGTTTGTAACTCTAAGAACAAAAGGTAGTCCTTTTACTGTCTCTTCTCGGATAGCTGACACTAAACTTCTCTACTGTTATCAGTTCCCTAAATGAGTTGAGTTGTATTTAATTACTGCTGAATACAGGGGAGATGTGTGTTGGTCCTTTTGTTTAGTACTTTAGGATGAGAGGAATAACAGGTGTGGTGTTGTGTC
Organism: Phocoena phocoena; assembly: GCF_963924675.1. NCBI lineage: Eukaryota > Metazoa > Chordata > Mammalia > Artiodactyla > Phocoenidae > Phocoena > Phocoena phocoena. Next base: position 116,942,114 of record NC_089240.1, read on the forward strand.
AGTGTTCCTTTATTCATTTCAAAGCCACTCTTTATCACAAAAATGTACAACTCATCCAGGCCACCAGCCTCAAGGAACCGCAATAGATACAATTCTAAAGAATTCCAAGCTAGCTCTGTCTTTCCCTCATATATCAAGTGTGGACAGAATGTTTTGTTGAATAGTTGCCATCTCAAGGGAGGTTATAGCTGGCAGATGATCTGAGCAGCAAAGGCTGCTCTTAAATCACTACATATGACAGACCAAACCTTAAAGAAAATAAGCCTATCTAGGCTCAGAGAGGTGAAGCAACCTGCCCAAGGTCACACAGTCCATCCATGTTTCTCTTCCACTGTTTCCATCCCAGTCTAAGCCACCACCGTGCCTGGTCCAGTCCACTGCAACAGCCTCCTAAAGAGTCCCCCTACCTCCAGCATGGCTCCTGCTTTGATCCATTCTCTACCTTCTTACAGCCAGGGTCAACTGTCTTACTGAAAACCCGCAAATGGCTTCCCGTTGTTCTTCCAAAAATGTTTAAACACTTTACCACAGATGGGTATGGCCTGGAAGGTGCTGTCCCCTTCCCATCTCTTCAGCCTCAGCTTTTCCCACTTCCCCTCTCATGTGCTCTGCTCCGGCCATGCTGGCCTTCAGGTCATGCACTAGAACATGTTGCATTCTCTCCTTATGCCTGCTCTTCCCTCTCTCGGGAAAGTTCCCTTTACACGCCCTTGCCTAAACAGCTCTTTGTTCTTCATATTCCTTCCTCATCTCCAACCTCAGGTCTTCACGACTTCTGGTCATGAAGTTCCATCAGTGAAGTTCACTGATGCCCCAGACGGGGTCAGGTCTCTCGTAACACGTACTTTTTCTTCATAGCACCCACCATGTTTGTTACATAGTAAGTTCAACACCTATTTGGTAAATGCGTGAATCAACTGTTTAAGGTCTCTCTTCTTGACTAGATGGGAAGCTCCAAGAGGATCACTAGTGCCATTTGTTAGATGGACGAATCAGTAGTAGATCCAGAATTTGAACCAGGATCTACTCCCTAGTTCCTCCTGTTCCCCAGACTCTACGTTCCCACTCTGCCTTACTCCTCTGTTCCTCTGTCCCCCACCTGTCAGACCAGGAGCCTCCTGCAACAGGCACTGCCTAATTCCACTGGTGGCTGGCGGCGGCACTGGGGAGGCTATTCCCTGTGCCGCCCAGACACTCGTCGGCAATTACTCCTCGTCTAGGGAGAGTCTTCATCACCGGCAGAAGCAGCAGCTACCTGCTAATGCCTCAAATCAGGATATTGTTCCTTCCCATTAAGGATGGCTGTCTCCATGCAGCCCTCTTTTTAAACGCTCACAAGCCCATTACGGGGAAGGTAACACTTGCTTATCCATCCCTCGGTCAACGGGTTTGACTTCACGCTCTTCACCTGGCTCAGCGTTGGCTCAGGTGCTCACACAATTAAATGGAAGAAAGAACTGAAATCAGAAAGAATGGAGGGGAAAGAAAGAAAGAAAAGGCTCTCAATTTGGCCACAGGCTGAATCTGTCTTTCTATTCTGGCCGATTTTTCCATGAGTTTGGAATGGATAATTTAATTTTAAATTAAATTACCCGAATATTAAGGTACCCATCTAACAGCAAATGGTATGTGTGTGTGTATTTCTCCAGTTACCTTCATTTACATAGCTTGAATCTATAACGACCAGCCAACATTCCCCATAAGAAAAAGTGCTCTCTGATGATTATACCGGTGCCCTATTCTGACCATGACAGTCTGTGTGTGTGGAGCTAGCCTTCCCTACATGTAAACCTCCCCAGTAGCAAGAACGTCACACGAATGGCTTTTCTGGTCACCTAACACCAAAGCACTCGGTAGGCCATTAGTGCATCCTGGATTAGAAAACCCAAAAGGTGTAAAATGGGAATTTGTGATCTGAGTGTGGCCTAATTATCACACGGCCAAATACAGTCAGTGCATTCACTGGAATAAATGCACTGGCACGGAAGCATAATTTGCAGCTCACCTGGATACCTAACTATTTACCTGAAGCAGCGTCTGTTTTTCACATTCACCAGAATCTAAAATGAAAAGTAAAGGGAAGAGAGGGGCCACAGCATCTTCTGCACGTACAGGGATTAATCTGCTTGAAAGTAACCAACGTTAGTGGGTGGTATCTTTTTATTTTAATGACCTGATGTGTTCTCCCCTGTCATCTCTTTGGCCAGTGGCTGAGAGTCCGCCTGTCGACGCAGAGGACACGGGTTTGTGCCCCGGTCCGGGAGGATCCCACATGCCGCGGAGCGGCTGGGCCCGTGAGCCATGGCCGCTGAGCCTGCGCGTCCGGAGCCTGTGCTCCACAACGGGAGAGGCCACAACGGTGAGAGGCCCGCGTACCAGGGGGGAAAAAAAAAAAAAAAAAACACCAGTAAGTAGAAATACGAATAAAATGCTACCATAATGTTTCTAATGAGTTATGATTCCACACCAATCTGAATACTTCAGAGGTGAAAAAGAATCCATTAACTGAGGCTGGAATCTGATTCTCACCTGGGAGCCCGGGAGGAGGAAAATTCCCATTTTTTTTCTCAGTGCCCTCCCCAGACATTTTGGCAACTCTGAGAACTCAGTACCTTGAAGGTGGCGAGGTCACTTGGCCCAGGTAACAAATTGTGCCTCAGGTCTGCCCAGAAGTATCAGAGGAGGTATTTCAGCCCATGGAGCAAACAGCGCCTGGCACAGGTGTGCCGATTTGATGACACAGAAGAGGAGAAGGAATGTTCTCTCTGAAATGTGCAGACTTGAAGAGGTGGGGTTTCGTGCGGGATTGTTTTTCCTGTACCGCTGCACGTGAGCTGCTTTGCAGATCGATTCATCATGCTGCAAAAGGACTGGAGAATGTGATGTTGACTGACCCTGAGGGCACGGCTTCAATTCAAGTGCATTGATTCAACAAGGATGGCCCTGTTTGCTAGTAGGCTCCAGCTGCCCACTCACCAGACCCCTTGGTGCTCCTTATTTAAAGAGCAGGAGGCATCTCTGAAACTTTAATCTGCACCTTAATAGAACAATTCAGGACCAAAATGTAAAATAAGACGTCGTTTTGCTGCTGTTGTCGTGTTTTTAGTATTTGATCCAAGTGCATGTAAACTGTGAACAATCTCAAACCTATGGTTCAAGCAGAGGTCACGGGAGGTGACTTAGTCGAGCTGAAGGATGTTTAAATGAATGGTATTGAGGACTACACAGTAGATAACCACAAATGATTCATTCAATTCATCAGCCCAATAATCAAGACCAACTGTGAAAAACATTGGATCCACTCCGTGGAAAAAGAACCTGAAAGAACACACGGCCCATTCCTGACATTATAAGTGATCTCTAGGCCCTAGGCAGCTAATATTTCTTGAGCACTTATGTGCATTTACCACAATTAGCTATTTAGCCTTCTTTACAAACATCAGCCAACGTGGCCCTTTCAACTTTGCTCAGTAATTAGCTCCCATCTTTAACTCCTACGTGCACGAAGGAAGGGTGGACAGAAAATGTGACTTGGAGTCAGACAGGTCTGGATTCAAATCCTGACTTTGCTGCTTACTAGCTATATGACCGTGACCAAGTTACTAAACTTCTCAGAGCCTTTAGTTCCTCATAAATTGTCATGAGGACAATTTCATAGATTGTCACGAGAATGGAAAGAAAGCATCAATAAAAATGCCTAGCACATGGCACTACTCAACAGATGCCAATGGTACCTCCACTTAAAAAGCCACTGGAAGAGAATTAAAATAAAGATTACCGGGCTTCCTTCGTGGCGCAGTGGTTAAGAATCCGCCTGCCAATGCAGGGGTCACGGGTTCGAGCCCCGGTCCAGGAAGATCCCACATGCCGTGAAGCAACTAAGCCTGTGAGCCACAACTCTACTGAGCAAGTGAGCCACAACTCCTGAAGCCCACGCGCCTAGAGCCCGTGCTCCGCAACAAAAGAAGCCACCACAATGAGAAGCCCGAGCACCGCAACGAAGAGCAGCCCCCGCTCGCCACAATTAGAGAAAGCCCGTGCGCAGCAACAAAAGACCCAACATAGCCAAAAATAAATAAATTTTTTAAAAATGTTAAAAAAAAAAAGAAAGATTGCCAACAGAACGTTTGTTACTGATTAGTTTAAAACAACTATGTTTGGAGAAGTTTAGGTTTCTTTAGAAATCAAACCCACCTTTGAATGCCACAGGGAATTTTTGCTATCCTGTATTTAGAAATACTGTGTCACCTCATCACAGAACAGAATGCAGTATTAGGCAACTCAGTTCTTAGGGGTAGGGACCATGTTTCATGGTCTCTGTGTCCCCAGTACCCAGCACGGTGCCAGGAACAACATCAACACTCAAACAGTACCTACGTACATATATACATACATACATACATACATACATACATAGTTTTATGGAGCGGCATCATAGCATGGAATCTGAACCAGCCCCTGAGGCCAGATTTGAGGCAGATGCTTCCGTTTTCATATTAACAGCCATCTTTTAAGAATCTTTTAGGAGCATCAATTCTCAGTGGGGATAGAACTCCAGATATCCTGTAAACTTCTTAAAATGCAGAAGCCTGACTGCCACCTAAGAGTCAATAACAGTAAGCCCTCAAATAGGAAGTATATTTTTTACTTACGTACAGTCCCCTATACATCAACGCATTCACGCCTCTCGACAACCATATGAAAGCAGTGGCAACATTTTACCCATTTGACAAATGAAGAAAGTGAGGGGACTCGGAAAGGGTAAGTGATTTGCCCAAGGGCACACGACTAGCAAATGACAGAATCAGGATTCAACCAAAGTCCACGTGTCTGCATCTTTCCTACCATTTTCCATCTACTTGAGCTACCTGAACAACACCTATAGGGCTTAAGCTTGTGCCTTTCTTTTTTTTTTTTCCTTAAAGATTCCACAGTGGTTCTGATTCATATGCCTAGTTAAGAGTCAGTCAATTAGGAAATGATTAAAAACATGCGAGAGACAGAGAAAGAAAGCAACGGCCAAGGCCATTAGCCCAGTTCTCCAAATCTGAAAAACAGTATGTGAAATAACCCATCCCTGTGAGTCAAGCAGAAGAAATTAAACCTTCACATGGCTGCGAATCAGCTTTACAAGCTTTCTAACACTTCTGCCGCTACTGGCTCACCCTAAACAATCTGTCACCACATAGCGAGGCTGGCCCGGCTGTTTCCAGAAAGGACACGATTGCATGATACCCACCAGGCCTGATAGAGGGAATTGTAAGGCCAATGACATGATCTATGAGGTATCCTAACTTACTACCAAAGAGTAGATGTTATTAGCAGTTAATATTGCCTATCCTTTTCCCAACTGAATTTTTAAAGACTTTGGAAAATAATCTAAACCTCAATGTTATTGCAGAATCAAGAAGCAACTACTGCCCTAGTTCCATAACGAATGCTGATCAAATACACTTGAATTGGAAAAGTATATTTAATTTGCAGGTTTCTGTCTACATGTTCTGCTTCTGTTTTCTTTGATAAGATCAGTGAACAAAGTTGAGAGGACTTTTTTTAGTTCAAACGTTTTCCTATAATGGCAAATCAATCTTCTCGGGCAAACAGAACATCAAAACGCTAACCATCGGAAGCTATCATTGGAAGTTGATCCGATTTACACATAAAAACATCCACTAAAACTTAAATGAAACTTTATAGAGGAACAAAACTGACTAAAGGATTTTTTTGAGTCTTTTAAAGCAGCTACTACAATAACTGCAGAAGTATGCACAAATCGTGCCAAATCTAATCAATCTTGTGTATTTCTTCCGCACCGTTGCAGAATACGCTTCATAGAAGGGTAGCACAAGCTCACAGCAGGCAAAATGTGGTAGCTGAAGTCAAGCACAGCTAATTTACTGTTAGGACAGATGAGATCTACAGAATTCCCCAATCCATCCTAATCAGCTCTGATATGGAGGACCGATTCCCAGCATGCATTGCTTCTATGGGTTTTAATGTCGATGATATAGACTTCTTGGATCTAGATGGATAGAGGAAGATGGTAGCAGTATGTGAGCAGAAGGCCTATCCTATTTTACATGGCAGCATTAAGTATGATAGGAAGGCCGAGCCTAGTAGGTGGGAGCCAGGAGCAGGTCTCAGACCCTCCCACCAGAATTAAGAGCTCAGAGAAAGGGGCAGGGGCAGGGGCAGGTCTCATAGGCCTAGACATCAGTATATATACTACAAGCCTAGAACATAAGTCTCCAGAACAGTTTCCCAGGACAAAGGCCATTCCCCCTCTAGCTTCTTTTTTTGGGAAGAAGAATTTGGGGCTGAACCGCCACCCGCACACCCTCTCCCCACCCAACAGCTACCACAGTTACATGCTTGGAATAGAATGGGCTACGGGAGAATTCTGTTGAATGGAGAGATGGATGAGTATACCAACTCTAACATGCAAAGTCATGGGCACTGAAGAATAGTGCAGAAGGGGTTAAGAGGGTGGACAATATGATCGCAAAGTTCTGAGTTCAAAACCTAGCTCTGAAGCTTGCTAGCTGTGTCCTAGTGGGTAAATTACCTAACCTTACCTAAAAATGGGGGTAGTAGTACTTCACCCCTACGACTGTTGTGAGGATTAAATGACTCAGTGCGTCTAAAGCACTTAGTGAAGCGCCTTCATCACGGTAAGTACTCAATAAATGTCAGCTGTTGCTATTATCATGATTAACAAATGACCGGAAGGCTTTTACGTTGACCAAAATGAAGAGACTGCTACCTCAAAAGATCATAAAAAGCAGAATCATAGCCAGTTTTTCCCCAACACACCTGTTATGTAGTTTCTTAAAATTAAATATTCTACAGCCCCAGTGCCAATCTCTTCTGGAGCTCTGCCATTCTCTCACTCTCTGCCCCATATCTATTTGTAGCCAGGGAGGACAGATTTCATACCTGTGCAGAAGTGTTACCTGCCAAGTGATGAAATGAGAGAGGACATGAAAAGGCAACGAGGAAACATTAAGGAGGCGGGTGGAGGGAGACAAATCCAAGAAGAGGTTGGTACCTGGCCTCATTTCCCCCTCTCCCCCGGACTCCTCTCTCCCTCTCTCGTGCACCCTTGACAACATCCCAACTCAGGTTACACCTAACTCTTGAACGACTCCACACTGCTCGCAAGCAGCTTAACATGACTGGACCACCATGCCACCGTGCTGTCTGTTCCCCTCTAAACTGATGCCCTCAAACCTCAAGTGTGCGCCTTCAGTGCTGCCTGCCACCCCGCTCTACCCCCTACCCCAGACGCTATTTCATGTCTCCTCTCTGCTCACACCTCTTAACTCTTTCTTCCTCCTCGCTCTCAGCTGATGACCTAGCTTCTAATTTCAGAAAGAAAAAAGAAACAATTAGGAGAAATTCCACATCCTCCCACCACGCTATCTGCCCACCTACCAGCATCTGTACCCACCGGCTCTGGCTGCTCTCTGTTAACTGTGGATGAAGGGTCTCTGCTCCGAAGGACAACCCTCCACCAACACTAGGAAGCTAATACACCTGCTTTATTTTTCTTCATAGTATTATGACATTATGGTAATTTCCAGATAATATAATATAGGTCCATTTGTTTACTGTCTGAGCCCCCCCCATGAGAATATAAGCTCCTTAAGGAAAATGTTAAGGGGTACCAGGCACTTACTAGGCACTCAATGAATATGTATCTCTGGAATGAACAAAACAGCGAATGAAGGAAAGAAAAACACGAATTTCTCACTGTGTGAAATTCCCTTTTGAATGCTTATAGCTCTCTCCCTCTCTCTCCCCCGTGTCACTCCCACCCCATCTTTGGGATAGAAATCTAATGTCCCAGGAGGCTAGGTTATTAAAAACCGAAGCTCTACAGGGAGGTATGCCCTGGACAGCCACGTGAGTGACGATGCCTGCATAGAACCTGGTCTTGGCTAAAGAGTGCCAGTGAGTGAGGCCCTACCCACAGAGCAGGGCCAGCCAGACAATATGGGAAGTAGGCTTGCCAAGCCAAGGTCTGTGTAGGCTCCAGATCCAATGAGAGGAGAGCTTCTTAACTCCCTTCCTTCCTTGCCACTGAGCCTGAGGCTCTGCCAGGGAAAGTCCAACACTCAAAGGTCTACGGGAAAGTATCCCAGGGAGAAAGGCTATGGCTTGTATACACCATCTGTACAACGCTCAGGAAGCCAGCCAGCCTGAACGTGGGAGGGGGCCTCTAGCTTGTACTTTCTGTCCATGCATACGATATTCAGTTTCTGAGCGCTGTGGCCAACGTGGATGAAGGATCATAGGAGATAATGGATGTAAAAGTGGCTTGTTAGTTAGATCACATGCTTGACACACATCAGGAGGTTGTAGAGAAGATGGAGATGAAGGAGGAGGCGGAGGAAGGGAAAGGGACCTTGGGGGAAGGGAAGAAGAGGTGGAGAAGGGAGAAAAGGAGAAGGTAGAGAAATAATTTAGTTCTACACATCACTGGTGAATATAAGTTAACCTGAAGATTGCAAATGTGACTACTGGACTCTGACAGTCACCGGTTTAGGCACCTTGGCCAAGTCCCTTTCCTTGTCTGAGCCTTGGTTTTCAATCACCAGTCAATGCAGAAAGCTGTCATCTCTAAGGACCCTCGCAGCTCTGACCTCTGTGAATCCATAATCTTGACAGGCACCAGCTTGGCTCCGTGATCTGGGTCAGTGGAGCCACCAAGCACCGAGGCCAACCAGGACAGTCTGGAGCTTTAGCAGACGTCCTTAAAAACAAGCAGAGACTCCGGGTGCCAGAAGTACTTTGGTCCCGAATGGAGCCTTAGCTGCCTTCCCATAGACCCCAGCTTTCTTCCCAGGAAGACATCCTCCCGGGGTACCCATTGACGGTACATCTCATTTCACGGCTTCTTTTTCCTGAGAAATAAACAGCACAAAGCATCATTTGTTCCCCAGCACAGAATGAGCCAGTCCATTGAAGTTCGGCCAATTTGTCCTTTAATACCGTTTATTGGCTCTTTAATGATGAATTCATTTGGGCACTTGGCCCCAGATTCTAATTCACAATGACTCAGTGTAAATGAGACCTCTCCCAAGCTCTGCTCCTGGCCCCTTTTGAACTTTCGTAAATCACACCTGGCTGCCTCAGGAACAGGCCACTCTAGTCTTACTTTGGGAAAGGATCCAGCCTGGCAGGCAGTACACTTACAGATTTTATGGACCACATGGTAAAATCAACCAGAGACAGGTATCCCCAGAGGCAGCCAGCCCGTGGGAAGGGAAGAGACACAGTCTGTGAACACCCTGTTGTTTCCTTATTCTTGAATCTTTCCAAGTTAACCGGTGTGGAATCTAAATTGCTCGCCCGTATACAGCCTTGGACTATCTTATACAGAGACGTCATGATGTACTGAAGAGAATACCGCAGCTGGGATCCAAAAGACCAAAGTAAAATTTTGGCTCCAACCACTGATCACACTTTGGGCAATTTACGCAATTTCTCTGGGCCTCCTAATTCTCCCCATCTCTAAACTGGAGATAACAATAGTACCTAAGAAATAAGGTCAACTAAGATATCTTTGTCTCAAGTATATGCACAGTGTCCAGTACAAACGTATACAATAAATATTAGCTACTAGCCACTGATGGTATTAAATGAAATCAGCATATGTATAGGCATGCTGTGGGAAATAAAAAGAGCCCCCCAAAGCGTGTTTCCAAAAGAGAGGACCGCGAAGTGAGCAGCTAATTGTTAGCCTTCGTTTCCGGACACGGCATCCTTGTCATCACGAGCAAACCGCATGGATTCACATTTGTCCAAAGGGACTAAGCATCGATATGGGCGCAAATTCATGGGCACAAATTTTGTGTATCCAACACGTAAATACTCTGCACAGGCTGCAGCATCATTCTGATAGCTGACGAGTGGCAATGTCCCAAATGTCCAAAATGACAAAGGTCCAAAACAGAAGCCTAGCTGAGGAAACGAAAATACGCATATAATCGACTACCAGGCCACAATTAAGATGATGCTCGGAGAGCATATTTATTGACAGAAAAACATGCCCAAGATACGCTGTTGAATGGGGGGGGGGAAAGGCAAGTTAAGAAACAGATGTTCTGAGTTACACTTTATACACCTCTCTTGTATGGATTTTCACAAATATATTTTACCTTGGAAATAGAGTAATAAAAAGTGTCCCACCTGATCTCACTTTTGCAAATATGTGGTACACATGTTAAAATGCATAGAAAAACTCTCAAAGACTTTATTTACACTTCAACATGACTCTTTGGGCATAATAGGAATTTAGGTGATTTTCACCTTCTCTTTGGACTTTACTTGAACTTTCTGGGTTTTTTTTTTAATGATTTTTTTAAAAACAAGGAACATGTATTTATTCAACACCATGACAGACAGCATCCCTAACCATAAGGCTCTAAGTCTCCTAAACTAGCCATCACTTGGTTTGAGAGGCTGATATGCCGGTTTCTGGAAGGCCCGGACCTCCATTTACTCTGTCAGAGAGATGAAGGGAGGGATATTTCTTGCTTTCCCTGGTGCATCTGCCCGAACACTCAAGCCACCTTTGAAATTGCTTTGAAGGTACATTTTAAAATTAAAATGCCACTCTGGGAAGAGAGGGGAAGAGAAAATGATTGCTTAATGGGCATAGGGCTTGCTTTTGGCGCGATGAACATGTTTTGGAACTAAACAGAGTTAATGGTTGCACAACATTGTATCTGTACTAAATGCTATTGAATTGTACATTTTAAGATGGCTAATTGTATGCTGTGTGAATTTCACCTCAATAAAATAAAAACAAAAATTAAGCCATGACAGTGAGTGCTGGTAATTTCAACATGGATGCGGAAAATTTGCCTCTTAGAATTTTTGTGTATCCAACACGTAAATACTCTGTACACCTCGATCAAAATTTTCATAGATGCCTTTTTACTTTGTTTCCAGGAGATGCATATTATGAACCAATATGCAGTTTTCATCATGTCATTACCACAGCCATAGGATATTAGAACTGAAAGACAGTTCAGCCATTTTGTTTTACAGAATAGGTAACTGAGGCTAGAAAAGAGAGAACTGGAACACACAGTAATTTACAAAATCAGATTTAGAATTCAAGTGTCCTTGTCCAATGTTCTGTCCAGAATAATCCACTCCTAGTCTTTTCTTAATTCAATTTCCTGGGCTTCTTTATAACTATTTTTAAATATGTATTTACTCTTTGATCAAAGTCTCAGCCTCATGCCATTTTCCAGAATTTGCTTTCTGCACCCAAAGTCCTTTCATATACTGTATACTGGTCGTATGCTTTGATAGTTGTATTGAGCAAACTCATCCTTGTTTAACACAGTTATACGAGTTGTGAGAAGCAGGTGATGGGTTGCGGATTAACTCAGTAATGCTCCACACCTTCTCGGCCCTACCACTTTATCCCTGGGAAAACTGAAGATCTGGCTTTCATCTGGGTCTCAAGAACACTGTCATTAACACAGCGGTTTCAATGTCTGCACCTCTCACACTGCCCTGACTCCAAATCGCAGCTAGATTATTTACTTGAAGGACAAAGAAATCTTTCCATCCACAGCCAAGAAAATCATACCTTACTTGTATTTTGCACAGATTAATTTCTGAGAAGGCTTACGATCAAATGTTTCTCAAATGTGTCTCTTCGTAGTAGGACTGCATGCTTGCCTGTGATCTGTTATTTGGAATCCAAGAAGCACTGGCATGATGGAGGCAGCAAAGATCTGGGCATTTTGTTAAGTTACATGTCACAAATTTGCAGTTTTGCGACACCTGCACTCAGCACTTTGGAGTCTGGGCTGAAGCATGACCGTTCCTGCAAAACGGTAGGTTTTAAAAACATTCTGGGCACCTCTGGCATTCTGAGGAGTTTAGATACATTGGGAGACTATGATCTGAATTGAATCTGGATCCCAGCCTCCAGCAGTTTACCCACTGCACACCCCACTGGTGAAGCCCTGTATGTTTATTTAACATCAGTCCTTAGGCTTGCAAACAAACAAGACAAAAGATCTCAACTTGTTTCCTGGTTATCAGAGAGCCAATGATGACGTGTTAAGAAGTAACTTGAGCAGGAAGGAAAGGAGAAGAAATCCTATTTGGTTACCACCCCGATCTGTGCACAGATAATTTAGAATCAGAGCCTTTTTTTTTTTTTTTTTTTGCGGTATGCGGGCCTCTCCCGTGGCGGAGCACAGGCTCCGGACGCGCAGGCTCAGCGGCCATGGCTCACGGGCCCAGCCGCTCCACGGCACGTGGGATCCTCCCGGACCAGGGCACGAACCCGCGTCCCCTGCATCGGCAGGCGGACTCTCAACCACTGCGCCACCAGGGAAGCCCCAGAGCCAATTTTATGGTGGGGTTTTTGAGGCAAGGGAACAACCTATGAGTTTTCCCAAATGGATTCAACAAAGCCAGCCACAGTGGGATTTACTCAGCATTACTTGAAAGAAAAACTCCCCAAACAAATAACTCCCAGAATTACATTTGAATTCTATACATAAGTCAACATACAGCAAACTTCAAAAGGAATGTCCATGATATGTCCCCTCCCAGAGCCTCCAATCCAGGGATAAAATGGGAAGGTTGTGATTTTCTCAGTGATTTTCCCACAGTGTGACACACATGTGAGGAACACACTCCACTGGGGGCGGGGGGGTTGGTACCCAGATTATGATACAACCTCAATAATAAGTTCACTGTGTTCGTGCGTGCGTGCGTGCGTGCGTGTCGTAGAAGCCAGGCAGCGGGGCAGCTGAGGACTGGTAGCTGAAACATAATTGTTGGCACCCAGGGCAACAGGTAGCCCATGGAGTCTGCTAGTGCACTCAAATTTATTTCAAAAGATAAATCAAAGGTGAAAACTTCTGGACTACATAAAGTTTCCTTCAAGCTCTGCAAAATAAATGAATCAAAAACAGTATCATCATTACAAGATTTTTAAATATCTGAACTTCCTTGTGGCCACATCTAGGTGGTACCTAATTAGACTCTTAAGAAAGGATGGAAGCAATGCTTTCGACGCCCTGTTCATGTCCATGTAGACCTCCACGTAGTTACTGCCCTTCGGTGGTTATGACCTGATGGAAGTAATGGGTTTTGGAGATAAAACCTGTGGACTCAGATTTGAGCTTTGCCACTAACTAGTTTTATATACCACAGTTTCTTCATGTGGATTCAAATCCTGGGATGACATTCTGCAAATCCCCCAACTCTTCTATGGTTTACTCTCCTCATCTATGAAATGAGGATAATGGTAGTGTTTATCTCCTAGGCTTATAGCTAAGGATTTAATGAAATGACACATGTAGAGCCCTTCAAGCTGCCCACAGCAGAGGCTGTGCCCAATAGATGTTGTGACAGGTAATAGTAACATCGTCTTTGTCCCCTTATCATTTAGGTGTTTTCATAGCTCCCTGAATATACTAGGAACGGGAAATTGGCTTTTGGATGAATTTATTAAGCTTTTATACTATGATGTACATCATCAACAACACAATAACTACATTTTTGAGCTATATATAATGTCTCATGCACATGACTACGCTAGGCAGTTTACCATGAAGTAACTTACTTAATACTAACAATGCATCTGCAAGAGAAGTCCCCAGTAGAGGTTCCTATAGGTTAAGAAAGCGACACTGCTAGTCACATCACCAGTAAGTGACAAAACCAGGATTTGAACTCAAGTCTCTCTTATTGGAAAGTGACTATTAATAATGACAATGACAACAGCAAAGCTTCAGTGCATTCTTACTATGTACCAAGCATTGTACCCAATGTTAAAGCTGCATTACACCTGCATTAGACAGATTCTGCATGACTGTAAAACACTGCCTTGGTATCACAAATCACATAGGAACCTGAAATACTGGGAGAATCGGGGTCCCAGAAGGGAGGAAAAACAGAGGCTATCCCTTGGTCTCTGGCCTTATCCAATGATAGCAAAATGTAGCAAAAGCCCATGCTGTAGAGGGAACCATTTGGGCCCTAAGTAGAAAACCTACTTACACGAACCCTTCCTGGGAAGTTGGGTCATAGACTACTAGAGCTAGCTAGGACCTAAAGAAATCAAACTTACAGCCGCCCTGACTGGTAGACCAGAAACTTGAAGACATGATAAGTGGAGCAATGCGTTTTCATCGCCTCCCACAGAACCTCAGGGGTGTTGCAAGCTTTTTCTTTTTGGGCAGGGGTGGGGGCCAACTCCAACAGTTACCAAGGGCTTTGTAAGGGCCCCAAGGCGCACAGAGGGAGACGGACAAGTCACAAGCGACATGAATTCAAGCCAATTGCCAGTTTTCAGAGGAGGAAAACTCCTTTCCAACGGGGCCCAGGGTGTCAAGGAAAGCTCAGTAAAGTAGATGACGTTGACAAATGACAGGAAGAATTACGAGGAGAAATACCTTTAAGTAAACAGCTGTAGCAGAGGCAGACAATGTCAAGGTGTGTTCAGGAAGCACTGAGGGCTCCAGTCTGGCTGGAAATGAGTCAGGTGAAGGAGAAGAGAAGGGCAAATGGCTGTTCAGTTGCTTGGGAAGCCCAGACACACGGAGCTGAGAAGGGTAGACTATTTCTTAGCAGCCCAAGTCCGCATGTGGGACGAAGATGATTCGAACTGGGCCTTAGAAGGATGTACCTGGCACTGCTTTAGGGTACAGGTCGGAGGCGGAAGAGGCCAGTGAGGAGAGACACGTGACACTGGAGAACAATTAGAAGGATGTTTGTCGCAACAGCAAAGACAAGGGGTAATGAGAGTCTGCCTGCAATGGAGGAATGGCCTGGGAAGTGCAGAGAGGTGGCCGCCGGAGATACTTTTCCTTCCCTTCCTCTAGGTCTGCGCTTAATGGCTGAGTGGCACTGAAGTGATCTGAAGCAGTAAGTAGTCCTCATACCTTACTCCCTAGAGGCTCTTGTCCCCTGAAGGGACATGACTAACTAAACAGCTTCTGAATACTCACTCGTGTCCTCTGGGCTGTATCTGGCCAAACTCTGGCACAATTGAGCACCTTCCTACATCCTCAAATTCTAAAGTTCATCACCTCATCAACCCATTTCTACCGATTGCCTTTTTCTCAGGGAGGGGTTTCGGGGTAGGATGTGTAGACAGAAGCCAGCCGGTTCCAGACAACAGCCCTTACCGTGACCACATCAACAGCTGCATCTCATTGTCGGTGGCCACTGCTTTCCTGGGTCTTGGCCCCTCGCTAGGGCTTTTCACTGCACCAATCCTCAAACAACACAGGTATCAGCTCCCCCTGACCTCCCCCCACCCCCGAGATCAGAGCTAACAGAAACAGCTACTTGGCAGTTAGGTATGTCCATTCAGAAGTCAGTATTTACCAACTAAAAACTCCGCGAAAGTAGCCGGGAGGCAAACAGTAGTTATCTAGATATTCCAAGAACACCCAAAGCCCCACCAGAGCAACCAGTCCTCAGTACTGCATGTTTCTGTTTGATCTACTCAAAGCAATTTACATGATCTTCCCACCGTTTCCGTTAAAAGTTAACTAGGTGGATTCAGTTTTCTTCCTTAAGATGAGTTACCTACCGATCGCAGGATCAGGCGATATAATACTCGATAAAGCCTTGTCTCTATCTACAGAACACATCTCAAATCTTCCTCTAACAAAACCTACTTCACAGCTCTCCCCAAGACTAAAAAAGGGATAACGTCAAGCAGAGCTTGCAGTCATCAGCAAGGACATGGACGATCAAGTCTTCTGAGGCCGAGTGCTGGGGCGGGACTAGTCAACTGTGCAGTACCAGCACCTGAGCAGGACTAGTTACCAGAACCGACTACAGGCAAAGTCACCGCTACGAAATAAGATGTAAAATTAATGGGCCTGTCAGCCTTTTGCAACACACTAGGTAGAAAACGTGGCTTGAGTGGACTGGGGAGAGCCGTTCTCCCAATCACGCCCCAGCTGACACATCCATGTGCTTTCTCGCCTTCAAAATTGTCCCGTGCTAATTCCACATGTGCTTACAACTGTCAGATGGCACCTCCTTGGCAGAAAGATGAGATAACTTGACCAAGATCTTTCTGTAGAGGATGCCAGGTAGTTACGTGAATGAAGAAGAACGGAGCAAGCCCGATACATCCTTCAGAAATAAGGTTGTCCCACCTAAACGTCCGTCGACAGATGAGTGGATAAAGATGTGGTACATATCTGCAATGGAATAGTACTCAGCCATAAAAAAAGAATGAAATGATGCCATCTACAGCAACATGGATGGACCTAGAGCTTATCGTACTGAGTGAAGTAGGTCGGACAGAGAAAGATAAATATCATATGATATCTCTTATATGTGGAATCTAAAAAAAAACATAGATACAAATGAACTTATTTCCAAAACAGAAAGAGATTCATGGACATAGAAAACAAACTTATGGATACCAAAACAGAAAGGGGGGCGGGGGAGGGATAATTAGGAGTTTGGGATTAATAGATACACACTACTATATATAAAATAGATAAACAACAAGGACCTACTGTATAGCACAGGGAACTCTACTCAATATTTTGTAATAACCTATAAGGGAAGAGAATCTGAATAAGAATATGTATGTGTAACTGATTCGCTGTGCTGTACACCTGAAACTAACACAACATTGTAAATCAACTACATTTCAAGTTTTTAAAAAGTTTAAATAAAATAAAGAAAGAAGGTTGTCTTTCATACAGGCCCTCTAAAGTGCCTGTTGGTTTGTAGTTAGATCGATATCCCAAGGGAAACTTGCTAAAGTGGCAGGACCCAGAAAACCAAGATTCTTAGGGACACGGTAGACATCACTATACACCTTTCTTAACAGCGCTGCGTGAAGAATCAGCATATATCTCTAAAGTTAAGTGAAAAACAAATCACTCTACAAACTTTATGTATACAGTGCAAGACCATTTTAACAAATCCGCATGAGTTAGAAGCAAAATTTGGAACGGACTTCAAGAAACTGGAGCTAATGGACGGGCTGGATGTGGAAGTACCGAGGCTCCGCGCAGAATGGGCCTCCTCTGGGCGACAGGAGTTGCAGGTGATGGACGACCACACCTTTTCGAGGGCAATGCCATACGGAGAGACTAGGAGTCCTGTTGAAGAAGAGCCAGAAAAGGAGAGGGCGACCCTACTGAAGCACCAATCCCCCACTGAGGGCCAACTATGTGCGAGTCATGGTACCGAGTCCAGGATCAAGTAAAAAATGTGCTCTCTGGCTTCAAGGCACTTAAAGCCTAACTGAAAACAAAAAGCATGTTCCCTTGCAAAGATCACTGATTTCAAAAAAAAAAAAAAAAAAAAAAAAAAAGGGCAGTGTACACTGAGGGCCAAATAAAGTTTCCCAATCCGGAACATTCTATCAAAAACCGTGAGTTGTTTTTGTTTTTGTTTTTGTTTTTTTTTGCTGTGTTGCGTCTCTTTGTTTCTGTGCGAGGGCTTTCTCCAGTTGTAGCAAGCGGGGGACACTCTTCATCGCGGTGCGTGGGCCTCTCACTGTCACGGCCTCTCTTGCTGCAGAGCACAGGCTCCAGACGCGCAGGCTCAGTAGTTGTGGCTCACGGGCCCAGTCGCTCCGCGGCACGTGGGATCCTCCCAGACCAGGGCTCGAACCCGTGTCCCCTGCATTAGCAGGCAGACTCTCAACCACTGCGCCACCAGGGAAGCCCCAAAAACCCTGAGTTTTAATGCAGGCTTGACTCCCACTCTATGTGAGCCTGGGTGAGACAATGCCCCCTCGCTGGGCTCCCAGTTCCTCATCTACACAATGCTGGGTTTGGACCAGATGACCTGTAGACTATTGATCTGGCACCCCTAAATTGGCTCTGTGGATTGGTAGGGTGAGGGGAGGGCAGAAAGTGCTCTCCCAGTAGTTTACTGTTTCCCAGCCTGGAAACAGTAAACTACAAAATTGCCCCCAAGTACACACAGTCATGGTCTCTGGTCGGCCCTCTGAGCTATTTCCCAGCTTCTCTGGAAACATTTGTTTCCCTCCCCTTTAATCAAGGAAACTGTTGTTTCCAAAAGCCGGATGTTTCAGGAACAGCCTTTGGACGAGGTGGGAATGACATGACCTAAAGCAGAGACTTCTGCTTACAAAGAAGTTCCAGACCCTTGTGAAACCCAGAAGCCCCCACTAAGGGAGCAGAGAGAGATGCTATAGGGACAGGAAGCAACCCAAGCAGTTGCACACATTCTTAGCTCATTCCAGCAGCTTCCAAGATTGGCCAGCAAGCAGGAGGTGACTTTTGACCACTAAAATACCTGAAAAACTGACTGTGGGATAGTGGTGAGCCAGACAGAGGCAACTCCCATAACAGGGACTCAATAAGAAGCTGAGGTTTTGAGACGAGGTCATAAAGAAGAGATTGATTGGGTAGTAGAAGAACACAGTCCGTCAGACCTCGCTTTGCATCTCAGCTCCGCCATTTGCTAGCTGAGTGGCCTTGGCTAAGTTGCTTCACCTCCCCGAACCTCAGTTTCTTCAAATGTAAAACTGGAGATGATAATAGTATCTACCTCTTTGAGCTGGCATGAAGATCACATACGACTTGGCGCAACACTTGGAATAGAGTAGATCCTAAATCAAAGATAATAAATATGAGTATACCTGGCCATCCCTTTCTGCATCCTCGTTCCCCCTAAGAGATGCTCCTTATTTACATCTCATCAATATATCTGCTCTCAGGAAAAGATCTAGCAAATCCATCCACTTGTTAGGGACCAGGGAAAATTCTGAGGGGTGTGATGTCAATATCTGATAAGGTCTCCTATGCTTCCCCCTATCAGGTAGCGTTTTTAGCAAGGAGAAAATGTATTAAGACAAGTAAATGAAGCTCAAATGACGAACTTTCAGACTTCGGCCAGTTCATGAAAGCGGTAAGAGCATCTTCACATTATGCCAGATTACAACACGTGGCCAGCATTTTTGCAATTCTACATTTTGCCAAAGGAGGAATAAATGCCTGTTCAATTCCACTCAGCTTCATTCGGTTCAACTGAATTGAACAGATTCTGTGCAGTCCCGTGCTGGGTGCTTAGAATGCAGACAAGAAGAAGACCCTGTCTTGCCTTCAAGAGGCTCAGCACCTACAGGACTTTGCAGACATGGAAGCAACTCTTGAAATATGAACAGACCATGATACTTGCTATGGAGAAGTTGGGGGAATATATCATGGGAACACAGGAGAAGAAGAGATCTATTCTGTTTGGGGGAAAATAGGGGAAAGCTTCATGGAACAGGTAGAATCTGAGATGAGCCTTGAGAAACAATGAGTATTTTCAAAGGATGAAGATGGAGAAAAGGGAGGTCAAAAATGGAGGGAAGCTACCGGCTCATGGAAGATAAGAATGCACCAGGATAAATACAGAAATCCAATGTGGCTGGGAATCAAAGTAATGAGTAAGAAAATCGTTTTTTAAAACTGGAAAGCTAGGCTGTGACTAGATCAGAAAGGGCCTTGAAAGTCCCCCTGTAGTTTGTAACTGTGGAAGAGAACTAACTATATGACTGGTACCATGTTTTAATGACACTGTTTTGGTGATTATGTGGACTTAGAAATAAAAGGAAGTCATCGTACTGGAAAAACAGGCACAAATAAACAATATTAAGAATTAAAAGGGGCATAACTGCAGATGCAGCAAAGAAAAAAATGATTAGATAATGTTATGAGCAACTTTACAGCCATAAATTTGAAAATTTCAATGAAATAACCCAAATTACTAGAAAAATGTAAATTTTAAAATTGACTTCAGAATGGTCCTATAACCATTAAAATTTTGAAAGCATCCCATTAAACAAATGTCAGACCAATGGGGGATTTTACAGTCTAGTTCTACTAAATATTCAAGAAACACATAATTCCAATCTTATATAAACACTTCAGAGAGAAGATAGGAACATTTCCCAACTCATTTTATAAGCTAACTCTCATCTGGGCACAAAAAATAGACGTGAATAATAGAGAAAGGAAAAATACATACTAGCCTAACTTGTGAACATAAAAGTAAAAATGCTCAACAAAATATTAGCAAGTGAAATCTAGCAATGTATAAAAAAGAAAATAAATCGTGACCAAGTTGGGTTAATTCCAAGAATTTAAGTTTCTTCTAGCATTAAAAATTTTATGAGTGTAAAGGAATGCACTGCTTTAAAGGATTAAAGGAGAAAGAAAAAAAAACTATGTTATATGACCACCTCAAAAGACACAGAAAATATGTTTGGTAAAAATCAATATCCATTCGCAATAAAATCTATTAGCTAACTACAGGTGGAAATTTCTCCAACCTGATAAAATCTATCTGTACAAAATATTTTGGAAGTATCATAACTCAACGATGAAATATTATAAGTACTCCATTTAAAATCAGGAACAAAAGAAGAACGTCCACTCATATCGCTTTGGTTCAACGTTGCGCTACAGGTCTTAACCAGCACAGTACGGCAAAACAATGGAAAAGTCGGCCAAAGGACTAGAAAGGAAGAAATAAAACTGTCATTATTTGCAGATGATATGATTGACTACACAGAATAAAAGAATCTTAGGAATTGTTAGAATTTTATTAAGAGAATTTAGCGAGGTTGTTAGAGGCAGGCTTCGAAAGTACAGGTAGTACTATTCTATTTCCCAGGCTATAGGATGAACACACAGGGGTTCATTTTATTTTTTCATTATAATCATTTTTATTTTCAGGCACCTGTTATATGTACTCTTCAGTATGTGTATTTCACCATAAACTTTAAAAAGGAAACGAAAAGCTTGGAGGCAGAAGGTCAGTGCTGTGCTCTCGCGGTAGTCCAGGTGAGAAGAGGGGAGGGCTTTAAACAGGGCAGTGGCAGTGATCGGGAGGACAGGCCAGCTGAGGGCTTAGAAGAAGCCCCCTACGTGGCCTCAGGGCTCAGCGGAGGATGGCGAGAGAAAGAGGGGTCTCAATAAGGCACAGAGGCCCCTTCACCTCCCGGTCAACGAGGCCTCCGCTCTGCAAGCGACCTT
Source organism: Phocoena phocoena (assembly GCF_963924675.1). Lineage (NCBI taxonomy): Eukaryota > Metazoa > Chordata > Mammalia > Artiodactyla > Phocoenidae > Phocoena > Phocoena phocoena. The sequence continues at coordinate 116,963,137 of NC_089240.1, forward strand.
TGCGCCAGAGCCCCTTTCCTGACAGCCCCACTCTGTACCCCCTAACAGCAGACAGTGGAGCTGCTGTCTCTTGCCCCCAGGGCTACGACTGGGCAGGAGCCCATCTTGGCTCCCTGCCTGGCTTCCTCTGGCAGCTCCAGGCCTGGGAGCACAGCCCGTCTTAGCCCTGGCCTTCGAATGACATGTCCAAATGGGTGGAGTCAATGCGCATTTACTGGGTCTGACTGACCCAGCCTCTCTTCTTAGTATAAAAGTTGGAAAAAACAACCTCATAATAAGATAAGAACAAATCTTACTCACTGAACTAATCTCTGTCAAAGGCATGGTAACCTGGCAAACTGCTGTGTCTGGCTCTGTTTCGGGCTTTTGGCTGCGGGGGACGTTGATGGAGAGGATCTTTTCTGTCTCAGAGAGAAGCATGATTGTACATCCTAAGCCCCAAGAGCAGCCGGACGGCTGCGAGAATGCTGATACAAATGTAGAGACTCGAGGGTTGCCCTTCGGCTTCCTTCAGGACCAAGGACTGGGCTCCTAATCGCACAATGCTTCAACTTGCCGTCCTTGAGCCTCTCTGTACCATGTCCTCTCCCCTGTCCCTAGCTCTGGATCTCACCTGTGAATTGAAAGGGAAGGGGACCAGGCCAGGAGTATATCAAACTCTTCTCCAAAGACCCACAGCCCTCTTCTGTGGAATCCCCTGGTGGGTCCCTGAGGTGGGGAAGGATGAGTTTCCCACCTGCATTTCACGCACAGCAGCTCCCATTTGACCTGCTGGAAATATAGGACTTTGCATAAGATTTCAGAGACGATTTTTTAAAATCCCTGTTAAAAATATATAAAGCAGAAAAAAAAATATGTGTGAAAATCGCTATATTAGAAGAACTCTAGGTCATGCAAATGACAACATCTTAGATCAGTAAGTCCAAGAAAGCCAGAACCATAACGGAAGTACTGGTGGCAACTGAGTGGCAGATTTAAGTATGAGGACGGCCCATCCGTACTCCAGAAATAATGAAAGAGCCATGTGGGTCCTCCTGCCAGTTTCTGGGCAAACACACACGTGTGCACATGTGCGCGCGCACACACACACACACACGCAGCCACCACCGGGGAGGCAAAACAACTTCTTTGGGTCATCATAATGCTGCATCCAAAGACCGGGTTTGAGCTGGGTTTGCAGAGCAGATGGCCTCAGCTCGGAACACAGCTTCACCACATTCAACAGACCACATCCTAAGGACAAACAGGCAGAAGATTTAAGGACGAGAGGAAAAGCAAATAGGTACCTCAGCGGGGACACACTCGCACCTAGAAGTGAGAGGAGTGGAGAGATGGAGGGAGTGAGAGGGAGCGACAGAAGAAAGGAGGGAAGAGAGGAAGGACAGGGAAGAGGGAGGGAGGGCGGAAGGAGGCGAAGTTGCAGAGAAAAGCAACAGCAGGGCGTCCTGAAGAGCACTGACAGCAAACACCACCAGGAATTTGCCCAGAAGACCGAACCCCAAAAGGTGGCCGATGCAGGGAAGGCAGACGCTACCTAGAAACTTGGCACTCAAGGGACCAAGTTGAGGTGACTTCAGGGGAGCTGGAACACAAGGAAGAGGAGGGGAAGTTTTTTTCCTCCCTTTAAAAAGTACCAACACCTGCGAACAATAGGCTTCCTCCACTAGCCAGGAAAGGTGAAACGCTTCATAGTAATTCCCACTTCCTTGAAAAGTAGAAGCTCAGAGGCCAAGCCTCGATGCAGGGATGTAATCTCTCGTATGCCAAAGGGAAGCAGGCATGGCTAACTTCATATGTGCGCCATCTTCCTCGGTCCAAGTGGAAGAAACGGCTACATTACCATCCATCCTCAGCTCTCTTCCCACAATACCAGGAGCCAAGAAAGGCAGCTGCTAAGGCAAAGCGTCTCGAGAAGACACAAAAAGATGAAGCAAGAGGAGAAATCTTTTGTAAGGATGAGATGCTCCGAGTTTGTCCAGTCGCCAAACATGCCGCATGCCCCTGCAAACTGAACAAGTCCATCAAGACTGGGGAAAGTTTGCTGCTAAACCGTAAATGCACTGGACTCAGAGACCCAACTCTGACCTCTGCCGAGAAGCTGGCGTTAGAACCGAAGGCCATCTTCTCCTCAAAGCCATTTTGACAAGAAGCCAATAGTCCACTATGCCTCCAGAGATTACTGATATTGTGGTTCGGTTAGAAATCAATAAATGTACTGTTTAATCATCCTGAAGCCAAAAGCTATCGAACAGTCTGCTGCAAATACCTAAAAACTAGCGCGATTTGTACGTGACATGGTAACATATTTTTAAGTAAGAAACAGGTTTGCAATTTTGAAAAAAAGAATATTCAATGGATTGCATATAACTTTGCCTTTCAAGAGAGCTGGAAAAGCTATTATTCTTGAGGAATAAAAAACAGATTTTGAGGAAGGATAAAATCTTCAGAATAAAGATAAAATACTTCTGCGATGAAAAAGAAATACTGTTAAGGCCTCCATCTATTCCCTTTAAAATTGCAGCAAATGAAACGAGATGCAGATTTTTAAAATCGGTTTAATATCTAAGGAAACTATCAGATGGAACAACCCAGTAAACACTTTAACCACAGAACAGTTTCAGAAGATGAGGAGGGCAATAATGCTCTGGAAACACAAGTGAAGTACATAGAAAGGGATCGACTCTTCAGGCTTTCAAGTCAAGTTTACAACTGGAGTGTCCTGAGGTCAGAGAAAAGCTTTTGAGAGAAACGCAAAGCAGAGCCCAAAGTAATAGTAGGCTCCCAGCCAGCCCAGGCTCCCCCCATTAGAGACCCAGGCATCTAACACAGGCCGTCTTCCTTCCTTGTGGTCTCCTGGCGGACCTCCTGGGAGAATGCGGCCGAGGCATCCCATAGGACGATGCTTTCTTATCGCACTGGGCTGTTCAGAACTTGGATCAATTCAATAGTTCAGGCCTGGGGAGTTCCCTGGCGGTCCAGCAGTTAGGGCTCCACGCTTCCACTGCAGGGGGGACAGGTTCGATCCCTGGTCAGGGAACTAAGATCCCGCAAGCTGCGCGGCATGCCCCAAAATAAATTAAGTAATTAAATAAGACATTGTATCCGTTAAAAAAAAAATTAGTTCAGGCCTGTGCTGTCTGCTTCCATATTTCACAACGCAGAACTAAAACAAGGGAAGGGGAGAACCTCTGCTTAGGGTGATGCCCTAGTGAGAAGGGCCAACTTGTGATGGCCACGAGCAGGCTGAACTCCGTCTCTGCGTGACTCATACTTTGAGGTATAGATGGGCGCATCTGTGACCCCTCCCACAAATTACAGTCATTGAAAATGGGGCTGATATTTTCACCATAACAAATTTATTTAAAATACAGAACTTCAAGTAATTCTGAGAGACATCGTCCAAATGTGTAATGTCCTTACCTGTCCCTTTGAGACATATAAGTATATGACAAAGCCACACGCCCACTTCCATATTATGCAACTCTTTGTTTCTTTCTCACAGCTGTCCCAATGGTGGTAAGACCAGTGCCCAGACTATTAGAGAATTTGGGTCAATGTGGAGAATGGCCCCACAGGAAGATTTTCACCTCTCGCCCTCCTCCCCCTCTCTTTGCCTCTCACCTCTCTGCCTCGCTAAACTCACCCTTCCTTCAAGGTCTAGCACCAGTATTCCATCGTCTAGGAAGCTGTCATAACTTTTCTATTCTCAAATTTCTATGGCATTTATAATCCTCACCACGATACAGTATCTTACACTCCTCTAGTTATGTACGTGCATCTTCCCCTCCCCACTGTTTTATAACATGATAATTATCATCATCAAACAGCTCGCTGAAGCCATGGTACAGTTGGGGAAAATAAAAATGGGCTTAGAGACAAAAGTGCTAATTTTTTTTTCCCCCGGTACGCGGGCCTCCCACTGCCGCGGCCTCTCCCGTTGCGGAGCACAGGCTCCGGACGCGCAGGCTCAGCGGCCATGGCTCACGGGCCCAGCCGCCCCGCGGCACGTGGGACCCTCCCGGACCGGGGCACGAACCTGTGTCCCCTGTACCGGCAGGCGGACCCCCAACCACTGCGCCACCAGGGAAGCCCCAAAAGTGCTCATTTTAAAGTCCCTGCTTCATCATTTACTAAGAACGTGACCCAGGGAAAGTCACCTCTCTGTCTGAGCCTTAACGCCTTCATCTGCAAAATGGGAGCGATGATTCGTGATGATAAAGGAGGAGGAACGGCAGGAAGAGAAAATGAAGTTCTTGTCAGCAGGGCATTGTGAGATGTCAAACTCTGGCATCGGATGGACCTGAGCTCTGTCATTTACCCACCGAGTCACCAAATTCAAGCTCTTGAGACTCTCGCAGTCTGTTTCCTCATCTGCGAAACTGGTACAATAGTACCTACCCTGATGACTTGCCTTGTTAGTTAACAGAAGAAAGGACCGAGTAGAGGGCCTGGCACACACAATGCCTCAAACAAATGACAGCTATGATTATTCCACTCATGATCCTGAATATGAGTCAGACTTGCTCCCTGACCTCAAGGGGTTCCCAGTCCAGCAAAGGAAAAATGAGAAACACAGAGAAGCATCTCCCTCCCAGTGCGCAGAGGCACACGCTGACGGCCAAATGGGTGGTCCAGACATGAGAGCTCTGGCTGGTGGAAAGGAAGGGAGAGCTCGAGAAGGCTCCATCCATGTGGGAGGGCTCCGCGCTCGATTAAAGCACAGTTCCTCGCCAGTCCTTCCCAGCGTAAGTGCCCACTCCATGCCAGGCACTTTCCCACAAGAAAACCCAAACTCAGGAGTTTAAACAATGTCCTAGAGGCAAAGTGAAATCTGTGATGAGAGCTACGCTTTAGGAAAATTAAGCTGAAAGTGCTGTGCAGAATAAGACATTTAAGAGGCCAAAGAGTTCATAATGTCCAAAAGATGGAAACAACCCAAATGTCCATCTAATCAACTGATGAAGGGATAAACAAATATGGTCTGTCCATACAACAGAATATAATCTGTCCAGAAAAAAGAATGAAGATCTCACATATGCAACAACATCGATGTACCTTGAAAACATTAGGCTAAGTGAAAGGAGTCGATCACAAAAGTCCACATACTATACAATTCCGTTTATATGGAAGTCCAGAATAGGGAAATCTGTAGACAGAAGGTAGATTCGTGGATGCTTAGGGCTGAAGCGAGGGGGTACAGGAGGATTGTGGCATGACAGCTCAACGATTGGGGCTTCTTCTGGAGGTGATAAACAATGTTCTAAAATTGATGTAGGCAACTTGTATGGTATGTGACTTATATCTCAATAGAGCTGTTTTAAACAGACGCCAGTCAGGAGCCTGAGACTGAGACTCAAAGACAGGTAGGAATAACGTGGGAGAGGAAGGAGTGAGGAAACATTCTCAGATTCGGACTCAGAGAAAGATGGAGATTACAGAGGCGGTGTGGAGAGTCCAGCGCTACTTCCCACTACACCTTCAATGCCAATTCGTTCAATTCTCATGCCAGAAACTTCTAAAGGAAAGGTTGGGCTTTGCTTGTAGGAGCCCAGAGTTTCCTAATTTCCTGCTAACTGTGGTCTTATGGCCCTTGTACTTGCAAACTTTCAGGGCTGGATGGCGAACCAGCCTTGTTGGGAGGACGGCTTGGGATTTGGGCCTCTGAGATGTTTATCCTCATTGTTTCTGGGAACTAATTTAAATATTTTAATGAATCATTTTATTGGGCTCGGCCTCAAAGAATACATGAGCAAAGAGAACAAACTTCTAAGATGGAGTTAGCACTCCAGATTTACTAAGGAAAATATGTGAAAGCTGTGACACAAAGTTAAAACGGGGCTTTGACATTCTTTATAGAAAGATTTTAAACTCTTCGTTGTCAAGTGCGACGGAGCCTGGATCTGCTGACGCAAGTACTGCCCTAAAGGGCAGAGAGGATACCAAGAAGATGGCGAATAAGCTGCGGGGGAGGGCGACAAGAGTCCCCGAGCAGCAACTCTGTCAAATCACTCTCACGCCCCGCTGAACAGATGAGGAACTCAGGCCTCAGGATATTTCCAGAAAGCTTCAAAGCCTGTTAAATGATCCTTTGTGCAGAGGCCATGTTATTTTTTCATTGTGATTCTACTTTTACCACGTATCAGGCCCTGGGGATATAAAAGTGGTTAAGCCGCAGTCCTACCCTTAAGGAGAGTGAGGGGACAGGTGTGGACAAGGGAATTGACAAGTATAACAAAGGATGATAAACAGAGGCACATGCTAGCCACTGTCATAAGGGGCACCTGGCCCCTTATGAGAAGGCTGCTAGATGTTATTTTATAACATGTAAAATTACGGTTGTAGGGGAAAAGAAGATTGTAACTTGCTCCTCTAAGATGACTTTCCTTGAAACAAAAGCAACTAGTTATTTGTCACAAATACATTACATACTAGAAACCTCTTAAAAAGCCAAGGCGACAAAACGAACTAGGCCCCGCAGATGGAGCATAATCAGAAAGCCTTAGGTCATCGATAAAATATGCTGATCGTGAAATACTTATCCTTCACCGCTGAAAAAAGAAGGATCAGGCTATGAAAGCCGGCCTCACAGGCCATCTGCTAGGGCTATGGCTGGATCTCCAGTGAATCTTGGGAAGGAGAGCTTAAAATAAATATTTATATAATGAACTAAAGAATGAGAGAAAGATGGAGGGAGGAAAGGACAGAGGGAGGAGAGAGAAGAAAGGAGATGCAATAGGGATGATTTTGTGCCTTTGGTGTCACCCCTCCTCTTCCGGGGGTTCTAGCACGTAGGAATCATGAGGGTTCATTCATGAACAGATATTCGTTATCTCAAAATATACACTTATCAACTGCTATAAGGATACTGAATCTAAGAAGAAGGGGAGGGGGAGAAGAGGGGGAGGGGGAAAGGAGGAAGAGAAAGGGCCATCATTTTATTGAATACCTAGTATTATCTCAGTTAATTACCGAATACACTCTGGTGAACTGGCAACAGTCAAGGAATATGGACTCTGGTCTTAGCTCTGCCACATCCAAGCTGGCCACTCTGCACCTCAGTTTTCTCATCTTTAAAATTAAACAACCATCCCTGTCGTAACCATCTAGAAGACTGTGAAGACCAAAGGAGAAAATGGAAGAGAACAGGCCGTGGAAACTCTAAAGTCCTATACACACATGATAGTCACTCTTAATAATTTTATTTTCCATTATGGAAAATACACTGGCGCACAGTTAGAGAACTACAGTGGCAGCTCTTCTTGCAGCCGTCCTGGCAACTCAACCCAAGCAGCCCTCCTAAGCTGGAAGAAGCCTAGGGGTCACAGGGTCCTAGCCCTTCATTTCTCAAAGGAGAACACCAAGGCCCAAAGAGGGGAAGATGGTTTACCGATGACACACATCGATGTTCAATTAATTCAGTAAGTATTTATTGAGCATTTGGGCAAAACACTGCTCTAGGAGTGGGGTTGGGGGGATGGAAATAAAATGTGTCTCGTAGGTGAAGATGCCTACAATCCATCCAAGTTACTTCATCTCTTTGTGCCTCAGCTTTCTCACCTAAAAGACGGGGGCAATAATTGTATCAATGCCTACCTCATAGAGTGAACTGAGTGAATACATGTGAATACATGCCTGGAACATAATAAACTATATGCATTTTAATATAAATATATGAAATATATTTATATTTTAACATGCTTTTTTTTTTTTTTTTTTTTTTTTTTTTTGCCATACGTGGGCCTCTCACTGTCGTGGCCTCTCCCGTTGCGGAGCACAGGCTCCGGACGCGCAGGCTCAGCGGCCATGGCTCACGGGCCCAGCCACTTCGCGGCATGTGGGATCTTCCCGGACCGGGGCATCGGCAGGCGGACTCTCAACCACTGCGCCACCAGGGAAGCCCCACATGCATGTTTTATATTTGGAATATATGTGTGCATGTATTTGTGTGTATACATAAACACATATATTCACTTATGTATTTAGTTTTATATACTCATATATTTCGAAGACTAGAGTGAGGCAAGGGCCACCCTCCTACATCTTCAGCTGTTTTTTTTTTTTAAATCCTGGCAAGCAAAGTCATGGAGACGTGGGTCACGCCACAGCAATGGTCCAGCGGCCCGTCATTCGCTGGGAGGGGGTTGAGACACAGTTGCAGTGGCTGTGTGGTGGCCTCCTCACCCTGGGCTACACCATTAGGCATGTATGTGTCCTGAAGTCCAGCGCTCCAGCCTCCCGGTCGCCCGCCTCCCTTGGGTGGGCCATTTCAGTGGTGGTGCTCTAGGTGTCACCCCTGAAGACCCAGCCTAGAGGCCTCACGACCACGCATCCCAGTGATTTTGTCAGTGCCTGACTGACAGCACTAAAATACCTGTCTGCTTAAGACAGCAAGAGTAGCTTTGGCTGCCTTCAGAGGAACGCAGACTGCTACAGATGGGGACGATCTCAAAAGGCAGAGCTGGAGTGCAGAGAGAGAGTAAACACGCCCCAGCTCGTGGGAAGAGCCTGGGCACAGGTGCAGAGCGGGGACGTGCAGGATGCAGTCAGGGGAGCTTGCTCTGGGGACCGATGCCCGTCCGTGACGATGGTATCAGACATCAGAGAGGCCTGGGAATAACTGTGCACCACCCCAGGGAGGCGAGGCTGGCAGATGCTCAGTGCCATTACAACCTGTGAGAGCCCTCTTTTTTTTTTTTTAAAAAAAAAAAAAAAAGCCAATTTCATGGAGACAGAGAACAGAATGCTGGTTGCCAGGGGCTGGGAGGAGGGGGAAAGGGGTGATGAAGGTGAAGAATACAAACTTCCAGGTATAAGAAGAATAAGCTCTGAGGACCTAACGCACACGGTGAGTATAATTATAATACGGAATTGTATACTTCAAAGTTGCTGAGAGTAGGCTGCAAGCATTCTCAACACACACACACGCACACACACACAGGAGTTACCTATGTTAACTGTGTAGGGTGATAGATGCATTAATTATGTTTATCTTGGTAATCATTCTACAATATATATAAAATCATCACACTGTACATTTTAAATATTCACAATTATATCTGTCAATTATTCCTCAATAAAGTTTATTTAAAAAAAGAGTTCTCTTTTGGTACCAAAGAAAGAAAATTTGAAGATATATAGTTATGGCATCATCCTCCAAAGATGAAAGATGTTTTGAGCAGGAAGGCTAAGGATAGAACCAAGGCTGCTTAACTAAACAGAAAATTTTGATCAAAGTATATCAATATTAACTCTATTTTATAGGATTCCAGTATTTCTGCCAAGAGTGTTCTGTCGCAGTGCCACAGAAAATTTCCCCAATGAAACTGTTTCAGTTTATGAATGCTATCTATTTGTAGAAAAAACACACACGCGCGCACACACACGCTGCTACGTGTCATAAATGGGGAAAGTTTACATAAGAGAAACAAAACAGAACACCCAAAATGAACAGTACATTTAAAATAAAAGGCTTCAGGACTGCCAAGAGTGAGCACAACGAACAGAGGACACATTTTCCCCGCTCTAAAATCCTTAGACGCGAAGCATTTTTCAATCTCCAGTTTACACCTGACACGTTAAAATGCCATCACTAAACTGCTGGATGAACAACATCCCTGCCACCCCTGCCCATCTTCTGCTACGTGGACAAATGATACATGTGAGTGGTGATGTAGCAGAAACGCTGCAAAGGTTTCTTCTGAGGGCATCTCGTAGCAGAAATGATTATAAATTCTAAGACCAATAAAAACTGGGGCCAGATTTCTTTGATACCAGAAAGAAAACCAATCTCTATCTTGTTTCAGGGAGACAGAAAAAGCACAATCTTTAGAATCAAATATCCATGGGTCTGAGTCCTAGCGCCAACGCTTCTTAGGTGCATGATCTCAGTCAAGTGTCTTAGTGTCTTTGAGCCTTGACTTCCTCATCTGTAAAATGGGCATTGTGGCACACCTACTTCACAGAGCTGTTATGACATTAAATAATAGCTGTAAAACCCTTCACCATTGCCCAACATATAGGAGACATTCAGTTAGCATTAGTCACCGAGTTACCCTGCCTTTTTATGATAACTGCTTTGAGATATAATATACATACTATACAATTCACCCATTTAAAGTGTGCGATTCAATTATTTTTTGTATTAATTCACCGCGTTGGGCAACTCTCACCACAGTCTGTTTTTAAAATATTCTTGTCACCCCAACAAGCTTTTAGCCATCAGCAGTCACTATCCTGCCATTTTAATCCCCACAAAAGACCACTAAGAACTTGGGCCCTGGAGCCAGACACAACTGAGTTCAAGTCCAAGTTCCACTACTTGCTAGTTGTGTGATCCTCAGCAAGTTACTCAACCTTCCTGGGCCTCAGTTTCTTCACTGTAAGAGGGAGATGATAATACCACCTACTCTGTGGAGGCCTGCCGTGAGGATCTGGTGAGACATGCATTTATATCACTCGCCAATGGCTGGCCCAGAACGAGCACCAGATACGTGGCAACCATCGTCCCCACAATCCTTTTCATTCATTCTGCTCGTTTTCCTCTTCCCCTTCTTCACCTGTCTTTCATTATCATTCCATTAAAACGCACCCCCAGGGCCCAGAATAGTACCTTCCTTGCATATAGTGAGCATAATGTGTATTTCATGAACTAATTACTTAATTATGTAGCGGTTGTGTGTGTGCATGTGTATAGATTTCATTTAGACCAGATCTTCTTCCAGAAAAAAAAAAATTAAAGTGGCTTCTTGAATAGTAGTAAAACATCGTGAAAGCAAAAGGAAATGTTCACATCTAATAATGCCAACTAGAGGCAAGTTCATCTCAGGGCTGTGTCTATCAACACTGCTCCAAATTATCATGATCACTGTCTAAATTCAGCCCCAGGGACCCAGTGGCTTTCAGTCACATTCTAGAACTCCAGACCAAGCTGTCACCTCCCTCCCCACCGGCTTTTCTCACATCCTTTAAGTGTATGAACCTACAACTGCCAGATACACTATCAGCTCCAAGGAGGTTCTTACCAAAGGCTCACGAAGCTAGTAGGTTGTTAAGCCATGATTCAAAGCCAGGCCACCTGACTCCAAAGTCTACGTTTTCTTGGCTGCATCACACAGCTGCCTTATTAGGATCATTAACGTTTTTTTCAGAAATCAAAAAAGAAAAGTATATTTGCCTCTATATGCATTCTGCAATGATGGCAGGTAACACGGAAGTGGAAAAACACTACTAAAAGATACAACCACTTAGGGACTTCCCTGGCGGTCCACTGGTTAAGACTCTGCGCTTCCACTGCAGGGGGCATGGATTCGATCCCTTGTTGGGGAACTAGGATCTTGCATGCTGCACTGCGTGGCCAAAAAAAAGATACAACCACTCAATAGCAGTAGATGTTGCTATTTCAAACCAGGTTGGGGTTGACTATACTTGGCTTATCATTTGAAATACATGGTTAAGTTTTAATGAATCACTTCTTCACTCTTAAGAGTCCATTCACAAATGCCTTATTTTTGGTGAGAAATCCTTCTGACCTGCTGCGTAAATGGCAGCATGATAGAGTAGAAAGAGCACTGGAGTGGGAGTCAGATGGCGGGGCCACTAACCGCTAGCCTTGGCCAAGTGCCTTTGTTCCTCTGAATCTCCATTTCCTCTTCCAGGGAAATGAGGGGGACTGAACCAGGGATGACTAAGGGCCCTCTGGCTCTAATATTCTGGATTCTCTGATGTCTCTGGGCAAAACAGAACTGACTGGATTCTCTTAACACCCACTTAATTTAAATAATTAATGTCTTTACAGCCTTGGATGGCAAGTCATCAAGTGACTTAATCATGAACTCCTCAGAGAAGAGCAGAAAACTCAGGTCTCCATCCAAGGCCTCAGGGCCCAGATGACTGGCAGCTGACTTAGTAAAGGGAATGAGAGGAAATTCACAGCCACAGAAAGGATGTCCCCTGTGTAGAATGATTTGCCTTGGAGAGTCTGAATTGTTTTACCTTGAAGTAAACCAACTCCATAAAGCAAACAAGAGAACTGAGTTTGCTTTAGAAAAGACAATTATCTAAAATCTGGATGTATGGTGATATTGTATTAACACTCCAAGGCAGTGTGGAAAAATAAACAAATAAAATCTAGATGTACAAAATAGATGTATCGGGGGCAACTGTTCACAGTACAAAAGAACATGGGCTTGGTATAAGAGCTCCAGCCAGTTCTGTTCAACAACTGGACGTGTACTAGGTCCTGATTAAATGCCAGGTCCTGGGTCAGCGGGTAGGGCTACCAAACTCAGTAAAATCAGCCCCTGCCCATGAAGATCCATTATCTCCCCGAAGAGACTGACACTTAAACAGGAAGCATTCCTGGATGAGGTGACATGTAAGCCAGGGTTTGAACTTGCTTTTACCCAAACTCTGGGCCTCTGTCTCCTCATCCGTTCAATGGGGAAATGAAGCCTACCTTACATGACTGAGGCAAGAGTTCAATGAGGCAATCGGTGGAGAAACTGAACACAATAAAAAATCCATAACAATAGTGGATGCATGACATCATAGCCCACGATGTTTTCTCAATCTTCTGTAAAGCATGACCTATATAATCAACTTATTTTTGTGTTATTTCTTTTCTGCCTCACTAGAATGCCCTATATGAGGACAGGGATCTTTGGTTTGTTCTTAATATATATCACCAGTATCTAGAGAGGTGCTTTTACTTATGTAAGTACTCACTGGATAGTTCTGGAAGGAAGGAAGAAAGGGACAGTCTTTAGAAAACTTTGCTATTTTTAGCAAATTCCATAAAATACAACCTAAGTTAAAAGTGTGTGTGTGTGTATTGGGCTTCCCTGGTGGCGCAGTGGTTGAGAGTCCGCCTGCCGATGCAGGGGACACGGGTTCGTGCCCCGGTCCGGGAGGATCCCACATGCTGCGGAGCGGAGCGGCTGGGCCCATGAGCCATGGCCGCTGAGCCTGCGCGTCTGGAGCCTGTGCTCCGCAACGGGAGAGGCCACAACAGTGAGAGGCCCGCGTACCACAAGAAAAAAAAAAAAAGTCATGAGGGGCCCTTTAACTCAATGAGGAAATGCAGAGATCCCCAGAATCACTTCTGTTAGTACAATTCAACAAAAGTTTATGGAGCACCTACTGTGTGCCAGGCCCTACGCAGGGGACTAAAGAGAAGTGTTTTGAAATATTCATTTCATAGTACTTTATACAGAAACTCTCAATCTCAACAGCAAATTAACAAAAGCTGATGTTCATGAAAAACGTACCAGCTCCAAAATAGTGGGATGTTCATATTATGGCATTAAGATTAATAACCTTTATTTATTTTGCTGATTTCTAACATACTTTTTTCCATTGGTATTTTTCCTCCTGGATCAAGAAAATACAGAAACAAATACTTGTCATTTATCCCAAAAGACCAACTTGTTTGGGGTAATTAATATACAACAGAATATAATAATTCTATTGTAGATTTGTCTATTCTGGTAGTTGAATTCTTCCCATGAATATTATTTTGGCATTCTCTTGCATCTGAAAAAAGAATACGAACACTAACATGAAAATGGCAAACGCCCCTTCTCGCTGCAAACCTAAAACTAAAAGCTGATTTTAATGGTCTTTCAGTGGAAGTGACCTAAAGCGACCTAAAGTAAAGGAAGTCGTTCTGGAGGTTGGATCGTGTTGCTTCTAATGGGTAAAGAAAGAAAAAAGGGGAGTGGAAAAAAAGTTCCATTTGGCACTGTGTCTAGTTAACGGAGAAGAGAAAAGAACACCAGGGGGAATGTTAGTGAGGACAGGAAAGGCCAAATTGAAGAACATCCAGCAGGAAGGAGAATGGTACAGAGTGACCATATTCCTGCCTCTGCCATGGCAACCACCTGATTACTGATGGCTAGACCTCCCTGGGGACTGCTAATGAGAAAGCAAAGCCAACCATTTTGCTATGAGATATGCTACCAAACTGGACATTAAAAATCTCAGCCACAGCATTAGACGAGGAATAACCAAACTATAACGACTACTAAAGGGAAGCATATAACAGTAATAACAGCCACCATTAACAGAGAATTTAAAAGATGCTCCTGACACTGTGCTAAGGACCTAGTAGGAGTAACCATTAAAAATGTTTCAAAAAAAAAAAACAAAACAAGGCACCAGAGACCATACAGCCCAGTGGTTCTCAGTTGAGGATGGTTTTAGCCCCCTGGGGACATTTGGCAGTGTCTGAAGACATTTTTGGTTGTTACAACTTGGCGGAGGGGGAGATGCTACTGGCACCCAGTGAGGAGAGGCCAGCGATGCTGCTAAACACAATGCACAGGATGGTCCCACACAGCAAAGAATTATCCAGTCCAAAATGTCAGTGGTTGAGAAATCTGGCTTAAATTCCACCCCTCACAGTACAGAGGAGATCAAGGTCCAGAAGAAGTGTGTCTTGTCTAAGGCCATTCTTATCTATCATCTATACATCTATCTTTCTACCCATCCATCTATCGGCCATAGTTTAAAATTTCATTTGAATCAAGGGTCCTGTTACTTTGAAAAATGTGAAAACCACTGATAAACTGAAGCAGTGCTTATTCCCTTTTCCAAGAGGCCCATAACGATCCAGAAAGGTATACAACCCTCTGAATTAAGTTCTCTTACTATCATTCTTCAGATGAGAAGCACAGCCATAAGCAGAGGGCTCCATTCCGTTCCTCCCCTCCACACGCATATCCTACATCCCACGGGTGCCTGGGGTGATGCTTCCCTGCTGCTCAGGACCCAGACAAAGCACTCCCTGCCCTCCTCCCTCAATTACTGCCCACTCATTTGCTCAACGAAGCATCCCCTCTCCTGCTTCCTCATGAACCCCATCCTCTTCATATCATCTCCTTGGTAAAAGGCACTAAGCTGGGGCTGGGAGGAAGCAACCAAGGTAGTCTAGAGAAAAACAAGGCACAGTCCAGGTCCCCTAGAGGCGCTCCAGGCTGGTAGGGGATGCGGAGGGGGCAATGAATGACTTCCACCAGGTAAGCTGGACTAAGAGTCTCTGGAGGCCACACAGTGCTGTGGGAGGCCTCAGCAGGAAAGGATACATATGGCAGCTGGGAGAATCAGAGAAGGCTTCCTGGAGGAGGCAGCTGTTGTCCCTTTACAGAAGTGCGTACACTGTGAAACGAGGAGAATCCACAAATGAGGAGACAAACACAAAAGGAGCCTCAGACTCCCTGGTTTTAGAACTTCTGACAGACAAGAGAATATTCCTGAAGTCCTCCCCCACCTACCCCCCCCCCCACTGTCTCAATGATTTTTACAGCCTCTGCTGCCAGGGAAATAAAAACCAAATTCCTTACCTTGGCATCCAATGCCTTTCACTCCCTAGTTTAAACCACATCTCGCACTACAGGAGGCTGCCAAGGGATCCGAATTGGTCTGCTCATCACCACCAGCACTCCCCGGGAGCTTCTCGCCTCCCAGCCTTTGCCCATATGTAAACCTCTCCCTCTGAGAGCATCCAAGTCCTTGCTCACCTCGCACACCGGCAGCTTGCACTCTGCCTGATAATAATAAATGTAACTCCTTGAATTTACTATAAATATAAGGATGAGTAGTAATTAGTAAACAACATCTTCATTTATTGAGTACTAACCACACGCCAGGCACCTTACATTTATTGCTTTACTTAATCCTCCCTGTTATCATCCCCATTTTGCAGTCGGAGAAACTGAGGCAAAGAGAGACGCGTAAATTGCCCAACGTCCCTCCGCTAACAAGTGGCCGAGCAGGGATCCCCGCCTAGTTCTGGCAGGCCCCACGGTCGAGCTGCATCCCCCAGCCTCTGCAGTGTCTGCCTGCTCTGTGATGCCTTCCTGGAGCCCCCAGCTCTCCGAGCTCCCTTGTTCGTCTGAACTCTGAAGCACACGGGGCCTGCCCTCTTGGAGTCCATGCTGCCTCTGGCTACTGATAGAAATGATCAATGGTAATAATAGCAGACGTTTAAATAGTCCTTCCATGTGGCAGGGACCCTTTAAATTCCTTGACTCAGGTTAGCTCATGTAATCCTGCCAACAACCCTATTATCGTCATCTCTGATTTACTGATGAGACAGGTGAAGCACAAAGAGGTTAAGACATTTGCCAAAGGTCTCACAACTAATTAGTGGCCGAGCTAGGATCTGAATGTAGGCAGTCTGGCTCCCATGTAGTCTTCCTAATTGCTGTATTACACAGACCACCTCTTGGGCACTAACTCATTTAATCTGCACAGCAGCCCTCTGAGGCAGGTACCATCATCCCTCATTTTATAGATAAGGAAATTGAGGTTCAGAGATGTTGCCTGAGGTCACACAGCCAATAAGAAGAGGATCTGGACTGGAACCCAAAGCCTGTGCTCTTAACCACCACAGGTCAGCCCCTCCGAACAATGACTTCTCTTGGGTCTCCCCAGCTATATCCTCTACAGAACACCATCAACCAAACACACCAAAAACAGCAGGTTCTAGCCATAGAAAATTCAATATCCTGTGATAAACCATAATGGAAAAGAACATTTAAAAAAAGAACTGTATGTGTATAACTGAGTCACTTTGCTGTACAGCAGAGATTGGCACATTATAAATCAACTATACTTCAATAAAAAAATAAATTAAAAAAAATCAATGGAAGCATCTTTTGTTATTTTTTTTAAAAAAAAAAGCATTTCTGATTTTCAAGCTACATTGCTACAGGCCCCCAGGAGGTCTACTTGGACCCTGACCTCAGTTAATTGGGAACATGCCCTAAGGGCGGCTGCGGAGCCTGGGTCTCCCAGCCCTCCAGGCCCTGTGGGCTGTGGACCAGCAGGAGGACTAAGCCCCTGGCTCCCTGGCCCCAGACTGAAGTCAGGTCCAAACTGACAACCAAGTTCACTATTGAAATACAGATGACTAATGAAGCAGAGGAGGCAGGAAAAAATGACAAGTGGATTACTCATTTTTAAGCTACAAACGTACAATTATAACCTTACTCACAAATAATTTCAGGTGGCGCTCTCCTGACAAGTAAGGATGACTCTCTGCATGCAGTAGCACCATTTTATAGTAGTGAGCGGTATGGGGAAAAGCATATCATCATTTATTGTTGTTGTTATATCCCCTAAGGGCCGCCAGTGTTACCATTCTGACATCACTATAATTGATTACATTTCCTTCTATTCCTCATCCATAGAGCCTGTCACAGAATGAGTTACCAGTTTTCGTCCTCCACAAAAAACAGATCGGACAGGATTTTAAATGTTTAGGGTGTTTTCTTGAGACCAACATCTCCGCATCATTTGTAAACAAAGCAACTATATGAGGTAAAAGAAAGCATATGTCTGTATCTGGGGGGGATCTGGATTCCAGAAGTGGCTCCATCACGACCTGTATGATCACAAGCAAGGCAGTCACCACTCTATGCCTGTTTGATGGTACCCAGGATTTGTTTGAATCAAGTGTAATCAGACATGCAGACGCAAGTTCTGGGGTCCAATCAGAGCTCTGCAGCTTCCGCTCTGAGTCACCCTGGCCAGTTCCCCCTCAACTTTGGAGTCTCAGTTTCCTCATCTGGAAAATGGGAACAACAGCAAGACCCTCACAAGGTTTCCTTGAGCCTCAACTGAGAGCACGTCTGTGTGGCTCCCGAGCCACAGTTGGTGCTCATGAAGCACTTGCTATTATTACCACAATCAAGTCAGAAAAGACAAGTGGGACCCAGGAGTGAACTGGGGCTGGGGGTGGAGGGTGCGCTGGGAGTGGGCTGGCGATGGACACAGCCAGCCTGAGTTCCAAATGGAACTTCTCACACGGATCCTCTGGGGAGGGGGTGGTACTACTGAGGTAGGAGGAGAGAGAGAGGTCCTGGGTTAACCTGCATGCTGACACTTTGGTACCTCTCCAGGCTCCAAAACAGAGTCCAATGACCAAAATCACGTAATACAGGTTTTATGCTTCTGTCTACGTGAAAGAAAAAGAAAAAAAAAAAAAACGCTTTGAATCTTCTTCTCAAAATTATGAGGCCAAAATGGTCATGACATGGAACAAGGACCCCACTAACTGAAATCCATTACAGAAGGGAGGGGAGAAGTCACAGAAATAGAAATTGTTACACATATGATTTCAGGGGTATTTTTAACTCTCCTTAGAAACAGCCTCCCTATGGGAATATTCATAGTTAGGACTGATTATTTCATAAACGTCCTCAGTCTGATCCAGAAGAAAAAAAAAACAAAACTGTTGTCACTAACACCAGTGAAATAAAAAAAAAAAATTTTGGCAAGAAAAAGATGTTCAGTTCTTTTTTCAGCTTGCAAAATTATGGATTTTGTAGTGTCCCACCTGCCATTCATTTAAAAAAATAGTTAAGAATGAAAAGTATTTTTTCCCTTCGAAGAAGCTCCAACATAATCTGGAAGAGCTCCTATGTTTATGATGTGGTTCCACAGAGCTGAATGTCTTCGTTTGTACGAGCAGGAAGTTGTATCAATTAAAACAACAGAACAAGCAAAAGAATTTGATGCCAGTTATATCAGAAACAGCATTTTAAACGACCCAGAGCCCTTAACTGAATCCTAGGTAGATCAATTAAGCAAGCGTGGGCCGGGCACCTGCTCGCTGCCCAGTCCTGTGTGAGGGGACATGGTTTGAATGAAGATGTGTGGCTGATAAGCTCACAGCTGCTGCAGAGCCAAGGTCTTGCAAAGAGGTAGTACAGTAGCTGGAAAGGCCAAGGGCAGAAGGTAACAAGAGGTTCGACTGCTAAGACCAGCGTCCTCCTGCTCTCCCATCTGCCATATTCCGCCTGCATCTCTGGCCCCTGCGACTAGTGCCGGGATCCCCTTGTGCCTGGTTGCACTGACGGGCCTTGAGCGAGTCACTTCACCCCTATGAGCGTCCAAACATCAAATGGGGACAGTAAGTGTACCTACACCTCGTATGGCTGGGCACACTCTGGCAGTCAGCCTTGGCTGGAACACAGCCAAGTTCACACCTGTTTACATCCTGTCTATGGCAGCTTTTGCGCTACAAGGCAGAGCTGAGTAGCTGGGATAGAGTCTAAAATACTTACTATCGGCATTTTACAGGAAACCTTTGCAGACCCCTGCCTTAGAATGCCCTCCCCTTTCTCTCCTACTTCGATAAATCCTCTTCATCTTTTAAAATTTAGCTCTAGTCCTCTCCACCACGAAGCCTTCCCAGAACTTTCCACCCTGCCAGTGTCCAAGGGAATTTGAACCTCCCTCTTCTACGCACCCCACGCCCACTTTGCACTCAATTCATTGCCCCTATGAAGCACTGATCACATGGGGATGGAATTATCTGCCCGAAACCCAAGACACTGACCTCCCTGGGGGAGTGAACACCCAGCACCAGGGCGTGACCCGGAAATGGTACTAAGTAGTTCAGCAGTGAACACCCAGCACCCAGGGCATGACCCGGAAACGGTACTAAATAAGTCCTGCTGGAGTGAACGGGCTGGGCACTCCTGTATTCGTAACGTCGCACAAAGCTACCACAACTACCACTCAACAATTACCTTGGCACTTGCGGAAGTCACCGTACAGCCTGCCCTGCTGCCGGCAGGGAAGGGTCACACACCAGGCAGAGCACAGCTGGGTCCTCTTGCCTCTCCCAAGGGCTGACCTCCTTAACTCCAGCTGCACACCCAGCTTTGGCCAATCCCCCACCTGTGGCAACACACCCACCACGTCAAGTGCCACCTACTACAGGTGTCCCAGCATGCCCACGGGCCTGAGTTTTTTGAGCCTGCCATTTTCCTCTTAGGTCCTAATCCTGGTATCAGGGATGGAGCCTAGTGCCACAAAAGCACTGGACTCGGAGTCAGAAGACCCAGCTGTTACTACCGGCTCCTCTACTTTCTAACTGTGAGAACCTCGGGCAGCGCAGGCCCCAGCTTCCTCATCGATGATTTGGTCATGATAATGCCGCCAGATCAGAGGAAGCCAGGAGATCATAGGGGTGAAAAGAGCTCTTCTCGCTGGAAAGTAGTGATGCTCAAGGGATCGGAACATGGCCTCCTGCCCCAGGAAGACAGCTCAGCATCATCTGGGGGACTTTCTCAAACCCTACCCAGCTCTGGGAGATGCGGAACGCGGCCTAACTCACTTGAGAATCAGAGCTGGGGTGAGGCACTTTTACCCATTGGAGGAGTACCGTCTCTCAAGGGTCCAGGTGCTGTTGGACTGGGTTGCCAGTGGTGGCATCGTTAGAAAGCTGTGCTTGGGCAGGGGTTGGTAACTTCGAGATAAATGACCCCCTCTCAGGAGCAAGTAAGCCAGCTGTATCTACCTCCCCCAGCATAATGAAAGTTAGGAGCCAGCCTGTAATAATCAATGTCCCACCAACCCTCAGCACATCAGAAGGAGTCAAAACACCGCTTTACAAAGTTTGCCAGTCCTGCAATCCCTTTTCACTTTGGTCTGGGGCTTGATCTCACCTTAGGACCGCTCTCTGCCTTGGAGGTGCTTCTTGGCTCTCTGACCTGAGTCTACTCTCTCTCCACCTCTGAAGTTCATCCTCCTGGACCTGCAGGCATTGCCCTACCTTAACCCGGGTCCTAGCTTATTCTCAGTTGGGAAACACAATCTGCCCAGGGCAGGAGCTGAAGAAGCTCGGCATGAGCACCAGGCTCACCCTCAGGACCAGGGATGCTGGCGCTGCCTGGCCCTCAGCTCTTGTTGCCGGAGTCATGCCTCCTTCCTTATCAAATGAGACCCCACCTTGTCGCCCCAAACCCAGTAACATGCTTCTTGCTTTGCTCCTCTGTATCCAAGGCTGTGTTCCCCAGTTCCTCCAGATCTGGGCTCCTGCCTTACTCTTTCCCGATCTCTGTTGGCCTGGAATGCATACTCTCAGTCCTGACTAGGCCCGCCATCACTGTGTGTTGCCAATCCCCCAGGCCCACGTGACTCTCCGGACCATACTCTCAATTTGATCCAAGGCCTTGCTGCTAACTGTTCTCCCCAGCACTCGAGCAGTCCCGCCTGGGGTGTCTGCTGTCTGCATCTGTGCCCTTCCTGGCCTGGCCCCCGCCTAGTCCATGGGGTGGAAAGGCTCTTTCTGCCTTATGGCACAACTGCTCAAGGCCTGGCCTTTGGAATGGCCAAGACACGAAGGAAAAGTGCAGCTCTACTGCTCACTGGCTATACGTCCTCAAATATGTCAGTCTGCTTTAACTTCCTCATTTATGAAATGATAAAAAGAGTAGCCATCTTAGGAGAGTCATTGTGAGAAGTAATTTTTAAACATGTTGCATTCATTCATTAAAGAGTTGAGGGCCTACTCTGTGTGAGACACTGAGCTGAGCTAGTCCGTCACTGGGGTATACAGTGGTGCCCCCTGATGCGAACATTCTAGTGGCAATTAGCAAATGTTCTTTAACTATTAGTTAAAATCATGAAAATGCTGGTTAGAGATCATCTCGTTTTAAGTGTTTACTAGGCCCTCTGCAGTATACTCCAGCACCTGCAACACCCATGCGGGCATAGCAGCAACTATATAATCATTCTGAACACTGCGCCTACTTTAATCCCTTTGTTTAATAAATGGGGGTGGGGGGGCGCTCCTCTGCGGAGATGCTCTGTCTGATGCTATGGAACCAGTGTTTCCAAACCTGGTTCTTCAGCTAAATAGTCTGGAAAATCCATATATATATATATATATATATATATATATATATATATATATATATATATATATATATATAAAATGCATAATTATAATGTATATATAATGTATATATAATGCATAATTATAATTATAATGTAATATTTAATATAATATATAATACTATGTGATATATAATACAATGTAATATATTTTTCACATATTATACCCCCAGATCTGTTGAATCTGAATCACCAAGGTCAGGGATATCTGTCTCTTAAAGGTTCCTCAAGTGACTCTGATAACCGGCCCAGTCCAGCTTGGGAACTGATGCTGTGGAGAAAAGAGAGATGGAGGCCTAAATCCCACCCTCAAGGAATTTGGTGGGGGAGCCATGCTGGTACCAGAGTTCACGTGGCCTGCTTTAGACCCTTCACGAAACAGGTCAACTATTGCACACGTGCGGAGCGGGGAGAGGCATTTTTGTTAGGGGCATTTGAGAAAGATTTCACACCAGCGATGGGCCCCAAAAAATGAAGGAGGATTTCTTGCATCTGCAAAGTAGAGGGGTCAGACCCCAAAGCTGCAGCAGAGAGCAATGAGATCCAGGCTGGTACTCCTGTTCAAACTTCTGAGGTTTTCTCATGAAGATGGTGGCTGCTGAGTGAGAGCGCCCAAGTGTCAAGGTGACAAAGAAGCCCCGGCAGAGAGCTAGCAGGCAGGTCTGACTTTGCTAGAAAAACGTCAGCAGGATGACTACAAGATCCTGAAATTCTGACTACGACCACTGCTGCCTTCCTTTTGCTTTAAGATGAGGCCACGTCCCCAGTGTTCCATCTCATCAGTTCTCTGACACCTTGGGGAAAGCCAGCAGTCGATCCCTAGCTTATGTTCAAAGCCCTACAATAAGGATCCCTCCCTTTCTTCTTTCAACTAGTATTAATGGAGAACCTTTTATGAGTTAGGCACAGGGCTATAACTGGATGGATATGGAAAAAGAGATGCTCTTAAGATTGAACAAATATACGACAGAAAGTATAAGTTCAAATGATTAATTTTAAAACTCTTTAGTATTTCTGCCTGCTTATTTTTCTAGATGAATTTCGCTAGCAATTTGTCACATCTCGTAAAGTATCCCACCAGGTCTTTAACTGGCATGCACTGACAACTCAGGGGATACTGTAATCTTTCCCATATGTTGTCTTTTCAACTGGAGCGAGGTATCTCTCCCTTCATTTATTTAATGCCTTTGATTCCTCCCTTTAGGATTGTATAATTTTATTTAAATAAATCTCATGTCCCCAATTAAATTAACGCCCTAGTATTTAATGTATTTTGTCTCCAATGCAAATGATTCTCTTCCTCATTATATTCTTCAGTTGTTGGCAACTGGAAACATGACTGTGTTCATGTGCCTTGAATTTCAAGATGTTGTTGACCTCATTTACACCGACTAGTATATGATGACCCTGTATGTTCTAGGTATGCACAGTCTTTCCAGGGTATATCCGCAGTAACTATCACAATGCCTTGCATATAGTAAGTGCTAGGCCTATTGAAGAAAGGTACTCATCTAATTTCTTTTTCCTTCTAATGACTATGGCTCACATTTCTAGTACAGTGGTAAAATATGGTAGAGCTTTAGTCCTACCGTCATCTGTAATTTTTTCTATTTTTATGGGAACTCTCTTCTCTATGAAAGATAGTGTTATATCTTTTATTTACATATATAAAAATCATATTATTTTTCAGGTCTCCAAATACATTGTCCGAGAACAGCTGATGCCATTTCAACATGTATGGAGGTATTATTTTAACTATGCTTTTCTATTAATAGGATGAATTGGCACAGTAATTTTTTTTTTTTTTTGCAGTACGCGGGCCTCTCACTGCTGTGGCCTCTCCCATCGCGGAGCACAGGCTCCGGACGCGCAGGCCCAGCAGCCATGGCCCACGGGCCCAGCCGCTCCGCGGCATGTGGGATCCTCCCGGACCGGGGCACGAACCCGCGTCCCCTGCATCGGCAGGCGGACTCCCAACCACTGCGCCACCAGGGAAGCCCGGCACAGTAATTTTCATTTTATCATCTTATCCTGTGCTCCTGGATTACATCTCACTTGGTCAGAGATCAATTTTTAAGTAAAATTACTTCTGTTTATAATTATTTAATAAATAATGAATATCCATAACTGAAGTTGGCCTATAATTTTCTTTCTTTGTACTTTTTCCCAATTTGAAGATTGAAATCATATTTCTTCAAAAAGTAAATTGGGAATTGAGTTAAAGCAGCATCAACTCAACATTTAAAAACAATTTAGGGGAGACAAATCTTTTATACTTGTGGAAAGTATAATGTAGGGAAAGATTATAAACTTTGTAGCCAGATGGATCTGAGTTCAAATCCTAGCTCTACCACACTTACTTGCTGTGTGATTCAGGCAAGTCACCTAACTTTTCAGAGCCTATAATTATTATAAGATCTGTAAATTAGTATTACTAATAGCTCTCATATATAATCATTATATAAATTGGACCTTATAGATACGTGTGTGTATAGATGTATGTATGTATGTAAATGATCTAGTCAATAGTAGGCAGTCAAAAAATATCATGGCTTTCAAAGTTTGGGTCTTTTTATTAATGTATTAAGTCCAAATACCCACAGTTTGTGTGGGTTTCACGGTAAGACTTTAATGACTTCTTCTTTCTTCCTCTGTAATAGGTGTAGTCGTGTTTTCTATTTAATCATGCATGACTTTTTATATTTTGTAATTTTTCAAGGAGTAATTCATTCCCACTCTGATTTATCTGACTTATTAGCATACAGTGGAGGGTACTGTTTCTCTGCAAATTTCTAAACCTTCTGTATTTGCTGTCAGATCTCCTGTCTCATTTCTAATTTAACAAATTTGTGTTTTCTCTTTTGTAGTTAGGCAAGCCATTGTTCATTTTTTCCCCAAAAATCAGCTTAGGGTATATATCAGCTTTTTCTCCAGTTTATTTATTTCTGCTTTTAAGTTTATTACTTCCTCTTCCCACTCTCTCTGTCTTCTGACACTGCTCCTGTTGGAAAACATCTAGGTGCAAGCTTAATTCATTATGTCTTGCCTTTCCTTTCTTAGCAACATAAACACCTAGAATAATGCAGCTTCCTCTAAGCGCCACTTTGGCAACATCCCATATTATTTTGATATGTTCATATTTATGTTTGTTTTGCTCATTAAAAAGTCTGGGTTACTGGGTTCTGCACTTCTCTCAGAATCATGGTACTATTTAAGAGAGTATGTTGTTAATTTCCCTTGTTTGTTTTTCATTTCATTACAGCTTCATAAAGTGTTTTTTGGGTACTTTTGTCTTTTATATTTACAAAGCATGTATCTAAGTCCAGGCATATCATTGATTTTTATAAATGATCTCCATGCATTTGCAAAGAAATTTTATCACGTTAAAGTAGTAAATAATGTGATTAGTTTGAAATTTATGCTGTCATTTCTAATTAAAATAAGAGCAAGGGGACTCTGAAAAATGTGCATTTTCTTTGTTAGATTCTAATCTTAGTTATGGGAATTCTTCCAAAGGAAAATGAAATGCTATTAATTTCCTAACATTACCACTTAACATAAGAATGACAGTTAGTCTAAACAAAATATTATAACGTGTTAGTTCTAACCAAATGTAGTAATTCGTGATATTTAAACTTGGGAACACAGTGAAATCTCATTTTAGTAGAACTGAAATATACCAGTGTTGCAAAATGCACCTCTTCTAGAGAGATGGCCATTGATCGGAAGAAAAAAACCTACATACTTCTTTTCTGACAATTGATCAGAACTTTCCAAGTATATACATTTCCCATTGATGGGGATTAAATGGGAAAAGGGCTTCAGTGGTCAAATACACTGGGAAATGCTACCTTACACAAAGGTTTCCTTTCTTCAAAATTTCTTAAGGGGGCTTCCCTGGTGGCACAGTGGTTGAGAGTCCGCCTGCCGATGCAGGGGGACGCGGGTTCGTGCCCCGGTCCGGGAGGATCCCACATGCCGCGGAGCGGCTGGGCCCCTGAGCCATGGCCGCTGAGCCTGTGCGTCCGGAGCCTGTGCTCCGCAGCGGGAGAGGCCACAGCAGTGAGAGGCCCACGTACCGCAAAAAAAAGAAAAAAAAATTTCTTAGGGTCTTCATAGACTAATGTAGATTATGAATCTCTAAAAAAGGGATATAGGTTCCCCAGTATTTGACCATGGAATGCATCATTGCTAAGCATGTTGAAGCACTAGTGTTTTCACGGAATATACCTTGGGAAACACTATTAGTAAAAGACAATAGCAGCTTTACAAAGGCAGGACTGTCTGGCCTTTGCAAGCAGGTTTCCCAGGCAAGCACACAAATACACCCCAGCAGGAGGCTCTGTGAAGTCAAGCTGGCCATAGTTCTTGCAGGACCATGAGAAAAAGTCTTCTCACCAGGAGGCTGGGGCAAAGCAAATGTTGGGGCAGGCAGTGAGAAGAATGCACTGTTGACTGTTCTACAAACTTCAAAGGATGCCTATCCCTTAGGATCAAAGCAAAAACCGTCCCAAGTCAGAGTGAGCTTTAGATGGCAGAGGAAGAAGAGCAAGCTTATATTACAGTGTAAGAAATACGCCCCGGGCTTCCCCGGTGGCGCAGTGGTTGAGAGTCCGCCTGCCGATGCAGGGGACACGGGTTCATGCCCCGGTCCGGGAAGATCCCACATGCCGCGGAGCGGCTGGGCCCGTGAGCCATGGCCACTGGGCCTGCGCATCCGGAGCCTGTGCTCCGCAACGGGAGAGGCCACAACGGTGAGAGGCCCGCGTACTGCCAAAAAAAAGCCCTAGAAATACGTCCCTTCTCCTTTGATGTTCACAACCAAATAATGATAGTGCCCTCTCCCCTTCACCGTCACCTCAGGCCTCCAGAGCAGTTTCTCACATTCACTGGGGGCCTTGGCAACTGGCTCCCAGCTTTCCTCTCCACTGCAAGTCCCACCTTCACCCTATATGACCTCAATGTACACAAGGATGACATATCCAACCACTGGCTTCTCAGTTTCTTCTCTCCCCTCTCCAAAGATCACCTCCGCATACCGACGCTGATCGCTAGAATTTACAGTCACCTGGAACAGTTCAACTCTGATATCTTAAGTTCAGACAGCCTATTTTCTGGTCACTAGTCTTCTCCACCTATTACTCTCACTCTTTCTGCACTTACATAGATGGCAGCGGAGTCAGAAGATTCTGAAGGCCCCAGGAAGTCTATTAGGCCACTCTTGCCATCCATCTTAGATATCGTTTTACCTGACTTCAATCACCCTTTTGCCAATAACCTTAACTTCTGTGCCTCCTTTTCCATCCGTTTCTCCCACCTGACAACCCCTAATCCCAGATCAACATGGTGGAACATATGTCATGGATCCATACAGACTGGTGCCACTACATATTCATGGGTCTTCACCCTGCCCAACAAGTATTCTACATGACCTACTCCATTTTCTCTCCTGTTCCTCGCTGAATCTTTTCTCCCGTTTCCTCAAGCCTGACCTCACTACCTGTCAAAATATAGCTCCCGCCTACCGCCCCTTCACCTGCTACTCTCCAGATACACTGAACGACTGATTGTTTTTAGAAGACGTCATGGTCTCCCTTGCCACGGGATGCTGTTTCTTCTTCCTGGAGTGCCTTTCTCCTGCTCCAGGTGAAACTTACCTGTCCTTCCACCTAGACACTGCCCCTCGGGGAACCTTCACCCGACTCCCTGCCCTTGGGCTAGCTTAGGGGCTTTCATGATCATGCACATTGCCTCCTGAAAACCCAACCTCTCAACCCAAAAATTGCCAGACTCTCCTTGAAAGCGGGCACCATTCCTGTCCGCTCTCGGGGCCCCAATATACATCACAGAGTAGGTTAGGCTAGTCGGCCCTCAAACCATGTTTAGTGAATGAGCACAGAGCCAATAAACACGTTTTTAAAAGGAGTGATTCAAATGTAAAATGATTTTAGAAGAGCATGCTAGACTTTACAGGGGTCTTTTCCTCCTGCTTCACATAGCTAACTTCTAATCACCCTTCAAGATTCAACTCAAGGACTTCCCTGGTGGCGCAGTGGATAAGAATCCACCTGCCAATGCAGGGGACACAGGTTCGATTCCTGGTCCAGGAAGATCCCACATGCCACGGAGCAACTAAGCCCGTGCACCACAACTACTGAGCCTGCGCTCTAGAGCCTGTGCTCCGCAACTGCTGAAGTCCGCGCGTCCAGAACCTGTGCTCCGCAACAAAGAGAAGCCACCACAACGAGAAGCCCGCACACCGCAACAAAGAGTAGCCCCCGCTCGCCGCAACTAGAGAAAGCCCACGTGCAGCAACGAAGATCCAATGTAGCCAAAATTAATTTTTTTTTAAAATTTAATATAATTTTTTTTAATTACAAAAATAAAAAGATTCAACTCAAAAAGTTCACCCCAACACCCTAGAGCTAGGGTCAATGTCCCTCCTCAGGGCTGACCCAGCCCCCTGCACTAATCTCACTCACTGTATAGTAATTACTTACATGTTGGGCTTTCTACCTAAAGTGTGAGCTTTCTAAGGGCAAAGAACGTGTATTACATTTATATCTGTATCTACGCACTGAGGTCCTCAGGCCATGCCCAGGTTGAATGATTTGCTAGGACTCATGGGACTCAAGAAATTACTCCTCTCACAGCTATGATTTACTACCATGAAAGGATACAAAGCAAAATCAGGAACAGGAAAAAGCACATGGGGCCAAGTCCAAGGGAAACCAGGTGCAAGCTTCCAAGAGCCCTCTTCCAGCAAAGTCACAAAAATATGCTTAATTCCCACAATGACGAGTTTCGGCAACATGTGTGAAATGTTGCCTCCCAGGGATGCTCATCAGATCAAGTGTTCAAGGCTCTTCTCTCTGCCAAGCACGTGTCAACATCCCAGATGCCCCAGAGGAGAGCAGGTGTTGGGCAGAAACCACCTTGTTTGCACAGTGGTAACGGATGGAACCCTTCTGAATCCAAATTCCCAGACACCAGCCACAGACCAACCTTGTAAGCAGGCCTTTCAAAGGAGAGCAGCCAGGCCTGCTGTGGTTACTCTTTTCTGCATAATCCAGAACACCTAGTACTTGAGCTTGGCGCCGAGTAAATGCATGAAGAATGAATGAATGCCAGACATTTTATTTATTTATTTTTATACATTTATTCTATTTATTTATTTTTGGCTACGTTGGGTCTTTGTTGCCGCACACAGGCTTTCTCTAGTTGCGGTGAGCGGGGGCTGGTCTTCGTTGCAGCACGCAGGCTTCTCATTGCGGTGGCTTCTCTTGTTGCAAAGCACGGGCTCTAGGAGTGCAGGCTTCAGTAGCTGTGGCACATGGGCTCAGTAGTTGTGGCTCGCGGGCTCTAGAGCGCAGGCTCAGTAGTTGTGGTGCACGGGCTTAGCTGCTCCGCGGCATGTGGGATCTTCCCGAACCAGGGCTCAGACCGTGTCCCCTGCATTGGCAAGCGGATTCTTAACCACTGTGACAACCCGGAAGCCCAATGCCAGACATTTAGATGGGCAATTTACCTATGTGACCCCATGACTTTTCACAATCACCCTATATTGTATGCGTTATTATTCTAATTGTCGACAGGGCGAAACTGGCTCCGCGAGGTTAAACAACATGCCCAGAGTCATAGCCAGTAAGATGGCAAGGCTAGGATTTGATCTTATGGCTGCCTGATCCAGACCTCATGCCTTTCGCACTTTACCCCAACTGCCCACTCAGTGGGGATTATATTGTATAAGCAGCAAACGAGTAGAGTAGGGTAGGTAGACAACAAACACACAGATAAGCTACTGAACTCACAAGACACATACACAACCAAACGAGTTTGCAAAAGTTCTCGGAGAGGCGCCTGACGCGGAGTTGCTGAGGCCTCTTCTGGTTTCCATCCACTCTCCAGAGGCAGCTATGCGGCAGGGCGATTGCTAAGGCACGGGGCTACGCCACCATTCAGAACTCAGGCGCTTGCCAGATGTTCAGCTCCGCTCATTAGGGCTAAGAAGACAGAAGCCCACCAAGGATGCCATCTGTGCCCTGGCCCAGGGATGGGGAGCTGGAAATAGCCAAAGCACAAGAGTGCTGAGGCCCTAACTGAGGTGCATTCACCTTTCTGTGCCAATCTTGCCTCCCCCAAACATTCTGAGTGTGCCAATCCTAGTAGTACCCACTCATCTCAGGAGCTGGTGTTATGTGTGCGTTTAGGAAAAATCTTTCAAATCACTGTGAAGCAACCTTTACGTATCCAGTTCAAGTTCTTTGCCTCATTTTCAATGCCTGCTCTGGCCAGTACCCTAGCCTGGGTCCTGGGAATACAGAGATCAACAGGGTCCGGTCACCGTTCTTGAAGCCTGTGTCACAGAGTAAGGCTTCAAAAGTGGGTGTTCCCTTGCCCCCCTCTCCTAAGATTGACTAGGGACTGTCCTCTATCAATGCAAAGTTGAAAGGACCTACTGGAATCAATATCAACAATACTAAGCACATTATATGCATCATTTTAGTTACGCCTCTTATTAGCCCCACGTTGCTAAAAAGTCATTTCAGGGGGTCTGGGCATGGGGTAAGCATTCTTTCAAACAGTGTGGAATACTACTCAGCCATAAAAAAGAACGAAATAATGCCATTTGCGGCAACATGGATGGACATAGAGATTATCATACTAAGTGAAACAAGTCAAACAGAGAAAGACAAATATCATAGGATATCACCTACACGTGCAATCTAAAATACGACAAAAAGGAACATATCTATGAAACAGAAACAGACTCGTGGACATAGAGAACAGACTTGTGGTTGCCAAGGGGGAGGGGGGCTGGGGGAGAGATGGATTGGGAGTTTGGGATTAGCAGACGCCAACTATTATACATAGGATGGATAAACAACAAGGCCCTAGTGTACAGCACAGGGAACTATATTCAATGTCCTATGATAAGCCATAATGGAAAAGAATATTTAAAAAAAGAACGTATATACGTGTATAACTGAATCGCTTTGCTGTAAAGCAGAAATTAATACAACATTGTAAACCAACTATACTTATTAAAAATAAATTAAAAGTTTGTTAACATTTTCTTGTATTTTGAGTGATCTGACCATTTTCAAGCAAGTGTTTCTATATGCAAATGAGGACACATAACTCATGCCTATTTTTGTAGACTCCTGGGTGTTTTCTATCATTCTTTGTACACAGTCAGATGGTCAATAAATCTGTACCTAACTAGCTCGGTAGTATGCTGACAGGTTGATATTAGTTAGTAACAAATGCGATTTGGTATGGACAAGCTCAGGCTCTGGAATTAGACGACCCAGGTTAGAGTCCACACTCTGTCACATACAACACACGTTGTGACACTGGCAAGTCACTTGACATCCTTGAACCTCAGTCCCCTCTAATCAGAAGCAAGAGAATCACACCTCTCTCAAAAGGTTGCCGGGAGGATCAGATGAGGTTATGCATGTGAAAGTGCTTTGTAAGCTGGAAATCGTTCCGTGGAAGGGATGCTAGTTATTAAAAGCCCAGTCAGAACATCCTGAAGCCTGGGGAGACAAGATCCGTCCCCAGTCTGCGCTGTTGTTCCCCTGCAGTGTATTAAGTGAGCTTGGGTAGCCTTGCACTTGGGCCTCTGTGGAGGGAGCTGCTGACGGCTGACGGCTGACGGGCTGCGGTCACAGACCTCTCTTGGAGCCCACGTGGGTCTGCTGTGGCCAGACTATTCCATCCTTAGTTCAGAAAGAGCCCTTGCGTCGGGAGGGCAGGACAGACTGGCTCAATCCTGCTGCCTCGCTTCTTCAGCCGGCCTTCTCTAAGTCCACACCAGCTTCTCAAAGGCAGTGAGTGCTGTGGTTAAGAACTTGGGTTTTGCAGTCAAGTAGAAGTGAGTCTGAATCCCAGCTTTACCACTGACTGGGTGTTTGGGCTTGAGAAAGTTATTTAACCCACCTAAGCCTCAGTTTCCCCATCTGCATTCCTAGCTTCCTCATGGTCAACTTCCCAATCTACATCTCCATCCTGCGTCACATTTCTTTTCTTTTTTTTTCTTTGCCACACCTCACAGCCTGTGGGATGCTAGTTCCCCGACCAGGGGTCAAACCCGGATCCCTGGCAGTGAGAGCACGGAGTCCCAGCCAACCACTAGACTGCCAGGGAAGTCCCCAGGTCAGACTTCTGAAAAACACACTTATATTTCCAATGATCTACTCTTTTGCTTCCCTTTCGGGCTCCACAGCTCAACCCCGGTTCAATCAAACAGGACTCATTCACCCACCTCACTCACTGCTCTGTGGCTAGTGCGCCCAGTAAATGACAACACTCGGCGACTCCAATCAGAAACCGAGGAGTCATCGTCAGGTAAAGGTACCTTTCATCCTTTACCCTTATTCCCCACATCCCACCCATCAGCAAGTCCTGTGGGTGGGCACAGACGCTCTAGCTATCTCTCAGATCTGCCCACGCATCTCCCTCCCCAGGGCCCGCACTCAGCTTCCTCCCAGTCTCCCAGCAGGTCTACTGCACAGCCTGCTAACGGGTCTCCCTGCTTCTACTCCTTCCCTTCTTCAGATCTGCACTCAGTCAATTCTGATCTTCCCTCCTGTGCACAAACCCCCGGGTCCCAGTCATCATCTCCTTGTTTCCACCTTTGTCCCTTACAGTCTACAAAGTGAAAGATGACCCCCAGAATGGGACAAAAATATCTGCAAATCACACATCTGGTAAAAGACCTGTATCCAGAACATATAAAGAGCTCTTATAACTCAACAGTAAAAAGACCAATGACCTGATTTTCTAGATGGGAAAAGGAGCCATATAGACATTTCTTCAAAAAAATATGCACAAACAGCCAGTAAGCACATGAGTACATAATTAGTCATTCAGGAAATGCAAATCAAAACCAATGAGCTACCACTTCACATCCACTAGGATGGCGTGAATCAAAAAGTCCACTCCCAGGTATATATCTGAAAAAAATGAAATCACTAATTTGAAAAGACACATGCACCCCAATGTTCACTGCAGTACTATTTACAATGGCCAGGACATGGAAGCAACCTAAACATCCAACAACAGAGGAATGGATAAGGGTGTGGTACGTATATATACAATGGAATATCACTCAGCCATAAAAAACAACGAAATAATGCCATTTGCAGCAACATGGATGGACCTAGAGAGTGTCATACTGAGTGAAGTCAGACAGAGACAAATATATGATCTCGCTTATATGTGGAATCTAACAAAAGGCTACAAATGAACTTATCTACAAAACAGAAATAGAGTCACAGATGTAGAAAATAAACTTATGGCTACCACAGGGGAAGGGGTGAGGGATAGACTGAGAGATTGGGATTGACATATACAACCTACTATATATAAAATAGATAACTAATAAGGACTGACTGTATAGCACAGGGAAGTCTACTCAGTACTCTGTAATGGCCTATATGGGAAAAGAATCTTAAAAAGAGTGAATATATGTATATGCGTAACTGATTCACTTTGCTTTACATCTGAAACTAACAACTCTGTAAATCAAATCTACTCCAGTTAAAAAAAAAAATTATGAACATTGTATCACCTGTCCAATGGCTCCCCATCCCACTCAGCATGAAAGCAAACATCCTTATGTTGGCCAAGACGGTCCACCATCTGAGTCCCGACTGTCTCAGGAATTTCAGCGCCCACCACTCTCCATTGCCCACCCCACTCCAGCCACCAATCTCCTTCCTCCTTAGGGCCTGTGCACCTTGCTCTTCTATGCCTGGAACACTCTTCTTCCTCATGCATCTCTCACCTCCTTCTGGCCGTTACTGAAACGCCACCTTCAGCATGAAGTCTTCCCTCCCCACTCTATATGTATAAATTAGCATCCTTCCCCCCCGACCACTGCTACTCTTCACAGCACCCATCACCACCTGATATGCTCCATGTTTACATTTACTAGTTCCCCCCACCCCACTATAATGTAAATTCGACAAGCACAGGGATTTTTTTTTGGTCGGTTTTATTCCCTGAGTTATCCCCAGAAACCAAGGATAAGGCCTGGAATGTAGTAAATGCTCAATAGTTATTTGTGGGATTAAGAGCAACTGCACTGACCTTTTCAAAATGGAAATACAAATTGAATCATGCTACTCCAGGCTTCAAAGCCTTTAATGACTTCCCATTGTGGTAGAAAAGGTTTCAATCCAGCATCGTCTCCTGCCATCGCTCACTCACTCTCTCTGCTCCAGCCCTGCTGGACTTCTCTGGTTTTCTACCACGCTCTTCTTTTTCCCACTCAGGGGCCCTCACATCTACTGGTCACTCCTTCTGCAATTCTCTCCTCCCTTCTCATCCTATACTAACCCCTCCACACCCTTCCCTTTCTACCTGGAATATCACTTAACTTGGGGAAGCCTTCTTAGAATCCCTAGACTAGTACAAGTCTCTCAATTTTGTGAATCTCCTTCACAGCCCTATCCCATTTCTCTTATTAACTTATTTATATTTACCTCTTCGATGTTCTGTTTTTCTAATGTTTATTTTTTATTTCTTTTTTCTTATTAGTCATCCATGTTATACAAATCAGTGTATACATGTCAATCCCAATCTCCCAATTCATCACACCACCACCACCACCACCCCACCACTTCCCCGCTTGGTGTCCATACATTTTTTTCTCTACTTCTGTGTCTCAATTTCTGCTCTACAAACCGGTTCATCTGTACCATTTTTCTAGATTCCACATATATGCGTTACTATAC
This sequence comes from Phocoena phocoena, assembly GCF_963924675.1. NCBI lineage: Eukaryota > Metazoa > Chordata > Mammalia > Artiodactyla > Phocoenidae > Phocoena > Phocoena phocoena. The sequence continues at coordinate 116,997,570 of NC_089240.1, forward strand.
AGTATTTGTTTTTCTCTTTCTGACTTACTTCACTCTGTATGACAGACTCTAGGTCCATCTGCATCTCTACAAGTGACCCAAGTTCGTTCCTTTTTATGGCTGAGTAATATTCCATTGTATATATGTACCACATCTTCTTTATCCATTCGTCTGTCAATGGGCATTTAGGTTGCTTCCATGGCCTGGCTATTGTAAATAGTGCTGCACTGAACACCGGGGTGCATGGGTCTTTTGGAATTATGGTTCTCTCTGGGTATATGCCCAGTAGTGGCATTGCTGGGTCATATGGTAATTCTATTTTTAGTTCTTTAAGGAACCTCCATACTGTTCTCCGTAGTGGCTGTATCAATTTACACTCCCACCAACAGTGCAAGAGGGTTCCTTTTTCTCCACACCTACTCCAGCATTTATTGTTTGCAGATTTTTTTGATGTTGGCCATTCTGACTGGTGTGAGGTGATACCTTATTGTAGTTTTCATTTGCATTGATCTAATAATTAGTGATGTTGAGCATCTTTTCATGTGCCTCTTGGCCATCTGTATGTCTTTTTTGGAGAAATGTCTATTTAGGTCTTCCATCCATTTTTTGATTGGGTTGTTTGTCTTTTGATATGGAGCTGCATGAGCTGTTTGTATATTTTGGAGATTAACCCTTTGTCAGTTGCTTCGTTTGCAAATATTTCCTCCCATTCTGAGGGTTGTCCTTTCGTCTTGTTTATGGTGTCCTTTGCGGTTCAAAAGCTTGTAAGATTAATTAGGTCCAATTTGTTTATTCTTCTTTTCATTTTCATTACTCTAGGAGGTGGATCAAAAGAGATGTTGCTGTGATTTATGTCAAAGTGGGTTCTTCCTATGTTTTCCTGTAAGAGGTTTATAGTGTCCAGTCTTACATTTAGGTCTCTAATCCATTTTCAGTTTATTTTTGTGTATGGTGTTAGGGAGTGTTCTAATTTCATTCTTTTACATGTAGCTGTTCGGTGTTCCCAGCACCACTTATTGAAGAGGCTGTCTTTTCTCCATTGTATATCCGTGCCTCCTTTGCCATGAGTTAGGTGACCATAGGTGTGTGGGTTTATCTCTGGGCTTCCTATCCTTTTCCACTGATCTATATTTCTGGTTTTGTGCCAGTACCACATTGTCTTAATGACTGTAGCTTCGTAGTATAGTCTGAAGTCAGGGAGTCTGATTCCTCCAGCTCCGTTTTTTCCCTCAAGACTGCTTTGGCTATTCGGGGTCTTCTGTGTCTCCATACAAACATTAAGAGTTTTTGTTCTAGTTCCGTAAAAAATGCCATTGGTTATTTGATAGGGATTGAATTGAATCTGTAGATTTCTTTAGTTAGTATAGTCATTTTCACAATATTGATTCTTCCAATTCAAGAACATTGTATATCTCTCCATCTGTTGGTATCATCTTCAATTTCTTTCATCAGTGTCTTATAGTTTTCTGCATACAGGTCTTTTGTCTCCCTACTGAGGTTTATTCCTAGGTATTTTATTCTTTTTGTTGCAATGGTAAATGGGAGTGTTTCCTTCATTTCTCTTTCAGATTTTTCCTCATTAGTGTATAGGAATGCAAGAGATTTCTGTGCATTAATTTTGTATCCTGCAACTTTACCAAATTCATTGATTAGCTCTAGTAGTTTTCTGGTGGCATCTTTAGGGTTCTCTATGTGTAGTATCATGGCATCTGCAAAGAGTGACAGTTTTACTTCTTCTTTTCCAATTTGTATTCCTTCTATTTCTTTTTCTTCTCTGACTGCCGTGGCTAGGACTTCCAAAACCATGTTGAATAATAGTGGCGAGAGTGGACATCCTTGTCTTGTTCCTGATCTTAGAGGAAATGCTTTCAGTTTTTCACCATTGAGAATGACGTTCGCTGTGGGTTTGTCGAATATGGCCTTTATTATGTTGAGGTAGGTTCCCTCTATGTCCACTTTCTGGAGAGTTTTTATCATACATGGGTGTGGAATTTTGCCAAAATATTTTTCTGCATCTATTGAGATGATCACATGGTTTTTATTCTTCAATTTGTTAATATGGTATATCACATTGATTGATTTGCATATATTGAAGAATCCTTGCATCTCTGGGATAAATCCCACTTGATCATGGTGCATGATCCTTTTAAGGTGTTGTTGGATTCTGTTTGCTAGTATTTTGTTGAGGATTTCTGCATCTATATTCATCAGTGATATTGGTCTGTAATTTCCTTTTTCTGTAGTATCTTTGTCTGGTTTGGCATCAGTGTTATGGTGGCCTCATAGAATGAGTTTGGGAGTGTTCCTTCCTCTGCAATTTTTTGGAAGAGTTTGAGAAGGATGGGTGTTAGCTCTTCTCTAAATGTTTGATAGAATTCATCTGTGAAGCCATCTGGTCCTGGGCTTTTGTTTGTTGGAAGATTTTTAATCACAGTTTCAATTTCATTACTTGTGGTTTTTCTGTTCATAGTTTCTATTTCTTCCTGGTTCAGTCTTGGAAGGCTATACCGTTCTAAGAATTTGTCCATTTCTTCCAGGTCGTCCAATTTATTGGCACAGAGTTGCTTGTAGTAGTCTCTTAGGATGCTTTGTGTTTCTGCGGTGTCCATTGTAACTTCTCCTTTTTCATTTCTAATTTTATTGATTTGAGTCCTCTCCCTCTTTTTCTTGATGAGGCTGGCTAATGGTTTATCAATTTTGTTCATCTTGTCAAAGAACCAGCTTTTAGTTCTATTGCTCTTTGCTATCGTTTTCTTCATTTCTTTTTCATTTATTTCTGCCCCAGTCTTTATGATTTCTTTCCTTCTGCTAACTGTGGGTTTTGTTTGTTCTTCTTTCTCTAGTTCCTTTAGGTGTAAGGTTAGATGGTTTATTTGAGATTTTTGTTTCTTGAGGTAGGCTTGTATTGCTATAAACTTCCCTCTTAGAACTGCTTTTGCTGCATCCCATAGGTTTTGGATCATCGTGTTTTCATTGTCATTTGTCTCTCGGTATTTTTTGATTTCCTCTTTGATTTCTTCAGTGATCTCTTGGTTATTTAGTAACATATTGTTTAGCCTCCATGTGTTCGTGTTTTTTACGGGTTTTTTCCCTGTAATTTATTTCTAATCTCATAGCGCTGTGGTCAGAAAAGACGCTTGATATGATTTCAATTTTCTTAAATTTACTGAGGCTTGATTTGTGACCCAAGATGTGATCTATTTTGGAGAATGTTCCGTGCGCACTTGAGAAGAAAGTGTAATGTGCTGTTTTTGCATGGAATGTCCTATTAATATCAATTAAATCTATCTTGCCTATTATGTCATTTAAAGCTTGTGTTTCCTTATTAATTTTCTGTCTGGATGATCTGTCCATTGGTGTAAGTGAGGTGTTAAAGTCCCCCACTATTACTGTGTTACTGTCGATTTCCTCTTTTATAGCTGTTAGCAGTTGCCTTATGTATTGAGGTGCTCCTACGTTGGGTGCATATATATTTATAATTGTTATATCTTCTTCTTGGATTGATCCCATGATCATTATGTAGTGTCCTTCCTTGTCTCTTGTAACATTCTTTATTTTAAAGTCTATTTCATCTGATATGAGTACTGCTACTCCAGCTTTCTTTTGATTTCCATTTGCATGGATTATCTTTTTCCATCCCCTCACTTTCAGTCTGTATGTGTCCCTAGGTCTGACGTGGGTCTCTTGTAGACACCATACATATGGGTCCTGTTTTTGTATCCATTCAGCACGCCTGTGTCTTTTGGTTGGAGCATTTAATCCTTCACGTTTAAGGTAATTATCGATAAGTATGTTCCTATGACCATTTTCTTAATTGTTTTGGGTTTGTTTTTGTAGGTCCTTTTCTCCTCTTGTTTCCCACTTAGAGAAGTTACTTTAGCATTTGTTGTAGAGCTGGTTTGGTGGTGCTGAATTCTCGTAGCTTTTGCTTGTCTGTAAAACTTTTGATTTCTCCATCGAATCTGAATGAGATCCTTGCCGGGTAGAGTAATCTTGGTTGTAGGTTCTTCCCTTTCATCACCTTAAGTATATCATGCTACTCCCTTCTGGCTTGTAGAGTTTCTGCTGAGAAATCAGCTGTTAACCTTATGGGAGTTCCCTTGTATGTTATTTGTCGTTTTTCCCTTGCTGCTTTCACTAATTTTTCTGTCTTTAATTTTGCCTATGTGATTACTATGTGTTTTGGCGTGTTTCTCCTTGGCTTTAGCCTGTATGGGACTCTCTGCGCTTCCTGGACTTGTGTGGCTATCTCCTTTCCCATATTAGGGAAGTTTTCGACTCTAATCTCTTCAAATATTTTCTCAGGTCCTTTCTCTCTCTCTTCTCCTTCTGGGACCCCTATAATGTGAATGTTTTTGTGTTTAATGTTGTCCCAGAGGTCCTTTAGGGTGTCTTAATTTCTTTTCATTCTTTTTTCTTTATTCTGTTCTGCAGCAGTGAATTCCACAATTCTGTCTTCCAGGTCACTTATCCGTTCTTCTGCCTCAGTTATTCTGCTCTTGATTCCTTCTAGTGTATTTTTCATTTCAGTTATTGTATTGTTCATCTCTGTTTGTTCTTTAATTCTTCTAGGTCGTTGGTAAACATTTCTTGCATCTTCTCCATCTTGGCCTCCATTCTTTTTCCGGGGTCCTGGATCATCTTCACTATCATTGTTCTGAATTCTTTTTCTGGAAGGTTGCCTATCTCCATTTCATTTAGCTGTTTTTCTGGGGTTTTCTCTTGTTCCTTCATCTGGTACATAGCCCTCTGCCTTTTCGTCTTGTCTATCTTTCTGTGAATGTAGCTTTTGCTCCACAGGCTGCAGGATTGTAGTTCTTCTTGCTTCTGCTGTCTGCCCTCTCCTGTTTTCTTTAATAAAGCATGAAGATGGAGACCATTTCTATCGTATTCAGTACCCTGGTGCCTAATAAGCACATAGTAGGTGCACATAACTATTTAACGAGCTGCTAAAAGTACCTGCTAATGGAGCTCAAATCACGTTAACTTCTGAAATGTAAGGCCATGGGTTTGGTGTGCCCTGGGACTGACACACTGATTAGTCTGGGGACCGGACAAAGAGGCCCCTGGAGCTCAGGCCGAATTAACACTTTGCAGGGCTCAAGCACTTAAGGTACAGGTTCTACCTGAGAAGCCCACAGGCTGAGCGAAACCACCTCTTCTACAAGATCTAAATTGCTGCTACAAACAACAGTTATTTACAAGTGCATATGTCACCTGAATACAAAGACAGATAGTTTCCACAACTGAGTTCCAAAAAATGTGTTTCACCGCATCTTTTTCTAAGCTGCAAGCAATGACTGCAATGTTTATTGTCAATATTTTTGTTGTCAAGTGAGAAAATAGCACAGATAATCAGCTATAGTTTCTGTAGATAAAAATGACAGCCAACAGAAAGAGAAAGATAAAAATACCAACACATAAAAACATCATCAATGGCATTACAGACAATAAAAATAGACAAGTTGTAAACTACCGGGGAATAACAAAGTACTCTCTCCAAGAGGCCTTTAATTAAATACATGATTCTTCAAAATCTGCCACTAAATAGTCCATCCCTCTAATCCTTAACACTTTGGGGGAAGAAGTGGCTTTTGGATTTTAGGTATAGTATAAGGGTTAAGAGAGAGGACTTGGGGGAGGTTTCCTGGCAGTCCAGTGGTTAGGACTCAGCCCTCTCACTGCCGTGAGCCCGGGTTCAATCCCTGTTCAGGGAACTAAGATCCCGCAAGCCACACGGTATGGCCAGAAACAACAACAACAAAAAGGAAGACCTGGGCACCAGTCTGCCCGGATTCAACCCCTGGCTTGGTCACTTCCAAGCCGTGTGACCTTGGGCAAGTTGTGTTACCTCTCTGGACCTTGGTTTCCTCCTCATCTGTAGAACAGAGCAAAAATAATACTTCCCTTATAGGTTTTATGAGAATGAACTGCACTAATACATGAAAAGAACAGAATAATTCATCCAATGTTATTTTCTTTGGGGCGGTGGCTGTTATCATCATCCACATGCAACATGAGCTAAAGGCTAAGGAGATATTGGCACGCAGAGGTCCTGGTAGACAGTCGTTAATAAAAAGAAGAATGTCTGCGCATTTGGAGAATCATCTAACACCATTCAAGATAACAGTGTTGTAACAACACACTGTCAAAAATAGGGCGTAGTGATACAAACACTGCATTCCCTCGAAATTTGATAAGCAGGATAGAAAATACAAGGAACCCATGAGATTAAAAGGCCAACGGGAGGGACTTCCCTGGCAGTCCAGTGGTTAAGACTCCAAGCTTCCACTGCAGGGGTCACGGATTCAATCCCTCGTCAGGGAACCAAGATCCCACATCCCACATGCCCCCCACCAAAAAAAAGGCCAATGCGAACGTTCTTTCCTCTAAGAACCGTGCTATGACGATTTTGAAAAGGGAGCCAGGAGTCTCTAAGGACATTTATGTTTGGATATTTATTTGGTAATATGGGTTACTGATTCCCCCTTACTCGTGCCCAAGATAACAGGCCCAGTAGTTTGGAAGAGGTACCAGAGTCCAGATAAAAACGTTGGAGACAAGAAGTTGCGTCCCTCTTACCCACTGCCTGAGACACTCCCCTTTCTGGGAGGCCAGTTCATCTCCGCATCCTATGAGAAAAATGGCCTGGGACTGTCCCAACTCCTGTCCTGATGATCCCTCACGACAGATCCCTTCTCTCCCGTCTCTGTGGCCCTGCCCCTCGGGCACATGCTCCCCCCATGCTTGGACCCCTCCTATCCTCCCCCAACCTTATGCTTCCAGAGGCCTCCTTCTAAAGCCAAGCCAGATCCTGTCACCGCCTGTTGAAAAGGTCTTCAACAGGTCCCCACTCCATCGGGAAAGAAAGTCCAGAAACCTTAGCAGAGCATTCAAAGCCCTCTATGGCAACAGTGCTCTAACTTTTTCATCTCAGGATCTTAAAACTAATTGAGACGGGAATTCCCTGGCGGTCCAGTGGTTAGGACTCTGCACTTTCACTGCCGAGGGCCTAGGTTCGATCCCTGGTGGGGGAACTAAGATCCCACATAGCACCTTGGCCAAAACAATTAAAAAAAAAAAAAAACCGAGAGGTGGCAGAGAAAAGGGGGGTAGGCAATTTCTTGAAAAATCGTAATTACTGAGGAGCCCAAAGAGCTTCTGTTTATATGGGCTATATTTGTCAATATTCATCCTACTAGAAATTAAAGCTGAAAAAAGTTTTTAAATATTCATGTACTAATATAATTAAAGTTAGCGATAATAAACCTACTACATGTTAATATAAGTAATAGAATTACATGGTAACATAAATACCATATTTTTATGAAAAATAACCACACTTTACAAAAAGCAGCACTGTTCTGTATTTTCTGATTTTCACGTCTGCCTGTCCACTTGATTTGTTGTGATAGGCTGTTTTAGCTGAGATACACGAAAAATCTTCAGTCTTACACAGATATGCAATAATAAAAGGTAAGGTTTCACAGACCCCTTCAAAGGGACTCGGGGACACCCCGGGGGTCCTCGGACCACACTTTAAGAAATCCTCAAAAATCTTCAGTCTTACACAGATATGCAATAATAAAAGGTAAGGTTTCACAGACCCCTTCAAAGGGACTCGGGGACACCCCGGGGGTCCTCGGACCACACTTTAAGAAATCCTCAAAAATCTTCAGTCTTACACAGATATGCAATAATAAAAGGTAAGGTTTCACAGACCCCCTCAAATGGACTCGGGGACACCCCGGGGGTCCTCGGACCACACTTTAAGAAATCCTCAATCGGCGGCTTCCTGGGGACGGATGTATGAGCATCAGAGTCAGGGAGGGATTATAAAAAGTCACAGGAAAACTTTGGGGAATGATGGATATGTTCATTATCTTGATGGTGGTGATGCTTCCACAGTGTATACATACATCAACACTTATCAAATTGTACATTTGAAATATATGCTGCTTGTTGTACGTATGTCAATTATACTGCAATAAAGCTGTTAAAAATAGGAAAAAAGGAGAAAGAAAAAGAAACACTGCTATTAACGGCCTCAGCCTTCCTCTCCTCTTCTCCCTCCACTCTCCACAAAGCCACACACAACCTACACTCCCACTGCGTTACTAACAGCGGTCCCCAGCCCTGGCCCGACCCACCCTGGTACCTCTCTGCCTCCCTCCCTCCTCCCACTAGAGAACTTCCTCAAAATCCACATCAAATGTCACCAGCCCAAAAAGGCTTCCTAGATCCTAACACCGTCCTGAGGGAAAATTAAGCTAGTGTCTCCTCAACTTCTGTGGCTCAGGAAAGAATCAGGTGAGAGCAGCTGGGGGCACATCTCCATCTGGATTTCCTCAGATTGACTTATCTCCTCTTAATCTTCATCGAATCAAGAAGAGACACCCAGGGACTTCCCTGGTAGTCCAGCGGTTAAGACCCTGTGCTTCCACTGCAGGGGTAACTAAGATCCCTGGTTGGGGAACTAAGATCCTGCATGCCGCGTAGAGCAGCCAAAAAAGAAAAGAAGAAACACCCAAAAAGGAGATCAAAGAAGGCTATAAGCAGAAGAAAGCAGCCTAGTGTTACAGGGCCTGGGAGGAAGATCCATCTCCACTTCTAGGGGCTCTCCCACAATACAGAGGGAGTGGTCACAGCTCCATATCCATACTCAGGGACCTCTGTGGGGACAAGGGCCACATTTGGCCAATCCTTCAAGTGCCTGGCCCCCATCGCAGGTACTCACAAAGTACCTGTGCTGCAAGTGACATAGGACCTCCTCAGTAAGACTCAGCTTCTCAGTCTACAAAAGGCATCTAAGAGCATCTACCTGTCCAGGTTGCCCTAAATCCTTATATACAGTGCCTTAGTTTCCTAGGGCTACCTTAACAAAATACGACAAATCAGGTGGCTTAAAACAACCGAAATCTATTGTCTCACAGTTCTGGAGGCTAGAAGTCCGAAATCAAGGCACCAGTAGGGCTCTTCTAGCTTCTGGTGTTTGCCAGGGATCCTTGGCTTGTAGACGCATCATTCCACTCTCTACCACCGCCTTCACATGGCCCTGAATATCTCTATGTGTCTCCAAATCTCTTTCTCCTTATAAGGACATCCGTCATTGAATTTAGGGCTCATCTGAATTCTGCAGAAGCTCATCTTAACTTGATTACATCCGCAAAGATTCTATTTCCAAATAAGGTCACATTCTGGGGTTCAGTGTAGATGTGAATTTTAGGAGGGATCCAAGTCCACCCAGTACACAGAGCATGTGTGAAAGTGCTGGGTAGGTACCCAGCTCGTGGGAACATCCTCCTTCCCTTCTGCAATCGCAGAAGAGGAGCAGAGGGCGCCCTTCTCAGAGGGAGGCCCCGGCTTGCAGGAGGTTTTCTCCTTCCATACTTAGCAGATGTGAGGGACCAACAGGGAAATGACAGACAGCCGCGGGTAATGACTGTTTTCCCCCTCAGCTCCTGCTTTCCTCACACGCTCCTCAGCTACCCACGTGGTCAGTGCCGCAAAGAACACACACCTGCCAATTCAGAGAGAAACTTCAAATGCTATCCAGGAATCACCTCCGTACATTTAGGGACTATAATTTCATGCTAACATTTCTCAGTGAGGGGGATAGAATTTCCCAGGGAGAGTATATGTTTGGTGGATGCAGCCTACACAATAAATCCAAAAGGCCAGCTTTTTCGAAGGAGTAAAAGGGAAAGAATGACTCTGAGTCTAATTACCCTAAAAATGCCTTCCCAAATCAGCTCTGATCCAGAGTGTTGCGATGTAACTGGGCTTTCTAATGTCAGTGGCCACTGGTTACAAGAAAGCATAAAACACATTGGGAAAGGATCACAAAGTCTTTGTTGAAAAACAGAAACCAAAGAACTATGGTATGTCCATCTTTAACACCGCGAGGCCAGGAATGTTCAACAAAACCGACAGGAGGCGTGAGCTGGAAGCAGTGTGTCCCTAAGGTCAGTTTTCTTTGTCAGCGCATAGCAGGCCCCCAGGGGCTTGGATGCCCGGGGAGTGTTTCGACATTCTTGGGGGCGCATCCAGTAGGGTCCTGACCCCCACCACCCGCCCAGAACACAGGGATATGTCTGACAAAGAGGTGGCGGGCCTCGAGTCCTGCTCTGATTCCCTTTTGTCCTCAATATCAAGCCTTAAGTACAATTTTGGGTTACTCAAAATATCATTACTTCTCAGAGGCAACCTGGACTTAGTCTCCTGCAAAGTTAAAATGGCTTTGACCTTTTCCGGTGTCAGTCTTGGCGATTTGGCCATGTATTTACAAAACCCTAGATGATTTCCCTTAAGGATTCTTTTTCTCTCTCTGCCTTTCTTCTGTCCATCGCTCTTCCTCTGTTCGTTCAGGATGTTTGCCTTGGCTTCTTCAAATTGTGATACCTAACGCATGGTTACTTTGCAACATTTCAAAGATTTTCCATGTCTAGAACTACCTACATAACGTGTACTACTGAAATACATAAAATTAAAGATTTAAAAATTAAATTAGAAACATGGAATTGACATCAAAAGGGGGACCACATGGTGTGTTACATCGAGAATACTTTGTTAAATGGACACAGGGTCAATATATAAGGACTCTTTACAAACACTGGAAACTTTAAGTGCTCATACTTATAAGAGCTACTAATATTATACCTGGTTAGTACACTTGGTGAAAGAAAAGTGTGTTTAAGTTTAAAATGTCCTAAGAAGAGCAGCTAAGTATCTGGGCCAAAATTCCCATTCAAGTAATTACATTTTCCCAACCAAATGTTAATTAGCACTTCTTAAAAACACCATTGAATAATACTACTTGATAAGATTACTTCAGCAGGTACAGGTCACCATGTACAAAACAACCTGGATCTCCCATGGGTTACTTTTTCTATGAATTGGAAATCTGTTGCCCCTGATTCAGGGATGAGTCCCCACAAAAGGAACCTGGGACAACCCACTGAGACACAGAGAAACTTCTTCATATGTATACTTTCCACAAACTCTTCTGAGAACACTTTACACCAATCCTTTGCTTATCCAGCACAAAAGTGATCTGTGCATTTTGCCCAACCAGAACTCAGGTGATAACAGGAAGAGGGGGCAAAAGAGGTCTCTTAGAGGTGCTCAAGGGTGCTCACACACACACATAATATAAAGTTCTAGAAATTTATTCACAGAACAGCTCCTCAACTCCGCACCGAGAACTTCTTTTCGCCTACTTTCCAGAAAGTTTTTAAAGGTTGGATGAGCAATCTCCGAACATCCAAGAACTATCAAGTGGGAGGGAGGCGATCAAGTACCACCAGTGCACCATTAACAGCAACTCAAAGTGACAGGGAACAACTTCCCTGCCAGGGAAGGGGACCAGAAAAGAAAAAAAAGAAAAAGAAAAGAACTCAGAACTCAGAGAGTAGTCTCAGATCATTTGGTGCAGGATAAAATGCTCCTCATGCCTCAAGAACTGATTCTTATTAGGAAGGTTTTGAGTCTCCAATAAAAGGTAGATTACATTCAGCAGTATTTGCTTCAAAAAAGCAAAGTAGTGGGCTTCCCTGGTGGCGCAGTGGTTGAGAGTCCACCTGCCGATGCAGGGGACACGGGTTCGTGCCCCGGTCCGGGAAGATCCCGCATGCCACGGAGCGGCTAGGCCCGTGAGCCATGGCCGCTGAGCCTGCGCATCCGGAGCCTGTGCTCCGCAACGGGAGAGGCCACAGCAGTGAGAGGCCCGCGTACCGCAAAAAAAAAAAAAAAAAGCAAAGTAGTGACTAGGACATTTTAGAAAGATACTCACTCATACTTTCCACATTAAAACTATTCTGCTACCACACTATTCACAATAGCCCAAGACATGAAAACAACCTAAATGTCCATCAACAGATGAATGGATAAAAAAGGTGTGGTACACATATGCAATGGAATACTACTGAGCCATAAAAAGAACAAAATAATGCCATATGCAGCAACATGGATACAACTAGAGATTATCATACTAAGTGAAGTTAAGTCAGACAGAGAAAGACAAATATTGGGTTGGCCAAAAAGTTCATTCGCGTTTTCCTGTAAGATGTTATGGAAAAACCCGAACGAACTTTTTGGCCAACCCAATATCACGATACCGCTTATATGTGGAATCTAAAATATGACACAGATGAACTTATCTATGAAACAGAAACAGACTCACAGACACAGAGAACAGACTTGTGGTTGCCAAGGGTGAGGGGGGTGGGGGAGGGATGGAGTGGGAGTTTGGGATTAGCAAATGCAAACCGTTATATATAGCATGGATAAACAACAAGGTCTTACTGTATAGCACAGGGAACCATATTCAGTATCCTGTGATAAACCATAATGGAAAAGAATACGAAAAAAAAGTGTATATATGTATAAGTGAATCACTTTGCTGTACAGCAGTAATTAACACAACACTGTAAATCAACCATACTTCGGTTTTTTAAAAAATGTTAAAAAAAACTATTTCGCTACCTAAATGGCAAACAGTCAAAGCCAGGTGTCCACAATGACATCCTCCCTAGGGTGCCCGAAAATGAGAAGACCCTAAAGAGGTTTATTTCGGAGGCGGTGATTTGAGATTCTTATTCAATAGTGCACCTTCTTTCTTCCCACTGGATCCAGCCCTCATGTAGCCCACGACGTAGGCCGAATCTATGTGCAGTGCCTTCCCTTTATTCCAGAAACATTTACTGAGCACTTTCTGTGTGCCAGGCACTATGGCAGATTCCAGCAACAGAACAAGGTACAATGGCCAACGCCTGCACAGACTAGACAGCGTATAATAGAACACCAATTACTCACTGGGCGGTAAGTGGCGGGATGCAGTAAGCCACAGAGATTAAATAACTCCAAGGAGGGGCCCCTAACACTGCTTTGACCCCAGTGCTGTAGTATCCTCACTCTGGGGGCCCAGCCTCTGCGTTCAGTGCCCCACTTGGACTGCTCTCCCATGGCAATGGTTCATGCCCTGAATCTATTCTGATCCTCTGCCTGAAATGGAGCAAGGACCCTGTGGGGCTCCTGCGCACAAAAGCCTTTGTGTGCCCCACCCCCCCGCTTTCCTGTTTGCAGGAAATAGGATTCATTCAGCCTCAGTTCCAAAAGGCAGGTTCAAACAGTTGCTAATCTGGCAAGAGAGGGGATGTAGAGACTAGGGAGGAGCAGTCAAGAAACAGCAGTGCAGCCTTGGGCCAGCGTCTGGGTTCCCCCTCAAGGGATACACATAACAATATCTTTGAGCTGTTTTGCAGATACTGAAACCCCCAACAGGTGGGAGAAATTAACGTTATGCACCAGCACGCAGACCCCAGACCGGTTGCAGCCAGAAGGTTGATGATGTTGACGCCCACTTACCTCACCACTAACCAATCAGAAGAACGTCCAAGAGCTGATCACACCCTCCTCTTTGACTTCTCACTACCCCTTCCAGGTTGGGACACACAGTTTTGAGGGCATTAGCCCACTGTGATCCCCTTTGCCTGGCAAAGCAATAAAGCTATTCCTTTTCTACTTCACCCAAAACTCTGTCTCTGAGATTCAATTCAGTACCGGGATACAGAGGCCAAATTTTGGCTATATGCCCTATATCCTTCTTTTTTTAAAAAAAAAAAAAAAAAAAAAAAAAAGCTTTATTCTTTTGGGGTTTTCTTTTTTTTCTTTTTCTTTTTTTTTGGTGGCGTCTCGCAGCATGTGGGATCTTCACCAATCCCTCGTGCCCTCAGGAATGCCAGGGAAGTCCCACTCTATATCCTTTTAATATTCAGCTTTCCTGGGCCCTGTATTTTAAGGAGTCAGACTCCTAAGAGGACACCATCATATAAACCATGCATTCTCTCGGAGTCAATATAGCCTTCAAGGGGGTAAAATTCGGTTCTTAGTGAAGGAGGCAAGAAAAAAATCTTACCTATTACAATGGTGTGTGGCCCTCCAAAAGCTCAGCCCTACCGAACAAAATCTTACTGCTTTGTATTCAATTTCTCCTGTTGGGTTTTCTTGGCTATCACACGAGCGACAATGACAATGAATTCACAGATGATAAACAAAACACATGTAGGATCAGCGCTACAAAATTATGGTCAATACATGGTTGTGATTGGAAGACTCTCTGGATTGACTGCTTTTTCTAGAAGTTATAGAGCAAGAAGTGGCCTGTGTGTGTGCCTATTAGCTGCCACTGGCTACCCCTGTTAATGTTTATATTTGATCTTCAGATTATATTTTAGTGTTTAATTCTAAAAATGTCATTCAACCCATCACTGATTACGTCAAATGCAAAGAAAAACTGTCGGCAAGATCTGAATGAGTATCTAGCAGCTAGTTAAATTAGAAGTTATTTTCCTAGGGGAATTTCCTTGCAGTCCAGTGGTTAGGACTTGGTGCTTTCACTACTGTGGCCCAGGTTCAATCCCTGGTCAGGGAACTAAGATACTGCAAGCCATGCATTGCAGCCAAAAAAAAAAAAAAAAAAACAAGTTATTTTCCTATATGAAGCAATAGTTAAAAGTTAAACTCACTAAAAATATTTTTAGGAAGTTAATTTATTCAATTTTTTTTTTACTTTTGTTAGAAAAACAAGTTTTAAATGATTTTTAAAATTTGATCACATTGCTATTATTACATATTTCTATAAGTTGGAAATTTGCATATGTAATTTGATACATTGTAATTTTTTTTTTTTTTTAAGGTATGCGGGCCTCTCACTGTTGTGGCCTCTCCCGTTCCGGAGCACAGGCTCCGGACGCACAGGCTCAGCGGCCATGGCTCACGGGCCCAGCCGCTCCGCGGCATGTGGGATCTTCCCGGACCGGGGCACGAACCCACGTCCCCTGCATCAGCAGACGGACTCTCAACCACTGCGCCACCAGGGAAGCCCGATACATTGTAATTTTTAAGTAAATAAATTACTCAGCAAATACAAATAAATCAATAAATTTACTGTTAGTACCTTTTTAATATTTAGTTTAACTTTTACCTTTAAAATGTTTGTCATTCTTAATCCTGCATGTTATAAAGAGTAAGTAAACCATACACTTACTCATTTTATGTATAAAGTACAGATATACATATAATACATAAACAGATATACAAGCATATCTCTGGTATTAAAATATCATAGAAAAATATATATATATATCATAGGGAAGTAATAAGGAAAAAATATCTAGAAAGGATCTTTAGGGGAGCAACAATAAAAAAAAAAGGCTTGAGAAACACTGAGATAAACTAATCTCCATTGCCTTGACAGGAATTAATCGTAATACTATGAACAGAGTTGGGAAATGAGAAGATGCTCCATGTACCAAAATTTGACGAATTCCCCGAGGATGGAAAGCACATGGGATCAGATCGACAAGAAACGAGGAAACCATCGTTCAAATCATATGTAGGAAGATAACAGGAGATAAAGTGCCAGTTAGAGGAACACACACACACACACACACACACACACACACACACACACTCCCTCCCTCCCTCCCTCTCTCTCTCTCTTTCTCTCTCTCTCTCTCTCACACACACACACACACACACACACACACACACACAACAGAAGACAGAGGCCTTTAACCACAGACTAAAACCTGCAAATTATACTCTAAGGAACTCTGGCTTCTGGGCCTGAGACAGAGGCTGGAGTTAATTCCGAACTAACAGAGATCGAGGGGAAACGGCTGGAAAGGTAGCTCAACATAGACAGAGATACCCTGAAGCCTTCTTTATCCAGAATAAAGGTCTGCTCGTCCTCATCAGGGGGTCAAGAGTCCCCGGCCCAAGTGCTTACTCCATGCCCAGACCCCCTGAAATGACTTCTCACTGCATCTGGGAAAATAATTCAGATCCCTGAAAGAAAGCTGACAAAGCTATTCACGATGCCATACCTGTGCTTCAGCCAGGATCTCTCCCTTCTTCCCACATGTGCTGTCCCTGCTCACGCACTCCCCGGCACCCCCAACCCTGCTCCACTCTTCCTTTTCTGGATGACTCTGCTCAGCTTTTGGGTCTCAGCTCCTCGACCTTTGCCCACTGTTGCATACTTTGCTCACAGCCCTCAGGTAAACGGACAGACAGCTGCATTTACCCTGCTTTAGCCCCCACGTGACCATGAGCTCTGAAGGCAGAGTACCTACTCTTCTGGTCAACGACTCCCCAGGGCCTAGTTCAACTTCATAGCTCAGGAAAATATTGATTAGATTCACCTACCATGGGTGGAAGAGAGATCTGGAGCCGGTCAGGGCTTTTGACAGTCAATTCACAAACTCCCTCCCTGTCCCAGTCAGCCAAGAACCCCAACTACTGGCAGGACCAAACCTGGCTTCCACTTTCCCAACTACCTCTGATTTTATAGGAATTTACCTCAATGTATTATTGCCACATGAGGATTTCCAACCACAGCTGCCAACGTCTTTATCAAGAGGTAATAACAACAACAACAAATTCCTGACCTGGAAGTTAAGAAATCTGAAGAGTTTGATGACTGGTTCTACACCTCATAGTACCCTCCCCTCTCTAGGTTTCAGTTGGTAAAATAAAAGAAATGGGCCTTATCTTCCAGTTTCCTCCTCCTGCTCTAACAGTCTGTGACTTTTAATCCTAATTTATAAATCAACTTATTCCTGTATGACTGGGTTGACTGGGGGTGGGGGGGAGGTTCATCTTGTTAAATATAAGAGGGAAAATAAGAAAGGGAAATATCTACTGTTGTGGGTTGAATTGCGACCCAAGAAAGATGTTTTCAAGTCCTAACCCCCATGCTGTGGACTGAATCTTTGTGTCCCCCCACCCAAATTCATATATTGAAGCCTTAATCCCCAATGTGATGGTACTGGAGGTGGGGTCTTTGGAAGGTACTCAGGTTTTGATGAGGTCACAGGAGTGGAGTCCCCATGATAGCAGTGATGTCCCTGTAAGGGAATGAGGAGACATGGGCTCACTCTCTCTCCACCATGTGAGGACACAGCAAGAAGATGGCCACCTATAAACCAGGAAGAGGTCCCTTATCAAGGACCTGACCGTGACGACACCCTGACTGCAGACTCCTAGCCTCCAAAACTATGAGAAATAAATGTTCACTGTTTAAGCCACCCAGTCTACGGTATTCTGTTACAGCAGCCCGAACTGATTAAGGTCCCTCAGTACCAGTGAACATGACTTTATATGGAAAAAGAGTCCTTGCAGGTGTAATCAAAGTAAGATGAGGTCACAGTGGATTAAGGTGAGCCCTAACCCAATGACTGGTGTGTTTCAAAGAAGAGGGGGGACAAGCTTCAAGATGGTGGAGAAGTAAGACGTGGAGATCACCTTCCACCCCACAAATACATCAGAAATAAATCTACATGTGGAACAACTCCTACAGAACACGTACTGAACGCTGGCAGAAGACCTCAGACCTCTCAAAAGGCAAGAAACTCCCCACGTACCTGGGTAGGGCAAAAGAAAAAAGAATAAACACAGACAAAAGAATAGGAACGGGACCTGCACCACTGGGAGGGAGCTGTGAAGGAGGAAAGGTTTCCACACACTAGAAGCCCCTTCGCGGGTGGAGACTGTGGGTGGCGGAGGGGGAAGCTTCGGAGGCTCGGGGAGGCTCGGAGGAGAGCACAGCAACAGGGGTGCAGAGGGATAAGCGGAGAGATTCCCGCACAGAGGATCGGTGCCAACCAACAACTCACCAGCCCAAGAGGCTTGTCTGCTCACCCGCCAGGGCGGGCAGGGCTGGGAGCTGAGGCTCAGGCTTCTGTCGGAGCGCAGGGAGAGGACTGGGGTTGGCGGCGTGAACACAGCCTGCAGGAGGTTAGTGCGCCACGGCTGGCCGGGAGGGAGTCCGGGGGAAAGTCTGGACCTGCCGAAAAGGCAAGAGACTTTTTCTTCCCTCTTTGTTTCCTGGTGTGCGAGGAGAGGGTATTAAAAGCCCTGCTTAAAGGAGCTCCACAGACGGGCGCGAGCCGCGGCTATTAGCGCAGACCCCAGAGACGGGCATGAGACGCCAAGGCTGCTGCTGCTGCCACCAAGAAGCCTGTGTGTGAGCATAGGTCACTCTCCACACCTCCCTTCCGGGGAGCCTGTGCAGCCTGCCACTGCCAGGGTCCCGGAATCCAGAGACAACTTCCTCGGGAGAACGCACGGCGGGCCTCAGGCTGGTGCAACGTCACGCCAGCCTCTGCCGCCGCAGGCCCGCCCCGCACTCCGTGCCCCTCCCTACCCCCCGAATCAGCGTCTCCTTTAACCCCGTCCTGAGCGAAGAACGGACGCCCTCAGGCGACCTACACGCAGAGGCGGGGCCAAATCCAAAGCTGAACCCCGGGAGATGTGCGAACAAAGAAGAGAAAGGGAAATCTCTCCCAGCAGCACCAGGAGCAGCGGATTAAAGCTCCACAATCAACTTGATGTACCCCGCAGCTGTGGAATACATGAATAGACAACGATTCATCCCAAATTGAGGAGGTGGACTTTTGGAGCAACAATATATATTTTTTTCCCTTTTTCTCTTTCTGTGAGTGTGTATCTGTATGCTTCTGTGTGTGACTTTGTCTGTACAGCTTTGCTTTTACCATCTGTCCTACTGTTCTGTCTCCCAATTTTGTTTCTTTTTTTTTTTTTTTTTTTTGCTGTACGCGGGCCTCTCACTGCTGTGGCCTCTCCCGCTGCGGAGCACAGGCTCCAGACGCACAGACTTAGCGGCCATGGCTCACGGGCCCAGCCGCTCCGCGGCATGTGGGATCCTCCCGGACCGGGGCACGAACCCATATCCCCTGCATCGGCAGGCAGACCCTCAACCACTGCGCCACCAGGGAAGCCCTGTTTGTTTCTTTTTAGTATAGTTTTTAGCACTTGTTATCATTGGTGGGTTTGTTTTTTGGTTTGGGTGCTCTCTTCTTTCTTTCTTTCTTTTTTTTTCTTATTACTTTAAAAAGATTTTTTAATAATTATTTTTTATTTTAATAACTTTATTTTACTTTAGTTTATGCTTTTCTTTCTTTCTTTTTTTTTCCTCCCTCTTATTCTGAGCCATGTAGATGACAGTCTCTTGGTGCTCCAGCCACGAGTCAGGGCTGTGCCTCTGAGGTGGGAGAGCCAAGTTAACGACATTCGTCCACAAGACACCTCCCAGCTCCACGAAATATCAAATGGCGAAAATCTCCCAGAAATCACCATCTCAACGCCGGGACCCAGCTCCACTCAACGACCAGCAAACTACAGTGCTGGACACCCTACGCCAAACAGCTAGCAAGACAGTAACACAACCCCACCCATTAGAAAAGAGGCTGCCCAAAATCATAATAAGGCCACAGACACCCCAAAACACACCACCAGATGTGGACCTGCCCACCAGAAAGACAAGATCCAGCCTCATCCACCAGAACACAGGCACTAGTCCCCTCCACCAGGAAGCCTACACAACCCACTGAACCAACCTTAGCCACTGGGGGCAAACACCAAAAACAACGGGAACTACGAACCTGCAGCCTGTGAAAAGCAGACCCCAAACACAGTGAGATAAGCAAAATGAGAAGACAGAAAAACACACAGCAGATGAAGGAGCAAGATAAAAACCCACCAGACCTAACAAATGAAGAGGAAATGGGCAGCCTACCTGAAAAACAATTCAGAATAATGATAGTAAAGATGATCCAAAATCTTGCAAGTAGAATGGAGAAAATAAAAGAAATGCTCAACAAGGACCTAGAAGAACTAAAGAGCAAACAGTGATGAACAACACAATAAATGAAATTAAAAATTCTCTAGAAAGGATCAATAGCAGAATAACTGAGGCAGAAGAACGGATAAGTGACCTGGAAGATAAAATAGTGGAAATAACTACGGCAGAGCAGAATAAAGAAAAAAAAAAAAAAAACGAAAAGAATTGAGGACAGTCCCAGAGAACTCTGGGATAACATTAAACGCACCAACATTCGAATTATAGGGGTCCCAGAAGAAGAAGAGAAAAAGAAAGGGGCTGAGAAAATATTTGAAGAGGTTATAGTTGAAAACTTCCCTAATATGGGAAAGAAAATAGTTAATCAAGTCCAGGAAGCACAGAGAGTCCCATACAGGATAAATCCAAGGAGAAACATGCCAAGACACATATTAATCAAACTATCAAAAATTAAATACAAAGAAAAAATATTAAAAGCAGCAAGGGAAAAACAACAAATAACACACAAGAGAATCCCCATAAGGTTAACAGTTGACCTTTCAGCAGAAATTCTGCAAGCCAGAAGGGACTGGCAGGATATATTTAAAGTGATGAAGGGGAAAAGGCTACAACCAAGATTACTCTACCCACCAAGGATCTCATTCAGATTCGACGGAGAAATTAAAACCTCAGAGACAAGCAAAAGCTAAGAGAATTCAGCATCACCAAACCAGCTTTACAACAAATGCTAAAGGAACTTCTCTCGGCAGGAAACACAAGAGGAGTAAAAGACCTACAATAACAAACCCAAAACAATTAAGAAAATGGTAATAGGAACATACATATCGATAATTACCTTAAATGTAAATGGATTAAGTGCTCCAACCAAAGGACACGGACCGCCTGAATGGATAGAAAAACAAGACCCATATATATGTTGTCTAAAAGAGACCCACTTCAGACCTAGGGACACATACAGACTGAAAGTGAGGGGATGGAAAAAGATATTCCATGCAAATGGAAATCAAAAGAAAGCTGGAGCAGCAATTCTCATATCAGACAAAATAGACTTTAAAATAAAGACTATTAGAAGAGACAAAGAAGGACACTACATAATGATCAAGGGATCGATCCAAGAAGAAGATATAACAACTGTAAATATTTATGCAACCCAGCATAGGAGCACCTCAATACATAAGGCAAATACTAACAGCCATAAAAGGGGAAATCGACAGTAACACAATCATAGTAGGGGACTTTTAACACCCCACTTTCACCAACGGACAGATCATCCAAAATGAAAATAAATAAGGAAACACAAGCTTCAAATGATACATTATCAAGATGGACTTAATTGATATTTATAGGACATTCCATCCAAAAACGACAGAATACACTTTCTTCTCAAGTGCTCATGGAACATTCTCCAGGATAGATCATATCCTGGGCCATAAATCAAGCCTTGGTAAGTTTCAGAAAACTGAAATCGTATCAAGTATCTTTTCTGACCACAACGCTATGAGACTACATATCAATTACAGTAAAAAGTCTGTAAAAAAACAAACACATGGAGGCTAAACAATACACTACTTAATAACCAAGAGATCACTGAAGAAATCAAAGAAGAAATAAGAAACTACCTAGAACAAATGACAATGAAAACTAGAAGACTCAAAACCTATGGGATGCAGCAAAAGCAGTTCTAAGAGGGAACTTTATAGCAATACAATCCTACCTTAAGAAACCAACATCTCGAATAAACAACCTAACCTTACCCCTAAAGCAATTAGAGAAAGAAGAACAAAAAAACCCCAAAGTTAGCAGAAGGAAAGAAATCATAAAGATCAGATCAGAAATAAATGCAAAAGAAATGAAGGAAACGATAGCAAAGATCAATAAAACTAAAAGCTGGTTCTTTGAGAAGATACACAAAATTGATAAACCATCAGGCACACTCATCAAGAAAAAGGAGAGGACTCAAATCAATAAAGTTAGAAATGACAAAGGAGAAGTTACAACAGACACAGCAGAAATACAAAGGATCATGAGAGATTACTACAAGCACCTCTATGCCAATAAAATGGACAACCTGGAAGAAATGGACAAATTCTTAGAAATGCACAACCTTCCGAGACTGAACCAGGAAGAAATAGAAATCATGAACAGACCAATCACAAGCTGAAATTGAAACTGTGATTAAAAATCTTCCAACAAACAAAAGCCCAGGAGCAGATGGCTTCACAGGCAACGTCTATCAAACATTTAGAGAAGAGCTAAGACCTACCCTTCTCAAACTCTTCCAATTACAGCAGAGGGGGGAACACTCCCAAACTCATTCTACGAGGCCACCATCACCCTGATACCAAAAGCAGACAAAGATGTCCCAAAGAAAGAAAACTACAGGCCACTATCACTGATGAACATAGATGCAAAAGTCCTCAACAAAATACTAGCAAACAGAATCCAACAGCACATTAAAAGGATCATTCGCCATGATCAAGTGGGGTTTATCCCAGGAAGGCAAGGATTCTTCAATATACGCAAATCAATCAATGTGATACACCATAGTAACAAACTGAAGAATAAAAACCATATGATCATCTCAATAGATGCAGGGAAAGCTTTCAACAAAATTCAACACTCATTTATGATAAAAACCCTCCAGAAAGTGGGCATAGAGGGAACATGCCTCAACATAATAAAGGCCATACATGACAAACCCACAGCCGACATCGTCCTCAGTGGTGAAAAACTGAAACCATTTCCACTAAGATCAGGAACAAGACAAGGTTGCCCACTCTGACCACTATTAGTCAACACAGTTCTGGAAGTCTTAGCCACAGCAATCAGAGAAGAGAAAGAAACAACAGGAATCCAAATCGGAAAAGCAGAAGTAAAGCTGTCACTGTTTGCAGATGACATGATACTATACATAGAGAATCCTAAAGATGCTACCAGAAAACTACTTGAGCTAATCAATGCATTTGGTAAAGTAGCAGGATACAAAATGAATGCACAGAAATCTCTTGCATTCCTATACAATAATGATGAAAAATCTGAAAGTGAAATCAAGAAAACACTCCCATTTACCACTGCAACAAAAAGAATAAAGTATCTAGGAATAAACCTACCTAAGGAGACAAAAGACCTGTATGCAGAAAATAAGACACTGATGAAAGAAATTAAAGATGACACAAACAGATGAAGAGATATACCATGTTCTTGGATTGGAAGAATCAACGTTGTGAAAATGACTCTACTACCCAAAGCAATCTACAGATTCAATGCAACCCCTATCAAACTACCACTGGCATTTTTCACAGAACTAGAACAAAAAATTTCACAATTTGTATGGAAACACAAAAGATCCCGAATAGCCAAAGCAATCTTGAGAAAGAAAAACGGAGCTGGAGAAATCAGGCTCCTGGACTTCAGACTATACTACAAAGCTACAGTAATTAAGACAGTGTGGTACTGGCACAAAAACAGAAATATAGAGCAATGGAAGAGGAGAGAAAGCCCAGAGATAAACCCACCCACATATGGTCACCTTATCTTTGATAAAGAAGGCAGGAATGTACAGTGGAGAAAGAACAGCCTCTTCAATAACTGGTCCTGGGAAAACTGGACAGCTACATGTAAAAGAATGAAATTAGAACACTCCCTAACACCACACACAAAAATAAACTCAAAATGGATTAAAGACCTAAATGTAAGGCCAGACACTATAAAACTCTTAGAGGAAAACACAGGCAGAACACTCTTTGACATAAATCACAGCAAGATCCTTTTTGACCCACCTCCTAGAGAAATGGAAATAAAAACAAAAATAAACAAATGGGACCTAATGAAACTTCAAAGCTTTTGCAGAGCAAAGGAAACCATAAACAAGACAAAAAGACAGCCCTCAGAATGGGAGGAAATATTTGCAAATGAAGCAACTGACAAAGGATTAATCTCCAAAATTTACAAGCAGCTCAATATCAAAAACTCAAACAACCCAATCAAAAAATGGGCCGAAGACCTAAACAGACATTTCTCCAAAGAAGATATACAGATTGCCAACAAACACATGAAAGAATGGTCAACATCTTTAATCATTAGAGAAATGCAAATCGAAACTACAATGAGATATCATCTCACACTAGTCAGAATGGCCATCATCAAAAAATCTAGAAACAATAAATGCTGGAGAGGGTGTGGAGAAAAGGGAACCCTCTTGCACTTTTGGTGGGAATGTACATTGATACAGCCACTATGAAGAACAGTATGGATGTTCCTTAGCAAACTAAAATTAGAACTACCGTTTGACCCAGCAATCCCACTACTGGGTATATAACCTGAGAAAACCATAATTCAAAAAGAGTCATGTACCATAGTGTTCACTGCAGCTGTATTTACAATAGCCAGGACATGGAAGCAACCTAAGTGTCCATCGACAGATGAATGGATAAAGAAGATGTGGCACATATATACAATGGAATATCACTCAGCCATAAAAAGAAACGAAACTGAGTTATTTGTAGTAATGTGGATGGACCTAGAGTCTGTCATACAGAGTCAAGTAAGTCAGAAAGAGAAAAAGAAATACCGTATGCTATAACACATATATATGGAATCTAAAACAAAAAACAAAATGGTCATGAAGAACCTAGGGGCAAGACGGGAATAAAGACACAGACCTACTAGAGAATGGACTTGAGGATACGGGGAGGGGGAAGGGTAAGTTGGCACAAAGTGAGAGAGTGGCATGGACATATATACACTACCAAATGTAAAATAGATAGCTAGTGGGAAGCAGCCGCATAGCACAGGGAGATCAGCTCGGTGCTTGGTGACCACCTGGAGGGGTGGGATAGGGAGTGTGGGAGGGAGGGAGATGCAAGAGGGAAGAGATATGGGGGTATATTTATATGTATAACTGAGTCACTTTGTTATAAAGCAAAAACTAACAAAACCGAAAAAAAGAATGCATGCCGGGCTTCCCTGGTGGCGCAGTGCTTGGGAGTCCGCCTGCCGATGCGGGGGACACGGGTTCGTGCCCCGGTCCGGGAGGATCCCGCATGCCGCGGACCGGCTGGGGCCGTGGGCCATGGCCGCTGAGCCTGTGCGTCCGGAGCCCGTGCTCCGCGGCGGGAGGGCCCGCAGCAGTGAGAGGCCTGCGTACCGCAAAAAAAAAAAAAAAAAAAAAAAAAAAAAGAATGCATGCCTCTAGTCACAGAAAAAAAAAAAGAAGAGGGACACTTGGACACAGAGAAAGAGGAGACTCACACAGCCACACTGAGGAGGAAGCATTGGGAAGACAGGAGCCATGATCGGAATGCCAAGGATTGCAGGCAACACCAGAGGCTAGTAGACGCAAGCAAGCATTCTCCCTAGAGTCTACAGAGGGAGCATGGCCCTACCGACACCTTGATTTTAGACTTTTAGCCTCCAGAACCATGAGACAATGAGTTTCTGTTGTTTCAAGGCACCGAATTTATAGTAATCTGTTACTACATTCCTAGGAAATGAGCACAGGAACCACCTTAAGGAAAGACCAAACACAGAAAAAGTATTCTCGTTTTACCTAGGATCTGCTGCCGCTTGACTATCCCTGGTGGGCATGTCCTTGGATCCTGGTAATAAGAGAGCTTCCGAGGACAACTGCTAGTGAAATGGGGTTCTGGCTATACAGGAAGGAAGCACGTGTGCAGGAATAGACAAGAGGACTGAAAATAGCCCTGCTTAGAGTCGCCATGAGATTTTTTTCTATTCAGAACATTTTGTGCTGCTCACAAACCCTGCAATAACTCAACCACTCTAAGAGCATCAATGAAGGGATGTGTTTACCAAAACCCCGGATCAGCAACAGAGAGGTATCCAGGACAACATATCCACTGTCTCAAGAAAGGGTTGGATGAATATCCAACATGACCATGGAAGCAAGCAATCATGAACAAGGGCTCTTCTGGACATATGAACTGAGGGGAGAGTGCCCAGACAATCACTGCTTGCTAATTAGAGAGCACCCCAATATCAAAGTATGGCTACTAAATGACAATAGGCCCTGAACAGAACAGCAAAATTTCCAATTTATTCTCATTAAACAAAGACTCTAAGAGACAAAGAAGTAGGATCTGCAACAGCAAAAATGATGAGGCAACTGTAGTCAGGGGCCCTGGGCTCCACCCATTCCCAGCTCGGTACTCATTCAAGGAGCATGACAGCAGCTATACTTTCAGTATCTTCTGATGATGAAGACACTGAACCAGAAACAGCTAGAATGCATTCAGTAGTTCTTTTAATTTGTATGCTATTAATAATAAAAGTTAACACATACGACACTTACTTTGTACCAGGCACTGTTCTAAGCCCTTTTGGGGAACATCTAACTTAAGCCTGACAACAGCCTTCAGAGGTACAAACTGTTACTATGTCCATTTTCCAGATAACAAAACTGAGGCTTGGAGAAATTAAGCAATATGTCCAGCATCATCACACATCGCACAGTTTGTGTGTTCTAGATGGAGAATCTCAAACCAATCGGATTTCAGAGCCTATGTTCTTAACTTGCCATCACAACAGTAAGCACAGACGCTAATAAGCAGCAGCACAGATATGGACCACGTTAATCACTGAGTCAAGGGCTAATACTAGCTGTGCATATTTCATACCTGAAGCATTCACGTCACCCCCACTTTCTTAGGGTCCAGGACTCACAGGTTGGGACCCAGTGCTGGAGACACTTTAGAGCTTAGTCCAGCTCTGTTTCTCTATGGAGGACCCTGGCAGGTCAGTGATGGCCAAGACGAACCTACTAGACAGAAAGCTCTCCTCGACTCCCCATCTTAGGCAAAGAATCCCCCAGCATTCAGATGGCAGGAAGTGTAGGGATACAACTTCTTTGACTTGTTAGGTTGTCCTCCACGAGTCATCTTCAGGAGACTGCAGCTAACGGTGGACTCCGTGACTCACTATTCTGGGGTAGAAACTTGGAAAGCCCTGGATACCGAAAGAAAAGCAGAAACGTTCAATGGCTCTTACTGGCCACCACACAGGAGCCTGGACCCAGCCGTCTTCAGAGGCGTGTTTGCCCTGCAGATGCAGACGCCTAGTGGATTACAGATGGGTAGCAGAGGGCATGGCTAATGCCTGCCTGAGAGTTCTATTTTCTCCTCCTTGCTTAGCATGAGCTCCCAAAGAATGCTGGACCAGATACAAAAGCAGTCTTCTGGAACTGGTCCTCTCCACTCTTCAGAAAGTGCTTGCGATAATGATTCAGGGATTCCCCCTGCGAATGACCGTCTCCTGGTAACAGCTGCGAGGCCAAGGTTACGCAATCCCCAGCTAGGGGCTGTCTGTCAGGGTAAGCCCTGGGCAGCAGAGCCTTCTCCAATGAGAGCAAAGGAAGCACCTGAAACGGGGCTCCGAGGACCTGCTGTGCTGGGTGGTAATGGAGAGCTTTGCCGTTACTGCCCTAGGTTACCCATGCTCGCTGACTGAACCTTCTGCTGAGCTACAGACCCAAGCAGCTAACTTCCTACCTGACCTCTGCCACCGGCAGGGGCAGATCTGCGTTTTGTGAGGCCTGAAGTTCATGTAATTCAAAAGATTCTTTTTAGAAACAGAAAATGAAATTATGGATACAAAATGAGCCAATGAGCCATATGCCCTTGTAAGGGGCCACGGAAGTCCAGGGCCCCGAAGCTGATACTTCTTTAGATTCATGATAAATCCACCTCTGCCCACAACTACCTTAAAGGTCACACGTGGAAAACTGAAGTCACCATCTCTCCACTCCTCTCACATGCTGCGAGGGGCAGACTCTAAGGTGGCCCCCGTCAGCCCACGCTCCGGGGGTCATGCCCTCATACCATCCCCGCCCCTTGAGGGTAGGTTCCATTCCAGTGCAATATAATCACGGACACATACTCACATACACCCCATCACCTTTGCAAGGAGACCCCCTTGCTGGCTTTGAGGACGCAGCCATGTTGAGAAGGCCCAGCCAACAAGAAACTGAGGCCCCCAACCCTACAGCCCACAGACCTAAACCTAAGTAAGTGGTCCTCAAGCTTTAGTGCACACAAGAATAATCACGGGAGCTTATCAGAAATCAGGGCCCACCCCCAGAGGGTCTTAGCAACCGGCCACGGGGCGGGGCTGAATCATTTTTCACAAAATGGTGGTTCTGATGCTACACTTTGCTAAACCACGATCCTAATTGCTGTTCATTTGCCTGCCTGGAGTCCTTGTCATTTGTCCCCTCCTCTCCACTCTCATTGACACCTGCTTAGTGTGTCTCTTGTCTTGTCTTACCTGCACTAATGGAATATTCTATCTCCCCGTTCTCCCTGCTTCAAATCTCTCACATCTCTTTAATCTATTTTTCATAGTACCCCCAGAATGATCCTCCTAAAACTGAAACGGGATAACGTCACTCCCTTTCCTCAAAAACCTTCAGTGGCGATAGAAAGATTAACAAGGTCATTCCTCACAGCCCTCGTATACAGAATTATAAACTTCTTAAACAGCGAACTACAGAAAAATGATTAGAGAAGATACAATACATCCATATGATGGAACAGTATGCAGTCATGACAAACGATGTCTTAAGGATGTTTTAATCACATCAAAAACTGTTCACAATGTGATAGGTGAAAAAATATAAATAGTAGAGCTCAAAACATGCATGATCCCCATTGCATAGATAAACACCGAAAAGAATTCACAAAAAAACCTGAGTGGTTTTTCCCTTGGGTGAGTTATGTGGTCTTCTTTGTATGTTTCTATATTTTCAGGTTTCCCACAACAAGCACGTGATGAAAAAAAACAATAAAATAACCTGTAAATAATGACTAGGACTCCTCAGTGTCAGGAATATGCTGCCAAACCTGGCAGTCAAGGCCATCCAGGACCCTTGCCACTTTATTCGGCCTCAGCTCCAAATACATCTACCCTCCAGCCACAATGACCAACGTGCTCTTCCCTTAGCTACACACCATGTCTTTGCTCACATGGTTCTTTCCACCTGGAATGAGGCCTCTTCCCTTGCCATCTCCACCTTTAGATCCCTTACTCAACTCCCCAGGTTCAGGTCAAAAGCTACCTCCTGCGGGAAGCCCTTCTCTGATCCCTTCCTGATGCATGTCCCCCCTCCTGTGCCTTCCTACAGCAGTCACTTGCTAGCTCATTTGCTCCTTCATTTATCACTCAATCAATTTCACTTTCAAGCACATAGTTTACAGGCCTCTCTATCCCACAGAAGGCAAGTGGTGGGAAGGCACAGGCCAGGTCACAATCAACTCCCAACTCCTCACTCGGCCCAAAGGCTTGGACATCACAGACGCTCTGTAAGAGGAGTGCTGAAATGCAATTAAACATACAGAGGATTTATAGCAAGTAAATCACTGCATCTTTAGGAAAGTGGCTGAGTGTGGTTTGGATCCAGTGGGACATCATCTCCTGATTAAATTCAGCATTTTACATGATAAATAGTGCCATCAAACAATGTCCTGGCTACAGATTACCGCATATCTTCATGAGGAACAAACTTAAAATCTAAGGCGAGACAAGGTACAGCGCAGTCCATGAGCCGACACCTCTGAACTTTACGGGTCACTATCAATGAAGGTGAGGAGAAAGAACCGGGTCCTTAAGCTGCTGCTTTAGGTCAAATTCATGTGGGGAGTCAAAAGCTAAGTGAACTACACACCACAAAGCCATTGGAGGAAAACAAGACCCAAGACAGACACTGTTGGGAAAATCTCAGAACAAAATAGGCTCTTCCAAGGCATCGTTTGAAGGGCAGGAGCACAAATGTAAGAAGAGAATAGGAAGGGAAGTGGCATTTCCTGAGAATCTACCACTTGCCGGGCGTGTGATACAGGTGGTACATGCCTGGTATTATTCAGTGCTCACGACAGCCCTGCAAGGTAGGAACTGTCATCCCTGTTTCACTGATGAGCACCTGAAGCCTAGAGAAGTTACATCGTTTGATCAACATCACACAGCTAGGAAGTAGTAAAACAAGGACTCAAACCCAGGTCTTTCTGATGTAGCGCCAAGCTCTGTGCATTAGACCAGATCATAATGGGGCTCCCCATCCGACATGAACTCAGCTAGAGTTCCTCCAAGCTGCCACCAGAGAGCTCTTCCTGAAGCCCGATCCGAACACGCCACTTCCCCGTAGAAAACGCTCTACCAATTCTCCGGTACCTAAGAGAAAATGGCCAGGCTCCCTGTATGGCACATGCGATTCTTTAGAATCTGGCCCAGGCCTACATTTTCAGCCTCCCTCTTATCTCACCCACATGCTTCCCAAACTCACCATCCTCTTTTGTGATTCTGCATCTTGGCAAGTGATGTGCCCTCTGCATTCCAATTTGGAAAACTTCTACTCGCCCACCAAGACTCATATCAAATATCACCTCCTCGGAAAAGGCTCCCTTGAGCCATTATCCTTTATACATTAACACTTCTTTCCTCTGGTGTTCCTCTAATACACTGCACATAACTCAATTAAAGAACCTGCCAAAGTATACGGTCTATCTGCCTTCCTGGACCATCAGCTCTTCAAGGATAAAATAATCTCTAAACAGTCTGTATTTGGCAGACTAGCTGGCATATAATAAAATGCTGATGGGAAAATGGCAGGTTTAATCTAAACATTAAGAGAAAATACATTCTAATTGTAGATATGAAGATAAGCAAATGTCAAGTCAGCAATTACATTCACTTACGAACGCGCACGCACACGCGTCAAGCCGATATGTCAACACGACATTAATTAGAGCAGAGTAGAAACTCAGTCAATGTCAATCATCTCAACTCGCTCTGGGCATCTTTCTGTTAACCAATGTCTGAGATATGAATGATGGTGACACCGGAAGAATGAGGACATCTCACTCAGG
The DNA here is from genome assembly GCF_963924675.1 of Phocoena phocoena. NCBI lineage: Eukaryota > Metazoa > Chordata > Mammalia > Artiodactyla > Phocoenidae > Phocoena > Phocoena phocoena. The sequence continues at coordinate 117,028,086 of NC_089240.1, forward strand.
GATGTGGTAATATCAGTGTCCCAGATAAGTTACAACCAACAAAGGGATTACACCAAATACACGACCAGGTGTCAAAACCCCAACTGGCCATGACCTCTCACGAGTGATACATAATGATAAACATTCTGACCACCAGCGTCTCTGGCATCTCAGCTGGTGATCTCAGAGCCCATAAGCGGTACCTGCTCTGATCAGCCACACTTTTGATCCAGAAGATAAATAGGGCATCATCCATCAGCCCACAAAGTCAGACAGATTCCACTTAGCAAGAATGAAGGGGACTTCCCTGGTGGTCCAGTGGTTGGGACGTCACGCTTTCATTTCAAGGAGCAAGGGTTCGATCCCTGGTCGGGGAACTAAAATCCCGCATGCCGCGTGGCTCGGCCAAAAAAAAAAAAGAAAAAAAAATGAGGGAAAAGGTTATAACGTACATGCCATAAACTGCTTTTTTTAAAAAAAAAAATAGGTGTCCTCTCAAACAATAAAATGGAAATGCTGTGGAGTAATGATTTGCAAAGAATAACAACGCAACTTTACCAGAATATAAACTACAAATATCTACCCTTTCAAAAACCAAACAATTACACTTAAAGAGAAGACATCATACTTCACAAATATAAGACTCTAGAGTTCAAAATGAAAACTAGGATACTATTTCACGCTCAGATGAATAAATGTGAGCGCACAGTCTAAAGATGCATGGTGTTCCATTTAAGACCACGAGTAAACCGAACTATTTTTCATGAAAGTTTCATACTTAATAGTCAAAATGCCAAGTCTCTAAATCCAGACGAGTGTTGTGTAGACAAAATTCTGGAAGTTTCATCCATCTAGCCATCCAATCAAGGTTCAGTAAGATGCACGTATTGGCACCCTGTACTTATGACTGGCCTGGAGGTATATCAGCTCAAATTCCCAAAACTCAGTCACTTGCTGCCTAAAGCCTACAGAAAGCCAACTTCCAATATCCTTACTATTTAAAAAAGATTAACTCTTTGTATTTTACGATAAAAAGGTAATGGTCTTCTCCATAATAAATAATAACATTTTTACTTCCCTACCTCATGTACTACAACAAATATATATTAATATAAATGTTGAGGGGGAGAAAGTGAGCTGCAGAAGAAAAAATATAGTAAGAAGATGTTTACGTAAAGTAAAAATTTAACAAAAAAGAAATGATATCAGGGACTTCCCTCGTGGTGCAGTGGTTAAGACTCCGTGCTCCCAGTGCAGGGAGCCTGGGTTCGATCGCTGGTCGGGGAACTAGATCCCACATGCGTGCCGCAACTAAGAGTTTGCATGCCACAACTAAGGAGCCCGCCTCCGCAACAAAGACCCGGAACAACCAAATAAAAAAGAAATGATATCTTCTTTCCAGATAGTCCCAAATGTAACAGCAATATAAAAACATGAGTGGAAGTATTCATGCCTAAGTCAGGATCCTAATAACGTCCACGCGTGGGGGAGGGGAATATGATCAGTGAGGGATCAGTGAGGGATACACAAGGGGCTTCGAGTGTATCGGTCATATTTTGTTGAGTGGCAGGTCCATCAGTGTTCACTCGATTATTCTTCATGTCATTTTTATATCTGAAATACTGATATTTCCTTGTCATCTTTTTTAAAACAGGGCTGGTGTTAATTCCTTGAATTCCCCTCATATGACGTAACTAAAAATAAACGCTGCTCATGTTGTTGAACTGAGAGGCGTTCTCTCTCAGTAAAGAGAAATTTATCAAGATGTGAAGTCTGAAGCCACCGCTGTCATTGAGTAGACAGTCTTCTGATTCCAAATAAGAACATTAATACACAAATTCTCTGCTTTCGTCTTCATAAAATACCCCTGAAGGAGACACTAGTATTATTTTGTGTTTGGTTGATAATGAACTTGATGCTCCAAGAGGTTAGGGAAGTTATGTAAGGTCACACATCTAGTAAGGGTGGGGCAGGGACTTGAATCCAACTCCAACTCCTAAATTCTCTCCTGCTTCTCACCCCCTCTTCATACTGTTTTGCCAAATATCCAGTGCATCCCGGCGTGAATCAGAAAAGGGTCCCCATCTGGAAGAGCATTGTCTGGACTTCAGTTCCACTCACCCCCAGGCCTAGGCGCCCTCGTGCACAGGCCCTACCCCCTGCTCACCTTGCTTCTCTCTGGCCTACATACCTCTTTTACCCAAGGCTTTCTTCCTAGATCTCCGAGACCCCTTTCACAAATTCAGCCTGACTGGAGTCCGAACAATTGTTCAGAATGATTTGGGATCTATGATGACCCTGGGTATCAAAGAACATCCCGGACACCTCACCAGAGAGCCCCCAGGAGCGGTGAGGGCCTCTGAAACAGACCAGGCTGCCTGCCCCCAGACCCACCTGCCAGCTCGTGCCCAACCGGCCCAGCAGGAGGCCAGTTTCCCTTACTGGGCGGCAGGGAGGAGCTCCTATAAGATTTCCTTTGAAACCAGAGTCCTGTTGCTAAAACTACAGTATTAGTTAAAAGTATAAAAACCGTTCCCCTAAATCCTTTCAGTCAACTCTTCAAGTCTATCCTGGACTCTAGGCCCCAAACACTGCTTATGCGTTTCAGGCCCACGGCTTCCCCTCCCAGAAAGCCAAGCTTTTCTCATCTGTGCCAATGCACCATCCTTACCACTGTGAGGGTGATGTCTCTAAACCACAAGTCTGATCAGGCCTCCTTTCTGCACTTGGCCTTTAAGTCCAAGCTGCTCAGCCAGGCCTACCGGCTCTGTTGCCATCTGGTCTCTACCCTCTTCCCATATGGCTACCTGCTCTACACCGAAGTCATCTCCTGTCCCCAGCATGGCATGTTCTCACAGACCTCTGGGACTTTGCAGTTGCTGTTCCTTCCGCCTGGAATGCCATTCCCCACCTCCTTCCCTGGAGAACTCATATCCACCCAAGACTCAGCTAAATGTCATCACCTGGGTGACGCCTGGGTGACCGTGCCTCAGCTTCCACACCTCGGCAGCTTAGTGGCTCCCTCCTCCATGCTTCCAACCACTTCTCACTCGTTTCTATCACGTTTCTTGCCATGATATGCTGTAAACAGCTGTTTGCGAGGCTGCCTAGCTAATCCTCTGCATGTGTCTCAGCACTGCCTATAAAGTCCGAAACACTGGCCTGACATCCAAGGCTGTCCTTACCAATCTAGCTTCAACTTACATCACTAACCGGACCTCCCATCACTTCCCTTCCTATACTCTTGCCTTTCCCTATCGTCCAAGACAAACCTACTTCTCACTGTCAGCCACCATGTCACATGCCTTCTCAACCCTTTGACTGCCCCCTCTGCCCTCCCCCAGATCCCACCTAGCTGTCAAGGACCAGCTCCCAGTGCCCCCTTCCAGGAGCCTCCCAGCAGGAATCAATTTCCTCCTGCCCTGAATCCCCATAGGCCCTTGACGGTGCCTTTACGTGGGCCTCATCGCATGGGGCCTACTAGATTGTGAGCTCCTGGCAAGCAGGGTGCGTCCCATTCATCTTTGCGTCCCCATAGCTGACAGTGGGTGCCCAATGCAAGCTTGAGGAAAGAGTAAGGATCCACTCTCAGGGCTATTTTTAAAAGAAGAATCCTTATTAGGAATGTGTGAAAATGCAAATTCCAGACTGTGCTCCTTTCTCCTCCTTAAGAAAACTATTATTAGATGCCTAATTTCTCTTAGCTTGTACAACAGAGTCCCCAAAGGATACGGAAAAAGCTTGTGAAAGAAATAAGTGCAAAAGAGTGTGGGGAGGAGACAGCCTATGAAGAGCTTCTATCTGAGGTTCTAACCCAGCCCTGAGATAGATGACGACCTGCCTTCAGCAGAAACGGGGTGTCTATAGACCCCACGTCCCAATCCAAGCTCTGCCTTGTGGCCTTGTTTGTCTACCTGCTGGTCTCCTTATGCCCTTTCATAGTAACTTTTATTTTGTAAAAAGAAAACATTCAATTTCATACCTAAATCCAATGCTTTTTTTTGTTGTTGTTGCGCCATGTGGGAGCGCAGAGAATACCCCCAATGCTTTTTCTAAAATATATAAGGCATTACTAGCAACTCAGGCTGCCCATTAGTCAACAGCTTCCTGAGGCCCCGTCCCATCCCAGTCCTGCGAAAGAGTGCGCTAATTGTTTCCTTGTCAATGTGTGATTTCCAAATGAATGAATAAGTTAGAATGCTAATGACTCTATACAAGGAAACAATGGATTATCTTCCCTACATTGTGATTATGATATTGCTTTGACATATGCAGCCGATTCATAAACTTTTCAAGGGTGAAATGCATTGTTCTATTATTTTCCTTTCTAAACATTCACGTCACCTCAATGTGACTGGTACTCTCTTTCCTGCCATAAAAAAACAGAACACAAAAAAAAAACCCGAAAAGCATACCTAGGATGTGTTTTGCCCCCAGTGGGTCCTCAAGAAATACAGTTGTTTAAAACTAACTTCAATCAAGAAGATATGATTCCAACATAAGAACTCAGATATGACTCTGTATTTCTATTTTATTGGTATTAAATTCCCTACTGGTCTATAAAAATCCCATACACCTTCAGAAACAGTGGAGACGGTTTTGAAATGGTTACTTTTTTTTTACTCTTTAATATCAGGACCCAAATCCAATCTGATAGTTCTTGGGCTAGTTCTGCACCAGGGCTGAAGGCCAGCCTTAGCAAAGGGACTCCTTAACTCTTTCTGGCCAGCAGGTCATGTGAGGAAAGGACAATGAACCAGGCCCACAGGAGCCTTGTCCCGATTCCACATGGGGCTTGTGCCAGACTCCTGCTCGCATAGCCTACGCTTGCCATTTCTTCCTTCCTCTCCGCCCTCTCTCCATTTTCCACCCTTGCTTAATCTGACTTCCGCTTTCTTGGCTCGTAGCACAAACCAGGTACTTGATCCATCCTTGGTTTGCAAGGTCCTCGTTCTCGGAGTAGACCATTACTCTGTGAACTTCTGCACAAAGTCCTAAAGACAGCAATCTTTAAAGGAGAGACAAGATCAACTTGTTCACTACTGGCAGACGCCGTAAAGCTCTGGGGATAATTTAGACGGTTTTCCACCAGCCCTATGCCAGAACGCTGCAACCACAAATTAATCTGTATATTCATGTTCGAACAGTCAGAATCTGCCGGCAGACACAGATTTTCTCAAATCAAGATACAAATTTTACATAACACCTGATTAGGCTAGGAGACTTGGAAATTTTATTACCCATGATTTTTTTTTACCCTGCGCCAAGAACCAAAAGACACATTAATTTCCAGATTTATATCAGATATATGCCAACACCCCCTGCCCCGTTGATTTCTACTATCAGTCAGTCAACAAACATTCATCAAGTGTGTATTATGTGCTAGGTATTAAGGGGGATTCAAGAGGTATAAAACCTGTCTATCCCCAGTCCTCAGATTATAGTATAGTTAGTGCTGTGGTCTGAATATGTTCACAACTTAATGCTGGGGACAAAAATTGCAGCCTGCCGTTCCAGTTAGCAAGGAATGCTGCCAGCCATCAAGCCACCAGCCACTGCAGCCTCTTACCCCAACGCACGGTGCGCCTCAGAAGAATTCAGGATGGAGAAAAAGCAGGATACTGGCCCTGGAGGGTTAAGATGCATATCTAAGGAATAATTTCAGTGAGCCCAGACTCGGGCAACTTCCCCTACATAAGACAGACACTAAAATCATTAACTTGAAATGTCTGTTTTTAGCGATTAGCAGTAATCTTTTGACGCCCCTGTAAGTTTTTTTTCCAGCAAAAACTCCTATATATCCTGGCTCGTCCTTTACCTCCTCAGAGCATTTCCTCAAGCTGTCTGAGAGGCTGTCTCCCAAGGTTAGTCCTCGATAAGGTCCCCAAATAAAACATAACTCACAACTTTTAGGTTGTGCGTTTTTCTGCTGCCATCAAACACCCGCCAAGGTGAGAGTTTTAGGTGAAGCCTTTGTAAAGTGATTAGGTCACGAGGGCAGAGTCCTCACGAATGACGTCAGTGCCCTTATTTATAAAAGAGACACTAGAAAGCTCCCGCACTCCTTCTGCCATGAGTACAAAGCAAGGCATCGGCAACGCGGAACAGGACCCTCACCCAAACATGTTGGCATCCCGATCTTGGGCTTCTGGGCTCCAGAGCTGTGAGATGTAAATGTCTGTTGTTTATAGGCTACCCAGTTTGTGGCACTGTGTTATAGCAGCTCGAATGGACTAAGACAGAGAAACAAAATACATACCAATTTAAATAATTACCAATCTAAGACAATTTGCAAGAGCCAATGAATAGTAGTGTCAAAAAATGATGTAGGAAGTACTTTGCGAAAGTCCACACAACGGAAATGTCTGTTCAACCTCCGCGGCTCTCCACTGTCTCCTCTATACAATGGAACAAAACAAACTGCCCCACTTGCCTCATCCAGTTGTTTTAAAGAGCAAATGATACGCAAGCAATGGAAAGCAACTCCAGAAGCTCTATTTTGCCACACCAAGAAACCTTGGGCAAGTCCTTCACCTTCTCCAGGCCTCAGTCCCTTCAACTGTAGAATGCTGGGTTGATCTCTGAGGTCACCGAGTTTAGGGCGATGACACGGAAAATGGAAAGAAAGGATGTGAGGGACATCACTGACACCAGACTGCCAGGGGAGACTTCCACACCCATCAGTGTTTCTATACCTTCGGATCTAACAGCCCCAGAGAACGGTGCTGAGTACTACACAGGTGTTGATATTTTCACGCTAACAGGCCAACAATCCCATCACAAATGTAGAGCCACGGGCTCACACTCCACACCACCTGGTCCCATCGGGAATTTGTGCACTCTTGCAAAGTTTGACACTCTCCATGAAAACCTCGAGGTGGGCAGGTCCAGAATGTCATTACCAGAGATATAACTTCTCCAGTCAGCTTCAGATCTACGTGCTTTAAAGAAAGATCAAGTGAGCCATGCCTAGAAAAACATGATACCATGTGTTTCGTGTGGTCTCAATCTGCATAATTTGGGTGTGAGGTCTGTAATCACAGTTAATTTCTTTCTTTCATTCTTGGCCACAAACCCATTCCAGTTGTCTCCCTGCTCTGTCCTCTGTTTGCAGGAAAGAATGAGGGATTAAACCGCGAAAATCCTTTATATATCTCTTTCCTTATCTTAAAATTACTGACTCAGCGGAAGGAAGGAAGGAAAGAAGGAAGGGAGGCAGGGAGGGAAGGGAGGAAGGAAAGAGAGAGAGAAATCTACCACCCAAACCACCTAACAGTCTTTCTTTTGAAAAATACATTTATAAACCGCAAGCCAGCAAGATCAAGAATGGACACATGCAAGAGACAAGACACCATAAGTGACTTTTTCACAATAGTTTTACTTTACAGGACATTGAACTCTATGGTCAATATTCCATGATGCTAATTGGCTTGTCTGTCGGCAGCCTAGCACGGGTTATTTGGGAAAGAAACAGATCACAACAATCCTGAGAGTGGTGTGAATGGGGAGAGTTTTGAATGGAAGGGTTAGGGTTAAGGTCTGGTAAGTTCTCATTTTTAAGCAAAGTCCTCTCCAAATATTAAGACTGTCTTAGTCCTCAGGAGTCAGTCTGGAAGGATTCCATAACTGAATCTGCACTCCTAGGCAAGAAAGAATAGCAGGGAATGATGGCCAATCCAAGTGGGGCATCTCACAGTGGACTGGTGAAGCAACACACCCAGACGTGGTCCCCTCTTATTTTTATTACCCTCCCATTACATGTCTTCAAACTTTTCATAACTTGACCTGAGTTGACAGCAATTTTCCCATTCAGAGAAATCATTCTTTCATTTCTTTAGGAAAAGATGCACGCACCTCTTTCCACAATCAGATTACAAACTTTATTTCTGCTCATACAGTTCTGAGTCGGGCAGTCTTGTGATTCCAGGACATAAATAAAAACGTACAGAAGTTGGATCGTGTCCCAGCTCAGCTGCTTCCTAGCAGTGTGAACATAGGCAAATCGCTTAACTCCTCTGCGCCTTAGTTTTCTAATCTGTGAGATGGGGATAACGGAAACAACTTCTCAGGATTGCTGAGGATTCAACCTGCCCTGTGTGTGAAAGAGCACTTGGCAAATGGCAAATGGCAGATTGTATGTTTTAATATGTGTCTACCTAGAAGATGCAAGTGTCCTGGACTAGTCATATTTATTTTTGTATGCCCAGCATCCAGCACTGAGTGAGACCCAAATGAGACCTTTATGAGATGCTTGAAGAAACCATGAATCGCTGATGAGTAAAGGAACGCACTCCCTGGGTGTCCCCATTAGTACCAAGAGCAGGGACCACGTCCTGTGTGTCTCTGTTCCCCAGTATCCAGCACAGGGCCGGGCTCAAAGCAGCTGATCGAGTAAGTTTCACCTGATGAATGAATGAAGCTCCTGCCAGGTTGGACCCATCACCAACACCTCACAATCATTTTTACTTCCATCCCTGTCTCCCCTTGCCCCCACCTGGACTGCACTTCCGACTCCCCTGGCTGCTCTCATCCCAGCCCTTCCCCCTCACAGAGCCTTCCCCGATTTAGCCCACCTAGCGCACAGAACGGACAGCTCAGCTTTAGCGTTTCTATCCTTCCAAGCTGCTCACTGCCGTTTCAGATATAACCTCCTGAGATCAATGAGAATGCAACCTCTTTGGGGACCAAGACCAGGCCTTATCAATGTATGAAATTCCTTGCAAAGACTGGCACCAATGCTGGGCACTCAGCTAAATGATGACCTTCTAGAACTGATGTTCCCTAAGGGTATTCCACGCACAAATTGCTCCAAGCTTGGGTGGCCACTGCAAAACTTCTATTATCCAGAATCCTCAGAAATTGAGTTTTCTGGGACTTCCCCAGTGGTCCAGTGGTAAAGAATCCGCCTTACAATGCAGGGGACGTGGGTTCGATCCCTGCTCAGGGAACTAAGATCCCACGTGCCATGGGGCAACTAAGCCCGCGCGCCACAACTACTGAGCTCACGCACCTCAGCTAGAGGGCCTGCGTGCTGCAAACAACAGAGCCCACGCACCCCGGAGCCTGGGCACCACAACTAGAGAAGAGAAAACCCGCACGCCACAACTAGAGAGAAGTCCGTGAGCCGCAACGAAAGATCCCGCATGCCTCAACAAAGATCCTGTGTGCTGCAACTACGAGCCGACAAAGCCAAAAATTAAAATTAAATAAATAAATAACTAATAAGTAACTAACCAAAAAAAAAAAAAGAAATTGAGTTTTCTGAAATACTGGGGGTTAAATGTTTTGTTTCTTAGTGCTGTTTCTCTCTGGATGAAGAATCTCATTCTAACAGATATCATATACTTCCTTAACTTCTCAAGTAGAGGATCTCCAACACGATTTGGCCACCATATGTGCATCAGCCTTGCAACGGGCTGGACATACAACCTCAGATGCAGTTGAAGATGGTGCACGACGGGGCAGCCTGATCTAGCTGGTACATGTGTGACCGGGTGTGGTCACCGCTGCGACCACTTCTAGACAGGCTGGCACACTGACCCCTCCTCCAGGGAGTACTGTATAAGAGGTTGCTGATCTGTATTCCTGCCCCCAGGTACACCCAGAAAGTAGGAGTACCCTCAGGCCGTGCTGCTTTCAAGCACCATTCAATTCACCAAGCGTTCACTGAACCCCTCCTACGGACCAGGTGCCCAGCGGGAGCGAAGGGTTCCACGGTTCGCTGCAAGTTGAAAGGAACAGAAAACAAGGAACGGGATACGCTTTTCCACAGCGTTGGGGCAGACTACTGACGCAGCAGCAGGAAGATAAAGCGCCTCCGTTACTGACTCATCCACCAACCACTGACCCCAGGCTGCTCGGCAGAACCAACAAGTCCCTGCCCTCTTGTGGCTCACAGTCTAGGGAGGAACAGACAGGCAAATACAGCATGACTGATGTAGTATTATTAGTTATTTATTATGCAATAAGATCCCTTCTTTCAACAGAGATGTCACACGTTAGCAGTGAGCACACGGGAGGAGCAACAGCTAGGTGTGCCTGGGGGCCCCTGGGAAGGCCACAGAGACACCAGCCCTGCCCTCCACGAGCTCAGTCCAGCTGGAGGGGCGGCAGCAGGAAGGGAAGATGGACTGTCATTCTAAGTGCCTCTTCTCCTCCTTTCTGCCGCAGCAACGCCCCGGCCCACTGTGGTTGGGACAATCACTTCATTCGGCCGCCCGCTGCAGAGATGCAGGCCTCCGGCCAAGCAGATCACGGCCACTCGGGGCTGGCTCTCGTCTAATCTTCTGGGGAAGGCAGTGACCACAAGGAAGGACAGCCCTGAAAGAGAAACGGCCTGCCCGGCTACCATCAGCCACGGCACAAGCACAAATTGAGCGCCTACTGTGTACCGAGACACTGTACTCGGATTACATCAGTCCCTCACCCCCCAGAGGCCATGGTCCGCGAGGGAGACAGACCCGTAAACACAGAATATGACGCGTGTGACAAATGCCATAATCCAGGAACGCACTGGATAAAGTGCTGAGATCGTAGTGGGAATTATCTGCTGGGTTTAGGGAGAAGGGTGGGGAAGGCAGGGAGGGTGGACGTTTGAACTGGGTCTTGAAGGGACTTGAAGGGCTTTGCCAGGTGGCTGAGGTGGAGAAGAACACTGGTGGCAGATATCGTCGGTTACTCACTGAACGGAATTCCCTTACCACCTCCTCTTCCGTCTCTAACAGAATCCAGACTGTATTCAGACTTTTGCTTTAGACAGAGACCCTCTAGGCCAATCTGATCTCAGTGATGAGGGCTTAAGTAATAACAATAGTAGCAAACATTCACATGGCGCCTACTGCGTGTCGGTCACTGTTCTTAGTGTTATATACATTAAGTGATTTAATCCACGCAACAACCCAAGGAGGTAGGCACTATTGTTATTCCTATTTTACAGATGGGAAAACTAAGGCACACACTCTGTATGCTTCACCACTATACCCTATTGTCTCTTTATTACGAGATGTTGATGGTCCACATGGCAAAAGTGACTCTGGTGAGCAGTCTCGGGGGGACCTTCACCTAAACGTCAAAGGGTCAAGCCTGAAAGGGAACACTGGAAGGGAAATCCTAAATATGCTAAATTGTCCTTAGTGAAAAACGTCCAATCTCTGAACTTCAACAGGACCGTCAGTCTTCTCTGTAAAATAAATTGAAATGTCATGAGGTTGCGTCTTCAAAATCGCGTATTGTTCTAGTACATATAGTATTAAACGTCCTATAATATTTCCATCACTGAATGACAGCCAGGAAGCAGAAATGTAAGCTCTCCTGCTGATTCGGGCCTGTCGCTTTCACAGTACACTATCTTCTATTTGTCAACAGTAAATTGTTCACTGGTTCCCTTGGGGTGCGGTGGGGAAGGTATTAAAATGAAATTATCTGGGCAATGAAATCTTAGGAAGCAAGCGTGTGACTTCAAACGTGAACAATGCTAATTTGGGGGAACTTCCTGACAAAAGGCCGCGTGTCATTTGTATGGCTGAACACCCTTCCACCAATAAGGGCCTTCTAAGGAAAAACCATTTATAAAGGCACACTTACAGCTACAGTGCTACACCAGGTGCGCTCACGCACCGTATCTCGTTTTATTCCCCAACAAAGCTTGGTAGGTGCATAATATCATTATTCTCATTGGACAGGCTCATGAAACTGAGAACCGGGGAGTCAAAGAGGCTCACCCAAGGGCACCCAGTTCCTGTCCTCTTTCCACAAACATGCTCCGTCCCCTCCTTCCCACCCCCACCCCACTCGAGTCTTCATACAACAAATGAGCACTTCGCTGAAGAGGCGAAGGTCAGTCGGCAGCCCCATCCCGACTACAGCAGCCGCTGTGCATCACACACCCACTCCCACGCTCCAGCTCTTCGCACACACACGGCAGGCAGGTCACACCCGACGAGTCCAGCACGCCCGGATCTTGTCCAAGGGAGGCTGGAGCAAGCAGTTTTCACTTTGGGTTGGCGGTCTCCCCACCGTAGGATCGGCTCTCCCTTCCAGGCCTGCTAGGTCCTCCCTCCTAATCTACCCGGCCAGTGGCAAGGGTCAAGCACAGCACCGCTGAGAGAGAGAGAGGGAAAGAATATGCACCGACTGGTCCTAACAGTAATCCACAACTAATACTGACCAAGAACCTCTCCTCCCCGTGACTCTGACTCACTCACTACTCCTTGCAAGTGGCCCAACACTGCTCTCACCCGCCCCTTTCAGGTCCTCAAGAGAGCTGATCTAGCTAGCTGCCGCTCCCTCCTAATTTCAGAAGTCAAAGAATCCAGAGGAGCTCCAGGTGAATCCCCGGACCAGGGAGATGTTCATTCTCCCAAGATATCAGAATGGTTCAGGCTTTCTTCTGCAGAAACGAAAATCTGGCATGCTTGCATCCGCCAATCAGCAAGTGGTTTTCCACACCAAAGCAGGTATAGACACGGGTAGAGACCAATTTAGTCCGTGCAAGTGTTATATGTATGCATCTACACACACTTTAGAGACTGCAATTAAAAAAGCTCTTTGTGCACTTTACAGAGTCAAATAGCTGTAGACTACATTTGAAATTCTGCCTCGCAGAATTTATACAGGAATGCAGGAAGGACCTCACTCCTGTTCAGTAGAAAACAACTCTGACTGCCTGACTGCCGGGCAATTCTTTTTTTTTTCTCCCCAAGCAACACGCAAAAGTGTGCAATCCTCTTCCCCCAGATTATCTGTGTGACTGTCGCTCAGGTTTTTACTCAAATGCCACCTTAGCTGAGTCTAGCCCTGAACACCACACACAAGACCTCAGCCACTGACTACCATTTTGTGTGTTGTATGCCCCCCAAAATACACACGTACATACACACGTGCACACAGGAGTGTAGGCCCAGGAGGGCAGAGATCTCAGTTCTAGTCACTGCTGTGTCACCTCTACCTAGAACAGTGCCTAGCGCATACCAGATAGTCAATACATATTTGTTGAATGAATGTTATATGAAAAATCCTTGCTTTCCAAGATGAAATAAAAATTTCCCAAACCAACTTAAAGTCTCATTTCAGAATGTATAACCTTCTATATTTCTTCAGGTTTGCTAATGCATTTCTGACCTGGCAGGACCATCTTCTTCAGAGGAAGCACTCAGATGCATGTTCCAGGACACTTTACTGGGACAGCTCTCACCATTATAGCCTCAGATGTAGACCATTTAGGTCTGGTTCATGCACAGATGAAACCAGCCCTGGGCAGTACCTGTATTACCTTTGTTTTGCACTGGAGCAAAACTCATCAAATCAGACTCAGTGCTGCAGGATTCATAAATCCCACAGGGGCCAAGCCTGAACTGTCTACGGGGACAGGGTATGCTGAGCACGTTCTGACACTTGCCCGACCACTCGGGCAATAACTACTTTTTAAAAACAATAAGAAAATTGTAAAAAAAAAATGTATTTATTCATTACGGCAAAATCACAAAATCCATGAACTCTGTAAAGTTTTGCTTTGCTAGAAGTTCATCTCACTTTTGCTTTGCTAGAAGTTCGTCTCACAAGTATACCTGGATACTTGTGCATAATGAAGTGTCTCCTTCAATCCACTATCTGATCCCAGCTTTCCTTTCTACTGTTCAGGACACACCAATCCCCTGATTCCACAGCAGTGTGACTTCACAGTGTTGACCCTAAAATGTAGCCTTTGTCAACAGCATCACCAATATCCATACATTTCCCTTGAACTGGGATGGGCTTCTTACCAGTTGTAGCTTTGGTTTTACATCCGGCATTGCTGAAACAAGAGGAGACCATGTTGCAGGAGACTGCAGAGCAGCGTCTCTCCCCCGGAATGAGCTGAGGGATTCCCGGGACAGCCGCAGCCCACCCCACGGGTCCAGCCCACATCCCCACGGCAGTAAGACCACAGTCAGGACACAGACGCTCTGAAAAAGCTCTTCAGGGGCTTCTATTCTCTGCCTTAGCCCACCCCCAATGACAACCACCCTTAAGCCCTTAGGGGAATGATCTATTATAAACACTAGATGCTTAAAAGCTATTATCTTGTTAATAACAGCACCCTTAAAACTTAAGTCAGGATCTGGCATTATCCTCTATATTTTACAGGCATGAATATTGATATAAAGCTCTGTAGTGATTTTCTCTTGCATAAAATAAAGCAAGATAACAGCAAAGCAGGAAATAAAACCTGAGTTCTCGGGTCCCAGTGCAATACGGGGACCATTATGACACACACACTCTAAGGTTTGATTTCCACTTTTAACTGGTCTAGTCATCTGAAGATAATATTCCCATCAGTCAGCTGCAGATAAGAGAGACCGAATACGCTAACGTGCACCTAACCGGGAATTGGACCTGCATAAGAAATGAGAGGTGGCTCACCAATGTGCCTTCATTTATTTGCCCAATATTTATTGAGGATCTGCTATATACCTTAGAAGTAAATGATATGAAGGTCATTACCAATCACTGTTGAAAATGGTTCTGCAATCACATTGGGGAAACTTAAGAGAGGACGGGAAGGAGATGCAGAGAGAAGTGACACTGCCCAATCACACCCTTTCTAGGTGCTAGAGATGGAAGTGGACTCCAGAAAATGAGAGTCATCATTCTGGACTCCTCTCGCCCCCCTAATTAAATGAGATATAAATGGACCACTCATGTTACTGTTGGCCTTAAACCCAATCTCCTCTACCCCTTGAAGAGTGCCCTCAGGTCTTTAGACGTCATCCATCTTCGTTCCTACTTTGCCGAGTCTAAGCTTGGACCACCTGCATCAGCTTTCCCACTGCTTTCCCAGGCAGCCAGAGCTTTTCAAAATGCACATCAGGGCTTCCCTGGTGGCGCAGTGGTTGGGGGTCCGCCTGCCGATGCAGGGGACACGGGTTCGTGCCCCAGTCCGGGAAGATTCCACATGCCACAGAGCGGCTGGGCCGGTGAGCCATGGTCGCTGAGCCTGCGCGTCCGGAGCCTGTGCTCCACAACAGGAGAGGCCACAACAGTGAGAGGCCCGCGTACCGCAAAAAAAAAAAAAAAAAAAAATGCACATCAGGTCACAGGGCTCTCCACCATACAACCCTCCACAGGTCTCCCAATGCATTTAAAAATGACAGTCAAACTCCTCATCCTGACAGATCAAGCCCTCAACGCGTTTTGCACTGGCCCCTGCCTACGTCTTGAGGTGCACCTCATGCCTCTCTAGTCATAACGAATGTTATTCAACTATTCACATTTATACTTACATTTGCAAACCCTCTCCTTCTCCTTCCCTCTCTCTCTTACTTCCCTCCGTTCCCCTCCCCTTTCTTTGATTTCAGATGCGCTGTTCTCGCTGCTTGAAATTCTCCCCGCCCTCCTCTCTGCGCGGCCAACTCCTAACTCGCTTTTCTGATCCCAGTTAAACGTCTCTTTCCCCAGGAAGCCTTCCCTGCACTCCTTCCAGGCTGGGTTAGCTGCCCTCCTCTGGGCTCGCACTGCTCCCTGGGCTTCTCCTATTACACACTGCTCACACTGTGTTTATCCCAATCGACAATACCCTTGTGCGTATTCCCCACTAGACTGTGAGCCCCATGAGGGCAGGGACCATCTATAGCTTGTTCACCTTTGTATCACCAGCACCTAGAATCAAGCCTGACACAGAGCTGGCACCCAACACATGTTCAATGAATGGATTAAGTGAAATACATGGAACTGTACTGAAATTTCTTCATGGCAACTTCTGGGTAATATTTGGGAGAGCACATTTACTTTTCTGCAACTGCTGAAGTCAAAGCTGAGAGCCACCAGGAGTGATGTAAGTTGGAGCCGTTAATGAGTTGCATCCTGCCTGGCTATACCCCCAGCTCTCAAGAATGACGTTATCTGTTAAATACCAATGGTCTTTTTGACTTAATAAAAATTCATGACCTACTAATAACTAGCCATATTACTTCATACTTTTGTATGAATAAAGTTGATTAAGCTGCTTTCTGGGCTGGTAGTATCTCACTGCTAAACAATCCATATTCTGAATAGCTAAAAGGTTATCTCACACTCCTGTTACCAGTTTTAAAACAAAACAAAACACTGCAAACGCATATATGGATTTCTAAGCACAGAGCCTACAATTCACAGAACTCCAAGGCCTTTGATCTTAGTAGCACAAAATAAACAACATTAAACCACGAGACGCCACTTCACACCTCTCGGAATGGCTATTATGGAAAAGACAAGAAATAACAAGTGTTGGTGAGGATGCGGCCAAAAGGGAACCCGCATAAGCTGTTGTTGGGAATGTAAATTGGTGCAGCCACTATGGAAGACAATATAGAGATTCCTCAAAAAATTAAAAATAGAACTACCATAGGATCCAGCAATTCCACTTCTGGGAATTTACCCAAAGAATACAAAAACACCAACCCGAAAAGATATGTGCACCCCTATGTTCACAGCAGCATTATTTACAATAGCCGAGACATGAAAACAACCTAAATGCCCATCAATGGATGAAGAAGATGTGGTATATACATACAAGAGAATACTACCAACCATAAAAAAGATAAAATCTTGCCATTTGGGACAACATGGATGGACCTTGAGGGTATCGTGCTAAGGGAAATAAGTCACACGGAGAAACACCGTATGACTTCATTCATATGTGGAATCTAAAAAACTAATCAACGAATAAAAATAAATAAATGAATGAACAAACCAAACAAAACCACGTAGATACAGAGAACAGAGCAGTGGTTACCAGAAAGGGGAGGGGGAGGGTGAAATGGGCAAAAGGATCACCTGTATGGTGACCCATGGAAACTAAATTTTTGGTGGTAAAAAAAAAAAAAAAAAACTTTAACAACAAAGGCTTCTACTTAAAAATCTAATGAGTTTTATTCACTTAAAAAGATCATATCCCACGGTTTTGTTCACAGTCAGCATTTAAACTCATCCGTTGTTATCACTGAGCCTGCTTGAATTCTGTATAGTTTCGTCTTTTCATATATTTCTTCCAATCAGGGAACCTGCTTGTTCATGCAGAGAGAAACGGTGTTTTTGAAATTCTTCTTAAAAACTGGAAATCACTGAGAACATCCACTGCCACATGAGTGGCATAACTCAGGGCATGCAAGGCCGGGCCTGTCACTAGGCTGACTCGCTGCTCAAGAAACCCTGCCTGAACTTCCTTCGGTTCTCTAAGTAAGCCCGGTTCTCACTGTCTACCAGCCTTCGCATGTACCGTTCCCACTTGCCATGAAACTGGTTCCGTCTCATCAACTGACGAACCCTTGCTCATCCTGCAGGTGTCAGGTCAATGTTCCCGCTACTAAATGCCCCCCAGCTAGGGCAGTGCCCTTCTCGCAAGCTTCCCCAGCTCTCCATCCTTCCCACTGTCAGCCCTGAGGGAGCAAGGACAGGGACTCTCTGCCCCTCAGTGCCTGGCACTGAGCCTGCCAGTGGCTGGTGCTCTTTGAATGAATGGTGTCCAGATTCTCAG
Source organism: Phocoena phocoena (assembly GCF_963924675.1). NCBI lineage: Eukaryota > Metazoa > Chordata > Mammalia > Artiodactyla > Phocoenidae > Phocoena > Phocoena phocoena. The sequence continues at coordinate 117,045,556 of NC_089240.1, forward strand.
GCATGTGTTTCTAAAGTATTGTCTATCACCCAATAAGTGTATCTGCGCGCTCTCTGCTCACCAATGGGAAGCAGAATATATTAAACATTGCTAGGGCTTTTATTAGAAACCAGAGTCCACTTGGGGAGATTTCTATTTCGGGAAACATATAAAAGATGTTCTGGAGGGTTCTGAAGATGGCAAGGGGCGTGAAGAACAAGGCTTAGGAGCCGGTACACAGAGTGGGAAATATGTGCCCCGATACAAATACAGCACTCACGGCACTGGCTGTACAAGCCAAAGCCACACACAAGACGCGTGCAAACCATCTCATGAGAGGGCTGGGAGGAGAGAGGATGCACAGTGAAGATGTTCAGAGGGGCTACACAGATCAACACTAAAGTCCAGGCCTGGATATTTCCTCTATTTCATGCCAAGTATTCAGCAAAGGATTGAGAGAAAGAAACTTAATTGTCACATATTTAAACCTAATTTGTGCGCCTGAACATAAGCCATGTCTCACACGTAAAAGAAGCAGAGGAAAACAAAAATGTCAAGTTGTTCCAAGATTAACTAGGAAGTTACAATTTTCCAAATGACAGAATGAGTCAAATTTCTGTTCAAACAAGCACTTAATGTACTTGCTTTATGGGCCAGTCTCTGTCCTAGGCTACTGGACATCCACAGATGAATGACAGCGGCCTTGAGCTCAAGAAGTTTACAGTACAGGGAGAGAGACTCACAAAGCAAAAGGGAAATGGAGATAAACTGCAAAGGCCACTGGAAGGCACAGTCCACTCCAAATGCAGGGATGAAGGATCATGAAGGCTATCTCAGAGAAACCACATTATTTCTACCAAAACATCACTGTACCAAAAAAAACCCACCATAAAAAAAATACACAGACAGAAGAGGACCAACAAAAGCCCTATTCTCTCTTCTCATGGTTCTCAAACTTGCAAGCCATTTGGATTAACACCTCCATCCTCAGGTTCCAGCCTGATGGTTTGGGCTCTTCCTTCACTTCATTCACCATATTATTTTGATGACCTAGGACTAAGACTGAGGAAACAAATCGAGTACGTTAAAACAACTTCTCCCGGGAACTCCCTGGAGGTCCAGTGGTTAGGACTCAGTGCTTTTACTGCCGGGGCCCAGGTTCAATCTCTGGTCAGGGAACTAAGATCCCACAAGCTGCCCAACACAGCCAAAAAAAAAAACAAAACCAGGGCTTCCCTGGTGGCGCAGTGGTTGAGAGTCCGCCTGCCGATGCAGGGGACACGGGTTCGTGCCCCGGTCCGGGAAGATCCCACGTGCCGCAAAGCGGCTGGGCCCGTGAGCCATGGCCGCTGAGCCTGCGCATCCGGAGCCTGTGCTCCGCAACGGGAGAGGCCACAGCAGTGAGAGGCCCGCATACCGCAAAAAAAAAAAAAAAAAAGACAAACAAAAAGACCCAACTTCTCCCATCACTTAAACAACAACAAAAAAATAATCAACACCCATGCTCACAGCAGCATTAGCCAAAAGGTAGAAGCAAACCCCAAATGTCCATCAGCAGAGGAAATGGATAAAGAAAATGTTGTACATACATATGTGACAGTTGATTTTATGTGTCAACTTGGCTGGGCTATGAGATGTTTTACCAGATAGCTGGTAAAACATTACCTTGGGGTGTGTCTGTGAGAGTGTCCCTGGAAAAGATTAGCATTTGAGTCAGTAGACTTAGTACATAAGATCCCCCTCACTAATGTGGGCAGGCACCATCCAATCCCTTGAGGTTCCCAACAGAACAAAAGGCTGGGGGAAGGGCAAATTCTCTTTCTCCTTGAGCTGGGATGTCCATCCCCTCCTGCCCATGGACATCGGAGGTCCTGGTTCTCAGGCCTTCAAAGTCCAGGACTTACACCATCCGACCCCCCACCCCACCCCCAGGCCTTCGATCTTGGAGTAAGAGTTACATCATCAGCTCCCCTGGTTCTCAAACCTTTGTACTCAGACTGGATAACACCATCGGCTTTCCTGGTTCTCCATCCTGTAGATGGCAGACTGTGGGACTTCTCGGCCTCCATAACCACATGAGGCAATTTCTATAATAAATGTCCTCTATCTCCATCTCTATCTATATAGAGATATCTTATTGAGTCTGTTTCTCTGGAGAACCCTGACTAATACAATATACACGGGAATATCATTCAGCCTTTTAAGAGGACATTCTGACACATGCCACAACATGGATGGACCATGAGGACATTATCTTAAGTGAAATAAACCAGTCACAAAGAGATAAATACTATAAGATTCCACTTATATATAAGTTCTCTAAGACAGTCAAACTCATAGAAACAGAAAGGAGAGTGGTGGTTTCCAGGGGCTGGGGGCAAGAGGGATGGGGAGGTGTTGCTTAATGGGTAGAGTTTCCGTTACACAGGATAAAAAAGTTCTGGAGATCGGTTGCACAGCAATGTGAAGATACTTAACACTACTGAACTGTGCACTTAAAAATGGTTAAAGATGATAAATTTTCTATCACGGTTATTGTATCACAATTAGAAATAAAATTTTTATGAAGGATCATGCTGTAAAGCTACATGGTACATTGTCTTGAACCTCTACTCCAAGAACAAGTGGTTATGGTACACAAAGGCCCCAAAGAGTTTAACTTGTGTAGAAATACCCTACTCCATCTAATGAAAGTCTCCTTACCTAATGTAATAAACAGGACAAAAAAAAACCCCAATGTTCAGCTCTTTTAGTCACAGGTAAGTACACTGGTATGAGAGACGAACACACTTTTAAAAACTGTTCTTGCCTTTGTGGGGAAAAAACAATACAGGCAAACTTTATTTAGGTCACAGCAGTTACTGTAAACATCTCAAGGAAAGCTTATTAATAACAGCCACCCACAAAGAACCTGGTTTCATCCATGGAATGTCAAGGAGTCACTGGAAGGAAGACTGGGGGAGAACTGGACTGAATTTTGGAAATCAGAATGGTAGCATCTTTTTGTAGTTGAATTCGGATTTAGAAATAGCAAATGGAACCAATATTTTAAATTTGGAATTGGAACTAGATGATGTGTGAAGGGCTTCTGGCTCTAAATCATAAAGACTGATGGCTTACTTCATTTAGAAAAAAATCAGGGAAACATCCTAAATATTTAGGCCAATCCTTGACTCTGCTACCAGTAGAGTCAAAGATGACACCTTTACTATCAATGTGGTCACATAGAAATGCACTGGGCTAGGCTCCTGTTAATAAGTTGCTTTCTGGCCTTGGGCAGATCACTACATCGCTGTGGGCCTGATTTCCCTCTTCTCTCTAATGGGAAGGTTGGGCAAAATGGTTTTTATGGTCCCTTCCAGCCATTACAATCTCTCATTAAGAACCTTGGAAGTATGAGAAGGCAGACAGCAGAAGCAAGAAGAACTACAACCCTGCAGCCTGTGGAACAAAAACCACATTCACAGAAAGACAGACAAGATGAAAAGGCAGAGGGCTATGTACCAGATGAAGGAACAAGATAAAACCCCAGAAACACAACTAAATGAAGTGGAGATAGGAAACCTTCCAGAAAAAGAATTCAGAATAATGGTAGTGAAGATGATCCAGGACCTCGGAAAAAGAATGGAGGCAAAGATCGAGAAGTTGCAAGAAAGGTTTAACAAAGACCTAGAATAATTAAAGAACAAACTCCTAGAAGAATTAAAGAACAAACAAACAGAAATGAACAATACAATAACTGAAATGAAAAACAAACCAGAAGGAATCAATAGCAGAATAACTGAGGCAGAAGAACGGATAAGTGACCTGGAAGACAGAACGGTGGAATTCACTGCCACAGAACAGAATAAAGAAAAAACAATGAAAAGAAATGAAGACAGCCGAAGGAACTTCTAGGACAACATTAAACACAACAACATTCACATTACAAGCGTCCCAGGAGAAGAGACAGACAGAGGACCAGAGAAAATATTTGAAGAGATTATAGTCGAAAACTTCCCTAACATGGGAAAGGAAATAGCCACCCAACTCCAGGAAGTGCAGGGAGTCCGAGGCAGGATAAACCCAAGGAGAAACATGACGAGACACGTAGCAATCAAACTGACAAAATTTAACACAAAGAAAAATTATTGAAAGCAACAAGGGAAAAACAACAAATAACATACAAGGGAACTCCCATAACGTTAACAGTTGATTTCTCAGCAAAAACTCTGCAAGCCAGAAGGGAGTGGCATGATATATTTAAAGTGATGAAAGGGAAGAACCTACAACCAAGACTACTCTACCCGGCAATGATCTCATTCAGATTCGATGGAGAAATCAAAAGCTTTACAGACAAGCAAAAGCTGAGAGAATTCAACACCACCAAACCAGCTCTACAACAAATGCTAAAGAAACTTCTCTAAGTGGGAAACACAAGAGAAGAAAAGGACCTAGAAAAAGAAACCCAAAACAATTAAGAAAATGGGCATAGGAACATACATATCAATAATTACCTTAAACGTGAATAGATTAAATGCTCTAACCAAAAGACACAGGCTGGATCAATGGATACAAAAACAAAACCCATATATATGCTGTCTACAAGAGACCCACTTCGGACCTAGGGACACATACAGACTGAAAGTGAGGGGACGGAAAAAGATATTCCATGCAAATGGAAATCAAAAGAAAGCTGGAGTAGCAATACTCATATCAGATGAAATAGACTTTAAAATAAAGAATGTTACAAGAGACAAGGAAGGACACTACATAATGACCAAGGGATCAACCTAAGAAGAAGATGTAACAATTGTAAAAATATATGCACCCAACATAGGAGCACCTCAATACATAAGGCAACTGCTAACAGCTATAAAAGAGGAAATCGACAGTAACAAAATAATAGTGGGGGAGTTTAACACCTCACTTACAACAGTGGACAGATCATCCAAAGAGAAAACGAATAAGGAAACACAAGCTTTAAATGACACAACAGACCAGACAGATTTAATTGATATTTATGACATTCCATCCAAAAACAGCAGATTACACTTTCTTCTCTTCTCAAGTGCACATGGAACATTCTCCAGGATAGAATACATCTTGAGTCACAAATCAAGCCTCAGTAAATTTAAGAAAACTGAAATCATATCAAACACCTTTTCTGACCACAACACTATGAGATTAGAAATCAATTACAGGAAAAAAATGTAAAAAACACAAACACATGGAGGCTAAACAATACGTTACTAAATAACCAACAGATCACTGAAGAAATCAAAGAGGAAATCAAAAAATACCAAGAGACAAATGACAATGAAAACATGATGATCCAAAACCTATGGGATGCAGCAAAAGCAGTTCTAAGAGGGAAGTTTATAGCAATACAAGCCTACCTCAAGAAACAAGAAAAATCTCAAATAAACAATCTAACCTTACACCTAAAGGAACTAGAGGAAGAAGAACAAACAAAACCCAAAGTTAGTAGAAGGAAAGAAATCATATAGATCAGAGCAGAAATAAATGAAAGAGATACAAAGAAAACAATAGCAAAGATCAATAAAACTAAAAGCTGGTTCTTTGACAAGATGAACAAAATTGATAAACCATTAGCCAGACTCATCAAGAAAAAGGAGACGACTCAAATCAATAAAATTAGAAATGCCAAAGGAGACGTTACAACAGACACGACAGAAATACAAAGCATCCTAGGAGACTACTACAAGCAACTCTGTGCCAATAAAATGGACAACCTGGAAGAAACGAACAAATTCTTAGAAAAGTATAACCTTTCAAGACTGAACCAGGAAGAAAGAGAAAATATGAACAGACCAATCACAAGTAATGAAATTGAAACTGTGATTAAAAATCTTCCAACAAACAAAAGGACCAGATGGCTTCACAGGTGACTTCTATCAAACACTTAGAGAAGAGCTAACACCCATCCTTCTCAAACTCTTCCAAAAAATTGCAGAGGAAGGAACACCCCCAAACGCATTCTATGAGGCCACCATCACACTGATACCAAAACCAGACAACAAAGATACTACAAAAAAAGGAAATTACAGACCAATATCACTGATGAATATAGATGCAAAACTCCTCAACAAAATACTAGCAAACAGAATCCAACAGCACATTAAAAGGATCATACACCATGATCAAGTGGGATTTATCCCAGGGATGCAAGGATTCTTCAATATACGCAAATCAATCAATGTGATACACCATATTAACAAACTTCAGGAGAAAAACCATATGATCGTCTCAATAGATGCAGAAAAAGCTTTTGACACAATTCAACACCCATTTATGATAAAAACTCTCCAGAAAGTGGGCATAGAGGAAACCTACCTCAACATAATAAAGGCCATATATGACAAACCCACAGCAAACATCATTCTCAGTGGTGAAAAACTGAAAGCATTTCCTCTAAGATCAGGAACAAGACAAGGATGTCCACTCTCGCCACTATTATTCAACATAGTTTTGGAAGTCCTAGCCACGGCAGTCAGAGAAGAAAAAGAAATAAAAGGAATACATATTGGAAACGAAGAAGTAAAACTGTCGCTGTTTGCAGATGCCATGACACTATACATAGAGAATCCTCAAGATGCCACCAGAAAACTAGAGCTAATCAATGAATTCGGTAAAGTTGCAGGATACAAAATTAACGCACAGAAATCTCTTGCATTCCTATACACTAATGATGAAAAATCTGAAAGAGAAATGAAGGAAACACTCCCATTTACCGTTGCAACAAAAAGAATAAAATGCCTAGGAATAAATCTACCTAGGGAGACAAAAGACCTGTATGCAGAAAACTGTAAGACACTGATGAAAGAAATTAAAGACGACACAAACAGATGGAGAGATATACCATGTTCTCGGATTGGAAGAATCAATATTGTGACAATGACTATACTACCCAAAGCAATCTACAGATTCAGTGCAATCCCTATCAAATTACCAATGGCATTTTTTACGGAACTAGAACAAAAGCTCTTAAAATTTGTATGGAGACACAAAAGACCCCGAAGAGCCAAAGCAGTCTTGAGGGAAAAAAAAAAGAGCTGGAGGAATCAGGCTCCTGGACTTCAGACTATACTACAAAGCTACAGTCATCAAGACAATGGTACTGGCACAAAAACAGAAATATAGATCACTGGAACAGGATAGAAAGCCCAGAGATAAACCCACACACCTAATCTATGACAAAGGAGGCAAGGACACACTATGGAGAAAAGCCAGTCTCTTCAATAAGTGGTGCTGAGAAAACTGGACAGCTACATGTAAAAGAATGAAATTAGAACACTCCCTGACACCATACACAAAAATAAACTCAAAATGGATTAGAGAGCTAAATGTAAGACCAGACACTATAAAACTCTTAGAGGACAACATAGGCAGAACACTCTTTGACATAAATCACAGCAAGATCTTTTTTGATCCATCTCCTAGAGTAATGGAGATAAAAACAAAAATAAACAAATGGGACCTAATGAAACTTAAAAGCTTTTGCACAGCAACGCAAACCATAAACAAGACGAAAGGACAGCCCTCAGAATGGGAGAAAATATTTGCAAATGAATCAACGGACAAAGGATTAATCTCCAAAATATATAAACAGCTCATGCAGCTCAATATTAAAAAAACAAACAACCCAATCCAAAAATGGGCAAAAGACCTAAATAGACATTTCTCCAAAGAAGACATACAGATGGCCAAGAAGCACATGAAAAGCTGCTCAACACCGCTAATTATTAGAGAAATGCAAATCAAAACTACAGTGAGGTATCACCTCACACCAGTTAGAATGGGCATCACCAGAAAATCTACAAACAACAAATGCTGGAGAGGGTATGGAGAAAAGGGAACCCTCTTGCACTGTTGGTGGCAATGTACATTGATACAGGCACTACGGAGAACAGTATGGAGGTTCCTTAAAAAAATAAAAATAGAATTAACATATGACCCAGCAATGCCACTACTGGGCATACACCCAGGGAAAACCATAATTCAAAAGGACACATGCATCCCAATGCTCACTGCAGCACTGTCTACAATAGCCGGGTCATGGAAGCAACCTAAATGCCCATCGGCAGACCAATGGATAAAGAAGAAGCGGTACATATATACAATGGAATATTACTCAGCCATAAAAAGGAACGAAATTGGGTCATTTGTAGAGACGTGGATGGATCTAGAGACTGTTATACAAAGTGAAGTAAGTCTGAAAGAGAAAAACAAATATGGTATATTAACACATATATGCGGAACCTAGAAAAATGGTACAGATGAACCAGTTTGCAGGGCAGAAATTGAGACACAGATGTAGAGAACGAACATATGGGGACCAAGGCGGGAAAGTGGCGGGGGCAGGGGGGTTGTGTGATGAATTGGGAGATTGGGATTGACATGTATACACTAATACGTATAAAATGGATAACTAATAAGAACCTGCCTTATAAAAAATATATGTACAATTCTAAAAAAATGAATCTTGGAAGTATGTCGGTGATGGTCGCAGAACAACCTGAGTGCACATAATGCCACAGAACTGTACACTTAAAAAAATCACTGTGTATTTTCCCACAATAAAAAGTAAAAATGAAGATTTTTAAAAAGAACCTGGGAGGTGAAAACAGCCACTGCGAGCAATAGCTTATAATGAGAACTGCAGGAAGCCCAAATGCTTCAACAAGAGACCTCTAGCCTTGGCCTTTATTTCTTTATTTTTAATGAAGTAATCCCTGATCCGTAAAGAAACATTCAGACACTCCAGAGATGATGCTATGAAAAGAAAACCTTTTCATAAAACAGTAAGTCCTTCAATATCGCAATGACCTCCCCATCCACCATTTAAATCCAACCTGTATATATCAGGCTTTCAGAAAGCGAGCCTCTTCTCTATCAATATGGTCAAGTGAGAGGCACCCTGGTCAAAATCTCACTCTCAGTAAACCAAGCAACTCAACTCCTGGCTCAAAGGCAGGAGAACAAGTTTATTATCTTCTACCAGGTTTTCAGATCCTAGGGAGATGCCTTTGCACTAAAAAATCAATACAAGATTTTTCAGCGTATTCAGTTTTGTCACTTGCCTGGAGACAATGGCCTCAGAAAAGAGGACGAACTGTCTTACTTCCCTTTCCTCCCTTTCTGTGTGCACTGCCGTTTAAAGACATGCTCTTTGTTCCATAAATTCAAAGATTGCTTTTATGTCCAGTGGGGTAGAGACAAAAAGCTGTGTTTTTTAAGTGGTGAAATCTGTCAAAATCCCAAAGGCTCTTGTGATACAAATCGGGTCGTTCTATACAGCCTGAATCCCCAATTCCACAGGGGAAATAGAAACCATTTATAACTCAAAGTAACTAGCAGTAATAGGTCAATGCACCTGACTGCTCATGAACCAGTGACAGCGACACTGCTGGCTGCCTGGGGGAGACCAAGTAGGGAAGTGTCTGAGCCTGGCCCAACCCTTGCAATCCCACCCCGCCCCACCTCCTGCCACGTACAGGCAGGAAAGTGGTACCAAGAAGGGGGAATGCCCTTGCCCACCCGCTCTGGACTGGCAAAGGATTATCTTAGAAGTCGCGCTTTCCAGACCCTTATCCCCCCCACATGAAGATCCATTGAGGTCCAGCCCCCAGAAGGGTCAAAATAACTGCTCACTGACCTCCACCATTCTCACAGCTATGCTGGGATGGCCAGCTCTGGATGGCATCCCCAAAGCTCCCTCCCAGCCCCGCCCTCTCTGGAAGGGCCCAAGGCTTTGAAATTCTCTTCCTGGAAGCAACAGAAAGAACGGAGGCCAGCCTGACAAGAGAGAAAGGAGCAAGAATGGAGAAAGGAGGCTTCCAAACAGAACATCTGCCTGTGGAGGATGAGCAGGGCTGAGAAAACTGAGGACCCAATGCACACAGTTCATGGACGACAATGCTGGGCACAGAGCTCAGGGCTATTTTTGGAGATACTGAACCCTGTGAGAATCCACTGAAAGCTATGGATGCCACCACCAGAAAAATGCACATTTACACATAATAGCCAGGGGTCCTTTGATGTCTCTAGGACAATGTTTCCCCAACTTGCTCAATGATAAGAATCACCCAGATGCTGATTTACAATTCACAGTACCAAACTCGCTTCCTAAAGTTCTTTGTCAGCAGGTCAGGGGGAGGGGTAGTTTTTTTGTTTTTGTTTTTTAACAAACCCTACAGGTGACTGTTAACTTCCTGCAAGCTAGAGAAACACTGCTCAGGAGCAGTAAGCCCCGTAATTGGCTGTGCGTTCAAATCACTTAAGGAGATTTATAAACCATATGGGTTCATAAGCCCCATACTCAGATCTACTGAGTCAAATTCTCATGGTGGAGATGTATGTGGTGGAAGGTGGTGCTGATGCCCAAGCAGGTTTAGGAACCTCAGCTCTAGGGGTCCCTGGACCAAAGATGAATAACCCATGTCCAACTTCACCCAGGTTCCCTCCCTGGTAGCTTGGGCTGGCCAGGGCCCGGGGGCCCGGATGGCTATTATGGGCATCAGGTCACTCACTGCTTGACATATCACCAACATGGGACAGAGTGCTTTGTGCACTGAAAGTCCAGTTCCTCTAAGTAAACCTCTAAAATATCGGCTCCGTGAAAGCCGGGATGATTATGTGTTCTGCTCACTGCTGTCACATAAGAGGTTCAACAAATATTTATTGACAAAGTAATGGATGAATTACTTAATACATGAATTAGTAGAGTTGGCACTCTGTATCCACAAATTCCACGTCTGTGGATTCAACCAACTACGGATCTAAGAAACGTTTTTTTTTTTAATTCCAGAAAGTTTCAAAAAGCAAAACTTGAATTTGCCCCAGGCCATCAACTATTTACATAGCATTTACATTGTATTTACAACTATTTACATTTGGTATTAGAAGTAATCTAGAGATGATCTAAAGTCTACAGGAGGATGTGCATAGGTTATATGCGGATACTACACCATTTTATATAAGGGGCTTGATCATCCACGGATTTTATTTTGGTATCTGGGGGTGGGGGGTCCTGGAACCCATCCCCAGTGACTGTATAACTAAAATCCATTAAATTGGAGTATGACTGTCAGATGCGTCAATCTGTAGATTTATTTCTATGGCCAACAAGCCCTTTAACAAGAACCCTCTAACTTGAATAATCAATACGAAAATCACTACTATTTTAATAATATTATCAATATGACCATTGACCAAATTCTATGTTTGTTTTTCACACATTATTTCATTCTATCTTTAAAATAGGCATGTAAGATAAATATAACTATCTCCATTGCGAAGAGGCTTAGAAAGATTATTTGCCCAAGATCATACAACGACTAAGCAGAGGAACTTCTATGTGAACCCAAGTTTCTAAAATCCATGCTTTTAACCATGCAGCCACTTTCACCTGGAATATGGTCCACTGTAAAGTGAAAATTATACCCCAAATCAAATTAGCAATATTAAATCCAGATGGATTGTTGCTGTCATTCTAAGGGCTTCTGATATGGCCTGGAGTTTCAAAAGGTACAAGAGCATTTAAAGAAACCTAGGAAGGATGCTGAGAGTGCTGGTTAAGTAACACATTTACTGAGTACTGTACCTCTTTTGTGAAAAGGGCCCTCGAGGAGGTTTAAAATCTAGTTGGGGAGATAAAACATGAGCAGATGAAAAATGCATCATCAGATTTATCCAAAGTAGTCCACGGACACTGCCAGATGGGTAACCGAGAAGCCCAGTGCAAGGGGTAAACAGATCCTGTAGGGAGGGTGGGAGAGAGGCTTCCTGGAGGATGTGGGTTAAGCTTGGACATGAAGGATCACAAAACGTAGAAATAACAGGTAGTAGAGCATTCCAGATCAAGAAATGGTAAGAGCTGGAGCAGAAGAGTCAGTTTGAAGACAATCCACAAGCAATATATTGTTTATGTTAATTTTCATTATATCATTATGATCATTATATACGTCCACTGTAGAGAAAATAGAAGATACGAATAAACATACATATACATATACATCCTCTGTACATCTTCTATAAGCCAACGACCCAGAGATTCCTTTTGATATATATTCTTTCAGGGTTTATTCTAAGCATATTTGTGTGTGTATTTATTTAGACATATGCATATTTGTCTACATGCATTTAATTTTATATGTATAAATTTATACATGCATATACGTATCTTTACATACGCACAGATTCATATACATATGTTTATCAAATACGAATAATGTTTGTGGTGCCCAGTGAGAAAGATCAAGGCAGCAGAGGAAAACTTTTCACAACCACAGGCTCCAAATGACCATCTCTCCTTTGTCACCCCCAAATCCACACCCAGTGCATGCACTAAAAATGATAGTGTGGAAGATTATTTAATGACATAGAAAAACATTCTAACAGGGTGCTGAGGGGAAAAAAGCAGGTGATAGTATCTACTGTGTAATCCCACACACGTACTTAAAGATGTATACGTGTGTATTATAAGATTGAGAGAAAAAAGACTGGCAGGAAAATCTCAAAAAGAACCTGGGAGTACGACCCTTGGGGGATATTTTCTTCTTCATGCTTTTATGATTTTCCGAATTGCACGCATTATTTTGTAATCTGAAAAAAATCGACACCACGAAACAGAAGCAATAGTAAAAGCAGACCAATTCAAAACGGTCAGGGGCGTTCTGGTCAAGATGCATCCTAGGTTTTTTACACAGCTGAAACCGAATTAACATTGACCAGAAAACAGAGAAAGCAAAGCACTTCTGTTTGGCCAAGACCTGACTTCCAGGCTTTGAAGGGTATCCGCCTTTGACGGGCCCAGCGGGAGGGTCAGGCGAAGGCAGGGCAAGGACGCCCAGATCGCTAGAAGGGGGTGGGGGTCAGGACACTCTTCCTCCGGCCCCGCCCGCCGCCACCATCTTAACGCTGCCTCCCACCGGCTGCAAAGCGCCCGCGGTCTAGACCTCCAGGCCGTGGGCTGCCCCCGGCGCCCCGCCCCCTCGGCGGCATCCCCACGCGAGCGAGCCGGGCCGCCGGCACCCGGGGCCGGTGGGCAAAGCCCTGGGCTGCACGCCGCCGCCGCCGCCACCGCCGCCGCGAGCAGCTTTGTCATGCCCGGCGCCGAGCACTTCTTCGCCAAGTTTCACCTTCCGTGACACAACTTTTCCGTGTTTCTTTTTTCGGCAGCCGCCGCATCACGAGGCTCATGAGCACACAGGTTTGTAAACAACCCGCCGGCCGGATCCGCGGCGACTGAGGGACACCGGTTAAGCGGGCCGTTCGGCGTTCGCGCCCGGGTCCGAGCTTGTCGGGTCCCAGTTAGTCGGAAAACAAACGCTCCCGGGAGCAAGAGCCACGAGGAGCGCCGGCCCCGTTTCCAGGAGAACCGCTCACATTGTTCCCGGGGCTCCGAAAACCACGCGCAAATCCAAGAGCTCTTGGAAGTCTTTTCAATAAGCCCCCCAAGGGAAGAGGCGAGCACACACACGGAGAATCAAAGGCAAAAGAAGCAGGTCAATTCACAATACTTTCAAAGTCGTGGTTGAAAGAAGATTCTTAAAATAGCTGTAGGCATATATTCAAGAACTGCGCTCAGCCTGCCTTCTTTAGCTTGTTTACTTCTACTTTTAACAGCAAGATAAATATTTGAAGAACTCGATCTGTTTACTGACCCCCAGTGCAAGAGCAGGAGACCTGCTACCTACATAATTTGGAGGGATTTTTTTTGAGAACTGGGTTTCACATTTGTTATTAAACTTACCTATAACCACGCGATAGACCCGTCACTGTTCATTACGGCTGTTAAACCTAGGTTCTGCAGCACCAGAGAAACACGGCACGAGTCCTAACTTTGAGAACTATAATTAATAATGCTCGTTCAAGGCGTATGTCTCTGTTCACAAGGTATATTTTTGGAAATATTATCGAACTGAAGGCAGCATAAACAGTATAAAAAATAAAGCTCGCACTTTATTTTTCCATTTAAAATGAGTTATATAATAAGTAGTGGAATGCTTCTTCCATGGAGCCACATGTTAAGGGGGGGATTTCTTTTACTGAAGTTATAGCTATCAAGGGAGAAAATCCAGACATGAGGATCCTCCAATGAGCCCAGCATACCCTAAGGAACCCCATTCACTTAATGAAAACCACTGACATCTGTAGACAAGACAAGGGGGCAGAACAGGAGAGAAAAGGAGGGAGGGAGGGAAGGAGGAGAGGGTGGGGTGAGAGAAAGAGAAGGGAAATGAGACAGATGATTCTGCCGAGAGGCAGACTGAAAGCATATGCCATGTAATGGAAAAAATAAATAAATAAACAATTGGGAGTTTTACCCAGTTGTGAATTAAGAGGAAGTGTAATCGATAGAACACAGGTGAAACAAGCTCCCAGACTCAGTTCTGGGGAAGAAATACCATTATTTTCAAACTGACAGATGCTTACATCTTGAAAGTCAGAATCATGGCCAACTGAGGGGAGGTGCACTTTGGAAAGTACAAGTGAGGATGTCCAAGGCCAAAGAGGAAGGAAAAGGCACCCCTAAGGCTTAAGGTAGGACTGGGTTTCTCTCATCTCTGCGGGGGCGCAGCACAGTGCCGGAGATAGATAAGTCACTCAAGAAATCTGTTCGGAGATCTCTTTGGCTGTACAAAGATCACAGCCATGGAGCAATCATGCCTGTATAGGCAAACTCTTCCTAGTCATGTCCACGTTGGCAAACAGCAAGTAATTTGGTCCTTGTGCAAACCTGGATTAGAAAAGAATCAACTGGGCTTCCCTGGTGGTGCAGTGGTTAAGAATCCGCCTGCCAATGCAGGGGACACGGGTTCGAGCCCTGGTCCGGGAAGATCCCACATGCCGCGGAGCAACTAAGCCCGTGTGCCACAGCTACTGGTCTCAACCCGAGACTGTTTTCTCATCTGTCAACTGGGAATAATAGTAGTATGTATATCTATCTTGGATAGCTTGAGATATTTCATGTCAATCCCTGGCATATGGTCAGTGCTCAAAAAAACTATTGCTGTTACCAAATGCAAGTTCGTGTGCCTATGTCAGAGTTTGGAGTGCAGAACCCCAAACTCCACAAAGGGCTTCAGCAAAGCATTTTTAAAGGCCAGGTGAGGGGGCTGATCACAGGGTGTGTGATCAGCTCGCACACAATTCTCTTGATGGTGAAGTAACAGGGCAATTAACTTTCATCAGTCCTTAGGCGCCAGAAGGTCTAGGGGCTCCTGATCATCAAGTAGTTAACTTCTTCCATTGCTGGTGGGTTTTAGCATCTGAAAAACTCAGGAAATATGCATGAGATACTATTGTCTGGGTACTTCAGAGAGGAACTACAGCAGAGGATATGGGGGAGGGGTCTGTCCCCAGCAGGACCCGTAGCGTCCCGCTCGGGTTACATTATTTTTAAGACTCCAACCAAAATTACTTCCCCATCCTATCTAGATGTCAGAAACTCAATCACTGACATTAATTCCCCGGAGTTAAAGCGCTGCCTCTGGCAATCCTTAGTTCAATGCCAGGTGCTGTGCCAGTAATTTGGGACCCACTAGCTATGTGACCTCGTACAAACTACATAATCTCCCTCAACTTCAATTTTCTCATCTCTAAAGTCCATAAATACTATTCACTATTTCACTTGGCTGTCATGAGGATTAAATGAGATATATATAAAAATCATGCATGCCTAGTAAATAGTAAGTGCTCCGTAATCTAGAAGCTACTATAATAATGATAATAATAACTATGATCATTATTAAGGATGAATAAGACGTACCCTGGCTTAAAGGAATTCCCTACCTTGCCTAGATCATTCAACAAATGCTCCTTATGGGCTGCCAAGTACAAGACCCTGTTGAGTGCCCTAGGGTGGGGGTCTTCCAAGAAACCAGATGCCAAGACAAGAAGAAGGGCTGTCAACTGGGAAAGGAAGCATGCTGACCAGAGAGGTGGCTAGGTCTCAGGGACCATGAGTGCATCCTGCGAGATTCCATTTCCATTCAGTTCAATAAAGGGAGAACTAAAATATGACGACAGAAATCAAAATAGTAGTTGCCTTTGAAGGGGGAATGATTAGAAAAGGACACAAGAAGACTTTCTGGCGTGATGAAAATATTCTATCATGTGGGTGTAAACATTTGTCAAAATTCGTGGAGATGTACACCTAGGATTTGTTCACGTTGTATATAATCTTCAATTACACAAAAGGAAATTGGGTTCGTACCATTTTTTTAATAACTCTTTTATATATAATTTGGCCTCTGACCAGGCCTGCCTTTCACCAGAAGATTTTTTTCTTTCTTCCCAGGCCCTACTGACAGGCTCCATAAAGGACAGACATGTATACCTGAGAATTCCTTTGGGCAACAGTGATTGTCCAAAACCAAATCTGAAGTCTCTGCGCAAGGCGGAGAGCAGGCAGGCCAAGCAAACGCCTCAGCTCAGCCCAGCCCCAATGCACCCCCTGGAACGTCAACCTAAACCTTACACCGACATAAGCCAAGGGTGCTGCCAGAGTTTAAAAGACTCAGCAAGGACACCTACTACGCTCTGCCCACTGCCTGTGGGGAGGGTCTTAGCCAGTGACACTAATACCATTTCCATTTGAAAATCGATGCTATATGTAACGTACAAGGGCAGAGGCATGCGTAGGGCATGAGAACTGCTTAACAGTGATCTCAACGGACAGTCCTTCACATTTCCGTTGTGCCCCAAGAATCAAGAACTTATCTCTTTTCTAATATAAAACTCCCATTTTCAGGATTAATACCCTGGAAAACAAGGCTTTAGAGAAACACAAATGGCCATCCAATTCAAGGAGGAATTCGACCTGCAGGCTGGAGTGGGGGGCATAATGATTACTATTTCACTTTCTTTAGGAAATTAGTGCCATTTACCCAGAAATTCACACCCCTAAGAAATGTTTCATCAAGATATGGCTTTCACCAAAGTGATAAAATGTCACGTTTTAAAATGTCAGAAATCTCATTCAAGTGAGTTCGTAGAACTGGTATATCACAAATAAATAAGCTACATCTAGAGTTGGTGAGGACTGACGAGGATGAACCACGCTACACAGGATGAGAAATCCTGCTGCTAACGTGTCTTCTGGATCCTCTGGATAGGGAAATGTAAATGGGTGGCTGCAGACAATGATTTATGCAGACATTTGTCTCTGCTAATTGCTAAAGCTATATTTATGTGCCCGATCCTCGCATTCCAAAGACCACTTAAGCTTAGCACGGTAATAGACATGGAGGATCCCCTCCACCTGCCACACTTTAACTCATGGGAGGTTTTTTTTCCCTCTTTGAATTGTTTAATCTTGGCAATTATCTTGTATTCCTTTCAAATTTCTCAACTCCAAAAATACAAGCCATAATGAAGCAGACACTAGAAAGCCCTTTTATTGGATATATTTGAAGAGCTGCAACACATTCCGGTTGTTCTGTGTTGATTGTAATTCCCAGAATGAGGAGTTGATTTGAACATAAAACAGCACAGCTGCAAAGAGACCTGGAATGTTAAGTTTCCTCTCCCTAGTGACTGCCTCAACAAATCAGCCCTCCAGCTTACCACCCAGACCCTGACTCCAGTTCTCTCCCAGTTCTGGCCCTGTGCTCAGAGCCACCATACATGTCCCTGCGCACGAGGCATGGACCTCAACCCCACAGCTCACTTTCTGCTCCTTGCTCATCCTGCAACATCCTTTCGGACTCCAACCTCCCTCACACCTCCAGCCCGAGGATGCATCCTAACGCCTTTTAACAATTTGAACTGTACTGGCAAGAGACTTAGAGGAAGCAGAGCTAAGAAGATACAGTGCCCCTAACCCGCATCCCACTCCTGCTCCAGCCTGTCAGTAAAGAAGCTGCACACCACTGGAAATAATAATGACGAGGATTTGGGGACACTGTGCACTCATCTTCTGCACCTATCCCCAAGAACAGACCAACGCATCTGATTAGAGATCTCCCTGGCCACAACCCCTCACTGAGGCTGTGATCACCATCTCGGCCACGGAAGCAAATCTGGGGCTTATGACACTCCATAATACCGTACTGGTCCATGGTGACACGCACCAGGTGAAAAAACAAGCCCCTGTATGAGTAATAGGGAGATTATGATTGCTAGTTTTTTTTCTCTCTCTCGTTTTTTCCCCAATTTATTTATTTATTTTGGCTGCGTTGGGTCTTCGTTGCTGCGCACGGGCTTTCTCTAGTTGCGGCGAGTGGGGGCTACTCTTCGTTGCGGTGCGCGGGCTTCTCACTGCGGTGGCTTCTCTGGTTGCGGAGCACGGGCTCTAGGCGCACGGGCTTCAGTAGTTGCAGCACACGGGGTCTCGGTAGTTGTGGCTCGCGGGCTCCAGAGCGCAGGCTCAGTAGTTGTGGCGTACGGGCTTAGTTGTTCCGCGGCATGTGGGATCTTCCCGGACCAGGGATCGAACCCGTGTCCCCTTCACTGGCAGGCAGATTCTTAACCACTGCACCACCAGGGAAGTCCCTGACTGCTAATTTTTAATAAGAGGTCACCAACATCATGACTTCCTGTGGGTGAAATACCTCTAAACACCTGCTTCACCTGGCCCAAGTCTGAGAAAGACACTTCACGGAGGCGACTGCAATAATCCACCAAGACCAAGATGAGCTTTTGGAATGGCCTTCCAGGTTCAAGACTTGATACGCTGGCTGCCTGACCACAATGCCCTGTCCTTCTTAGGTATGGTTAGAGAGGCTACTGGAAAAGGCCAGGGAGGGAACTGAAAATGAGTTGCACCCATAAATGCACGTGTGTAACGTAATCTGTTACAGCGACAGCTGTGCAAGTGGCTGGCGTCTCGGACTCTGCGTGGAACTGTCCTCCACTGCCCAGCAGCCAGCAGAAACCCAGCCTGACGTTAGTGCTGGCCTTCTCAGAGAGAACCCACAGCCCACATGGCCTTTAAACCTGCCCAGATGTGATGGCTCTCAGGCTAAGCACAAGGGAAGGGGTTGCTGAAAAAACACACCCAAACCCAAACTCCAACTACAAACCAAATAACAGTTGTGGGGTTTTTTTGGCCATGTCATGCGGCATGTGGGATCTTAGTACCAGGACCAGGGATCAAACCCGTGCCCCCTGCAGTGGAAGCGCAGAGTCCTAACCGCCGGACTGCCAGGGAATTCCCAAACCAAATGACAGTTTTGAAATCAAGAATTGGCTAGGACTTTCTTTCACTCAATCTACAAACAATTTGGTTTTATCTGTAACAGGCTACACAGTCTCCGAATGCCACAGGAACACGGTTGCAGTAAACCAGACACAGCCTTAACTGAGTGCTTTTACAACAGAGAACTGCTGAAAAGATCTTATGTGACAAGGTAGAGAAGAGAGTCAAAGCTAAGTGAATAGCTGCTTGAACAACCAAATGTTATTCTTCCCTGAAATGGAAATAGGTCCTCCTGTTCAGGAGCTGAGTGCCCTAAACTATATATTCATCTGCCAATTTAAAAGTTTATGCATGGGACTTCCCTGGAGGCGCAGTGGTTAAGAATCCGCCTGCCAATGCAGGGGACATGGGTTCGAGCCCTGGTCCGGGAAGATCCCACATGCCGTGGAGCAACTAAGCCCGTGCGCCACAACTACTGAGCCTGCGCTCTAGAGCCCGCAAGCCACAACTGCTGAGCCCGTGTGCCACAGCTACTGAAGCCCACGCACCTAGAGCCCGTGCTCCGCAACCAGAGAAGCCACCGCAGTAAGAAGCCCGCGCACCGCAATGAAGAGTAGCCCCCGTCGCCGCCAACTAGAGAAAGCCCACAGGCAGCAACAAAGACCCAATGCAGACAAAAATAAATAAATAAATTTTTTAAAAAAAAGAGCAAATGTTAAAGAACTTAACCTAAAAAAAAAAGTTTATGCAAAGCCTAAATACACAAAAGATGATTTGCTGCTCAAGAGGCCATTTTAATACTTTCAAACACAATCAAGATTCCCCTCCCGCCTCCCAAAGAGGACAGTCCATCTTGTCTGGCTATGTTACTGAAAAAGGTTAGAGAAAACATCATCGTCCATCATTGGTCTTAATAACTCAATGAGTTGAAGAACATCATTTAAAAAGACAAAGAGCAATTTATATGCTCTGAAAGCCGTATTTCATTAAGGAGCACAAAATAACTAATTACCTGCTACCTGTGATAATCTTCTATGCAGTTATGATAGGCTGTGAGCATCAACCCCAGGTGATGGGGTGGGAGGCCAAATTTAAATGAGCAGTAGGCTCCGAAAACATTATGAAATTCATTCAAACTGTTGCTAAATTTTGACTTGATTCAATCATTTGTCACACCATCATTCAAAATTAAGTGTGTATATTCAAAGTACCCAATAAACGTTCAATCCTGTATCTGTTGCAGTGTGCTCCCGAGTCACTTAGCTTTAAAAACTCCAAAAATGACTTCTATACATAGGAAATCTGTAAATAACCCAACCTCTCCATGAATATGGTCAATAAACTTTATTAGCTAAAAATATAAATAGACCTGGTATCTTTCATCTCTAACATAAAAAGTAGTCTTTAAAATTTAGTCACACAAGACTTTTAACATATTTACCTGAAAGGGTAAAATACCAAGGGCTACTAGGCATTCACTATTTTGAAAATACTCTATATTCAACAACCAACAGAAAGACAGAAATGGGATTCGGGCTCTTAGCAGCCATAAGATTCCCATCTCCTCGGGAAAGTAAACTCCCTTCTTAAAAGTTGTCTTGTAAAATTACTTTAATTTATTCTAATTACAACCATAATTCCAAATGCTAATTACACAATTCATACAGAGAGGTGTTCGGTTTCAAATGTCGTGAGTCAACGTAAGAAAATGTTATGACGTACACCTAGTAAAAATTTTCATTATCAAGTGACAGAAACTTGTCCTAATGTTTCCAGACTTCTTACTCCGTTCTGGACAATTACAAATTATATTCCTAGAACAGCATCTCATTTTCTGTGAATGAATTTGGTTTCAGGGTCCTCCCTAAAGGTAGCCTGAAATAAGCCTTAGGTAACCACCTGATGGAAATCGGGGACCAAAGTTCCGGAAACAAATGAAATACTCCCAGAAGCAGAAGGGGAATCACTTGCCTAGGTCAATTTGGTGCTACCATCTCCAATTGTATTCACCTGTCTGGGCCCTCAACGGAAAACAAAACCTTCTAACGACCCGGAAGTCACGGAAGTCACTTTCTCTTATCATACGAATGCCTGTTTGAAACGCACAACAATTAGGGAAGCTCTGGAAATGTGTAGCAGGAGTTCTACTTTCCGGGTGACCGTTTCAATTAATCTGTGCGCCTCAAACAGCCTGCGGGTATCAGAAGGTCCGAAGGGAGTGACCTCTAGCCTTGAGCCGATGGCAACACTGACCCTTAGTACAGCAGATCTAAACGCCCCACAAACTTCTGGAGCCTCTCGTCGGCGCTTCGCCTAGTTGGAAGAGAACCGGCTCCATTTAGAAACAAGGATAAAGGCCCTGAGCTGAAGACTTTGACAACTTTCCGCGGGGGAGGGCTGACGCTGCCCCAGAATCTCCCGGGAAAGAAAGCTCTTGAGAGATGGGGAGAGGCGAGAAGGAGGAGATGAGAAAAAGGAAGAGGGAAAGGAGTGGGAGGGAAGGGAGCCCCAGGGCTCAAGGAGGAATCGGGGCCCCGTGAACGAAGGCTGGGGCTCCCCCCACTGCAGCCCCACTTCTGCAGCAGCGTGGACCCGGCGTGGGTCGCTACAGCTCAGCATGCCTGGGGCCCTCCGGGCCGGTCCAGCCCACTCCGGCGTCCGCTCTGTGGCCGTTCCGGACACTTGCACCTAAGGCACCTGCCGTTTCCCCACGGCTCTAACCACACCCCCTCTTCTGTGCCTCTCTGCACCCGGGTCTCCAAGGATGCTGTCTCCAGCTTACATTCCGGAGCTAAGCCGGGTCCTCAGCAAGGCCACGGCTAGGACTGGTGGGGGTCGGGGGGACGCCCCTTCCTCCTCCCGAGTTCTCCCGGGCCTGAGCCCTGTTCCGCTGCGCCTCCCCAGCCCGCCGGTGGGAGGCCCGAGGCCAAGAAGCGCTCTTCGGGGGACCGGCGGCCGGGCGCCGCGGGCCAGGTGGCTAAACCCCCCAGAGTGGAGGGAGGGGACTCTCCCCTCCCGCGGGGACCCGCTTCTGCTGGGCAATGGTACCAAGGGGACAAGAGCCTTTGTTCTCCCGGGGCTCGGCGAGGCTGCGCTGCCGACGCGCAGCGCGGGCGGCGCCGGGGCACCGGGATCGCTCACTTTTGCACGCGGCGTGTGGAAGGTTGCAAGCTCCTGCCTTCTGGGGAGGGGACGTAGAGAGTTGGGGAGCGGAGGGCGTGAGGGGGAAAGGAGCGTGGGGGGAGGGGTTGTGCGTGTCGGCCAGGCTCTTTGTTTGCATTGGGGGCGGGGAGAGGGGGGTTGAAGGTGGATTCGAGCTTTGGTTCTATGAGTGGGGCAGATTCCTGAGTATGTCACCATGTTGCACCCGCGCAGCACACATATGCACACTCGCGCACACGCAGACACAGGCAATCGCACGGAGAGGGGACCGGCCGGTGAGAGGCAGCGCTGTTCCCGGCGCTCGCGGCTGCAGCAGCTTCTTCTGCCCGCAGCGCCACCCCGGTGCGTCCAGAGGGGGAGCGAAGAGGCTGGAGGCACTCGCGGGGCGACAATTCCACGAGGAAGGAGGGAAAGTGGTGCAAACCCAGGGCCCCCAGCGGCCCGGCCCCCGCCTTTCTCGCCGGGGTCGCAGAGGTCACGGGCAGCTTAGGCTCCGGGAGGGAGGCCGGGAGCCGCCGGAGGGCGGCGCGCACGCGAGTGGGCGAGGGAAACCAAGGGAAGGGAAGCTGGCGGACTCGGCGGGCGGGCTTACCCTTGGAAGCATCTTTCTCCTCTTTGGGTTTGGTCACCTTTCCACTCATAGATCCCAGCTTGCTTGACAAGGTTCGGCCAGGAGACGGAAGTCCTCGCCGAGCGGGCCGGACTTGGGAGAGTGCTTAGGGCGGCAACTCACGACCGCGAGCTCCCTTCGGTGTGGCTCCGGGCAGAAGCCGCTTTCCCCCAGCGCTGCCGCCGCCGCCGCTGCCTACGAGAGAGTGGGGAGGAAAGGAGAGGGGTGAAGGAGGAGCCGCTGCCGCCGTCGCCGCCGCCGCCGCGAGCCCGAGCGGCCGGCCGCGGGAGGAGCCGCTCGCCTGGCTCCAGAAGTGCAGAGACAAAGCGGCGCGGCGCTCCCTCCGCGCCCCGCGCCCGCCGCTCCTGCCCACCCCCGCCCGCCCGCGGAGAGCCGCGCTCGCCACCCCCGGGGCCGCCGAGAGGTGCGGCTGGGACTCCCTGGCTCGGCCGCCGGCCTCCCGGGGCTCCGCGCCGGCCGCTCGCCGGGCCGGCGCGGGGCCGCGAGGGGAGTTGCCTGGGTGGGCTGCCCGCGCGCCGGCGGGCCGCTTCCCCCGCCTCTGCCCATCCGCTGCGGGCCGCCAACTCCATCAAAATAAAACGCCGAGGAAGGTTAAAAAAAATGAAAACAAAGACGAAAATATTCACTTAAAAATGACGAGCCTCCCCGAAAGGGAAATGTTTGAACATGTGATGAGCAACGTGTGAGCCTGTTACACCGCAGAGCCGCGCAGCTCCTCGCCCGCGGAGAATCGAGAGGGGAGGGTCACCTCTTTCTTTCTATTGAACCAATTTTCAGGTTCCTATAATTTTGCCAAAGGGGGGGGGTCCCGAGCTGCTGGCGGGCGGAGGAGCGGGACGCGACGGCCCTTACCTGCTCTCTCCGTCTCCCTACACCCACACCCCCTAGGAGCTCACCCGCTCCCTCGCTTACGCTCTCCTTCCAAAGAACTCTCGGGTCCCGGAGAGCCGCGATTCGGCACGGCGGCGCATTCTATATAAACGACAAGGTGTGGGCACGCGGGGGGCGGGGGCCGGCGGGGGGCGGGGCCGGCACAAAGCCGCCGGCGGGCTGTAGTAAAAGGAGATCTCGGCAGGGGCGCGCCGACGTCAGCCGCCGGGTGGCAAAACCCAGGCGAGCCCAGAGGAGTGCGGGCGAGCGTGTCAGCCTGGCGTCCCCCGGCCCCTCCGGGGCAGGCAGGGCCCTCGGACGCCGCCGGAGCGGACTCGCACTGTCGGCCGCCGAGATCGAAGCCCGGCGCCCCCCGTCCCCCCTCCCCGCTCCCGTTACCCCCTCTGATCCCGGCGCCCGCCTTCCCCGCAGCGCTGCCTGGGCCCGCGCTGGTCGCCACCTACACTTTGGGGACTCCGCTGTTGGCAAGTGCCTGCACCGAGCGGTGGAATCTCAGTCCGGGAGTCGGCGACTCCTCGCCTCCGGCCAGCTGCCCAAGTTGAGACAGCCGGACTCTCCGCGAGAAGGGCGCGCTGGGATCTGGGTGTCAGTAGGGCACAGAGTGAAACTGACCGCGGCGGCTGCCACCTCCCACCCCACCCCCACCCCCGCACGCAGGCCCCTCCTCCTAGGGCTGGTCGCTCTGGCTGGCAAACTAGGCGCAGAGTGCCCACCACCCGGGATGGCCAACCCCAGACAAACGGAGTAAGGTGGGACTGGGGGCGAGTGCTGGAGAGGGATTAAGGGATCGACACGTCGCCTGGGGCACGCTAGTGACAAAACAGGGAACGTCCCTGAAGATTTGAACTAAAAGGAAAACTGCTCAGAAATTGTACAAGAGAGGGGCGGATGGGGAAGAAGAGAGAGCCTGGGAAAGGGAAGGGGGGACAGGGTGGCCCTGGGACATCCTGGGAAACCCTTTCCGCGATGGCCCTTTCTCGGCGCGCGGATACCCGGAAGCCCGGCGCTCTGTTGGGGCACTGGGGTCGCCGCTGTCAGGACTTGGTCCTCAGGGCGGTCCATTAATCAGACCATAGGCTCCAGCCTGGCGGTGGAGACGCAGCAGCGACTCCAATGAAGAAAACCCGTTTCCCCTTGTCCCACCCAACTCCACCCGCTCCTTAATTCGGTTTCGTTAATGGCATTAAACCAGGCGAAGAAATTATATAGATGGATTAGTCCTACTGAATCCCAGGCGGTGACTCAATTACAAGAGCCTGCTGTGGCTTTCAAGACCAGGAGAGTGGGCTGCCCCTGCCTCCAGCCCGGGTCTAAAGGTTGGCAACCCTCTAAATTCAATTTGCAGCCTCTGTCCTTGGTCTGGGAGGAACTCCAGGCCTATTTTTCTTGTAAATAATATCTAATAATCTGGAGGTTGATGACACAATGTGATTATCCAACCCAAGTTTAGATCATTAGTATCAGTACTCTGGGAAAGAAAGAATTTCTCTTCAAATGACCGGAATTCAAAAGGGGTGGAAACTTGGGTGGGTTTAGAGGAAAGATGAAGGGGAAAAGGGTAAAGAGTCCTCAGTTTACACCCAATAATAATCAGTTACTATGGATTTAGCACCTACCCTGTGCCAAACAGTGTGCTAAATGCTTTACATCATTATCTTATTTCATCTTCACAGCAGTCCTAGGAAGTGTTATTTCCATTTTACAAATGAGGAAACTGAGGCTCAGAGAGGTTAAGTAACTTGCCCAGAGGTCACACAGCTCGTAGTGGTGGAGCCTGGATAAAAAACTAGGAGAGCCAGGATAGGAAACCAGGTGGGTCTGTCTTTTCCGTGCTCTTCTATTAGACCACATGGTCTCTCAACACTCCTATCAGCCTGTTAAAAAGAGGGGGGAAGCACATTTTCACTGAACCTATCTGTCAATCTTGAACCCCTCAGTCTTTTTAAACTCCCTTAACTCAGCACATTCAAACACACATACACACACACACACACACACACACACACACACACATACACACACATACACACACTCCTCTCTTCTGTACACATAACATTTGCTTTGTCTACATAACTCCAGTAAGCAACAAGACCCTCTTTTGGGAAAAGGGTCAGTCTCTGTCTTGGGGGTTATTAAGCATGGTCCATCCTGAGTATCTCAGCTTTCCTGACACACTAAGATTTCCAGGGAAGTTTTCTGCACAGAGAAGACTCCCTCATCCCGCAAGCCCTATCACCTCTGGCACCTCCGGCACAGTTAACTTCCAGCTGGAAGCCAGATATCAACCCTGTTCCTTGAAGGACAATAATAGTTAACATACGACTAAACCTAGGTTAGTTAATATGATTGAGGTGAGTTGAAGAGACGTCTGCTTGGGAGTATTAGTGGAGTCTGCCTGTCCATGAACGCAAAAAGATAAAGTGTGTTTCTTCACCATAAACCACTCTGCCAAAGAAATAATCAGAAGATAAAGAAACTAGACATTTCATGCAAGAACAATATAGTGATGTGTGTTCGTATGGGGGCAAATCAATGACGTCATAAAGGCATTCGTGCCAGAGACCAAGAATCATGAATATTCAAGGAGCAGGACAAGCAATCTGCTCTAAACAAAGCTTCTGAAGACCCTGCTAGGGGGGTCACGGGCAGCCTCTTTCATGAAAGGCATGGAGGCCTTCCCTTTTTCCAAGCCCTGTGAGAATATGAACAAAATGTCGTTGGTACTGGCTCAAAAAAGGCACGCTCCAGTGTGTTCAGCCCCTGAGCTCCTTGGTAATTTCGGATGATCAGCCACAGGAAGATCTGACCTCTGCGTGAGGGTATTCAGAGGGTGGTCTTTTCCCCACCACCAAATGGACTCAGTGTGGAAGCATCTCAATGAGCCCGGGGTTAGACTGTAGCACTTCTCTGCCCCTCCCAGATCCTTCTGCCCCATCCCACTGGGGTGGAAGCTCCACTTTCACTCTAGCAACTGGTGCTATCTGATCCCTTCACTCCTCCCTGCCTCGTCACTATGGTAAAATGGTCCCTTCTGTCCTGTCTCTGCCCCTCCTATGAGAGAGAACTCCATTCATCTGACACAACATGGGGCACAGGGATTACCCTGTATAGTCAGGTAACTCAGTCCTGGAATTAAGGCAATATTCTAAAACAAAAGGCTGCAGGGCCACGCGCCTAAAGAGGGCCTGGTTGTTTTCCGGAGGGAGGAGCTGAGCTTGAGTCTTCGGTAGGAAAGTGGGAAAGCTACTGAGAGTCTTATCCTCTTGGCCCTGTCATCTCCCTGGTGTCTGTTTCATGCCAGTCCCCAAATGTCCCAAGACACCAGCCTCTGGATTCCAGGTTCGCTCATCCTCCAGCAGCTCTGAGCAATGCTTCTGGGCAAGATGCCACTCGGTTCCATTGTCTGCGTGGGAGGGTAAGGGTAGGGTGAGTGGGGTCGTGGAGGACAGATACACTTAGGGCTTTTTCCTGTCAGGTTTGAACTGGCTGAGTGTAGAGCCATTGTCATCAGAAACCACCAAATTAGACGTTTCAGTGACAAGACTGCTTCTCACTGGACCAAATGTGTTTTTCATTTGTGAGAGCACTTCACAGCAGAAAGCTGGTTCAGAAGGAGGCAGCCTGGCAAAAGCTACACTTCCAGCCAGGATACTTGAGACAAAGAAAGGCCCAAGGGACCAAGATCTGGGAGTTGGAAGTCCCTTTAATTTTTAAGCTCACATCTCAGCACTTTGAATTTTGAGATCCAAATGCTAGAGCTCTGAAAGGACTCATTTCTGATGCAAAGTCTACAGTGTTTATCTATGTCATGACTTAAGATTGCTTTCTAGCAGGATCATAGGTGAGCTGGTGGATTTCTGTGACGTAAGAGTTGGGTAAAATATAATAAGACCCTACTGTATAGCATAGGGAACTCTACTCAATACTCTGTAATGGCATATATGGGAAAAGAATCGAAAAAAAAGAGTGGAAATATGTATGTGTATAACTGATTCACTTTATTGTACACCTGAAACTAACACAACATTGTAAATCAACTATACTCCAATAAAATATTTTTTTAAAAAAGAGTTGGGTAAAATAATCTCCAAAGAGGGTGACTGTGGCATGGCCATTGCGAGGTGGGCACTGACTCCTCCCCTTGATTCTGGGTGGCCTGTAACCGCTTCACTGGTGGAAGTGATGCTCTATTCGTTTTAGGCTAGGTTAGCAAAGGCCATGCAACTTCTGCCTGGCCCTCTTAGGACGTTTGCTCTGCGGAAAGCCAGCCGGCATGATGTCAGCTTACCCTCAGACCACCGTGGTGGAGACGTGACATCTAGGCTCTTCAGCTGACAGTGCTAGCTGAGCTCCCAGACGACAGCCAAACCATCAAATGACTGCAGCTCCAGGTGACATCTGACCTCAACCTTGTGAAAGACCCCTCAGTGGAGAACTACTCAGTGGCACCCTTCTCAAACTCCTGACCCATAATATTAGGAGCAGAATTAAATGGATGCTTTTAGGTGCTACATTTTAGGGTAATAAGTTATGCAGAAATCGTAACTGGAATAGTGACCAACAATTTCTCCTAATCCTGTATGCATATGCCACTCCACCCTCTAGAGGTAATGTCCTCTTAAATCCAGGCTGGCCTCGTGGCTTGTTCTTACCAAAAGAATGTGGCCGAAGTGATGCTGTGCCAGTTCCCGGCAAAACTTTAGGAGACTTGGCAGCTCCACTTTCTTTCTGGGGGAAGCCAACCACCACATAAGAAGGCAGACACCTTGACACCCATGTTGCGAGGAAGCCCAGGCAGGCTATGCAGAAAGACCACGTGAAGAGCCGAGAAACCCAGCTCACGGCAGGAACGAGGGTCCAGAACACGACCACAGTCAAGCCACCCAGCCAGCGCCCATCCATTCAGCTGCAAGGCTCCAGAATTCACGGAGTAGAAAAGAGCCAACTTTGCTGCGCCCTGTCCAAATTCCTGACCCACAGAACTGTGAGTAGAACTGAGAGTAGGGAAAAGTTGTAAGACAGAGAGATGTCCACGATTTCTCTGAAAACAGCTTAACACTAAGATCTTTCCAATCTATACCAAACATATAAGTGATTCTTCTGCCTCCCTTGAACTTGAACATTTAGACCATTGTAATGCAATGTTGGCATGCCTGTCAGGAGTGAACATCTTTAAATGTTCTGTCACTTTCTTCTCTAGTGAAGGAGGAAACAATGAGCTAGAACTTGTTCAAGGATTCTCCCAAACAAGGAACATCACTAGGCAGCATCAGCTCCCCACCCAGAGTCCCTATCAGTCCACAGCCTTCAGAATCTCCCGTGTCAAGAGGAAGGGGTCATCAAAGGTGGCCTTTTCCTCACGGCATGTTCCTGATGTTCTCTACATCTGAAACAGAGGACCTAGCCATCGTCTCTCCCAGTAAATAACACCCAAAAGACTTTGGCCAAGGTGGGCCAAAGAAGATTTTCAGACGCTGCTCTTCCCTCCATGCTACTGGATACACTGCAATGCTAACAGAAAACATGTCAGGCAGAAAAATATTATGTCTTACAAAATTCTTGGCTATAGCGGTGAATTGTTAGCACACTCCCATTTGCCCTTATCTTGAATCCTCAATGAGACTGTAAACTCCAAGGTGACAAGGACTGGGTTAAACTCTCCTAAGACGAACTGCCCCCATGCCCACTCCACGGTTTACACAGCGCCTGGCACATCAAAGGCGCAGGACATAGTCTCATCCTTGTAACAGCATTTATTTAATCTACTGGCTTTCCTGCTCCGCACTAAATCGTTATCCAGATTATGCCATTTTATACTCACAGCAACCCTCTGAATTAGTGACTATTATTAGCTCCATTTTCCAGAGGAGAAAAGAAGCTCAGAGAGGTGAAACAACTTCCCCAAGATTGTAGTAAACGGATACACCCAGGAATGAGACTCAGGTAGGGTCTCCTGTTTCCAAAGACCCTGCTCTTTCTACTCTGCGACACTGCATATTTTGTAAATGTTAGAAAATAATTAGTGGCTCTAAAACTTCTCTTTATTTAAAAATAAAGCCAAGCAGGGACTTCCCTGGCGGCCCAGTGGTTAAGACTCCACACTTCCAATGCAGGGGGCACAGGTTCAATCCCTGGTCGGGGAACTAAGATCCCACATGCCGCAGGGCATGGGCAAAAAAAAAATTTTAAATAAATAAAGCCAAGCATTAGAGCAAGAACAGAGATCTCAGGGCTGACTTGGCTTTCATTCGTTTTCTGCCCATACCCGCCCCCCACATGGTAGACAGAGAGGTGTGCCAGTGGGTTTCCCCTTCCAGGAAGGTCTTCCTATCCAGCTGTCAGGGGCCTGTCAGGGGGCAGTCTCTAGAGGTCAGCTCCTTCAGGGTCTGCCTCAGCTGCAGAACCCTGACCTCACCGGAAGTCATGTCCTTCCTGGGGCGGCCCACATCCCAGTGAACGAGGCCTGGCCATCTGCGCTCAATGCAGGCTCTCTGGCAGAGGGCACTCACGCCACAGCTCCCCACCTGAAGGGCCGAGGCTTTGATGCGCCTGCATCGCAGTTCAACTTCTCCCTCTGCCCGATCCCACCTCCTCCCTCTTCCTTTTACAGGTGTTGATCCCTAATGAGCATCTTCCAGCACAAACTCCATCTGCTTTCAGAGATCCCAGCCTGTGACTCCTCTCTCTTTCTCTCCAACACTGTCTGACGGCCCAGGCTTTTGGTAAAGAGAGATTCTGAGAAACTTCCTCTTCTTCTGGTGATTTAAGTGACCATCACTGTGTTGCTAGTGCCTTTTGCCTCCAAGTTGCTTGGAACCCTCTTTGGAGCGTCAGGGTTTGGCGCTTGGATTTATACCTGCCCACAGAGCCCGGATACCCAGCTGCTACTGTCTCTAACAGTTACATTTTAGGAAAAGAGGAATAACTTGCAGATGGTCAAGAAATTCCAAGCTGGGTTTCTAATGATGTGATGAGACACTTGTACCTGCACCCTCCTTACCTAGAAACTGTAACCCAGTTGGTGTGATTTTACTTGGCACAGAATGGATTTGCACCTGGCACATAGCTGGGGTGATGGTAACCATCACACTGTTGTTGGTAGAGCTGTAGCTGCCAGTCTGCGGCTGTGTTCTTCTCTAAGGGACTCGCCATACTCGGTTTCCCACTCCTGCGATTCTTCATTCTCCTCTGTTCCGCTTCTGCCAGTGCAGCCTCCGGTGGTATTTTCCTTTCCATGTTGTCATCCCCTCTCCCACTACCGGGGTCTAGCATGACTGTTCCCTATCACTTTCTTCTCCATATTTATTCACTCTGTTACATAAAGCCTCCCTTTTCCCTATATCACCCAGCCTGAAAGGTCAGGATTTACTGTGGTCTCCTTCTGGAGAGAGTATCTCAGATCAGTGATAGGAGATCTGCCTCCCTGCCACTCAGCCAGCAAAAGAGGAGCCCCTCTGAGGGTCCCCACTTACTACGGAATGAATGAAGCAGCAGCAGCATTTTTCTTCCCCATAGGCAAGCACTAGAAGCATTGTCAAGGCAGCAAGACTAATGACCCAAAACAGGAGAGGCAATTAATAGATGGCGCTTTATATAAATTGTCATTTCATACTTCTAACTGTCCTAGAAGTTAGATATTGTCACCCTTCGTTTACAAATAATGAAAAGGGCTGAGAAAGAGCAATTTACCTGCCCGGGTAGCGGACAGCAGTAGAGGGATTTGAACGTAGGTCTTTCCGTTGCAAAAATCTAAGCAGTTTGCACTGCCAGATGCTGACATAGTCAAGAAGGCTCACCTACCAGTCTTGGCACTGGGCCACAGGATCCTGGACGAGTCCATGACCAGTGAGTGAGCGATGGCTGTGGCTTTGGTGTTAGTGGAGAGGACGTCTCTGAGAGCCACGTCAAAGCATGCGCTCAAGAGAGCTACACACTGGGGCCAAAGGCAGAAGTCTCTCCAGAGGCCACTCCTCCACAGCCACAGTCCTACCCTGCGCCTCTTTGGTCTTCCTGCTGGGGTACTGAGCTCGACTGTCTGTGGTCAGCTCAGGTACCACTGCCACTCCTGACCAAGGCCAGGAACCAGGTTACCCAGAAGGCCCTTCGTTGTGTGGTTCCAGCTTAGACTTTGCCACTGAGAGAAACAGGCCTGGAAGGTGGGAATGAAGCAGAAGTCACCGTTCTCGGGACGCTGCGACATTCAGACGGTGTGACGTCACACATCTCTCTATGAGCTTCCCCTTCCGGGTCACCTTTTTCAGCGAGACCTGGTGACTTCTCAGAATTCCAGTGAGTTCTGACTTCCTCACCCCCTCCAATGCTTCAAGTTGGAGTCATTATGTAACAGGGAAGAGCTAAATCGGACTCCCTTGTTGGATCTGTTTCTTTGACTTTAACCTTTGCTTTTCGTTGCTCTTGTTATTATAATCACACATAAGGGCCTGCCTCAGGGAACTCTGCCCCTCTGCCTGAACGTCGAACTAAAGTGCCTCTGTTCAGCTCACAGGGAGAGGATCTGACCCTGCCCACCTGTGGATGGCTGAAATTAACACACCCCCTCACAGAGGCTGGTCATTCCAGGAAATGTTTTGCAAGACTGATGGCCCTTTTTACTTCACTTCCTCACCACCTCTCCCTCTCTATTTTGCCTTTTTACTTACTTTACTTCCCTCTCTGAATCTATAAAAGAAACTGGCATCCAGACCCTGATAAGATGGTTATTTTGAGACATTAGTCTGCCATCTCCTCCGTCTGCCGGCTTTCCGAATAAAGTCGTCTTCCTTGCCTCAACACCTCGTCTCCGATTTATTGGCCTGTCGTGCGGTGAGCAGAGCAAGCTTGGACTCAGTAACAATCAGAGACATTTGATCCTCTGGCATAAACCTTGTGGACCTTCACTCTCCTAGCTACTCCCACTTTTTATAAATATATACATAGATATGGTTAGATAGATAGATCTCTTCTTACTGCAATATTTCAGTAGTTCTATTTTCACGACTGTGCCCAAACTAATATAGGTTCCACCCTGAGCCTCATCACCAGCCCTGTGTTATTAAAGAGCGACTCCCTGGAAGTAATGTAACTAAGGTCCAGTCATCTAAAAGCCTTTCTTCTTTCTCTTTAGAAACCACAGAAGATTCTGGGAAGATGGTGAACTAAGCATGGGTTGTTTCCATTCTCAACTCCAGGCTGCCTGCCTCTCCTCAGCCAAAAAGCTACTGAGGTCTGTGGAGAAAACTCGGATGTGAGCGAAGCCCTAGGCATTGTGGGAGTCTCAGCAGAAAGAAGTGTTGTCGCGCCTTCTCCCTTGAGGGCTGAACAAAGATGGGGATGCAGCACCAGAAAGGCCCGGCCCAAGGAGACCAGGAGATCGGGAAACAGTATCAGACCTGTATTGCCCGTCTCCTAGGCCTCCTGCGGGCCAAGAACGAATGAAGTAAAGGAGCAGAGAGGCACTCTGCGAGGAGACCTAGGAAGAGGGCGGCTTCCTTCAGGTACTTAGTTTCCCACCACTTGAGGGCCTCCTAGCCTCTGCGGAGCTCTCAGAGACCCCTTCCACCATGAGCTGACTACTATGGGCCAACAACAAAACCCTTTATAACCATCTCTGTGCAACCAGCACCCAGTGGAAAGTTGATGAAGCAATGTATGTCTAAAGAAATGAACTGATTGGGGGATAACAAATGCCAACTTGAACAACAGCTATAACAACAAAATAGGAAATAGAGTCACAGATGTAGAGAACAAACTTACGGTTACCAAGGCGGGAAGAGGGGGTAGGGTGAGTTGGGAGATTGGGATTGACATATATACACTACTATGTATAAAATAAATAACTAATGAGAACCTACTGTAGAGCACGGGGAGCTCTACTCAGGGCTCCGTGGTGACCTAAATGGGAAGGAAATCTTAACAAGAGTGGAGATGTGTACGTATAACTGACTCACTGCTGTACAGCAGAAACTAACACAGCACTGTACAGCAACTAGACTCCAGTAAAAATTAATTTAAAAAAAGGTGCTTACACAGAGATTCAAGTGCAGCCTAAAAAGAGGCTTTCTGGAACTACAAAATGTGATTCCCCAACTATACAGTTCAGAAAATGAATTGAAGGAAAGGATGATCACTGCTGAGACCCAAAACAGTGACCTGGAAGAGAAAGTAAAAGAAGAATCGCAGAGCACAAAGTCGAAAATACTAAGACAGGGAATCATGAAGGAAAATGTAAGAGACTTGTAGACCCTGAAGAATAAGAAGTCTTCTAGAAGAAGAGGGAAGAGACAGAGGAAAGGCAGTAATATTTTTAAAAGATAATAGAAAAGAGATTTGCTGAGCATAACAGCTATAAGATTTAAATAATTTAAAAGATGCAAAGAATAACTGTTTGGAAATTAAGAAATATACCCCTAGAACACCACTGGATCAAAAGTGAAATTACAAACTATCTAGAAAGCAATTTAAAAGAACACTTTATTCTAAAACCTACTTGAGGCTTCCCTGGTGGCACAGTGGTTGAGAGTCCGCCTGCCGATGCAGGGGACGTGGGTTCAAGCCCTGGTCCGGGAAGATCCCACGTGCTGCGGAGCAACTAAGCCCGTGCTCCACAACTACAGAGCCTGTGCTCTAGAGCCCATGCACCACAACTACTGAGCCCACGTGCGTAGAGCCCATGCTCTGCAACAAGAGAAGCCCACGCACCGCAACAAAGAGTAGCCCCCACTCGCCACAACTAGAGAAAGCCTGCGCGCAGCAACGAAGACCCAATGCAGCCAAAAATAAATAAAATAAATAATAATAAAAAAATAAAAATAAAACCTACTTGGCACAGTAAACGGCCTTTCTCAGAAAAAAAATTATATTCTTAAATGTCTTCAGTATTAATGAACAAAGATAAAAGAACTTAGTATTCGTCTTAAGATATGTGGGAAAGAACCAGAAATTAAACTAAAAAGAACTAGGAAAAGGCTTTAACAACAAAAAAGATGGAATTAATGAGATAGTCAAAACTTGTTCTTTGAAAACACATATAAAACAGATAACCTTCTTGCAAGTCTCATTAAGGAAAAAGGGAGAATAAACATTGACAACACTGGAAATGGAAAAGTATACATAAAAGATTTAAATAATTATAAAATGACACTACATTAAACTCTACCACAGCAAATTTGAAAATTTAGACAAAAGGGATGATTTTTCAGAAACCAAAATTAACCCAACAAGAAGTGTTGAATAGGTCAATTATCAAAAAAGAGATTAAAAAAGTGAATAAATATCTACCACTGAAAAAGTCATCATAACAGAGTGGTTCAGCTATTTTAATTCAACTTTTTTTAAAAACAAGTAATTTTAATATTATTTAAACTACTTCAGGCCATAAAATAGAAGGAAAGCTCTTTAATTATTTTTTGTCCCCAGCTTTATTGAGATATAATTGACACATAACATTGTGTAAGTTGTTTTGTTTGTTTTTTGGGTGTTTTTCTTTCTTTTTTTTTTTTGGCCGTTTGGCTTGTGGGATCTTAGTTCCCTGACCAGGGATTGAACCCGGGCCCTCAGCAGTGAAAGCACTGAGTCCTAACCACTGGACTGCCAGGGAACTGCCCAACATTATGTAAGTTTAAGATGTACAATGTTATGATTTGATACACATATATTCTGAAATGTTTACCCAAATAAGGTTAGTTAACCCAGGTTTCACCTCACATAATTACTATTTTATTGTTGTTGCTGTTGTTATAGTAAGAACATTAAAGCTCTAGTCTCATAGAAACTTTAAAATATTCAGTACCTTATTGTTAACTGTAGTCTCCACATGCTATATATTAGATCCCTGGAACTTCTTCATCTTATAACTGAAAGTTTGTACTCTTTGACCAACATCTAACCATTTCCATCAACCCTCAGCCCCTGGCAACCACCATTCTTCTGTTTCTATGAGTTCAATGTTTTTAGATTCCACATACAAGTGAGATCACATAGTATTTGTCTTTCTCTACCTTACTTATTTCACTTAGTGTAATGCCATCAGGGTTCTTCCATGTTGTCACAAATGGCAGGATTTCCTTCTTTTTCATGGCCGAATAATATTCCATTATGTATATATACCACATCTTCTTTATCCATTCCTCCATCAGTGAACACCTGGGTTGTTTCCATGTCTTGCCTATTGTGAATAATGCTGCAATGAATATGGGGATGCAGATATCACTTCAAGACAGTAATTTCATCTCCTTCGATATATACCCAGAAGTCAAATTGCTGGATCATATGGTAGTTCTATTTTTAATTTTTTGAGGAGCTTCCATACTGTTTTCTACAGTGGCTATACCAATTTACATTTCTGTTAACAGTGCACCAGAGTTCCCTTTTCTCTACATCCTCACCAGCATTGGTTATCTCTTGTCTTTTTGATGATAGCCATTCACACAAATGTGAAGTGATATATCATTTTGGTTTTGATTTGCATTTCCCTGATGATTAGCGACACTGAGTACCTTCTCATGTACCTGTCGGCCATTTTTATGTCTTCTTTGAAAAAATGTCCATTCAGGTGCTTTGCCTATTTTTTAACTGAATTGTTTGGGTGTTTTTGCTATTGAGTTGTGAGTTTTTTATAGATTTTGTATATTAATCGCTTATCAGATATATGGTTTGGAAATACTTTCTTCCATCCTGTAGGTTGCCTTTTCATTTTCTTGATTGTTTCTTTTTCTGTGCAGAAGCTTTTTGGTTTAATGTGGTTCCACTTGTTAATTTTTGCTTTTGTTGCCTATGTTTTTGGTGTCATATCCAAACAATCATTGTCATGACCAAGGTCTAGGAGCTTTTTCAAATTCTACAGTTTCAGGTCTTACAATTAAGTCCTTAATCCATTGCAAGTTAATATTTGTGAGTGGTGTAAGATAGAAGTCCAATTTCATTCTTTTGTATATGGGTATCCAGTTTTCCCAACAGCAGTTATTGAAGAGACTATCCATTCTCCATTGAGTATTCTTGTCTCTCTAGTGGACTCTTGATTCTGTTTCATTGATCTATGTGTCTGGTTTTATCTCAATACCTTAACGTTTTGATTACTATAGCTTTGTAATATAGTCTGAAATCAGGACGAGTGATTTCACTTTCTTCTTTCTCAAGATTGCTTTGCCTATTCAGGGTCTTTTGTGGTTCCACATGAATTTCAGGACTGTTTCTTTCTATTTCTGTGAAAAGTGCCATTGGAATTTCGATAGGGATAGCAATGAATCTATAGAGGGCTTTGGGTAGTATGGACGTTTTAGTAGTATTAACTCCTCTGATCCATGAACATAGGATATCTTCCTATTTGTGTCTTTTTCAGTTTCTTTCATCAATGTCTTTTAGCTTTGGGTACATAGATTTTTTGGTTAAATTTATTACTAAGTATCTTATTGTTTTTGATGCATGGTAGTGGAGACCAGTGTTGGGAGAAAGGCTGGAGGTGTACAAGTGCACAGATGCAGGGTCTAGCTGCAGGTGAGCCTAGTGGTGCCAGTGACAGGAGACAGGGCCAGATCCAGGCCCACAAGCAACTGCAGAGGCCCTGGCTATCAGTGTGCACTTCCACAGCTATAGGATGTTGCCACAGATGCACACATGCCAGTGAAGGCTGGTGATGGGTGTCAGGCCCGCAGTGTGCGAGTGCACAGCTGGAGGGTCTAGCCCTGAGAGCACACACAGTGGTGTGGGTCAGCTGTGGGGGGTCTAGGTTTGCGCCTTGCACTCCTGCAGCCACAGAGGCCTGGGCTGCCTGCCTGTGCAAATTCAGGGCTCGGGTGGGAGCAGGGTGAAGGGAGTGGGGAAGGACTCGGATGGCTAATGTCAGTAGAGGCAAATAGCTGTGGGGCAAAAGCCTAGTGAAATCTGTAGGGGGTTTATGGCGGGTGTGTTGGCCACTGGTTTCTTCGGTGGAGAAAGCTGGGGTCATCTACAGAGCAGGTCAATGGGAACCCCCTTAATTCTTTTGTAGGAAGCCAATCTAAATTTAATATTCAAATCTACAAAGGAGGCAACCAAAAAGAAATCCATAAACACTCACTTTTAAAATGTAGATGCTGGGGACTTCCCTGGTGGTCCAGTGGTAGAGAATCTGCCTTCCAGTGCAGGGGATGTGAGTTCGATCCCTGGTTGGGGAAGATCCCACATGCTGCGAGGCAACTAAGCCTGCGAGCCACAGTTATTGAGCTCGCATGCCACAAACTACGGAGCCCACGTGCTCTGGAGCCTGCACGCCACAACTAGAGAGAAACCTAAGCAGACCACACACCGTAACAAAAAGATCCTGAGTGCCTCAACAAAGATCCTGTGCGCCGCAACTAAGACCTGACGCAGCCAAAAAAAAAAAAAGAAAGGAAAATAAATAAATACTTTAAAAAATGTAGATGCTGAAATTTTGAATACAACATTAGCAAATACAATCCAACAATCTTTCAACAAAGTAAAATTATAGCTACATAGGACCATAATTCTTCACCCTTCCTTGCGTCCAAGAATTTTTACATGTGATTTTGGAGTTTCTGCCATCAACGTGGTATACATTTCCCTGCCCCTTAACTTTGGGATCAGCCAAATGCCTTTGGGTGAATAAAATGAAGTAGACGGGTACCACTCCCCGGGCTAGGCCTCAAGAGGCCTTGTGCATTGCCGCCTCCCTTCTTGTGCTTCTGCCTGCTTGCCCCACAAGGAGGATAAGAGTCACCTGGGGCAAAGCTGCTCCCACCACCACAACCTGAAGCAAAGCAGCCCCATCGGACCAACAGACTTACAGCAACAAGCAGAGCCACTCAGCTGAGCCCAGACTAGACCAACCAGACCCCAACTAACCTGAAGAAAACATGAGCAGGAAGAAATGATTGTTGGTTTTGAAGCCACTGCAGTTTTGGCTGGTTTGTTTCACAGGAATTACTGACATA
Source organism: Phocoena phocoena (assembly GCF_963924675.1). Taxonomy (NCBI): domain Eukaryota; kingdom Metazoa; phylum Chordata; class Mammalia; order Artiodactyla; family Phocoenidae; genus Phocoena; species Phocoena phocoena. The sequence goes on from NC_089240.1 coordinate 117,084,293, forward strand.
TAGGATTATATTTGGAAATGCAAAGGAGGTTCAGTATCAGCAAATCTATCAACATAATTCATTACATCAGCAAATTAAAGAGGAAAACTGTATGAATAATGATATCAAGAAAGGCTTAAAAGTCAACTGATAAAATTCAGCTGCTCTCCTAACACATTTCTAAGTTAAATAGGATTAGAAGGAAATTTCTTAAAATAATACAGATTGTTTACCCAAAATGGATGCCAAATATTATCCCAAATGGCAAAACACTGACCTACTTGAATAAAATTCAGAAGTAGACAAGAATGCCTCTTACCCCCATTATTATTCAACATTGCCTTGGAGATTCTAGCTTATAAAAAAGGCAGAATAAAAAGAGAGAAAGAACTAACAAATATCAGAAAAGCCATCTATTTCTTCGTCTGCTAGTGGTATATTTGTACAGCTACTCAAACAAAACACTCTAATAAAATCTGTGAGACTTATTGAGAGAATTTGGTATGGTAGAGCATACAAGGTTACTATACAAAACAAATGGTGCTTCTCTATTCAAGCAATCAACACCAAGAAATGAAAATGGGAAAAATCGTGTTCATAATAATGAAAAAAACCTATATAACAAAAAAAGTGTCAGGCCAGTATGAAGAATTACAATAGCTTACTGAAGGACATAAAATCTGGAAAAAGGGAATGAATTAAAGAATCATAAGACTTTATATCATAAAATGTCAATTCTCCCAAAACCAGTACCCTTTTTAAAATCCCAAGTTAAATTCCCAACATAATTTTTCAAGGAAAAAAGAGGGAATTTATTTTTACAGATGGTCCCCCATTTATGATGCCTCGACTTACGAGTTTTCGATTTTACAATGGTGCAAAACCAATATATACTCGGTAGACAGAGAAAGACAAATATCATATGATATCGCATATAGGCGGAATCTAAAAAAATTATACAAATGAACTTATTTACATAACAGAAAGAGACTCACAGACTTAGAGAACAAACTTATAGTTACCAGAGGGGAGGGGTGGGGTGGAGGGATAGATTGGGAGTTTGGGATTGACATGTACACACTGCTTATTTAAAATAAAATGTCTTTCCATGAAAAAAAAATAGTGATTTTGCTTATGAATTTTGATAATATGAATATGTTGTATATCTGTGAACCTTTATATTAAATAAGTGTTTGCCTTTATATATAGATATAGACACAGATATAGATATAGATATAATGAAACCATACTTCGAATTTTGAATTTTGATCTTTTTCTGGGCTACTGATATGCGGTCAGATACTCTCTCGTGATGCTGGGCAGTGGCAGCCATAGCAGCTCCCCGTCAGCCACGCGATCACCCGATACCCTTACAATCATTCTGTACCCAGACAACCATTCTGTTTTCCATTTTCAGGACAGTATTCAATAAATTACATGAGATATTCCACACTTTATTTTAAAATATGCTTTGTGTTAGAGGATTATGCCCAACTGCAGGCTAATGTAATTGCTCTGAGCACGTTTAAGGTAGGCTAGGCTATGTTGCTCTGTAGGTTAACTGTATTGAATGCATTTTTGACTTAGGATATTTTCAACTTATGATGGATTTTTGAAGATGTAACCTCATCATAAGATCAGGAAGATCTGTATACATAATCTTAACACTTAGTTGGAAGAATAAAAACCTTAGAATAGCCATGAAAAATAAGAATAATGAGAGAGAAATATCTTAACCAGATATCAGATATACCCTAACGTCACCATAATCAAGTCAAAACATGGTAGTGGCATGGGAATAATGGCAATTAGATCAGAGGAATGAAATAGAGAATGCAGAATTAAGTCCCATATATAAGCAGTTAATACATGGCAAAAGTATTATTTCACTTTAGTGGGAAAAAGATGGATTGTTAGTGAATAATAAGGATGCAACTGGCTATTAATTCGGAAGAGTAAAAAATTGGACCTCTATTTTATGCCCCAAATCAGTAGTTTCCGGGTAAAGACATATTTCAATATAAAAGCAGTAAAAGTCCTGCGAGAAAATCTAGTAAAATACACGCGCAACCTAGGAGTGGGAAAACCCTCTTAACCAATCTTTAGAACCCAGAAGTTATAAAAGAAATTTAACTATATACATGTTTTCAAAATTTTGCCACAAAGCCCAATAATTAAAATCAATAAAACAAGAAATTGGAAACAGCGCTGCACACAGGGAGTAGATGTGGGGCTTATAGCAATAATATAGGAGGAGGTCTTAGAAATTGACAAGGAAAACAACCCATTCAAATAGGGAAAGGATATGAAGAGCCACTAAGAAGCAAATCCAAATGGCCAAAAAGTTTTTCAAAAGATACTCAGACTCATGAATAGCCAGAGAAACTCAAGTTAAAATAACAATGAGACGACCTTTTTCATAGAACTGTTAAAACTTAAAAAGAGCAGAAAGATCAACTGTTGGTGGGATTGCAGGAAAAGGTGTACACCCGTACATTACTGGTGGAACTGTGCCTTTGTTACATGCTTTTTAGAAAGCAATATGGCAACATTTAATGAAATTTAAAACAACATGTATACACTCTTCAACAACTTAGCTATTTCATTCCTGGGAATCTGTCCCAGAGTAAGAAAAAAAGTGCAGGTAAGGGTATATATACAAAGGTGTTTATTGCAATGTTGCTTTTTCTTTTTTTTTTGCAGTACGCGGGCCTCTCACTGTTGTGGCCTCTCCCGTTGCGGAGCACAGGCTCCGGACGTGCAGGCTCAGCGGCCATGGCTCACGGGCCCAGCCGCTCCGCGGCATGTGGGATCTTCCCGGACCCGGGCACGAACCTGTGTCCCCTGCATCGGCAGGCGGACTCTCAACCATTGCGCCACCAGGGAAGCCCTGCAATGTTGCTTTTTAGTGACCAAAAAAAAAAAAAAAAAAAAAAAAAAAAAATGGAAGCAAAGTGAATGTCCACTAAAAGTCGAATGGATAGAGAAATTGTTCTCCATCACAAAATTCTGTGCGACCATTAAAAAGAATGAAACCAATCAACTGCAGTTGACTTGTGGGTTTTGTTGAATGAGAATAATAGTAATGATGCTAATAGCAAACACTCACATATAGCGCTATTTTAAGTGCTTTATGTATTTTAACTCAATGAATCCTCATAATAAACCTATGAGATAAGTACTATCATCATCGTTTTCCAAATGAGGAAACTGAAGCCCAGAGAACCTAAAGTCACACAGCTAGTAGATGGTAAGAAGAATAAGATCCAGAGATATTTAAGTAACATGACATAATTTTTGTAAAATAATCTATAACAAAAAAGATACATTCATGTGTCTATGTGTACATATGCATGTTTTATATAATTATATGAGAACAGAAATATGGAAGGATACATGAGGCTAGCAATGCGAGTTATACATTTTTACATAATTATATATGTGTTTAAGTAAATTACAAATAATTAAAGAGCCACAGCATTTCAATAATGGACGATTCTAGAGGAACTGCAGTTGCTACACCAGGTGAGGCACAGAAGGGAAGTCTGCCCCAAGTGAAGCCCCTGCAGATCTCCATCACCCAAGGTCTCCTGCCCCGCCTCTGCATCCCTTGGCACTATGTTCAGCCCTCCCTTATGGCAGAACTACTGTATTTAGAAATGCCAGGTGCTTTCCCATCCTACCTAAGCCAGGAGACTTCCTGGAATCCAGTCATCATTGTGCTCTGAGATTTCCCAACCACAGAAGGCTTCTCAGATCCCTTTCTGGTGCATAAATCTCAGATTTGGGGCATAGAGACAGAGAGGATCTGCCTCACATTCACCTTTCTTAGGGAAAATAAAGCTTTATCTTGGGACAGCTTCTATCCTCGCTTCATCTACCGCAAGGTGATTTAAACTTTACGATTCCACCGACACTGCACACTCAGGCCTAAGGTGTTTACACAGATAAATGGACAGAGATCCCTCCTCCCAAGGAGCGTGCGTTCTTGAGGAAGGATATATCTTTTATATTAGGCGCTCAGTGGATGTTTGTTGAGTGAGAGAAATGATAATGTACAGGAATAATTCAAATAAAAGGTAAAGAGTGAAGTATTAAATTACGATCTATAAACAAAATGCTTTGGGAGTGGAGAAGCACGAACACCTTGAGAAATGGTTTCACAAAGAGATGACATTTGAGCTAGATGTAGTGTTTCTGAAAGCGTGGCAGCATCAGACCCTCTGAGGCACAGGAGAACTCCAGACCTGCTGAATCAGAATCTCCAGAAGTGAGTCTCAGGAGTTGGTATTTTAAAGAAGCCCTCGGAGTCCTTCTTATGCACGCTGAAGTCTAGACGTTAAGTTGTGTGTTACGGTCCAAACTGCAGTCTATCTTGGCGACTGGTCCATGGTAGCTTGAGAAGAAGGTGTATTCTGCTGTTGTCAGATGAAGTAGACTATAGATATCACTTATATCCAGTTGACTGATGGGTAGTTCAGTTCAACTCTGTTCTTACGGACTGTCTGCCTGTTGGATCTATCTTTTTCTGAAAGAGGGATGTTGAAGTTTTCAACTATGATAGTAGATTTATCTATTTCTCTTGGCAGTTCTATTAGTTTTTGCCTCACATAGTTTGATGCTCTGTTGTTCTCCTTCTAGTAGCTGCTAGGCTACTGGTTTTCAAGGCTGCCACTGATTTGGCGAGAGGAGGATGTACATAGGGAAAGTTAAAACACTACAAAGTCCTCTATTCTTATCAAGGTCCAGCTATTTTTCTTAAATAAAATGCTTCATGGATTTTTGAAGCCTTTGGTTAATTTCCAGAAAAAGTTATAAAAAAGCTTATTTTGACAAATTTCCCAGTGTTTTCCCCGCTTTCATGGAGGAATGCATTTTTGGACACCCTTACTCCTCCATTCTGTTAAGTGCTTCTCTCTTTCTACTGCTTTTTGCATCTAGACCCATACTGTTTCTGTGATAGACCACGAGAAATGGGGCAGATTTGGGTGTGCAGAAAGGTAAGGAAGGACACAGCAGTCAAAGGCATTAGTAAAGTGCCCAGGCATGGAAGCAAAATGGAAAGATGAGGAATGAGATTGGGAAGGTGGGTTAGGGCTAGAACATGGAGGGCCTGGGGAATGCCAAACGAAGTATGAACTTTTCCTGAAGGCAACAGAGAATCATTAAGAGATGTGGGACAAAGAAACGAACAAAAACAGGAGGACCTTGACTTTCACAATGCTTCTCAAATCTGCCCACGCGTCAGAATTATCAGGATGGCTTGCTAAAAGTCCAGGTTCTGGGGCTCCATTCCCAGACCTTTGAATCTGAAGTTCCGGGGATGTGGCCCAGAAACTGTATTTTTAAACAATCTTTCCAGGTGATTCCTGGGCAGCCAGCCTGGCATTGGTTCATGAAATGGAGTATGGGAAGCATTGCTTTACTGAAAAATGCATTCCTGAAAAGTTGTTTGTTCATGGAGTTTTTCTTAGCGGAGTCATTTGTTCAAAGTACTAGACAAGTGTGCTATTTAGAGGCAACATCCAGCAAATCGCCTTCTCTAGAGTGTTTCGATAAAACGAATACCCAGTTTGAACGCAAAACCCCTGACAACTTTCAACAAAATGTGATAACACGTTTGGGTGGTAAGACCAGCGCCTGGTATTAATGGTGCCATATGGTCGCACAAATGCAACATGGGGAAAATAATTCAAAACATTCTAGCTTCATCTAGCTTTGCAACAACATGAATGAACCTTAGAGTATTATCGGAAAGGAGAAAGCACTAGTAGGATGCGGTGTCAATAGAACCACGGCTTCAAAATGGAAATAGCCACCATGTGTATCCATTTTGAGGTCACAGGGAAAGCTGAGGCAACACTCTAGATACAGACCAGGTCGTCACTCAACCCAACTCATGCTCCTATAAGGAGGATTAGACAAGATGACTTCCAACATTTTTCCTCTAGGTTTAAGTTTTTTTGTTTTGTTGTTTGGGCCTATGTGGCTTGTGGGATTCTAGTTCCCCGACCAGGGACTGACCCCGGGCCCTCGGCAGTGAGAGCACGGAGTCCTAACCACTGGGAAGCCAGGGAATTCCCTAGGTTTAAGATTTTAAATTTATGGTATTTAGACACTCATCTACCCCAAAGATGGGTGAAAGGAAAAAAAAAAAAGTAGGGATATAATGTTCAAGTATCAGTCAGTAATCCATTCTTCTACAAAATGCACGCAGATGATTCTGAGTCTAAAGATTTGCTTCCTCCAGCCATGTAATATTTTAAGATTGTAGTTTTCATTTAAAGTAAGCATATCTGCTACTAAAGTGTCTCTTCGTTTTCATGAAAACACCTTGATTTGGCAAGCTGGAATGCTGGCATAGTACTTTGCATAGCGAATGCTCAAAAGTTAACCTTAAAAGCAAGAAATTGTTAGCGTTTAACCTTCCCACAGCCAAGGCAGCTTCTTTTTCTCTCAGAGGGCCCCTAACGTCTCCCCCAGAACTTTCCAGCTCCCCTTCAATTCCAACTCCTTCCCCAAGGCCCATTGCTATAAACGGACTAGAAATCAGAGACGAGTCCCGACGGGTATTGCAGGGAGGAAAGGGAATCCAAGCAAGTCTTTTGTGCACCTGGGGTGGATTCCCTCTGTCACAGGGCCTGCCTGAACTACAGGAATCTCTGCTCTAGGCAGCTCTGTGTCACTCTGTCACCGTACAGCAGAAAAGGCAAACACAGATAACCAGTGCCCTGAGCCAAGTTCAAATTCTCAGCGTTAGTAACAGGAGAGGAAGGACAAGGCACCTAAAAAAAAAAGGCAACTCTAAGTAGAGATGTTAAGAAAGGGTTAAATTTAACATCTGAGGTGCTTTCCTGCTGGCTAATATCTTCGCTTTGGGGCAGGAGGGTGCAAGGAAAGGACTCAGACTTTTATCCCTAAGCTACGTCCTGCCCTGACATTTGCCTCCCTGACCCAGGCTGAGGAAACCTGGGCTGGGGTTACCCAAGAGGATCACGGTTCCAGTAGCATTTCCCCCAAGGAGTTTGGTTTCACCTACCTTAGAAGTGGAGATGCAGTGGGCCCGGTGGTGAGGAACAAAAGATATTCCACCATGGACCAAACTCTTAAAGGGACCCGTTGTTATTAGTGCCGACGGTCACGCGCTCCGGGGGGGAGGAAGCTTCTCGGTCATATCACCACCATGCGTGTCTGAGATTTGCAAGAGTCTGCATCTGAGCCAAAGCGCCCCCAGCTCCCTAAGCCCCTCGTGGTTTCAAGGGCTCCAGGCAGGACAAGCAAATAGTCCAAAGTGATGGCAGGGGTCAGTGGACCCCGTGCGGTGCATATCAGACTGTTCTGAGGAGTGGTAAGTCACAGGGTCTATACTGCAGCTATTTTTAGTGAAACCAAATTCCTTCCCCAAGTTCTCTAGCCTCCAACTTGTTCTAAGTGTAGGAGACCAGCTGTGGTCAGATCATCTTACCGGACCAAGGCTCTGTCAAGGCGAAGGAAGCAAACCAGGGAGGTGGAGCTAAGAGCTGGCGACTGCTGGTGCTTTGGTTCCTCACCATCTCAGACATCTCCAGAGGAGGAGCCTCTGGAGAGGAAAGTGTTACCACCCAGGGGAGTGGGCATTCCCCTCCAACCTGGCAGAAACCTGAGAGGTAGATGACATCAGAGGGAAAAACTGAGAAGTTGGCAGTCCTTCCCCTCTCCTCCCCAATTCCTACTAACTCTCTCTCCCTCTCTCCCATGCGCGCACACACATGCACTCGCACTCCGAAGTGCGTGCCAGGTCCTACAGGCCAAACCCGGATCTTGGCCTGGAGTTGCTAGAAGGGTCTAGAAAAGAATATCATCATCCAGAAGGCAGGCCAGGGGCGAAAGTATGAGGACTGGTGTCTAGTCACTTTGCAGCTGTCATTCATTGTTCTCACAGGTAGTTTTAATGGGGAAGATAATTCACGGCGAACATTTATTTTGGATCCAAATCTTGGCCAGAGATGTTAATTCAGAAGAAGACAGCTCTCTGGGACTTCCCTGGTGGCGCAGTGGTTAAGAATCCGCCTGCCAATGCAGGGGACACGGGTTCGAACCCTGGTCCGGGAAGATCCCACATGCCACGTAGCAACTAAGCCCGTGTGCCACAACTACTGAGCCTGTGCGCTCTAGAGCCCATGCTCCACAAGAGAAGCCACCGCAATGAGAAGCCCACGTACCGCAATGAAGAGCAGCCCCTGCTCGCTGCAACTAGAGAAAAGCCCGTGCGCAGCGACAAAGACCCAACACAGCCAAAAATAAATAAATAATAAATAAATAAATTTCTAAAGAATTAAAGAAAAAAGAAGACTGCTCTCTGGGATCCTGAGAGCGCTAACTGCCTTTCCCAGGTTCATCTAGGTGAGTGCTTTACATACTGTGGGCCACGAGCCACTTACACAGTAGTGAAAGCTATTTAGCGGGCTGTGATCAGCATTTAAGAATGAAAAGAAATAAAATAAATAGAGTAGAAAAGAATAGAATTTAATAGAATAGAATAGATTGCACCCAGTAAGGGGGAATATTGTTCTGTGAAACTTTTGTCTCTCCTATGGACATGTGTACTCAATCACTTCATAAAATGTGTCTCACTGCTGGTCATCATAAAATTTGTTTGAAAAACACTGAGCTACATGATTTGGTAGAAAAGACCATGAAGATAAGCCCTCGGGCAACCCCAATTTCATAAATATTACTACTAATACTACTATAACCACTATTCTGGGGGTGTTTATTATGTGTCAGGCACTACTCTAGTTCATGTTCATCATCTTATCTAATCTTTATCACAACCTTCTGAGGTAAATTTATCCAGTTCTCCAGAAGCAGCAGCAAGGCTCAGTATCAATTTCAGGCAGCAAGTCAGGGGAAGCACCAGGGTATAAACCAGGTCTGTCTGTCTCCAAAGTTTGTGTTCTTAACCACCCTAGACCCCTCCCCTCTTTAATTGGTCAATGTATAGTTAAATCCACTAGTTAAACACATATGAAAAGCCTGGCTGTGCTGGTGGCTTTATATAAAATAAGATGAGATACTTAGAAAAATAATTTCAGATTCCCAAAAGCTTCTAGTAAACTCTTATTAGAAAAGAGGGCTTCGTTTTGCATTAGAATTAGTTGCCTATTAGAACCCCACACCTCACCCCCAACCTCAAGACCCTCTAAGGGGCATCTGGAGAATCAGCTGGAAGAATATGATTTCCTGGTACTAGATTTTCACGGCCTTACCCCTCTGGCTGCTTCCACTCTCTTCCACACAGAAATCTTGTACCGGGCCACATTTGGTGATCATCTTTTTATAGTTCGAGCTAAATCAGTTCAACCACTTTTGAGTTGATGAGGGAAAAAAGAATCATACTTCTTCCACTTCCAAAATAAGCTTCTCTTCTGGGCACACAGAAAGCTCAGAAAAGGCTGAAACTTAAAACTTCCCACTTCACATATGGGTACTTTTAGGCCCTCATTACTTTTAAATTTACTTTTAAAAGTCCTAGTGATTTGCTCATTTTGCAGGCTCCTATGTTCTGTTGTCATTTTTGTAATTCCCACAGCACACACCCTACGCGCAGACTCAGTGTGTTGTCGACCAGAGGCATTGGCCTCAATAAGTGCCAATAAAAGGCCGGCTGAGAAGGGACATAAGTACCGAACACAGCCTCCTGCAGGTTAAGTAAAAAATGCCCCAAAGGGCAAGCCCCGCTTTTGTTTCCTGGCTGCTTGCATGGGCCAGAGCAATACCACCTGGCTGCTGGCTTCAGAAGGGACTTTTCTCCCAAGCACGGCAGGCTGAAACTTGACCTCACTGGCTTTTCACTTCTCTGTAGTAATTCTTGGCCACTCATCAGAGCTTCTGTGATCTCTTTGTTTGAAATGAAAACTAATTGACTCATAACCACGTGCAGAATTTCCAGGCAAGAAGCTCTCCATTGTCACCAGGACCTGACCAGACCCTGGGGCCACAGGTGCTGTCAGGAGTACAGCCCGAATCTCAGCTGGGCACCATGGGGGCCCAGCCCCTTCCTGGCTGGACTTCGCCCTCAGGGGCTGACATTTATCCCCACCTGTAGCTACATCCTTCCGAAGCTTTTCAAAACAAGACCAGTTGTCTCAGTCCTCGCATTCTCCTGGCTATTCTATTTTTGCTGGGATGGCATCGGATCTCGCAGGCCTGCCCCAGCCAGAGCAGGGCTGACTTGTTGAAAGGGAGCCCTGGGGCTCCCCACCCCAGGACGTGGCCCAAGCCCTGCCCGTTCTAGTGGCCACACTCGCGGAAGCAGGGGCGAAGGACACAGTCAAGGGGTTCTACTTCTCAACCTTACCGCTCTGCCTGAAGCTCCTATGAACAAAGGACATTTAATAATAGAATTCCTCCTCTGGTATTTATAGCACCAATTGCTCAAAGCTGTGTTAGGCTTTAGGTTTTAAATCCCAGCCTTTGTCATAACCTCCCCAGGAACTGGAGTAGAAGGCAGGTATTAGCAGCCCCACTTTGCAGACCAGGAGACTGAGGGATGGATGAAAAGGGTATTATTCCAAGGACGGACAATGAGGAAAGGCAGCCCCGAGAAGAGGAAAGGCCGCCCAAGCCCGGCACCAGGCTGAGGAAGTTTGGTCCTTCACTCCTTCATTCATTCATTCGCCCGACGTTGATTAAGTTCTGATTCTTTTCTAGCTACTACGCTAGACACCAGGGAAACAGAGAGGAGCAAGTTTCTGTTCTCCTGTTTCCTTAACAAATAAATTTCCAGGAAAGGAAGGGGGAACTTATGATTAAAAGAGATTTGAGAGACCAAATGCAATGTACGGACCTTGTTTAGATCCTGAATCAAATATAACAACTCTAAGAACACATTTGTGAGGGACTTCCCCGGTGGTGCAGTGGTTTAGACTCACGCTTCCACTGCAGGGCGTGCGGTTCGATCCCTGGTTGGGGAACTAAGATCCCACGTGCCCCGAGGCCAAAAAAACACCACATTTGTGAAAGAGAGGGGGAATTTTAATATGGACTGGACGTTTGATACTTAAGAGATTGTTAATTTTCTGGTGTGATAGAATTACATTGATAAAATTACCTTACCATTTAGAGACAAACTGTGAAGCATCTGTAGATGAAATGATACGATATTTGAGATTAGCTTTAAACAATACATGGTTAATAGGAGGAAATGGGCAGGGATATAGATGAAACAAGAATGCGCTTGAGTTGATGGTTGTTATAGCTGGGTAATGAGTACAGGGTAGTTCACTGGACTTTTCAGTTTTGTGTGTGCTAGAAAATTTCTACAACGGATGAATAAAAATCATTTTTCAAAAGAAAAGTCATGGTACCTGCTCTCAAGGAACTCCCAGAGTCAGAATCACCTGGAAACCTGTACTGACAGTCATTTATGATGAACCCCCGCCTCTCCTAAGCTACAGTGGCCAAGTTCAAGGAACATAAGGACCCAGCATGGGGCCCCCGGTCCAGAGCAAGTGACGGTGGAAGGGGGGGATTGGGAGGGAAGCTTCTCAAGTAAAAGGAAGGCTCTGAAATGGGAAAGACCTTGAAAGAAGGTCACTGAGGTTGGTGCCTATAAAGCAAGGGAGGGCATGACCCGAGATGAAGTTAGAAAGTAGGAGGGGAAACAGATTACACACAGGGCCTCATGGGCCACGGTAAGGAGTGGAGACTTTTCCCTGAAAGCAAAGGGAAGTCAATAAAGCACTCCAAGCAAGGGGCTGACATGCTTTTATTTGCATTTTTAAAATATCCTACTGGCAGCACGGTGGGAAATGTAATGGTGGAGATAGGAGGAGAAGCAGGGGACCGGCTGGCCGACTATTAGAGAGGACCAAGTGAGAGACACTGGCGGCCTCTTCTGGAATAGGGGGATGGAAGAGAATCGAACAGATTTTATAAGAATTAGGAAACAGAATTAACAGAATGAGGCGCCTATGTGGAAGTGCGCGTGAAGGAGTGGGAGAAGTCAGGGATGTCTCCTAAGTTTGTGTCCAGAGTGGGTAGATGGCGGAGGTGGGGCTGAGGGCGGGGTGAGCACCTGCAGGAGAAAGTGAAGATCAGGAGATTTGTTTCGGATCTGGCGCCCAGTGTTTGCTGGGCAGTTCAGCCAGGGTGGTGTGGCTTCACCAGGCGGAGGGCTGAGTTCAACTAACATCCTCCCACTTGGGCAATCCGCAGGCTAATTGAGCTACTTGGGGTGTCACGGTGCCCCACTCATTACTGCCCCGGGACCATTTCCAAAGTGTCCATGCTGGGTCTGTGCTCTCTGTGATCTCTGTTTTCTAGGAGTTTCTTTTCGGGGACCTGGCATGGATGAGTCCAACTGCTCGGTAGGATGGCACAGGCAGAGTAAAAGACGAGGAGATTCTGGATCAACCTGGAAGGGCTAAGAGAGACCACAGGACCACTACCACACCCACCTCCCACCTGGAGAGACCCTCGAATTGCCTCCCCAGCCATGAGCTCACCTGTTCTTCACAACAGCGCTGTGACAAAGGCAGGAAATGACATATTTGACAGATGTGGCAGTGAGTGTGCCCTGATGACAGGGACAGTGACGTCTTTTTCCATCTCTCTCTCTTTCTCCCCCTCGGTACCCCAGTACCCAGCACATGCCTTGGCACAGAGAAGGGACACAGCAAGCACGTGGTGAAAGACAGAAAATGATTTCATTCAATCTTAATGAAACACAGGAAACAGCAGCACCTTCCCCGAACCGTCCAGACACTATCTAAGGTTCCTATCTAAGGCTATCTGGACACCGTTTCCAGAAACACAAAGCTCACCCTACAAAACAGGTAGTTTGGCGGGGGGACTGTTTTTATTTATTGTCATTTGTTTTATATATAATTTCAAAATGCCAAATATAGTAAATGCTGGGGCCTAGCGTCCCAGAAGCCATACGATCCATAGTGAAGAAGAATGTAGTCAAGGAATTTGCTTCAACAGGCACAGAGATTGTCATCTGGGAGAATGAGATTTGCAAGGAAAGCAGCAGGCCTTCATCCCAGGAGCCTGGGGTCATAAACATCCTATGAGGATGGCAACAGGACGGGCAGGGCTGGAGACAGGGAGGCCAGGTTAGAGGGCTGTGGGAAAAGAGGAAGACAGCTCCCTGTAGGGGATCCAGAGAGGCAGAGAGAGAGGGAGAAGGCCCAGATCTGAGGAGAAGGCCAGCTCTGGAGCTGTTCAGGTCCCTCAGGCTGAGGTCTGCATGTGGTCACAGCTACGTTACCCAGGGGCCAATGGATTTCTGGTTTGGAAGGTAAGGGGGAAAGACAGAGGGGGCTTCCCTGAACGTATCAGTTAGGACTTCACATCCAAAGTGATAGAAACCCAACTTGAACAGGCTTCCCCTATCAGGTGGGTCCCTCTCTGATAACCTCAGAGATGCAAGTCTAGTGGAAAGAGACCTACCTCTTTTCCAATAACACCAACCAAAATTCCAGAATTGAGTCTCATTGAACTGGATTGGCACTGTGCCCTAGACCCTGGAATTCATCAGTAGGCCAGGCCCAGGTCACACGCATAGGCATGTGAGGTGTAGGTGGGGGTCAAGCCCACGCAAACCAACTGTACTGAGAATAGGAGCCGAACGGTTCCGCAGTGAAAAATTAGTGTCATCAGAAGATGGGGAAATGAAAGCTGGGTGGGCAGAAACAGCAGAAGTCCAGTGCACTGGAGGACAAGACTGTGGAAAATAATACACACAAAACCCCTTGAGGGGAATGAGCCCAGGCAGGAGACGGGGAAACAGCACTGGATGAGGACGGGGAGGAGCGTCAGTGGAGAGATGGACGTGTGATGGGCTTCAGAGACTTTTGCCCTGTGCTTGGGGCAGCAACAGAATTCTTCACAGGATTGAGGAAAAATGCTCTTCTGCCGGGCTAGTCCCAAAAAGAGGGCCTCAGCCTGGTCACGTGTCGGCGAGCAGCTAAACACCTATACTTTGGGCCAAGCAAGTATTGTTCGTTTGTATCCTTATTTCTCCTGTCAAATCACTCTGGTCCAGCCTCCTTCATGAATCTCAGCTATTATAAAGGCTGACATGATTGATACTGTACAGCAGAGATCCTGGAGCCGTCATACAGGAAAGGGCTCCTGGACCACCAAGCCAGAGTCTGGCTCTTCCGATTCCAAGGTGAGTAAGCGAGTAGGAACGAGAAACTGAAAAGCTGTGTATCAGCCTGTTGGGATCACTCCATCTCTTTGAGTTTTAGTTCTATGATCTGTAAAACGCAGATAATGTCTTTGGAAATACCTAGCATCCTACCTGGTTCATAGTAGATTCAAAAATTACCATTCCTTCTTCTGTTCTACCCCCCATCCTCCAAGGTGACATGGAAAGCCGAAGTACTTCCTGAAAGCATCTGTTAACTCATCAGCTGAACCATAGTCTGAAATCCTGAAACCAGAGCTAAACCACCTTATGCCTCTGGCCCTCCTGACCCCTTGGTGTCACTGGGAATCGCCTGATGGGCCGTTCCCTCTTCTTTTGTGGAAGAGTGGAAATAGTCATACCCTATCCTTCCCAGGAATCTGGGGGTGTTACTCATCTGCTCACTCAGGTGAGCCTCAGAGGTCATCTGGTCTAATTCTCTCCCACATATTACTTACAAGGAGACGGAGGCCCAGAGCGGGGAAGAAGTTGGCTCAAGGTCACACAGCATCTTAGGGATAGACTCAGGAGTAGGCATTAGGGCTGAAAGACCAGTGCTCTTTCTATTGCTACACAGCTGCTTATAAACCTTTTTTATTTTCACAAAATGAAGTATATTTATTAGCTAAACCAACTTCTTTTCAACATACATCTACAGTAAAGGCTTTTCAGAGATGTGGCAGAAAGATGAAATGAAGACTTCCTGAAAGAAAAGAGTCACCCTACTACTACTCATCCAACCGGGGCTGATGATGTGGAATGTGGGGTGTGAGGAAAGGAAGCCACTAGGCCTAAGCCACATATTCACAGTCTCAAAGTTCTACTTTTTACACCATCTAACAACAACAACAACAGCAAACATATAGTATTTGGTATGTACCAGACTCTGCTCCAAGACCTTTACTGATAATAACTCATATAATCCAAATAAAGTTATACTACAGTGATGTTTTAAGTGCATGTTAAAAATGTTAATATATTAACAATATTTTAAACATAGCACAAGTGTTGTAACACTATTTTGGCATTCCTTCTTTTCTTAATCTATCACAAGCTTCAAACAATGAAAGAGGCCTGGGTATTGACCTTGGAAAGGCCCTGCTACAATCCACTCATCCATCCATCTATCTATCCACTCATCCACTCATCCATCCATCTACCCACCCACTCATACACTCATCAGTCCAACCATCCATCCAATCATCCATCCATCCATCCAGTTATCCATCTATCCATCCATCCACCCACCCACCCACCTACCCATCCATCCGACAGTTGCCGCGTTCCTCCCATACACCAAGCCTTGTGTTTGGTGCTAGTGATGCAGAGATGAAGAGAATACACTACCCGTGCTTTAGTAGTGGGGAGAGGAGGGATAAGTATGAACTTACATGGAAACCACTGTGGGACAGTGGCATAAAGGCATGGAGGAGGGGCACCTTGCCAAGTCTGTTGGCTTAGTTATTTTTAGTGGGAAGTGTCAAGGAAGACTTCCTTAAGGAGGTGACACCTCAGAGGAGACCAGGAAAATAACAGTAGGAGACTTCAGCTTCTGGAGTAATAATACCCTTGGAAAATCTGATGAAAATTGTATCTCTCTAGATAAGTGCATATGTACACTTACACACACATTTTACCTTTTCACAGGTGAGTTTAAAATCCAGCTCCGTCACGTAGAGCCTTAGAGCCTCTGCTCTCTAATTGGTAAAATGAGAGTAACAACAGAACTTGTCTTCCTCTCAGGGTAGCTGTGACGATCAAATGCAAATTTGTGTGTAAAGCACCTGCAGAGACTTGGCAATCAATAAGTTGGCAATCAATCAGTCTCTATCCTTCTCCTAAGTGGAATTTAATTCTCAAAAGCAATGAGATGACAGTGTAGCCAAGAGGGTAAAATGATCTTTTTTTGTCTCCTACAGAGTCTACTGTATTTTTTTTTTCCTTCTTCCATCATGCAGATTAGTTTGTGTGGCTTCATTTTCCCAAGTAGCTTTTTATGGCCAGCCCCTTAGATTATTTGGACTCCCTTAGGGTACCCGTAGAGATGTGATCCCTGCTTAGGTCAGGAGGCCATTCTTTCCCTTTGGGAATCTTCTTTTCTACCCGAAAGGACTTTAATATGTATCTTCTTCTAGGGCTTCTAGAAGTCCCTGGCTATATATAGATCAGCGATTCTAACAGGGTAATGACTGGCATGGCCTGGAGATGCTGTGTCAGGCCTGCAGAACAATACACCACCCCAACTCATCTCTTAGCTTAACTTCTAGGGTCTGTATTAGTTTCCTAGGGCTCCTGTAACAAAGAACCACAAACTGGGTGGCATTAAACAACAGAAATGCATTCTCTCACAGTTCTGGAGGCCAGACGTCTGAAATCAAAGTGTGGGCAGGGGTGATTCCTTCTGGAGGTTCTGAGGGAGAATCCATTCACTGCCTGTCTCCTAGCTTCTGGGGGTTGCTTGGCATCCCTTGGCATTCCTGGGCTCCTATGTGTATCACTCCAATCCCTGCCGCCATCTTCACATCCCGCCTCTGTGTGGTTCTGTGTCAAATCTTTCTCTCCTTTCTCTTAGGAGGACACTTACCATTGCATTTAGGGCCCATCCAGATAATCCAGGATGATCTCGTCTTGAGATCCTTAACTTCATTACATCTGCAAAGACCCTTTTTCCAAATAAGATCCCCTTCCCAGGTTTTAGGAATTAGTACCTGGACATTCTCTTGGGGAACCACCATTCAATCCACTGCAGGTCTTAATTCCATAACCAAAGTCTAGCTTTTTCAAGCCTGGCGATTTGGCTTTTTCAGGATGTCACTACCTTTGAGTAAAAGGGAAAAATATATCAGTTACAAATTGGTGCCAGACCCAGGGCTGGGGGCTGCATCTACATCCCCTCACTTAATCTCCACAGCCCTGTAGAAGGCAGATGCTCAGATCATCTTTATTTTGCAGATGACGCTGAGAGTACTTCAGTCATTAGCCCCAGGTCATACAACTAGTACATAATGAAGTTGCTTTCCAACTCATCTCTGCCAGATTCTGAAACTTCATTTATTGAGGCCTGAGCCTGGGCAAGGCACTCTCCTATGTGCTTTACAAATCAAAACACATCGAACATTCATGACGACCACACAAGTTAAATACATTATTAATAGTTCTCCCCTCCCTGTAGATGAGGAACCTGAGACACAGAGACATCTAGTAACTTGTCCAAGGGAACATGGCTAAAAGACCATGACCCTGGATGTCCTTCATTTGTAAGATTAAGAATGAAGATTTAATAAATGTGCACTACGTCAGTCACTTTGTGTTTTTCACATGGAGTCTTCCCTGGAAACTGGCAAAACAGATTATTATTATTATGTTTTACAGAAGGGAAACCAAGGCTCAAAGGGGGGAAATGACTTGTCCATGCACGATGAAGTGGGATACCAACCTAGGTCTTTGCAACCCATCAGGGAGGCTCTAGGGAGATGACGTATGTGACTGGGCCTCACTTTGAAAACAAGATGCGGGTTTTAGGGAAAAGTAAGTACTTAGCCCTGTCCTTACAGTCTTCTTCCTCTTCATCATCATCATAATCGCCATTGCTGTCAGCAGCATCAAAGTACCACTGCCGCTGCCCAACCTGAAAAGTCCAAGGCCGGGGTCAATGATGCCCAGGGGGTGCTACTGGCTCACACAGCTCTGATCTCATCCTGACACTTCTGAGAAAAATATTACATAACCCGAGGGAAGAAGGATGAGTTGGCATGAGGCACACAGTTCGGTCACTTTGCAGTCACGCTTGGAGTGTCTAATTAAGCATCAAGTGTGTGCCTCCTGGCAATGGCTGCAAAGAGGTTCAGGACAGAAAGCCTCACCCCCGACATGCACAAGGAACCGAGAAAGTAGAATATGGAGAGCCACGTGTCACCAAGGGCTTCTCAAGGGGGGCCCAGCTATTAACAACGCTGGGGCAGGGCCGGGGACTGAGGGGAGGCTGGAGTTGATGCCACCAGAAATGCTGGAGATCAAGGGCAGCAGGGATCTCCCCTCCCAGGGCACGCTCCCCAACACACCAGCTCCAGCTCCTGCTTTCCCAAGGCTTCATTTTGAATGATACCATTCAGCCTGTCTGACTCTTTCCTCCCCCTCAACTCCCGTGGAACCGGCACTGTGGTTGTTGCCCAGGTCCTAGAAGTCTCCTCACATGCTACGCTTACGGCCCCACCTCTCTTCTAAGAAGCTCTTCCCCTTGCACTCTGACTGTGTGATCTAGGAAGCACCCCACCTCCCATACCCACTGTGACCGTGGAGGTAGGGTCCAAACAGCACTCCTAAGTCTGGCCAAGCTGCACCTTCTACTGGGCATTTTCAAATTGGAGCTGGAGGGGAGGACCCTCTTTGTTCTTCGGTCAATGGCAGGATGTGAGCTTGAGGTAGCCCTGCGGTCAGCTTTCTCAGCTCATGGAGAACGCCAGCCTCCAGCAGGAAAGGATGAAGATGCCCCATGAAGAAAAGAGAGATGAAAGAAAGAACCAATGCCTACAAGCATTCTTCTTCCTGTTTGCCGGCTGTCCCCAAGGCTAGCTCCATTCTTGTCCTTCCCCTGGCTTGATCACAGGAGCCCACACATTCCTCCCTTCTTTGGTTTAAGCTGAATTGAATTGTGTGTCTGTCACTTTCAATGAACAGTTCTTATACCCTCCACTTGCCAAGGAGAGTCGTAATTATCCTATCCAGTCCATGGCATTGGGGGCCTCATAACATTTCTCTGAGGCAGCTGGTCCCATTCTACAGATGAGGAAGCTGAGCCACGGAGTCCTAAGGCGCCCAGCGAGTCAGTGGCAAAGCCCGGAATCTGTGTTCTTTCCCTACCCTTGCCCCTCAAAGTTATTAACCTAATCCCTGCGACATGTGTCAGAGCCCTCCCTCCATCCTCTCTGTCCTCCCTGCCCATCCGCCTAGGCTAGGGCCTCTTCACTCCTTCCCTAGTGGAGTGTACTAGCATCCTAACTAGCTCCCCTGCCTCTCCCCATCTCCAACCCACTATTTCCGGCCAGGATTCCTAAAGCATACCTACTGGTTATATAATTTGCTCAGTTAAATAATCGCTGTGGCCTTCCCATTGCCTACTCAATTAACTTCGGAGCTTGGCATTCAAGGCTCTTCCCAACCTGGACCTAATCAACCCTTGTATGTTTCTCTTCCTTTCTCTTGCCACCCACTGTTAAGGTTCCAGCTGTACCAGCTGCATTCCTGTGCCCACCCCTTGGCTCAAGTAGATCCTCCGCCCAAACTGCCCCTGTGCCCACTGTGGAAATCCACCCGGTTCATTAAGGCCCAACTCAGACACCGGTGCTTGCATAAAGCCTTCCCAAGGTCACTAACTGCACGTCATGGTCGCCTCTCGGAATCCTCATGGACCCTTCATTCTGTCCTTTCAGGGCACTTTTCATACTGCTCTGGATATTATAGCTACCCTGAGATTTTTCTCAAAATCTTTACCAGGTCAAGAGGGCCAGGAAGACAAGGTCTGTGCCTTCCTTCCTGATTTCATTCAACATACATCATTCAGCACCTTCTGCATGATTGGCACTCTTCTTTGCGCTAGAGGTAGTAAATTATAGTAGATAACAAGCCAGGCACTATTTGAGAATTTCATGCACGATAGCTCTTACCATTCTCACAATAATTCTACAAAGTAGGTATTGTCATGCTCATTTTATAGTTGAAGAAACAGAGGCCCAGAGAAGTTAAGTAACTTGCCTGAGGTCACACAGCTAGTAAATGGCAGAGCTGGGATACAAACCCAGGCAGTCTGGCCCTGGGGGCAGCGCTCTTAAGCACTCTGCCAGGCTGCCTTTAAGCCCTCTTCCCTTTCAGCATTCTCTTCAGAGGTGATCCTACCTGCATCTTCATATCTTTTTTCTTTCATCCACTCATATCACACAGTTTTATTGATGCCTGCTGTGAGCCAGGCACTGATGGTGATTCAGCAGTGTGGTGGGCTGAATGATTGCCCCAAAGATATATCCACATCCTAATCCTTAGAATCTACGAATATCCACTTACGTCACAAAAGATAAGATGAAATTAAGGATCCTGAGAAGAGGAGCTTTTGCTGAACTATCCAGGTGAGTCCACTGTAATCACAAGGGTCCTTATAACAAGAAGGCAGGGTGATCAGAGTCAGAGAAAGAGATGTGACGACAGAAGCAGAGATTGGAGTGATGCAGCCACAAGCCAAGCAATTCTGGAAGCCACCAGATTCTCTCCTACAGCCTCTAGAGGGAGTCTGGCCCTGCCGACACCTTGATTTTGGCCCAATGATACTGATTTCAGACTTCTGGCCTCTAGAACTATGAGAGAATACATTTCTGTTGTTTTAAGCCATCCAGTATGGGATCATTTGTTATGGCAGCGCTAGGAAATTAATACAGACAGGGAGCAAGATAAATGTGATTTCTGCTCTCATGGAATGGACAAGACAGATACTGATTTTTTAAAAATTAGAAGGTCACTCTATTAGGTATGTGAAATAAGGCTAGTCCTAACTGAGATATGCTGTGTCAATTACACATGAGATTTTGAGGACTTACGAGGAAAAAAAGTATAAAGTAGCTCACTAATTTTCTACCGATTACATGTTGAAATGATAATATTTTAGATACATTGAGTTAAAGAAAATATATTATTAAAATTAAAAAAAAAATAGAAGGTCACTCTGTGTTCCAGATGGGAACTACAGGGTACAATGAAAGCTTCTCGAGCAGCAGCCCACGGCCACAGCCTTCCTGTCCCTTAACACATGTGAAGGGGACAAAGGGATGAGATTGATGGCTGAGGGCTGGAAGAGAGACTTAGTACACTAAACAAGCATGACAGGGGAGCATTTTGAACACTGCTACTGAAAACATGAAATTCATCATGAGATCACCTTATGAGGCTACGAATGAAGGGATCTAATCCTCATCCTTGCTGCTGTCAGCATTTTCATAAAGGCTACCCAGAGGCTCTTGCGGCCCTTGGCCCAGAAGCATGCCTCTCTCCTTTGTTAAGAACCGCACACAGGTTACCGTGCAGGCAGTCCTGTAGCCACCTGTGCTGGGCTGACAAGTAGGTCACCTCCATTCAATTGCTAGTGACGGACTAGAATACTGTTTGGAGAAAGACTCTGAGGCCATGTCCGGGCTCGGTCATCATGACTGATTAGCAAGACCTGCCATGAGCTGCATCTAGTGGAAGGGGAACACGGACACCGTGTATTTCTGACCATCCTCTAGAACCCTGTTCTCAACCTTTAGCTCACATAAGAATCCCCTGGGCAGGGGGGCTTATTAAAACCCACACTGCCGGGCCCCACCTCGAGAATCTCTGAAACATTCGATTTGGGGTGAAGCCTGAGAATGTATATGACTCGCAGGTGCTCAGATGATGCCGGTACTGCTGGCCCAGGTACTGCACTTAGCAAACTGCTAGTCCAGAGCGCATCTCAAACTTCTCCACGAGCAGCAATCACACGGAGTCCTTGGGAAAAGGCCGCTCTGAGTCAGCAGGCGCGAGGTAAAGACCAAGATTCTGTATTTCTTGTAAGCTCCCAGGCAGCGCCCATGCTGCACTAGAGATTACACACACCTTGGGTGGAAGGAGCTAGAAAGACAGTCCTCCATTATGGTGGCATGGCACACGAGGGTGCCAAGGACAATTGTAAGGTGTCACAAATAATTTGGAATGAATCGCTTTCCCTAAAAGTAACCTCGGGAAGATTCGTTCTTTTCTCTATTTAGAAAGCCTGTCTTTTACTTGCATTCTTGTATATGATGAAACATGCGGGATTTCCCTGGCCGTCCAATGGTTGGGACTCCGCACTCTCACTGTTGCCGGCTCGGGTTCATTCCCTGGTCAGGGAGTTAAAATCCCACAAGCCGTGTGCCTCGGCCAAAGAATGAAAAAAATTTTTTTTAAAAGAAAGATGCAATTACAGCAAATCTACCAGGAACTGTATATAGACTCAGACTCAAAGACCATATTCCATCTCTCTCCCTCCATTACAATCCCATTTATTTATACAGATACACAGGGAGTTGTGGAGGGACCCAGAGGACCCTAGTCCACCCTTCCTGGCCCAGGGAAGTTCAAAACAAGGGGTTACTGGCCCTGGAGGTGTTGGGAAGGATCTGGAAAGCTGTGTTGAGGGAACTGGAGGGGAAGGTGGTGGGCCAGGCCGGGCACTCCCCCCGAGGACAGCCCAGGGTCCGGCTGGCTCCACGGCTCACTGGGAGGACGCAGAGGAGGGGGTGGGGAATCTGGCACCTTCTGGCATCTTGGAGAAGCTGGTCCCCAAGGACACCCAGCCCAGGTCGTGCTGCGCCCGAGCACCGTGTAACTGTCCAGAGCGCACGGCAGCCCTCTGAAGGTCACCTCCCACAGGCGGCAGCAGACAAAGGCCAAGACCACTGGGCTGGAGTGTTAGGATGCAGTTCCTTGGAGAGGACATCCCACTTCTTGCCCCTAAGCTGAATTACAAGGACGACATGAAGGCTGAGGAAAGAGAGACAGTGAGCTCTGGAAATAGAAGGGCGAGAGGGAACACAGCAGGGTGACCGGTCACTCATCCTGCTTTGCCCAGACCGAGGGGTTGCTCAGGATGCAGGAATTTCAGTGCAGAAGTCCGGACAGTCCCAGGCAAACAGGGACGGTCAGTCACCCAAGCACCCAGCCTTTCTTTGGGCCTCCTCACATCTCACGTTCGGGCACTACATAATTCCCTGCCCCTCCTCAAACACACCATAGTCTCTGGAAAGTTCATGGTGCAGTTCTGGAGCATCATTGCTTACAGAAAGTTAGCCATTATTATTGCAACTGTGGGCACGTTTAGAGACACACAGTACAACCTACAGCTCACTCAGTCTTCTATATCTCTGAAAAGGAAGAGGCAAAGAAGGGAAGAGGAGGGGAGAGGAGAAAGAGAAGGGTGGGGAGAGGAAGAGGACATGCAAGTGAATAGGAAGCTGTGTTTTCAGAGGGGAGGGAAGATCCCACACCGTTTCCTTTTCCTTCCCGTGGGTTCCCTTCTGGCTAGTTTAGCAGGCTTTTCTTTTTTTTTTTTTCGGTACGTGGGCCTCTCACTGTTGTGGCCTCTCCCGTTGCGGAGCACAGGCTCAGTGGCCATGGCTCAGGGGCCCAGCCGCTCCGTGACATGTGGGATCTTCCCCGGACCGGGGCACGAACCCGTGTCCCCTGCCTCGGCAGGCGGACTCTCAACCACTGCGCCACCAGGGAAGCCCTGCAGGCTTTTTTTTTTCTCTGCTCCCTACCTTGCTTGGTATAATGGGCCTATAAAGTGATCCTGAAGCTGCCTTCTTCTAGGTTCTGGTTCATCATATAAAAAAGCTGTGATCTTTGTGGATGAGGATGGTTGGACCAACAAGGGAAAAGCCCTCACCCTATATCTGCTGGCCTGGGCTCACCTATGGGAGTGCAAAGCCCACGTATCCTCTAAAGATAATTGACAAGCCCTGATCATACTTGTATGTTTCAGGAGTCCCGGGCTTGGGTTTTTCCACACCAATTTATCAGCAAACGGAAACAGCAGAATTGGGGTCCCTCTTTTTTGGGGGGAGTTATCTCCTTCTTGGGCTGCAAGGGAGAAGATATAAAACTAAATTCAAACCAAAGACTCATATATAGAATCCTGATGCTTTAAAAACCCAAGGTAAATATATCTATATATCTCTCTATATATATATCTCTGAATGTATTGAATTTGACTCTATCATTTCTGGATTTTTGGTCTTTTTCTTAAGGCCTCTTTCAGGTAAGTACTTAACAACCCAGGATACTTTCTCTCCCCTTTCTGATTTCTTTCCTCATGTCAGGTGGGCAGGGGGTGGTTTCATAGGGTCCAGATATCTATGATTTGCTTCTTGTCTTTGACCAGTTGCAGTCCAAAATTGACATTTCCTGGCCATGTAACTTATCCTGTCTGTTCTTTGCAGTCCTTAGGCAAAGGACATCCCACTTCTTCCCCCTAAGCTGAATTACAGGGATAACACGAAGGGTGAGGAAAGAGACAGCTCCGTAAATAGAAGGGCAAGAGGAAACACAGTGGGGTGACTGATCAACCTGATTTGCCCAGACTCGAGTGGATGTTGCTGCATCCACCGCTGAAATGCCCAAGTCCTCCTCTAATCTTTATTCCCGTGGACCCTGCAGGTTGTTCTGTATCATCCATCCTTTCTCTGACTGTGCAGCCTCCTCAAGTCCACTAGCCTACATCAGAGCCCCATCCCAAAGTAACAGGAGCCAGGAGAGTATGTCAGGCAGTATCAGGGTGTGGGGGAGGTATATTTCTCTACTGGCCCCAGAATATCTCCTGATCAGAGGATGCCTCTGTCTTCAGATGGCAGAGAAAGAACCAGAGTGGCTCCAAAGGAAAAGAGGAAAAGCAGCATCTCACCAGGGGAGGACTGATGACACAGGGATCTGTGGCCAGAGGCCCAGTTAGCAATGTGTTCTTGGAGATGATTTCAACTTCAAGAATCTATAGCAGTAGGAGGAAATGGCTTGAAACTTAGTAGATTTGGGGCTCTGGCCAAATCGTTTGTAACATCCAGGGACCAACTGAGCTTTCTTCTTCCCTTGCTATCAATTAGTTATTTCTATTATTTCTCCCTATCTTTCCAGTCATGTTTTTGCCATTAGCTCATCTCAGTTATGTTGGCATTTCAAGGAAACACTTTTTCCCATAAGGCAAGTTGATGTAAGTTGATCTTTACACATTCTCAGGAGACTTGATTATTGAAGCCCCCAAAGAATCTCATTATCAAATGTTTTAATGACGACAATCCTAGCATGTGGTCCTTCCCATTAGTTTAGAACTATGAAACATTTTTTTAAGACATCTTTTCTTTGTTCAACAGACAAAACTTTTAAATCAAATACATACACGCCTTAGTAAATGGATAGCTTTTTGGTGATATGGGAATTATAATGCTGAACTACTACAGCAGTAGCTGAAGGAAGCATGTGTTCAAAATTCTCCCAACAGCATTTTAGCCATAGGTACAAAGAAGTCTTAAAAATGCGTTTATTCATATCCTTTGTTTCAACTGCATTTCTAGGAATTTATAGTAAGAAATAATTAAAGATGTATGCACAGAGACTGAACTTCCACTTAGAATGTAGAAAGGTGCACGAGAACATCGCTTCCACCATAACAATGAAAAATAAAACTGGGTAATTTATAAAAACATAACATTTCTTGAGCCCAACAGAAATCTGAAGTCACAGGGAAAGCAAGCAAAATGAGTTCCAGGAACATGAAATCTTCTGAGAAGAGATGAGACTCATGATCTATTTCATCTTTGGCAGAGCAGAGGGAAAAAGGAGTCCGCCACACAAGTTGTATCAGCTAACATTTTAATGAATTCTTAAAGGCCAAGTATGGGTTAGCACATCAGTTTGGAATAGCTAAGGACCACAGACATAAACAAATCTCACACTCACTTCCACAAACCTTCACTGGGTGTTTACTCGAAAGATTGAAGGGAAGGCAGGAGACTGGAAAGAACTCTCCTCAGTGACAGAGGCCTGCAGGAGGTGATCGCTGATGCTGGTATCTGGACCAGCAGCATCGGCATCACCTGAGCACTTGCGAAGCAAAAGCTTTAAGTGACTGGGGGAATGGCAGCAAATCCTTTTGCTCCCAGGTTCCAAGCAGAAATCTATTGCCTCAGGAGGAAGGGTAGAAGCAAAAACCTTCTGACCCTGAAGGAGGGGCAGGAATCCATCTTCAGCTCGGGAGCCTTCAAAGATCCCGAGCAAAGATCCCGAGCAAAGATCCCGAGCAAAGATCCACATCGTCTGGGAGAGGGGAAGGGAACTTTCACACTAGATCAACCATGAAAACAAGGCAGAATTGGGGTGTCATAGGAAAGAAGGGCAAGAACATTGAGAAAACCCTACCCTTGAGGTCCAAGTATACAGGGCTTGCCTAAGAAGGGGGCTGGACCAGGACAACAGAAAACTTTTGCATCCCCTACCATGAGCCTAGCATTGAGTAACAAGGAATAGTTTAGCAAGAGTGGAGAGGCAGTCAACCTCTGTAGGGCAGGTGGATAAGAACTAGCAATTTCCCCAATGGTGGGTAATAGAAACACTGAGAAAAACCCATGAGCACCCCAGTTCCATTCTAAGAACAAGGTAACAGCAGCCAAGATCTGGAGAAATTTGAAGCCTGTAGCACACTTAGGTAAAGATAGCAATAACAGAACAACCCAAACCCTGCTACACTCCTGACTAGACTGACTCAAGTCCCAGTGGCCTAACAGAAGAAGAGGGGTACTCATTGCTAGGCTAAATACCATTTACCTCTGTTTCTTGTTCTTCTAACCATGATGGCCAGGATTCAATAAAAAATTATAAGAAACACAAAAAAGCAAGTTTAAAAATAACATTGTCAAGTGATGACATAGTCAACAGAACCAGACTCAGAGATCACCCACTTGTTGGAATTCTTAAAGAGACTTTAAAATAAATATTAATAATATGTTAAAGGTAGAGGAGTATGATATTAGTTGGAAATTTGGATATATGCATATAAATTGAGTAGAAAGTGGTAAAAATTAAGGTAAACATAAAATATATTATTTTCACATTTAATTGCCTAATTTAAAACAATTTTTTATTAGAGTACAGTTGATTTACAATGTTGTGCTAGTTTCAGGTGTACAGCAAACGGTATTTTTAAAAATTTCCTTGAGATGTCCTTTTTGACCTATGGGTTATTTAGGAGTGTGTTGTTTAGCTTTCAAATGTTGGGAGATTTTTCTATTATCTCACTGTTATTGATTTCTAATTTGATTCCATTGTGATTGGAGAACACACTGCATTATTTCAATTCCTTCAGATTTGTTGAGGTTTGTTTTATGGCCCAAGATATGGACTATCTTAATAAATGTTTTGTGGGCCTTTGAAAATAATATGTATTATACTGTTTTGGAGTGGAATGTTTTATAAATGTCGATTAAATTCTGTTGGTTGATGATATTCTTGATTTCTCCTATACTCTTGCTGATTTTCTGTCTAGTTGTTCCATCAATTGTTGAGAGAGGGGTGTTGAAGTCACCAAATATATCTCTGGATTTGGCTGTTTCTCCCTTTTTTTTTGCTTCACATATTTTACAGCTCTGTTTTTTTCATGCACTTACATTTTAGATTCCTATGTCTTCTTGGTGGATTGATCTTTTTGTCATTATATAATGTCTCTGTCATTCGCTGGTAATTTTCTCTGCTCTGAAGTCTACTTTATCTGATATTAATATAGCTACTCCTGACTTCTTTTTGTCCTCCTTTGACTTTCAACCTACCTCTATCATTATAAAGTGAGTTTCTTATAGACACTATATAATTGGGTCATATTTTTAAATCCACAATGAAAATCTATGTTTTTAATTGGTGGATTTAGACCATTTACATTTAACTTAAATGTTGCTATGTTAGTGCCTAAGTCAGCCATTTTATTTTTTGTTTTCTGCTTCTCCTCTGTATTTTCCTATTCTCTGTTTTCTTTTTCTTGCTTTCCATGGGAATTCCATTTTGATTTATCTATAGTGTTTTTGACTGTATCTCTTTGTATAAGCATTTTTGAGATATTTCTAGATATATCATTATATATATCTTACTTATTACAGTCTACTGGTGTCATCATTAAACCAGTTTGAGTGAAGTGTAGAAACCATACCTCCACTGATATCCCTTTACTCTCCCCAGTTTTGATATAATTGTCTTAAATAGTTCCTCTACATACAATTAGAAATACATGAGACAGTGTTCTAATTTGTGCTCCAACTGTCAAACATAATTTGGAAAACTCAAGAAAAGAAAAAAAGCCTATTTTATTTACTCATATTTTTACTAAATGTCTTCTTTCTTCCCTCCTGATATTCCAAGGTTTTTTTTTAATCATTTCCTTTTAGTTGAAAGAACTTCCTTTGGCCTTTCTTTTAGGGTAGGTCTGCTGGTGAAAAATTCTTAGTTTTCCTTTATCTGAGAATATTTTGATTTCCTTTTTATTCCTGAGGTATATTTTCATTGGGTAGAGGATTCTGAATTGACAGTTCTTTTGTTTCAGCACTTGAGAAATACTGTGCCAGTTCCTTCTAGCTCCATGGACTCTGATGAGAAATCCCTCATTCCAACTGCTTTCTCCCTATAAACAAAGTGTCATTTTTCTCTTACGGCTTTGAAGATTTTTTCATTGGTTTTATTTTGCAGAAGTTTAATTGTAATGTGTCTTGGCATAGATTTTCTTTGGGTTTATCCTTTTGTAGTTTGTCCAGCTTCTTGAATCTGTGTATGTCGTTGCCAAATTTGGAGAGTTTTCGGCCATTATCCTTTAAGTACTTTTATAGCTCTGTTCTCTTTTTTTCTTTCCTCCAAGACTCTTGTTTCATTAATGTTAGATGTTTTATTACAGTTTCACAGGTTTCTGAGGCTCTATTTGTTTTTGTACTATATTTTCTTTTTTGTTGTACAGATTGAGTAATGTCTATTATTCTATCTTCCAGTTCACTGATTCTTTCCTCTGTCTCCTTTTGTTGTTGAAGCCATGCACTAAGCTTTCCATTTCAGTTATTGTGTTTTGCGATTGTAAAGTTTATGTTTTGTTCTTCTTTACATCTTCTATACCTTTGTTGAGACTTCCTATTTCTTTGTTGAGAGTTTAAGTCTTTTCATTCTTTTCAAGTATAATTGCTCCTTGAAATATTTTTATTATGGCCACCTTTAAATCTTTGTCAGATAATTCTCACACCTGTGTCATCTTGGAATTGGCACCTCTTTTTCTTAATTTTAATTTTTTGTTTTTTGGCTGTGCCGCTAGGCATGCAGGATCCTCATTCCCTGACCAGGAATTGAACCCACGTCCCCTGCACTGGAAGCATGGAGTTTTAACCACTGGACCACCAGGGAAGTCCCGGAATTGGCACCTCTTGATTATCTTTTTTTATTCAGGTTGAAATCTTCCTGGTTTTTTTGTATACGTAATTTTCTATTGAAACTTGGAGAATTTCGTATTGTATTCTAATTCTTTGGATCTAATTTGTTTAGCTGGCTTTCTCTGACACCACTCTGGAAGAGAGAGGATGACAGAGCCTCATTGCTGATAAGTGGGGTTAGAAATCCAGCTTTCCCACTTGACCTCTGTTGACAATCAGGAGGAGGCACCCCATTACTGTTGAGTGGTGAGTAGGATTTCTGGCTTCCCATTAGGCCTCCATTGATACCTTCCTGCCTTGGAGGGGTAGGAGTTCTTTGTCACTGCTCCCCCAAAAACTTTGACTGACACCATGAGGTGGGGGGCTCACCACTAGCCATCAGGGATGAACACTGCTCCCTACTGGGTCTTCCCTGACATCATCTTGGTGTGAGCTTGGGTCACCTTGTAACAATCTGCAAGGATAGAAGTCTAGGCTCCCCATTCTGTCTTTGTTGGTATGAGTGGGGGTGGGGTCATAGTTTTTCTGTGGTGTTTGGCTGGAGTAGAGCAGTATTGTCTAAAAGTTTCTGGCTTGCTAGGCTGCCCCTTTCCTAGTCCTTTGGCTAGAGAGAGCAGCCTTTTATTGGGGCTTTTTTATTTTCTTGGTATGTGCCTATTACTCTTTCTCTGTTACTGACTTCATCAGCGCCAAGTCTGGGACATATGAGGAAAAACAAAACCCAGAGAATTCAGTAGCATGTTGTACCTCAGGTCCTGAGGTCCATACATAGTTTGTATTCTTCTCCACATTTCACAGTCTTCTTACATTTCTTTTATATATAATTTCTAGGGCTTCTCATTGTACTTAGTAGAAGAAAGAGGATAAAGTATGTACATATTCTCAGAAGTGGAAGTCCTCCAAAAATATTTAAAGAATTGAAATTATACAAAGTATGTTCTCTGGTTACAAAAGAATTAAACTAGAAACGAATAACAGAAAGATATCTAGAATATCTCCAAATATTTGAAAACTAGGAAATACACGTCCAAATAACTTATGAAACAATAAAGAAGTCACAAGGAGAATTAGAAAAAAAATTGAGTTGAATAAAAAATAAAACATAATATAGTCAGAATATGTTGGGTATAGCTAATGCAGTGCTGAGAGGGAAATTTATAGTACTACGTGCATAAATTAGAAAAGAGGAAATGTCTCAAATCAATCACCTAAGTTCTACTTCAAGAAAACTAGAAAGAGTAGAGGAAATTAAACATAAGACAAGCAAAATGAAGGAAATAATAAAGATAACAGAAATAAATGAAATAGAAAACAAACAATACAGAAGATCCATGAAACTAAATTGTTTCTTTGAAAATATCAATAAAACTGATAAATCTCTATCAAGACTGTTCAAGAAAGAAGAGATAAAACACAAATTTTCAACATCAGAAAATAGACTAGTGTTATAACTACTGCCTCTAAAGATACTTAAAACATACTAAGGTTATATTATGAACAACTTTGTGCCAATAAATTTAGTAACTTAGATGAAATTTAGTAACTTAGATATTCTTTGAAAATCACAAACTACCAAAATTATTCAAGAAGAAATAGATCACCTGAATGTCCTTATGGTTACTAAAGAAATAAAATTTGTAGTCAAAACATTACTGCAAACAAAACCACAGCCCCAGGTTAAAAACCTCCCCAAAGAACTATTGACTCAAGAGGAAGGAATAATTAACTCAGTTTACAAGGCCAGCTTTACCCAGATACCAAACCAAAGACATTACAAGAAAAGAAAACTACAAAACAATATCCCTCTTGAATATAGATGTAAAAATCCTTAACAAGATGTTAGCATATTTAACAATATATAAAAGAATAATATATCATACCTGAGTAGAATTTAATCCAAGAACATAAGTTTGGTTCAAAATTCAAAGACCAGTGGATAAAGAAGATGTGGTACATATATACAATGAAATACTACTCAGCCAGAAAAAAGAACAAAATAATGCCATCTGCAGCAACATGGATGCAACTAGAGATTATCATACTAAGTGAAGTAAGTCAGAAAGAGAAAGACAGATACCACATGATATCACTTATATGTGGAATCTAAAATATGACACAAACGAACATATCTATGAAACAGAAACAGACTCACAGACATAGAGAACAGACTTGTGGTTGCCGAGGGGGAGGGATTTGGCAGAGCGATGGAGTGGGAGGTTGGGGTTAGCAGATGTAAGCTTTTACATGTAGAATGGATAAACTACAAGGTCCTACTGTATAGCACAGAGAACTATATTCAATATCCTATGATAAACCATAATGGAAAAGAATATTTTTTTTAAAAACAAGAATGTATATATATGTATAACTGAATCACTTTGCTGTACAGCAGAAATTAACACAACATTGTAAATCAACTATACTTCAATAAAAAATTCAAAGACCAATAAGGCAATTCACTATAAAAATAGATGATTTTAAAAGTTTTCCTTTTTTAAAAAAACTTTTAAAATTTATTTTATTTAGTTTATTTTTGGCTGTATTGGGTCTCTGTTGCTGCAAACGGGCTTTCTCTAGTTGCAGCGAGCAGGGGCTACTCTTCATTGTGGTGCATGGGCTTCTCATTGCAGTGGCTTCTCTTGTTGTGGATCATGGGCTCTAGGCGTGCTGGCTTCGGTAGCTGTGGCTCGCGGGCTCTAGGCGTGCTGGCTTCGGTAGCTGTGGCTCGCGGGCTCTAGAGCACAGGCTCAGTAGTTGTGGTGCACGGGCTTAGTTGTTCCACGGCATGTGGGATCTTCCTGGACGAGGGCTCGAACCCATGTCCCCTGCATTGGCAGGTGGATTCTTAACCACTGTGCCACCAGGGAAGACCTGAATTTTTTCAAGGTTTTTATTATCTCACTCCATGCAGCTAAAATATTTGACAAGATTCAGCATTCATTCATGTTAAAAACCCTCAGGAAACAAGGATGGAAGAGAAATTTCTAAAACTGATAAAGGGTATCTATAAAAAACCTCAGCCTGTAGACCTTCTTTAAAAAAAAAAAATTGCTCTATCATACGCAAATGATGAAAGAGTTTACGTTTTTTTCCCTATGATCAGGAATAAGACAGGAATGTCCACTCTCACCTCTCTTATTCAACATTGCACTGGAGGTCCTAGCTACAAATATAGTAGAAATAAGAGGATATTTACTCTCAAATCAAAAGAGATTTGAAAGGAAGAAATAAGTCTTCATTCATAGAAGACATGATTGAATCTGTAAAAAATTTCAAACAATCTACTACAAAGCTTCTAGAACTAATAAGTGAATCTATCAAAGTCATAAGATATAGGGTCCATTTACAAAAATCTATTTCTATATGTTTACAATGAACAGTTGGAATTGAAATTTTAAAAGAAGCATTTCATTACCTCTTACAATGCCATCAAAATACATACAAGATCTGTATCCCGAAAATAAATCTTCCCTGTAGTACTTTTTAAAATTAATTAATTATTTTTGCCTGCATTGGGTCTTTGCTGCTGCATGCGGGTTTTCTCTAGTTGCGGCGAGCGGGGACTACTCTTTGTTGCGGTGCGTGGGCTTCTCCTTGTGGTGGCTTCTCTTGTTGGAAGCATGGGCTCTAGGCGCTTGGGCTTCAGTAGTTGTGGCACACGGCCTCAGTAGTTGTGGCTCGCAGGCTCTAGAGCGCAGGCTCAGTAGTTGTGGAGCACGGGCTTAGTTGCTCCGTGACATGTGGGATTTTCCTGGACCAGGGCTTGAACCCGTGTCCCCTGCATTGGCAGGCGGATTCTTAACCACTGTGCCACCAGGGAAGTCCTCTTCCTTGTAGTTATTGTTTTTAGTAGATATGGACCTCAAACTAGATAAATGCCAATAATAGAGTTCTGGGTAAATTATATATGGGTCTTTCAAATAAAGGAATGCTATTCAATCACTAAAAAAGACATTGTAGATTATTATTTATCAAATGTGTTTTAAATATCTTATGTTTTTTAAAAGTTTAAAAATAATATATGCAGTAAAATGTTGTTTAAAACTATCTTATACATAGTGCATAATAATGAGCTGCAATAGGTAAACAAAGATTTACATGACAACTTCCTCTGGATGATAGGATTATGAGTGTTTTAAACTTTTTCATTTATTTGCTTATGTGCTTTTCTTCATTTTTATACATGAGCATGTATAGCTAACATCATAAAAAATAAATAATGCTTTTATACATTAAATTTGGTCTCAGGACTTCCCTGGTGGTCCAGTGGGTAAGACTCCACGTTCCCAAAGCAAGGGGCCCGGGTTCAATCCCTGGTCTGGGAACTAGATCCCACATGCCGCAACTAAGAGTTCACATGCTGCAACTAAGAAATCCGCATGCCAGAACTAAAGGTCCCGCATGCCACAACAAAGATCCTGCATGCCGCAACTAAGACCCAGTGCAGCCAAAATAAATAAATAAATAGATAGATAAATATTTTTTTTAATCTATAAAAATATAAATAAATTTGGTCTCTATCAGCTCTCTTGTATGGTTGAGATGGAATATTACAGAATGACGTACATGTATTAACTTTCTAAATTTCTCTTCATCTTTTCCACCTTCATCTGAGTAGCTCTCTAAATTTGGTCCCAACCTTCTCACATAAGTATAGTGAGATTTGGGTGGTTCAGTTTGACCTTCATATATTCAACATTCTAGAATCTCAATTACATTTCCTATTTCCCCCAAATACTTTGAGATACACTGATATTTTACCATTCATATACGATTCTGCCTTTTCTTTTTTTAAACACCTTTATTGGAGTATAATTGCTTTACAATGGTGTGTTAGTTTCTGCTGTATAACAAAGTCAATCAGCTATACATATAAATATATCGATTCTGCCGTTTTGAATTTCCTTTATTTTACCCCTAGTGCAGTTGGTATGACAATATAAAACATCATTAATTCCAAGATTAGTTTTAATGAAACAATAGCTTAAATGATCACATTTCTATTTGCATTTTAAAATATCATTTAAGTATTCACATCATGTATATATTTAATTCAGATACTGCTGAGAAACATAATTTCTGTTTTACTTGTACTGTCTGCGTTGGGAAAAAATCACTCATTTACATCTTGAAATTATTATGTTAAAATGTTCCTGAGCAGAAATCAGATCCTGTATTGTCAACAAAGTCTTTTGCCTGATATTATTTCTAAAAGTCACCTATTCTACCCTGTCTATCAAAAGAGTATTGAAATCAATACACACTGGTCAGTCACTGGATTTGAAACAGAAAACTGGTCCAGGGCTCTAGCATATGATTATGGAATTGAGTGAAAAACACTGGTAACTGAGTTAATTAGGACACATCTGCAGCATATAGCACGGCATTTAAGAGAACAGGTTCTGTAGTGAGACTGCTTGGGTTCCAAATCTTCGCTCACTAGCCAGAGGACTTGGGGAACTTAACCTCTCTCAGCCTCCATTTCCTTCTTTGTAAAATAGGGGTAATGCCAGTACCTTCCTTAGAGGGATGATATGAACATTAATTAAGTCACTACATGCAATGCACTTCGAATAGTGCCTGGCACGTTGTAAGGACTCAATAAATATTATCTATTATTATTTGATAAACTGGTGGTTTGGAGTGAAGTCAGTTCAGGATACAGATGGAACGAACACTGGATTAAGGGGCCCTAATTAATCTAATGACAGCTATGTGACTGGCAAAATATACCACCATTCACCAACTGAGTATTGAAGTACATATACCTGTGCTAATTGCTATCTCATAGCATTATCTGGTTTAATGTAATCCTACCAGACAAGTATCAGCATCTCCATTTCATTTCATAACACAGTGGTAAGACTTCAGACAGAGAATCAGATTTCCAGGGTTTTAATCATGGCTCTATTATTCACTAGCTACGTGATCTGGGGCAGATCACCTAAACGTTCAAAGCTTCAGTGTCCCCATATCTAAAGCGGGGAACAGTTGAAGCAAAAGGCCTGCATCATAGACTTACTGTGAGGATTACATGAGTTACTACATATTAAGGTCTTTTAGCACAATGTCTGGCCCATAAGTGATCAAGACGGCTTAGCTGTTATTATTGCTACTAGAACAGATGATCATAAATATCTAGTCGCAGGTCACAAATCTGTCTAATTCTCCGTTTCATATTCTTTGCATGGTTCTGTGCTGATTGTGATGGCAAGTCAATTCTTTCTTGGTTTCAGTGAAGATCCTCATCTTTAAAGTAAGCATTGTGATCTCTTGTTATAGTATAAAGCTGTCTTGCTTCTCTAAAAAGCAATGACTTCTGGATGGACTTACATAGTCAAAAGTTGGACAAATAGTAGCAGTGCATTCTTTCCTCAATAGCACTTAGCGTGACAGCACAGATACAAGGCTGAAGAGGGGTACCAGTAAAGATGGCACTGTGACCTAAAGCACAGGTATCTGCATGATTTGTGAATTATTTTTAGTTTTTCTAGTGGTTATAAGAGTATACAGCATATATGCAGCATATATGATCCGATACGCTCGCAAACCTTACTGAGAAGCATTGGGAATGTGCTTCTGTCCAAGCCAAAGGTAACATAAATTTGGTTCTTGGTCTTCCTCTGTATTAAGGATGGGAAAGGTTGTGTCTAAAGAGAAAAAGGCAGGGCTTCCCTGGTGGCACCGTGGTTAAAGAATCCGCCTTCCAGTGCAGGGGACACGGGTTCGATCCCTGGGCCGGGAAGATCCCACATGCCATGAAGCAACTGGGCCTGTGCGCCACAACTACTGAGCCTGTGTTCTAGAGCCCAAGAGCCACAACTACTGAGCCTATCTGTCACAACTATTGAAGCCCACATGCCTAGAGCCCATGCTTCGCAACAAGAGAAGCCACCGCAATGAGACGCCCATGCACCGCAACGAAGAGTAGCTCCCACTCGCTGCAACTAGAGAAAGCCCAAGCACAGCAACAAAGACCCAATGCAACCAAAGATAAATAAATAAATTTATTTTAAAATAAATAAATAAAGAGAAAAAGGTAAACATCAAAATCCACATTCAAGGAACTCCCTGGTGGTCCAGTGGTTGGGACTCTGCACTCCCAATGCAGGAGGCCCGGGTTCAATCCCTGGTCAGGGAACTAGATCCTGCATGCTGCAACTAATAGCCTGAATGACACAACGAAAAAGATCCTGCATGCCACAACCAAGACCAGAAGCAGCCAAATAAATAAATAATTTTTTTTTAAAATCCACATTCATGAGGAAATCTTTCTATGAAGATGATTGAGGAGCCTGTCTAAGTCCATTAGGTCTGTTATAACAAAAATACCTTAGACTGGGTGGCTTAACAACAAACATTTATTTCTCACAGTTATAGAGTGTGGGAAGTCCAAGATTAAGGCACTGATAGATCAGTGTCCGGTAAGCACTCACTTCTTGGTTCATAGAAGGCCATTATCTCCATGTGTCCTCACATGGTGGAAGGGGAGAACTCTGGTCTCTTCAGCCCCTTGTAAGGGCACTAATCCCGTTTATGAGTGCTCCACCTTCATGACTTAATCACCTTCTAAAGGCTGTACTTCCAAACACCATCACATTGGGTGGCGTTTATTTCAACATATGTATTTTAGGGGGACACTGTCTTTAGCAGAGCTCCAAACAACGATCTCCTCTGGACAGCCTCAAATACCCTTGTAAGATATAGCCTCTGAGTTTGCCAGCCAAGGCATTTTTGTTTCCTTTGACAGCAAAAAGAGTTCATTTGAATACTTAGATTTCAGCTACAACATTAAATTGGTACCAAACCAACTTGAGTTTTTGTTATATTTGAACAATGTGATTAAAAGATCTTTTTGAAAACTGTGAAGAACAAAATTTAGAAGTCAAAAAGGTCATAAGAGACATCTTAGCAAGAATACAGAATTTGGTGAAACAACCCAGGAAAAAAATGAGAGGAGGTGGCTAAGTGTAATGTCTCTTTACTTCATTCTTTTTCTTCAGTTTTAATGAGACATGATCGACATGTATCACTGTATAAGTTTAAGGTGTACAGAATGATGGTTTAATTTACATATATTGTGAAATGATTACCACAGTAGGTTTAGTTAATATCTATCATCTCATATATCAATAAATACCAAAAAAAAATCTCCTTGTAATGAGAACTCTTAGGATCTACTCTCTTAACAACTTCCTATACATCACACAGCAGTGTTAACTATAGTCATCATGTTGTACACTACATCCCTAGTACTTATTTATTTTATAACTGAAAGTTTGTTCTGTTTCCTCTAATCCACTCCCCAGCTTGCCTCTGGTAATTACATACCTGATCTCTTTTTCTATGAGTTTGGTGTTTTTGGCTTTTTTAATTAGATTCCACAAATAAGTGAGATCATACACTATTTGTCTTTCTCCGTTTGACTTATTTCACTTAGCGTGATGGCTTCAAGGTCCATCCGTGTTGTCGCAAATGGCAGGGTTTCCTTTTTTTATGACTGAATAATATTCAACTGTGTGTATGTGTGTGTGTGTGTGTGTGTGTGTGTGTGTGTGTGTGTGTGTATCACAGAGTCTTTATCCATTCATCCATCAATGGGTACTTAGGTTGTTTCCATGTCTTGGCTATTTTAAATAATGCTGCTATGAACACGGAGGTGAAGACAGCTTTTCAAGTTAGTGTTTTTGTTTCCTTTGGATATACTCCCAAAAATGGAACTGCTGGACCATTCAGTAGTTCTACTTTTAATTTCTTGAGGAACTTCCATGTGTTTCTCCATAGTGACTGGATCAACTTACAATCCCATGAATAGTGTGCAAGGGTTCCCTTTTCTCCACATTCATGCCAGCATTTGTCATCTCTGGACTTTTCAATGATAGACATTCTAACAGGTGTGAGTTGATAGCTCACTGTGGTTTTAATTTGCATTTCTCTATTGACTAGTGATATTGAGTATGTTTTCATGTACCTGTTGGCCATTCATATACCAAAGAAATCCTGAGAAAAAAGAACAAAGCAGGATGCTTCACACTTCCTGATTTCAAGCTATACTATAACATTATAGTAACTAAAGCAGTATGGTACTAGCATAAAAATAGACAAATAGACCAATGAAATGGAACTGAGATCCCAGAAATAAACCCAAGCAAATACAGTCAACTAATATTTAACAAGGGAGCCAAGAACACTCAATGGAAAAAAGAGATTCATTTCAATAAATGATGCTGGGGAAACTGGATATTTACATGTAAAAGAATGAAAGTTGGGGCTTCCCTGGTGGCGCAGTGGTTGAGAGTCCGCCTGCCGAAGCGGGGGACACAGGTTCGTGTCCCGGTCTGGGAAGATCCCACATGCCGCGGAGCGGCTGGGCTCGTGAGCCATGGCTGCTGAGCCTGCGCATCCGGAGCCTGTGCTCTGTAACGGGAGAGGCCACAACAGTGAGAGGCCTGTGTACCGCAAAAAAAAAAAAAAAAAAAAAAAAAAAAAAAAAAAAAAAAGAATGAAAGTTGATCTCTATCTTACACTACTCACAAAAATTAACTCGAAATGGATTAAAGACTTAACTATGAGACCTGAAACCATGAAACTCCTAAAAGAAAACAGAAAAAAGCTCTCTGGCATGGGACATAGTAATGATTTATTTGGAAATCACACCTAAAGCACAAGCAACAAAATCAAGAATAAACAAGTGGGACTATATCAAACTAAAAAGCTTCCATACAGCAAAAGAAACCATCAACAAAGTGAAAAGACAATCTACAGAATGGGGAAAAGTATTTGCAAATCATATATCTGATAAGGGGTTAATATACAAAGTATATAAAAAGTACATACAACTCAACAGCCAAAAAAAAAAAACCAGCCAAATAATTTTTACTTCATTCTGAACCGTGTACCATTTATATTGCATTCAAATTGTCCTCTAAGGAAGCTATATGAAATGTTCAAAAACAAGTAAGAATGCAACGTAATTAGTCTATATTTATGTTTGGGGAAAGTTCTTTGAAGCAAATTATACACCAAGAGTATAGCTTCAAATAAGTAGGACTAAGTACTGTAAAGCAAAAAGCATGTTAACAGGACTTTTATCATTGCAGCTTTGGTCTGCGATCAACTGCACCATTAAGCCCCCTTACCAACTGTTGGCACCTAACGCATATCAAGCCAAAGGTACTCCTTGTCAAGATGGTGTACTGAGATAACAGTAACAAAAACGAAAACAACCTTCTCCTTCAAACACAAAATAGACGCTAGATAAAATATGACAAAATCATTTAAAAATGCATGGTCAAGATTAAAAATAGGAAGAGGAAATACCTTTGTGCCAAAAACCAAGAAGGAACTCAAAAGTTAGAATGGCGAGCAGATATTTACATGATCACAAGGACAGGTCTTAGAGTTTGTATTTTAACATCTATTCAAGGATAGCAAATAAGGACTCAGGCCCATGTAGAAAGCTAGAATTGAGCTCCCTGCATAAAGCTACATGCCCCCTCCCTGCCCCCACAATAAACATGTCCTTTATGTGAAACAGAGAATCGCAAAACTTTGCCTACCAGCCAAGGGAAGCAGCAAAGTAGCTTGTCATATTCTCATCAGTACGGGTAAAAAAAGTCAATTGCAAGAATGAGTCCCCAAATCTGCCTGATCCATGGAAATAAGACTCAAATTCACAATACCTGCATGGTTCAGGAAACTGAAGCCAAGAAATAAATATAAAAATAAATTTGAAGCAAGAAAATTCTATAGGGATCTGAAAAAAAGGGCCAAATTGACCTATAGGATTGCATCTGCAACCAAAGGGTCTGGGATACCTACTGAAAATAACTTCCTCTGAAGACTAGTTCATATTCAAGAATTACAAGAAAACAAAAGACCATGAGTGAGATTTTGGACCCCCTCAAAACTAGAAATAATTCAGCATTTAAAATGTACTTAGTTTAGGGCTTCCCTGGTGGCACAGTGGTTGAGAGTCCGCCTGCCGATGCAGGGGACACGGGTTCGTGCCCCAGTCTGGGAAGATCCCACATGCTGCAGAGCAGCTAGGCCCGTGAGCCATGGCCACTGAGCCTGCACGTCTGGAACCTGTGCTCCACAACGGAAGGGGCCACAACAGTGAGAGGCCCGTGTACTGCAAAAAAAACACAAAGTACTTAGTTTAAAATCTCTGAAATTGTTTTTTAAAAAATAAAGAAAAAGGGCTTCCCTGGTGGTGCAGTGGTTAAGATTTCACCTGGCAATGCAGGGGACACAGGTTCGATCCCTGGTCTGGGAAGATCCCACATGCCGTGGAGCAACTAAGCCCATGCGCCACAACTACTGAGCCTGTGCTCTAGAGCCTGTGAGCCACAACTACTGAGCCCAAGTGCCACAACTACCAAAGCCCGTGTGCCTAGAGCCCATGCTCTGTAACAAGAGAAGCCACCGCAGTGAGAAGCCCATGCACCGCAACGAAGAGTAGCTCCCGCTCGCTGCAACTAGAGAAAGCCCGCACACAGCAACAAAGACCCAATGCAGCCAAAAATAAAATAAATAAATTTATTAAGGGAGAAAGAAAGAAAGAAAGGAAGGAAGGAAGGAAGGAAGGAAGGAAGGAAGGAAGGAAGAAAGAAAGAAAGAAAGAAAAAGAAAAGGAAACAATATAGTAAGAATAGGTGGATTTAACAGATGATCCAAGTAAAAACTTCCAAATTTGAAAAATGTAACCATCGAAATGTTTAAAACTCAGTGTATTAGACAATATATTAGACATCATTGGAAAGAGTTAAATGAACTGGAAGATAAAGCTGAGGACATCACCAAAAACACAGCACAGAGAGATAAAAAGAAAATATCAAAGTGAGGTGAAGAGACATGAAGGATAGAATGAGAATAGCCAACACATAGTCATCAGGAGTTCTAGAAACTTACAATGTAGAAGCAATCTTCAAGACAATACTTGCCAAAAACTTTAGAACTGAGAAAAGCTAGTGTCTCCAAATTCAAGTATCAGCATACTGAATCCCTAGCAGGTTAAGTTACAACAAATCACAGGTAGGCACACTGTAGTGAAATTGCAGAACAATTAGCAGCCAGAGAGAAAAGACAGATTAATTGCAAAGAAAAGAATGCCACAGTGTATGTCAAATATATCTCAATAAAAGTGGAAGGAAAAAACAAAGAATGCCACAGTGGCTGTAGATACTGAATCACCAGTAAGAGATGTCAGAAAAAATAATATATTCATAGTGCTGAAGGAAAATAACAATCTAATAAGCTATACACAGCTAAGCTCTCATCTTAGGGGAGCATAAAATACTTTTATAGGCATATAAATCCTGAGTTTATTATTCACAGACCATCACTAACAGAAACACTAAATGACACGTTATCACAAGAAGGAAATAAAACTAGAAGAAAAGTTTGAGATACAAAAAGCATTGTAAACATATAAAGCGTTATAAACAATTTGATATACCTAAATAATGTTACATCCACTACTACAATATAATACTTATATAGCACTTGCTACGAGCCAGATACTATAGTTAGCACTTTACAACAATCTTTTGAGATAGGTACTGATATAATCCTATTTTATAAAGGAGAAAACTGAAGACTCAGAGAGGTTAAGGGACTTGCTCACTGTCTCACAGCTAGCAAGTGGTGGAGTCTGGCTACAGAATCTGTGCCCATAACCTGTTTGCTGTATTGCCTCTCCAATAAATATCAACTCCAATATAAATCACTAATAAAAATGGTAATGCTTGAAGCAAGCACATATGTTAATAAATGGTAAATATAAGGTGAAACTAAAAATCTAAACAATAGTAGCACAGAAGATGGAACGTGTGAGCTCAGAATTAAGGCATCCTAAACTCATTTTATTTTTTAGGAGGAGAGAAATATTGATTAAATTTAATCTGTATTGAGTATAAAGTGTAAAACTTTAAGGATAATCACCAAAAGAATAGCAATAAAATGTATATCAAACCAAGAGAGGGGAGAAAAGGAATAAGGAATCCTTGACTACTCCAATGAGTAAGTAATGAGAAAAAAAATACGTGTAATTCACCAGAAAGGAGAATTCAATAAGTTCCAAGAATACAATGCCATACAGACTTCTTTCTTTAACCACATTTAATACAATTAGAAGTCAATAATTATAGCAAAAATGTGGACTTTAAGGAAGTTATAAGTGAAGTATTGATTAAAGAAGAGGTCATAATGGATATAGTGTTTGCAATAAACAACCCTGAAAGTAATAGGAATACACATCAAACTTTGTGGGATTCGGTTTAAGGGGAATATTTAGGGGAAATTTTATAGTTTTAAGTACATATATAGAAAACAGAAAAAAAATGAAATTAATGAGATAAAAGTTCAAATCAAGAGGCAAGAAAAATAACAATAGAGTAAACACTACTAAAGCAGAAAGAAGGGAAAGAACAATAAAAGTCAAAATGAAATATTAATAAAAACAATAGAAATGATCAACAATATCAGAAGTTGGTTCTCTGCACACACAAAAAAATGTTGGAGGATATTACTACAGATTTTGTAGAAATTTAAAGATAATACAATAATACTGTGAATAGTGTATGCCAATAAATTAGAAAATGTAGACAAAATGAATACTTTCCTTTTAAAATGTGCTTAAACTGATCAAGAAGAATATCAGACTAAAAGTACTAGAGAAACTGAATACTAGCAAAAAAAAAAAAAATCTAACCACTAGACCAAGGAATTTTCCAGACTATTTTGCAAAGGAAACTTAAAGGAAAAAGCAAAAGAACATTCATTTATTTAAACAGCTTTACTGAGGTATAATTGAAATTCAAAAAACTGCACATATTTAATGTATACAATTTGATGAGTTTGGACATAAGCACACACTTGTGAAACCCTCATCACAATTGAGGTAATAAACATACATCACCTCAAAAAGCTGCCTCGTACCCCGAGTTTTGTTTGTTTGTTGTTTGTTTGGTAAGAACACTTAACATGAGCTCTACCCTCTTAACAAATTTTCTAAGTGCACAAAACTATTAACTCTAGGCACAGTGTTATAGAGCAGCTCTCTAGAACTTACTCATCATGCAAAACTAAAACTTTTAGCCATTGAACAACAACTCCCTACTTTTCCCTCCTCCCAGCCCTTGTCAACCACAATCCTACCATCTACTTTCATGAGTTTGACTACTTTTAGATACCCTATATAAGTGGAATCATGCAGTAT
Source organism: Phocoena phocoena (assembly GCF_963924675.1). Classification (NCBI taxonomy): domain Eukaryota; kingdom Metazoa; phylum Chordata; class Mammalia; order Artiodactyla; family Phocoenidae; genus Phocoena; species Phocoena phocoena. The sequence goes on from NC_089240.1 coordinate 117,127,656, forward strand.
TTGTCCTTCTGTGACTGTTTATCACTTAGCATAATATCCTGAAGGCTGGTCCATGTTGTTGCATGAGATAGACTTCTTTTCCTATTTACTTATTTATAAATATTTATTTATTTGGCTGCACCAGGTCTTAGCTGCAGCACGCAGGGTCTTTAGTTGCAGCATGCGGGCTCTTAGTTGCAGCATGTGGGATCTAGCTCCCTGACCAGCGATCAAACCTGGGACCCCTGCATTGGAAGCATGGAGTCCCAACCGCTGGACCACCAGGGAAGTCCCTCTTTTCCTTTTTAAAGTATGAATAATATTCCATTGTGTGTAATACCACATCTTCTTTATCCATTCCCATGTCAAAAGACATTTTTGTTTCTTCCATATTTTGGCTATGGTAAATAATGTTGCAATGAACACGAGAGTGCATATATCTCTTTGAGATCCAGATTTCATTTCTTTTGGATATATACCCAGAAGTGGGATTACTAGATCATTCATTCCCACCAACACATTACTCCACATCCTCACCAACTTTTTAAACTTTTGTCTTTTTTTTTTGACATCTGTCTTCCCTCCTCACCAAAACATTCACTGTAAGCTTCACAAGTCTTTGGTCTTTTTGAAAAATAGCTAATCTAACAGGTGTGCAATGACATCTTATTGTGGTTTTGATTTGCATTTCCCTGATGATTAGTGATATTGAGCATCTTTTTTTTTTAAACATCTTTATTGGAGTATAATTGCTTTACAATGGTGTGTTAGTTTCTGCTTTATAACAAAGTGAATCAGCTATACATATACATATATCCCCATATCTCTTCCCTCTTGCGTCTCCCTCCCTCCCACTCTCCCTATCCCACCCCTCTAGGTGGTCACAAAGCACCCAGCAGATCTCCCTGTGCTATGCGGCTGCTTCCCACTAGCTATCTTTTTTTTTTTTTTTTGCGGTACGCGGACCTCTCACTGTTGTGGCCTCTCCCGATGCGAAGCACAGGCTCTGGACGCGCAGGCTCAGCGGCCACGGCTCACGGGCCCAGCCACTCCGCGGCATGTAGGATCTTCCCGGACCAGGGCACGAACCCGTGTCCCCTGCGTCGGCAGGAGGACTCTCGACCACTGCACCACCAGGGAAGCCCATAGCTATCTATTTTACATTTGGTAGTGTATATATGTCCATGAGCATCTTTTTATACACTCATATTGGCCATCTGTGTGTCTTCTTTGGAAAAATGTCTTTTTCCCATTTTTTAATCAGGTTATTTGATTTTTTTGATGTACTCCCACTTGTCAATTTTTGCTTTTTTTGCCTGTGCTATATTAGTGTCATATCCAAGAAATCATTCCAAGCCGATGTCAAGTGGCTTTTCTCCAATATTTTCTTCTAGAAGTTTCACGGTTTCTGGTCTCCTGTTTAAGTCTTTAATCCATTTTTAGTTGATTTTTGTGTATGGAATAAGAAAAGGGTACAATTTCATTCTTTTGCATGAAGTGCAGATATCATTTTCCCAACTTCTCCATTTGTTGAAGAGACTATCTTTTATCTATTGTGTATTCTTGAAGATCAGTTGACCACGTCCTTATGGGGTCAATTGAGGGCTCCCTATTCTGTTCCACTGGTCTATATGTCTGTCTTTATGCCAGTACCATACTGTTTTAATTACTGTAACTTTGTAATAAATTTTGAAGCCAAGAAGGTATAATGCCTCCAGCTTTGTTCTTTCTCAAGATTGCTTTGTTATTTGGCATCTTCTGTGGTTCCATATGAATTCTGCGATTGTTTTCCTCTTTCTGTAAAAAATGCCATTGGGATTTTGATGGGAATGACATTTAATTTGTAGATCACTTTGAGTACTATGGACATTTTAACAATATTAAGTCTTCCAACTCATGAACATGGGATGCCTTTCCATTTATTTGAGTTTTCATTAATTTCTTTCATCAATGTTTTATCGTTTTCAGTGTACTATTCTTTCACCTCCTTGGTGAAGGTTATTCCTAAATATTTTATTCTTTCTGATGCTATTGTAAGTTATTTCCTTTCCAAATAATTCATTGTTAGTGTATAGAAATGCAACTGACTTTTTATGCTGAATCTGTATTTTGCAGATTTACTGAATACACTTATTAGTTCTAACAGCTTCTTTGTGAATCTTCACAATTGTCTACATATAAAATCATGCCAGCTGCAAACAGACTATTTAACTTCTTTTCTGATTGGGATGCCTTTTATATGTTTTTCTTCCCTGATTGCTCTGGCTAGGACCCCAGTACTATGTAGAATATAAGTGGTGAGAGTGGGCATCCTTATCTTAGTCTTAGTGGCACCCCTTATGCATACATTTTGGTTATACAGATTGTATATTGATTATTTTTTTCTACTGGTTAATTTGAGATGATTTCTGAAAGAAGGAGGCAGTAAAGTCTTTACTTCAGCGGTCTTCAAGTGTTTCTTTGCACATTTTAAAGCTGACACTTTTTTTGTCATATGTGTAAGTAGGCACAAGGAATACAATTTTCCACAGATTGTGAATAAAATAAAAACTGCTAAATCATTATTTACTACTCACCATTATCTACTTTATTCTATTTTACTTTTTAGCTGTGAACTAGTATGATTCTTTTTTATTTTGGCTGTGACTCAGGGCTTGTGGGATCATCTTAGTTCCCCAACCAGGAACTGAACCGGGGTCTTCAGCAGTGAAAGCACCAAGTCCTAACCACTGGACCACCAGGGAATTCTCTAATATGATTCTTTTTTTTTATTCTTTTTTTTATAAATTGAAGTATAGTTGATTTACAATGTTGTGTTAATTTCTGCTGTACGGCAAAGTGATTCAGCTATACACATATATATACATTTTTAAATATTCTTTTCCATTATGGTTTATCATAGGATATCGAGTATAGATTCTCTGTGCTATACAGTAGGACCTTGTTGTTTATCCATTCTATGTATAAAAGCTTACATTTGCTAACCCCAGCCTCCCACTCCATCCCTCCCCCCACCCTCTCCCCCTTGGCAACCACAAGTCTGTTCTCTATGTCCATGGATCTGTTTCTGTTTTGCAGATAGATTCATTTGTGTCATATTTTAGATTCCACATATAAGTGATATCATATGGTATTTGTCTTTCTCTTTCTGACTTACTTCATTTAGTATGATAATCTCTAGTTGCATCCATGTTGCTGCAAATGGCATTATTTCATTCTTTTTTCTGGCTGACTAGTATTCCATTGTATATATGTATCATATCTTCTTTATCCATTCCTCTGTTGGTGGACATTTAGGTTGCTTCCCTGTCTTGGCTATTGTGAATAATGCTGCTATGAACATAGGGATGCATATATCTTTTTGAATTAGAGTTTTATCTGGATATATGCCCAGGAGTGGGATTGCTGGATCATATGGTAATTCTATTTTTAGTTTTCTGAGGAACCTCCATCCTGTTTTCCATAGTGGCTGTACCAACTTACATTCCCACCAACACAGTAGGAGGGTTCCCTTTTCTCCCCACCCTCTCTAGCATTTGCTGCTTGTAGAGTTTTTAATGATGTAGAGTTTTTAATGATGGCCATTCATCATTATATGCAGATGACATGATACTATATATAGAAAACACTAAAGACTCCACACAAAAACCACTAGAACTGATAAAGAAATTCAGCAAGGTGGCAGGATACAAGATTAACATACAGAAATCAGTTGCATTTCTTTACACTAACAGTAAAATATCAGAAAGGGAATACAAAAAAAAATACCTTCTCAAATTGTATTATACAATTGTATATTTAAATACATAAAATTATATTATTATGTATTTAAATATACATAGTTCCTGTTTTTCCTTGACCTCATACATCCATTCCATCCCTCCCAATATTTTTAACATAATATGTTTTTATACTTGAATGCCTATAATTAAGCCACATCAAAATATACATATAAATTGAAATTAATTTAAAAAAAATTTCTACAAACACACGGCTCTATATTTCTTTTTTCTGGATTACATTATAATTACAATATCACTATTACACACTTTTTAAAAATAACATAAATATATTTAGTATTTTGATAAAATTATTAACCTAAAGATAAAATTTTACTGCAAATTCATTTCTGAGTGCATTGGTTCTGAATTAACTTATGCACCTCTGAATTAATACTACTTTTTGAGGGAATGAGAAAGGGTTCAGCATTAATTCTATCCCTCTTTTACATTTTTGTATGTGTGAGGGCTAAGAAACTTTGTTCACATAAACAAGTATTAAAAGAAGTTTGGTATAGCAAAGTCACTCAATTCCCTGAACCCCTTCTGAATCATATGCCCAAATCACTTAGCCATATTTCATCAAAAATTATGTTGAATGATCTATCAGTGGGCAAGTCTATTAAGTCCTCTTGACATCTTTCTGAGGCCGATCAGTTTCAGGAGAGACTACATAAGGAGAGGATATGGAAATAGATACAGAGTACCTATGCCTTCCCAGGGATATATCCACCCAAACTCAAAGAATTGATTCTACCATCTCAAAACTGGAAGTTTCTGTAATATAACTTTTTATTAAAAAATGAAAAAAATGGGCTTTCCTGGTGGTGCGGTGGTTGAGAGTCCGCCTGCCGATGCAGGGGACACGGGTTCGTGCCCCAGTCCGGGAGGATCCCACATGCCGCGGAGCGGCTGGGCCCGTGAGCCATGGCCGCTGAGCCTGCACGTCCGGAGCCTGTGCTCCGCAACGGGAGAGGCCACAGCGGTGAGAGGCCCACGTACCGCAAAGGAAAAAAAAAAAAAAAACAGAAAAAACCTGACAAAATGTTAACATTTATGAATATTGGATGTGATATCTTGGTGTGTCTCTTCTAGTACTCACTATACTGTTCTATGAATTTAAAATATCTCATTTGACATAACTCATTTCAAGTTGACAATGGTTAAAAGGACCTAATGAGAACATTCTGCTCAAGTCTGAGGACAAGTCCACCCACTGTCTAGCACAACTGATTCCATTATGGCATTTAGTTGCTTTGACTTCTCAGACTTCACTGTGAAGTTCAAGATGTACTTTTTAAAATAACCATTCAAATCCACTGAGAAAGTGCGTAGCGAATGTGGAGGCTTGTCAAATTTGAAAGTCCCAAATATGGCGGATGAGCTTGTATATTTAACCAGCCTCCACCACCACTCCATCACCACTCACCATAACCACATCCACACACACTGAAAATGCACTGTGTAGCAGGATCCTTGAGAACAGGATGATAGCCAAAGCTTGATAACCAGGATATTTGACCTAGGGAACTGATGGGGTTGGGATAGGGTAAAGAATGACTCTGAAACTACCTAACCTGAAAGAGGTAGCATAAACGGTAAATACTAAGCTTGACTACATAGCTTAGATGGCCAAAACGAGTACTACCACACCAAGGCTCTGTGAAGATCATTGCAAAAGCAGCCTGTCAGGTGAGAAGTACAGACTGATCGACCTGGTGACCTGGGTTCCAATGCTGGCTCTCCTACCATGTGCTAGCTTAGTGATCTTGAACATGTTCCTTAATCTATGCAAGGATTAGTGTCATTGCATGTAAACTGGGGGTTATAACTATCTGATTGTTGTGAGAATTAAATTAAATGTTTTGTTTGTTTGTTTTGGCCAAGCCATGCGGCATGTGGGATCTTAGCTCCCCGATCAGGGATTGAACCCGCGCCCCCTGCGGTGGAAGCATGGAGTCTTGACCACTGGACCATCAGGGAAGCCCCTAAATAAGATGATTCTATGTAATAGGTCCTGGTTAAACCTAGCACAGAGTACGCATTCACTCAAAGCATGTTCCTTTCATTTTATCATTTTCTAAAAGACATTTTCACACGATTTTAGGTATTGGAGGTTGAGAAGAATAAACAGATAAATACATGAATGATGGTTTGACATTAGGGAGCGTATGAGTTCTGAGTAGACACTGATACTCAAGTTTGGGATAGTGCCCTGGTTAAAGAGCTCTGGTGTCCAACTGTCTGGGTACAATTCCTGGCTCTGCCATGTTCTAGAGATATAAACATAGACAAATCATCTGTCTGTGCTCAGTCCCTCAGCTAAAATAGTGCTGCTATAGACTGAATGTGTCCCCCTAAAATTCATACGTTGAAACCTAATCCCCAGCATGATGGTATTAGGAGGTGGGGTCTTTGGGAGGTGATTAGGTCATAAAGGTGGAGCCTTCTTGATTGGAACCAGTGCCCTTACAAAAGATACCCCAGAGAGTTCCCTAGCCCCTTCCACCAAGTGAGGACACAGCAAGAAGCTGGTCATTTATGAACCAGAAAGTACGCCCTCACCAGACACTGAATCTGCCAGCAACTTGATCTCGGATTTCCCAGACTCTAGAACTGTGAGAAACAAATTTCTATTGTTTATAAGCCACCCAGTCTAAAAGACCAGTGCCTTCTTCATGAGATTGTTATAGGGACTGAAAAGGGATAATCAACGTGATGCTTTAGCATTGTGATTGGCACATTGTAAGGACTCAGTGTTTATTTTGCACACATACACACCCAACTTTACTCAAGGCCCTATTCCCGACCATGCCTCTATGACTTTCTATTACAGTCGTTTCTTCAAAACACTGCTGAATGAATGCTTTAATTGACAGCCAAGGTGAACAATCATTCCTTTATAGCCTTGCTTCTCAAAGTATGTTCTGCAGAGATCAGCAACATCAGTGTTACCTGGGAGCTTGTTAAAAATGCAGAATCTCAAGCCCCGCCCCAGACCTACTGCAGCAGAAGCTGCATTTTAACAGGATGCCCAGGTGTTTCCAATGCACGACATAGACCGAGAAGTGCTCATTTATACCTCGACCTATTCTCTTGTCCCCACTGTGAAACGCCTTACAGTCCGGTAGCAGGCAGAACTCCCTCTAATGCTTTCAAAAAAGCCTCCACTGTGACTTTGATCTCTTTTGCAAGTTCTCGGTGTCCTCTGGTCTGGCCAGCCCTTCCAGGACAAAGACAGACAAATCTACTTCTGCTTCACTTCCACCACTGAGCACAGCACTTGTTAGCCTGGTCTCTCCAACTCAACTGTAAACTCCTTGAAGGCAAGGACCAGGCTTTATGTTTCTCCTGTATCCTACCCTTTCTCTCAGCTGCTCAGTGTAAAGGAAGTATAGCTGTCAACCTCAGTGTCTTGATTATGATCATTTCGGCAGAACTTCTTGGAGGGAGAGATTCTCTAACTGCCATGGCTCAAGGTAGCAGTTCAAAGGGAGTGTCAGAAAGAGTAGCCAAACCCCGTCCCTAGCACTCCCGATTCTATTCCAGAAAGCTGCTTTCCCAAGTGAGCGATGATGCTGACAGGGTCAAGTGCATCCTGGGATGGCTTGCCTGTTAGCTATACTGTTGGCCTGCCCATCAAGTCACCTGTCCTGAAGATTCAGAAACCCTCAGAATAACAACCCTGGAGGCAGCCATGGCACCAGTCATGGAGTAAGAAGAAAGACTAGATAATTTGGGGGGAAATTTTTCTCTTTTTTTTTTCTTTTCAGGCACTGAAAAGGCAAGTAAGAGAAGGGGGAATAAGGTTGAGCTTGGATGAGCACCATGCTAACTAAGCACTTTATACAGATTCTTATTTATTTTATCCAACCTAAGTTGTTTCTTTTTATTTTTATATGATTTCTAACTCACAAAAAGATTTGCAAGGGCTTCCCTGGTGGCGCAGTTGTTGAGAGTCTGCCTGCCGATGGAGGGGACACGGGTTCGTGCCCCGGTCTGGGAAGATCCCACATGCCGCGGAGCGGCTGGGCCCCTGAGCCATGGCCGCTGAGCCTGCGCGTCCGGAGCCTGTGCTCCGCAACGGGAGAGGCCACAACAGTGAGAGGCCCGCGTACGGCAAAAAAAAAAAAAAAAAAGCTTTGCAAGAACAGTACAGGAACTTCTGTATACCCCTACATGGACTCACCAACTGTTTACATTTGTCCCATTTGTTTTATCATTTTATCATTCATTTTCTCTCTCTCTCTCTCTCTCTCTCTATATATATATATATATATATATACACACATATATGTGTGTGTGTGTGTGTGTGTGTATGATATGTATTTATTTGTATACACACAAACACGAACATAATTTCTTTTTCTGAACCACTATGATGGAGACATGTGCCACTCAACCCTTAAATACTTCAACGTGTATTTCCTAAAAACAATGCCATTCTCTTTTTTTATTGGGTAAAATATACATCACAAAGTTTACCATTTTAACTATTTTTAAGTGTACAATTCAGTACAATTAAGTACGTTCACATTGTTGTGCAATCATCACCACCATCCATCTCCAGAACCTTTCCGTCATCCCAAACTGAAACTCTGTACTCATTAAACAATAACTCCCCATTTCCCACTCCCCCCAACCTCTGATACCCAAAATTTCGTTTCTGTCTCTATGAATTGGCCTACTCTAGGCACCTTATATAAGACGAATCATGCAGTATTTGTCTTTTTGGAACGGACTTATTTCACTTAGCATAATGTCTTCAAGATTCATCCATGTTGTAGCATATGTCAGAATTTCCGTCCTTTTTAAGTCTGAATAACATTCCACTGTATAGATGGACCACATTTGTTTATCCCTTCATCTGGTGATCGATACTTGGATTAAGTCCATCTTTTGGCTACTGTGAAAACTACTGCTGTGAACATGGATGTACAAATCTGTTAGAGTCTCTGCTTTCAGGGGGTTTTTGGCATAAACCCATACGTGGAATTGCTGCATCATATGGTAATTGTATTTTTAACTCTTTGGGAAACCACCATACTGCTTTCCACAGGGGCTGCACCATTTTACATTCCCACCAGGAGTTGCATGAGGGCTCCAATTTCTCCACATCCTCACCAACACTTCTTATTTTCTATTATTTTGATAATAGCTAACCTAATAGGCATGAAGTAGTATCTCATTATGGTTTAGATTTGCATTTCCCTAACAGTAGTGACAAGGAGCATCTTTTATATGTTTGTCACTCATTTTTATATCTTCTTTGGAGAAATGTATATTCAAGTTTAATTTAGTTCTTTTGTTGTTGTTATTGAGTTGTATGAGTTTTTTATATATTTGGATATTAATCCCTTATTAAATATATGATTTGCAAACATTTTCTCCCACATCATGGGTTGCCTGTTTACTCTGTTCATAGTATTTCTTTGATGCACAAAAGTTTTTAATTTTGATGAAGTCCAATTTATCTATTTTTTTCTTTTGTTCACTGTGCTTTTGGTGTCATATATAAGAGATCACTGCCAAATCCATTTTTATGAAGTCTTCCCCTATGTTTCACTCTAAGAGTCTTACAATTTTAGCCTGTATATTTAGGTCTTTGATCCTCTTTGTGCTAATCTTTGTATATGATATAAGGTAACGGTCCAACTTCATTCTTTTACATATACATATCCAGTTTCCCCAGGACCACTTGTTGAAAGACTGTCCTTTTCCCATTAAATGACTTTGGCATCCTTGTCAAAAATCAATTGGCCTTATATATATGGGTTTATTTCCAGACTCTCAATTCTATTCCATTAATCTACGTATCTACCCTTATGCCTTTACCACACTTTTAAAAATTACTATAACTTTTCAGTAAGTTTTGAAATGGGGAAGTGTGACCCCTTGCAATGGATTGAATGTTTGTGCTCTTCCAAAATTCACATGATGAAATCCTAACCCTTAGTGTGATGGTATTTGGACGTGAGGTCTTTAGAAGGTGATCAGCTCATGAGAGCAGAGACCTCATAAGTGGGATTAGTACCCATATAAAAGAAACCTCAAAGAGCTCCTTTGCCCCTTCTGCTATATGAGGACACAGTGAGAAGATAGCCATCTATGAACCAGAAGGCAGGTCCTCACCAGATGTCAAATCTGTTGTGCCATGTTCTTGGACTTCCTAGCCTTCAAAACCGTGAGAAATAAATTTCTGATGTTTATAAGCCACTCAGTCTATGGTATTTTGTTATAGCGGCCTGGATGGATGAAGACACTCCTCCAAATTTGTTTTGGTTTTTTAAAAATTGTTTTGGCTATTCAGGGTCCCTTGAAATTTCATATGAATTTTAGGAGCGACTTTTCCATTTATGCAAAAAAGGGGCTATTGTGTTATTGATAGGAATTGCACTGAATCTTTAGATCAATTTAGGGAGTATTACCATAGTAATAATATTAAATCATCAAGTTCATGTACACTGGGTATCGTTCCATTTATTTAACTCTTCTTTAATTTCTTTCAGCAATGTTTGTAGTTTGCAGTGTATAAGGCTTGCACTGCCTTGGTTTAATTTCTTAGTATTGTGAATGAAATTGTTTACTTAAATTCCTTTATGGATCGTTCATTGCTGGCATATATAGAATTACAACTGATCTTTTTACATTGAGCTTATATCCTGAAAATTTTCTGAATTTGTTTATTAGCACTAATAGTTTTTGTGGATGCTTTAGGAATTTCTATATATAAGATCATGTCATCTGAGAACAGAGGTAGTTTTACTTCATTTCAATTTGGATATCTTTTATTTATTTTTCTTGTCTAATTGCTCTGGCTAGAACTTCCTGTACAATGTTGAATAGAAGTGGGGAAAGCAAGTTTGCTTGTCTTGTTCCTGACCTTACAAAGAGAGTTTTCAGTCTTTTACCATTAAATATGCTGTTCACTGTGAGTTTTTCATAAATGCCCTATATCATGTTGAGGAAGTTCCCGTCTATTTCTAATTTGCTGAATGTATTTATCATGAATAGGGGAGTTGAGTTTTATCAAATGCTTTTTCTGCCTCAGTTGAGATAATCATGTGGGTTTTTTTTTCCTTCATTCTGTTAGTATGGTATATTAAATTATGTTATGGACTGAATTGTGTCCCCCCACAAAAGGCATATGTTGAAGCCCAAACCCCCAATGTGGCTGTATTTGAAGATAGGGCCTTTAAGGAGGTAATTAGATTAAAGGAAGTAATAAGGGTAGGGTGTTAATCCAATAGGACTGGTGTACTTATAAGAAGAGGAAGAGACACTAGGAGTGCATGAGCACAGAGGAAAGGCCATATGAAGACACAGCAAGAAGGAAGTAAGCCAAGGGAGCGGTCTCACCAGAAACCAACCAGCACCTTGATCTTGGACTTTCAGCCTCCGTATCTCTGAGAAAATAAATTTCTGTTATTGAAGCCACCCAGTCTGTGGTATTCTATTATGGTAGTCCTAGTAGACTAATATACATTGATAGTTGTTTGTTTTTTCTTAATGTTGAACCCCTTGCATTCCTTAGACAAATCTCAGTTGCTCATGGTTTATAGTCCTATTAATATACTGCTGGATTTGGTTGCTAGCAATTTGTTGATGATTTTTACATCTATGTTCATAATGGATATTCTATAGTTTTCTTTGCTTGTGATGTCTTTGTCTGGCTTTGATAGGGGAATGCTGGTTTCAAAGAATAAATTAGGGAGTATTGCCTCCACTTACATATTTTGGAAGAGTTTGAGAAGAACTGGTGTTAATGCTTCTTTAAATGTTTGGTAGAATTCATCAGTGAAGCCATCTGGTCCTAGGCTTTTTTTGTCAGGAGGTGTTTGATTACTGACTCAATCTCAATTTGTTATGGGTCTACTTAGATTTTCTATTTCTTCTTGAGTCAGGTTTGGTAGTTTGTTTCTAGGACTTTATCCATGTCATCTCGGATATCTAATTTTTTGGCATGCAATTATTCACAGCATTGTCTTATAATACTTTTTATTTCTGTAGGTCTGTAGTAATGTCCTCAACTTCATTTCTGATTTTAGATTTGAGTCTTCTTTTTGTGTTTCTTGGCCAGTCTAGCTAGAGGTTTGCAAATTTTGTTGATCTTTCTGAAGAACCACCTTTTGGTTTGGTTGATTATATTGTTTTTCTATTGTGTACTTTAAAATTTTTCCACTCAACTCATTCCTTCCTTCTGCTACTGTAGGATTTAGTTTGCTTTTTTCTTCTTTATGGTGCAAAGATAGGTTATTGATTTGAGATCTTTCTTCTTTTTTAATGTAGGCGTTTATAGCCATAAATTTCCCTCTGAGCGCTGCTTTCACTGCATCCATTACGTTTTGGTATAATGTCTTTTCACTTTCATTCACCTCAAAATGTTTTATAATTTCTCTTGTGATTTCATTTTGATCCATTGGTTGTTTAAGGGTGTGTTGTTTAATTTCCACGTATTTGTGAATTTTTCAGATTTACTATTTTATTGATTTCCAGTTTCATTTCTTTTGAGTTGGAGAAATTATAGGATTTCAATATTTTTAAATTTATTGAGATTTGTTTTGTGGCCTAATTTATGGCATATATCTCCTAGATAATGTTCCAAGTGCACTTCAGAAAAATGTATATTCTGTTGTTGTTTACAGAGTATATTAGGTCTAGTTGGTGTATAATATTGTTCAGCTCCACTATTTCTTTATTGATCTTCTTGCTATTCTATTCATTTTTGAAAGTGAACTATTTAAATCTCCAAATATTATGTAGAACTGTCTATTCAGTTCTCTCAGTTTTTGGTTCATATATTTTGAGGCTCTATTATTAGCTATGTATATACTTATAATTGTTGGATCTTCTTGATGGACTACCCCTTTTATCAATAAATAGTGTCATTCTTTGTCTCTTATAATGATTCTTTAATTAAAGTGACTCTCTTGTAGAGAGAGTATAGCTGGATCATTTTTATTAAAAGTTTTTAATAAAATTTCAGAAAAATCAAGGGGGAAGTACAGAGATTTCTTATATATCCCTTGCCCCACACATGCATAGCTTCCCTCATTATCAACATTCCCCACCAGAGTGGTACAGTTGTTACAATTAATGAACCTCCATTCACACATCATAATCACCTAAAGTCCACAGTTTATATTAGGGTTCACTCTTGGTGTTGTACATTCTATGGGCTTGGACAATTGCATAATGATTTTTACCCATCATTACGGAATCATACAGAGTATTTTCACCGTCCTAAAAATCCTCTGTACTCCACCTATTCATCCATCCCCACACAGCCCCTGGCAAACACTGATTTTTTACTGTCTCCATAGTTTTGCCTTTTTCAGAATGTCATATGATTGGAATCATATAGTATGAAGCCTTTTCAGATCGGCTTCTTTCATTTAGTAATATGCATTTAAGTTTTCACTATGTCTTTTCATGATTTGATAGCTCACTTCTTTTTACTACTGTATAATATTCCACTGAATAGATAGACCATAGTTTATTAACCATTCACCTACTGAAGAACATTTTGATTGCTTCCAAGTTTTAGCAGTTATGAATAAACCTGCTATAAACATCAGTGGACAAGTTTTTGTGTGGACATGAATTTTCATCTCCTTTGGTAAATACCAAGGAGTGCAAATCTTGGATTGTATGTTAAGAAAGTGTTTACTCTTGTAAGAAACCACCAAACTGTCTTCCAAAGTGGCTATACTATTTTGCCTTCTTACTGGCAACAAATGAGAGTTCCTGTTGCTCCACATCCTGGCCAGCATTCGGTGTTCTCAGTATCCCAGATTTTGACCATCCTAGTAGGTGTCTCATAGTATCTCATTGTTGTTTTAATTTGTATTTCCCAGATCACATATGATGTGAAGTCTCTTTTCATATGCTTATTCAAAATATGTATATTTTATTTGGTGAGGTGTCTGTTAAGGACTTTGGCCCATTTTTAAATCAGGTTGTTTCTTTTCTAATTGTTGAGTTTTAAGATTTCTTTATATATGTTGGACAACATGCCTTTATCAGGTGTGTCTTTTGCAAATATTTTCTTCTAGTCTGTGGCTTGTCTTCTTATTTTCTTGACATTGTCTTTTGCAGAACAGAAGTTTTTAATTCTCATGAAATCCAACTTATCTATTATTTCTTTCATATATTGTGACATCGGTGTTTTACCTGAAAAGTCATCACAATACTCAAGGTCATGTAGATTTTCTTCTATTTTAGCCCCTAGGAGTTTTATAGTCTTGCATTTTACATTTAGATCTGTGCTCTATCTGGAGTTAATTTTTGTGAAGAGTAAAGGTCTGTGTCTAGATTCATTTTTTGCATGTGGATGTCTAGTTGGTCCAGCACCATTTGTTAAGGAGACTATCTTTGCTCCTTTGTCAAAGATCAATTGACTATATTATGTGTGTTTATTTCTGAGTTCTCTATTCTGTTTCACTGATCTATTTGTCTACTCTTCCACCAATATCACACTGCCTTGATTACTGTACCTTTATAGTAAGTCTTGAACTCAGGTAGTGTCAGTCCTCCAAATTTATTATTCCCCTTCAATAATGTGTTGGCTATTCTGAGTCTTTTGCCTCAGCATATAAACTTTAGGATCAGTTTGCCAGAATCCATAAAACAACTTGTTGAGATTTTTATTGGGATTGCATTGACTTTATAGGTTAAGATGGGATGAACTGACATCTTGACCATACTGAGCCTTCCTATTCATGAACTGGAATACCTCTCCATTTATTTGGTTCTTCCTTGATCTAGTTCATCAGAGTTTTGTAGTTTTCGTCACATAGATCGTATACTTATTTTGTTAGATTTATAACAAAGCATTTCAGTTTTGGAGGTGCTAATGTAAATGGTATTGTGTTTTTAATTTCAAATTCCACTTGTTCACTGCTGGTATATATGAAAGTGACAGACTTTTGAGTATTAACTTTATATCCTGCAACCTTGCATTCATAATCACTTATTAGTTCCAGCAGTTTTTTGTTGCTGTTGTTGATTCTTCCAGATTATTTACATAAACAATGTCATCTCCAAAAAAGTTTTATTTCTTCCTTCCCAGTCTGTCACCTTTTATTTCCTTTTCTTGTCTTATTGCATTAGCTAGAACTACCAGGACCATGTTGAGAAGGAGTGGTGAGAGGGGACATTCTTGCCTTTAGACTGATCTTAATGGGAAAGCTTCAAGTTTCTCATTATAGAGTATAAGGTGAGCTATAGGATTTTTGTAAATGTTCTTTATCAAGTTGAAGAAGTTCCACCCCAGCTTACTAAGAGAATTTTTATCATGAATCAGTGTTGGATTTTGTCAAATGCTTTTTCTGCATCTACTGACATGATCATGTGATTCTTTTTCTTTTTTGTCTGTTAATATGATGGATTACATTGATTTTCAAATGTTGAATCAGCCTTGCATACCTGGGATAAATCCCACTAGTCATGGTATATAATCTTTTTTATACATTGTTGGACTCAACTTGCTAATATTTTGCTGAGGATTTTTACATCTATGTTCATGAGTGATATTGGTCTATAGTTTTCTTGTAATGTCTTGGTCTGGTTTTGATATTAGGGTAATGCTGGCCTCAGAATGAGTTAGGATGTATTCCCTTTGCTTCTATCCTCTGAGATTGTAAAGAATTACTATAATTTCTTTTTTAAATGGTTAGTAGAATTCACCAGTGAACCCAATCTAGGTCCACTGCTCTCTGTTTTGGAAGGATATTATTGATTTGATATCTTTAATAGATATAGGCCTATTTAGATTGTCTGTTTCTTCTTGTCTGTGTGAGTTTTGGCAAAATGTGTCTTTCAAGGAATTGGTCTATTTCGTCTAGGTTATCAAACCTGTGGGCATAGAGTTGTTCGTAGTCCTCCTTCATTATCATTTTCCATTTTTTTCTGAGAGGAGACATTGTATGATTTAGTCTTTTAAATTTGTTAAGTTGTGTGTTACGGTCCAAACTGCAGTCTATCTTGGCGACTGTTTCATGGTAGCTTGAGAAGAAGGTGTATTCTGCTGTTGTCAGATGAAGTAGACTATAGATATCACTTATATCCAGTTGACTGATGGGTATCGTTCAGTTCAACTCTGTTCTTAAGGACTGTCTGCCTGTTGGATCTATCTTTTTCTGAAAGAGGGATGTTGAAGTTTTCAACTATGATAGTAGATTTATCTATTTCTCTTGGCAGTTCTATTAGTTTTTGCCTCACATAGTTTGATGCTCTGTTGTTCTTCTAGTAGCTGCTAGGCTACTGGTTTTCAAGGCTGCCACTGATTTGGGGAGAGGAGGATGTACATAGGGGAAGTTAAAACACTACAAAGTCCTCTATTCTTATCAAGGTCCAGCTATTTTTCTTAAATAAAATGCTTCATGGATTTTTGAAGCCTTTGGTTAATTTCCAGAAAAAGTTATAAAAAAGCTTATTTTGACAAATTTCCCAGTGTTTTCCCCGCTTTCATGGAGGAATGTATTTTTGGACACCCTTACTCCTCCATTCTGTTAAATGCTTCTCTCTTTCTATTGCTTTTTGGTTCTCGACCCATACTGTTTCTGTGACCTTAGGCTACTCGTGTTATTTCTCTGGGCCCTCTTCCTCTGTACGACATAGAGGGGTCTGTGGGTGTGAAGGCCAGATAATCTTAAGATCCAAGATTAGAATGTAAGTTACAATTGATGCATAAAACAGCATTGTCTCATAGTTTAATTTTAAGCATTAAAAAAATTTCTTAATGGTATGTAAGAGAGCATCTTACCAGAGTGGCATCTTAGATTGCATAAGGTACATTAAGTTAGTCATACTCAGGAGGCTTTAAAGCACATTAACTTCATGGCCAGCTGATTCAAGCTTCATCATAAGGGTGATCAGATCCTATTGCTTCTCCTCAAGCCCTGAGCCCAGGGTCTATTATTAGACTTCTCAAACACCCCCTTCTCTATAAACCTGGAAAAAGGGGTAAACTTCAGCCTATTGATTTTTAATCCTAGATCATTAAAACTGGCAGGAAGCCTAGAGATCAATGTCCAACCTCCTCTGCAAAAGCACTTCTCAAGGACACGCAGAGAGTTAGTGGCAGAGTGAAAGTTAGAACCATGGTCTCTTGTTCTTCTCTACTAGACCAGGCTGCTGCTCTTTTATCCCTTCCCTCTCAGCTTCACATTTATCTGCATATCATTTTTTTCATTTCATACCAAAGGCATTCTCACCTTAATGGGCAATTAGAATGGAGACAACTACACATTTTAAAAATCCTTAAACCATGTTTGTACTTTAAGTAATGTGATTTCCATTTGGACATGAGTAAAAATGCCAAGACAAGCCATAGCCCTGTTGTAGACCAGGTCTTCCTCCTTCCAGGCGGCAGCCAGATCACTACTGGTGAGGAAGAGTGGGCTGGCGGCGGCCTTTGTTAACCCTGAGTGGCAACCCAAATGTTTATAAGTCAATTGGGTCAGGAAATGCAGGTTTTAGCTTCAGCTCTGACAATAGCTAGCTGGCTGTATGACCTGAGGTCTTGGTTGGTGGGGCAACACTTGGTCTGAGGTTTCTGCAGCCAAGATGGAGCAATCCGGAAGGCAATATTTTTATGAGAAGCTGGATCAGAAGCTAAACAGTTGAGATCAGGCATATTCAGGGTGGTATGCCCGTAGACTCAAAGGCTAAACAGATAGGGATTAAGAACCTCGAAAAAGCGTATACCCCTTGATGTAGAAATTCAGTTTCTAGGAATTTACTCTCTGGAAATAATAAGATAAGCATACAAATATGTGTACATATAAGGATGAATACAGAAATACCGCTCATCACAGTGAAAAACGGGAAAGAATTGAATAGTCAACAACATGTGATTAAGTACATGATAGCTCCTCTTTACAGTAAAATGTTATGCAGCCACTAAAAATAAAAATGAAGTATGTATTTGTGGTCATGGAAAACTTTTCCCAGTTTATCAAAAGGTAGGTTATAAAATAATGTCTGAAATATAATTCCATGTATATAAATTTAAAGTATATGTAGCTCTGTATGCATAGGAAAAAAGACTGAAAGCATATCGTTAAAGAAAATAAAGCAGAAGAGACTACGGAACAGGGAAGACTATGAGAACGAATCCATGAACCTGAAAAGATGGATCTTGGACAAAGCAGTACTAACAGAGGGAAGACAGAACTTTTCTTTGTGGTCAGAGCTGCTCTGACTTTGTGGAAGGCTCTTGTGGGGAAATATAGGGGAGGGGTCCCAAGAACTTAAGGGCCTGTGCCCCAGAGCAAGGCACGTCTTTGACCCACATATCCGCATACCCCTCCAAGCAACACCTAGCCCAGCTCCCCAGTAAGTGCTCTGTCAATGTTTAGCGACTGAATAATGAGAAACAGATACACAGCTATTGCTCACTCATCAAGAAACAATTTTTTTACATAACACAGCAGAGGCAAGAACTGCATGATTTCAGGCAAATCTCCAAGTTAACATTTCAGAAAAAACACTTCATTTACAATATTCTGATATTTTCAAATACATATATAGACAAAGAGATTACTCACTAAGTTATATTTCCATAACTTACCCTGAGTTGGGGGAGAGACAGGCCTGCAAGCCTGCCATATTGTAGAAGATTTATTACATTAAAATGACTTCTCATTTCTATAAAATGATTAAGCCCAAGTTGGCTTTGAAAGGATATGGAGCAATCAGCCTTAGTCTAGTACTCAGGCTGGCACTGACCAGCTGTGAGGTGATGAACAGGTCATGTCCAGCCCACTCTGAGGCCTCCATGTCTCCATCCATACAACCTATTAAAAACCTCCTCCAAATCTAAGAGTAAGGTCTCCACAGTGGATAAAAGCTACAGTAAGCCTCCGTGTCACCTGTTAAAAATATAGAAGACTATTTGCATTCCTGCCCAAAGTCTTGTCTCCATTGGGGCTTCTGGTATTGAACGTGCCTAACTCCCTTCCCCCAGTGGGATGATTCTGCTTGCGTTGACTCTCATGGGTCAGAGTCACTGCTGAAAGGACTGAGAGGACAAGTTGATCTCCAGAGAGAACCATGAAGACTGGTGGCGGGAAAAGAAGACCCCACTCTGGTCAGTAGTAACCTCCACACATTAGATTCCTCCTCAAAAATATCTCCTGCATATTCCACCAGTTGGAGAGATGGTGGTGTTGACCAATGGGTTTGCACATACATAGAAGCCATTCACCCATTGGTGTCTACTGCTTTTAATCAGCTCTATATGGGGAGGAAATGATCTTGCTCAAAGTTGTGCTGATTCCTTTGCAGGAGGGAGAAGAGAGAAATAAAACTAAAAATAGAACTGCCATACGACCCACCAATCCCACTCCTGGGCATATACCCTGAGAAAACCATAATTCAAAAAGAGTCATGTACCACAGTGTTCATCGTAGCACTATTTACAATAGCCAGGACATGGAAGCAACCTAAGTGTCCATCGACAGATGAATGGATAAAGAAGATGTGGCACATATATACAATGGAATATTACTCAGCCATAAAAAGAAACGAAATTGAGTTATTTGTAGTGAGGTGGATGGACCTAGAGTCTGTCACACAGAGTGAAGTAAGTCAGAAAGAGAAAACAAATACCGCATGCTACACATATATATGGAATCTAAAAAAAAATGGTTCTGAAAAACCTAGAGGGAGGACAGGAATAAAGACACAGATGTAGAGAATGGACTTGAGGACACGGGGAGGGGGAAGGGTAAGCTGGGACGAAGTGACAGAGTGGCATGGATATGTATACACTACCAAATGTAAAATGGATGGCTAGTGGGAAGCAGCCGCATAGCACAGGGAGATCAGCTCGGTGCTTTGTGACCACCTAGAGGGGTGGGATAGGGAGGGTGGGAGGGAGACGCAAGAGGGAGGAGATATGGGGATATATGTATATGTATAGCTGATTCACTTTGTTATACAGCAGAAACTAACACACCATTTTAAAGCAATTATACTCCAATAAAGATGTTAAAAAAAAATGGAAGGAAAAGAAAAAAAGATACACAAAAATGGAGAAAGGAGGTAATTCATTCACCATATATCAGATTCGTCCTCATCAGTGATTCTGCTTTTCTTGGCCTGTTATACCTCCTTCCTTTCCATCTAGGTTTTGGATATCCGGAAATTATTATTTTCCTCTATATTAGTTAAGGTAAGTAAAGCTGGGCTCTGTAACTCAAACTTTAGTAGCGAAACAGAAAAAGAGTTGTTTACCACTCGTGTCATAATCCAGTGCAAATATTCCTGGCTGGATAGCTCTCTCATTGTCATCCTGGATCCAGTCTCCTCTAATCCTCAGAGTTCTTTCCATCAACCTGATTGATATACAGGAAAGGGATTGAGGATTACATGGAGTTATTCTGGGCTAAGTCTGGACAAAGTTCACATCGTTTACACTCATGTTTTATGTGGAATAGTCACATGTCCACACCTTACTGCAGGGGAGCCTGGGAAGTATAGTTGGGCTATAGGCCTAAGAAGAGTAGAACACGAATGTTGGTGAGTGCTAGAAGTCTCTGCAACATCCTCCAAGGTCAAGTCCTCCATTCTTTGATATTCAATCAGGAATGCAAACCCCTAAGTCATTGCAATAAATCTGGAGATAAGAAAAGACAAAAGGAAAACAAGTGGGGATCCTGAAACTGACCACAGCATGACTAATACCTCTTCCAAGTAACCCAAAGGGAATAGTCAGCCCACAAATTAGAGGTTACTTGAATGAAGACAGAACACCTACTGACAGGAACTGCTTTCTGACAATAAAGCACTCGATGGCTGAGTCACATAATTAGAGGTGAATGACAGGTGATACAAGCCATGCACACGCTCTCTCAGCCTATAAATCATGCTGCTAATTAGGGGAAGTTACAACAAATGTGGCCAATGGGAGACATGCAGTGGGAGAGGATGCAGAAGTCCACATATGTCTGCAGACATATTTCTAGACTTTGGGAGGCAGTGGGTTGAATGGAAATAGAGCAGCCTCTGGAGGTAGACAGTCTGGTTTGAGGCCCAGGTCCTGCCATTTACCAAGTCTGTGGTCTTGGGAAAAGATCTCAGCCTCTGCTAAGTCTTGGTTTTCTCATCACTAAGATGAGTATAATAATGATACCTTTCTCACAGAGCTACTGGGAAGGGTAAATCGTTGCTGTAAAATTCATTGGCATGAAATTTGGCATAGAGAAGATGCCCAAGAGAGGGTCTCTTTTTCAAAACATTGTCAAGCTGATTTCTAAATGTGGGGCCTGGGCTTCCCTGGTGGTGCAGTGGTTAAGAATCTGCCTGCCAATGCAGGGGACACGGGTTCGAGCCCCGGTCTGGGAAGATCCCGCACACCGCGGAGCACCTAAGCCCATGCACCACAACTACTGAGCCTGAGCTCTAGGGCCTGCGAGCCACAACTACTGAGCCCATGTGCCACAACTACTGAAGCCCGCGTGCCACAACTACTGAGTCTGTGCTCTAGAGCCCGCAAGCCACAACTACTGAGCCCATGTGCCACAACTACTGAAGCCCACGTGCCTGGAGCCCGTGCTCCACAACGAGAAGCCACCGCAATAAGAAGCCCACGCACTGCAACGAAGAGTAGCCCCCGCTTGCCGCAACTAGAGAAAGCCCGCACGCAGCAACAAGGACCCAACACAGCCAAAAATAAATAAAATAATTAATTGATTTAAAAAAGAAGAGATGCAAAGAAAATAGTCTTTAAAAAAAAATGTGCAGCCTGCTGTTCTAGCCTGTCCTCGACTCCCAGATAGCCAAGCAGACAAAGGCGAGAGAGGAGGAAATGAGATCAGAGAGCTAAGAGCAAACTGCATAGGAGACTTGCAGACCGCTGCGAAGGCTTTTGGCTGTTATTCTGAGCGCAGTGGAGGAACCTTCGCGGATAATGTTAGTACCTACCTCACAGGGTTGTTCTGAGGGTTAAATGAAATAATACGTCCATGCTTAGCCCAATGCCTGGCACATAGACGTCGGCATGAGTACTCATATTATTTATTATTCTTCTGAACAAAAGGAGAGTGGTACCGGCTGGGTGAGGAGAAAGGGAAAAGAAATTGTGGCGTCCCTCTGGCAGGCCTCTGTCTTCTTAGTAACGTAGAGGGTGGAGTGGCCGTGCAGTGGAGGTCTTGCGGGGGAGTCGCAAAGGCCTGGCAATGCTGCAATGACGAGCACTGTCTTCCTCAGTCCAGCCTCAGAGGGGAATGTCTGAAGACAGGATGAGATCATGCCTGGAAAGTTCTCTGTGCTCCAGAGGAGAAAGACGGCCCGCACATTTAAGTCACCATTATTTGGAAAGCCAAGTGCCAGGCTTTGAAATGCAGCCAGTCTCTCTTCAATATCTAGTTATGTTTCCACAGCACAGGAAGAAAAAAACCCAACTGTTTACATGCAGTAGTATTTCTGGTAACTGAACTTATTAGTTTAAAAGGCAATATTTACTGAGCTCACAAAATAGCATGCTTTCTGCCCACAGAGACCTGTTTTAATTAAAGCTCTACCTTTAAAATTCATTAAAGTAATCAGTTCTAAGAGATTAGGAGCCCGCATATTAGATTTCAACCTGGGACTGCCACATATTCCCTTCTGCAGGTGCAGGAGGCAATGATTTAAACAACTGTGAACATCTCTCCTTTCAGTGGATTTCAGTTTTATTTAAAGGCACTGGCCGGCTAGCCTCAAGAATTTCTCTTTTTTATTAGGCATGAGCGGCTCAGTCGCCTTACTACGTGGATCACCTCATTATTCTCGTCACCTGGGCAGAGCCGTCACTCAGAAGCTGTCTCTCCCAGGGCAGAGGGGATGGGAAGGGGAAGGTGACTACGGAGAGATGAAATGCCACCATGTTCCCCGGCCCCAAAGAGGCTCTGCTCTTACACCCTGGCCCCCTGGCTGTGGGGTAACAGGGATGGCTGGAAGAGCTCAGTGGGGACAGCTTAGAGGGGTAAGGATATAGTAACAACAGCAATGACAACCACAACTATAATTGCTACAACGTATGCAGCACTTACTATGTGCTAGGTCTACACACTGTGTGTTTTGAGCCTCTTAGCAACCCTACGAGGTGGGCGCTCTGATCAGCTTCATTTCACACATGAGGAAATAGAAGCTCAGGGAGGCCAGGTGCCTCGCCAAAGCCCACATGGAGAGGAAGTGACAGGAAAGCAGCGTAGGCAGAAGACGACTGGCCTTGGAACTCCACTGTGGCCACTTTCTAGATGTGAGCTCTGCGACGTCATTTTCCTGACCTTTGGTTTGCTCGCGTATAAAGGGTTGCATCTACCTGACAGGGTAACGGCAAGGATCCCATGCGGTGACGTGAGGACAGCATTCAGCACAGAGCCTGGCACAGAGGACGCACCCAACGCAGGGTAGCAATTCGTATCCGGTGACGGTAAAACGTGAAGTCGGGCATCCAAGCATCAGAGAGCCAGCTCCCCTGCACCTGGACGACCTCCCTGCAACCCCGACTGGGAGACAGGGGACGGGAGCTCAGTTCACTCGTGTGGGGATGAGGCAGAGCTCCGAGTGCGAGGCCGTGGCAGCAGACGACGGGCAGCCCCGCTCCGAGGGTCGTGGAAGGCATGCGGCGGAGATGTCAGGGACAGGCTGACGGCACAGAATGAGGCCCGGGAGGCGATAGCTGGGCTTGGAAAGGGGCCTCAGTCCTTTGTCCCTGGAAAACAAGCCGTCGCTGCCAGATCGAAACACTAAGAAAGGCCCTTGATGGCAATCTTGTCCAACCTCTTCACTGTTCACGCGGGGCTACCGAGGCCCCATGAGTGCAAGTCTATTTTATTTTACGTCCAGAGAGCAAGTGTCTACACTGGAGTTCAAGGTGACTCCGCCACCTGACTGGCTATAGGACCCTGACAAAATTATGTCATCTCTTCATGCCTCAATTTCCTTACCTATAAAAAAGCACCTATTTCACAGAGGTTTTCAAGGATGGAATGAGAGAATGACTGTAAAACCCACAGCACAGGGTTTGGCACCTGCGAAGCATTCAGTACAAACCCTCTGGCACTTTGCCCCCGTCACAGTCACCTTCTCTGCCGGCCCAGAAGCATCCTCGAAGCTGACTCACACTGGCCCCTGTGACAGTTGGGCCCGGTGAGGGGTCTATTCTGTGGGGCTCTGGAACACGGAGGCCCTGTTTCAGTGCTCCCACGCTGGAAGCCCCTTTGGGATAACTGAGCCCCAGAAGGATGGGTTCCAGGAGTCCCCTCTTGGGGGATCTTCCTCACCAGCTATGGCTTCTCCTGCTGAGACTACTGAGCCGTGTCTGCCACAGGCTGGCGTTTGGCAACAGGCTCCGGGAGTCCCTGAAGTGAGGCCGTGCCCACCCCTGAGCCAGGCTCGCTCCCTCGCCAGGCACTGAGCGGGGCACGGAGACTACAGTGGCATGCAAGGTGGATGCTGGCTCAGCCCTCAGTGATCACAAACAATACTCAGTTGGGCAAGAAGTAACAGTAAAAGGTGATTCGCGCTATTCACATATTTATTTAACCCCTATGGATTGAGTTCAATTTTGTGCCAAGTCATATGCTCAGTGTTAGAGAGATGCGGTGATTTAAAAGCAGACACCACCCCTGACCATAAGGTACTTACAATCCAGTGAAGGGGACCACGTTATTGCAACGAATACTTCTTGTTTGAATTACTTGCTTGGTGTGTAGGTGATGGAAAGAAAAGAACCAGATTGCTAAGAGAGCAGATATTGGAGGCTTGACCCAGCTTGGAGGATCGCAGAGGCAGTAACATTTGGTCTGAGCTCTAAAGGATGCAGAGTTTTCTAGGCAGAGGCAGTAGGAGGCGGGGTGGCGGGTGGGAGAAACCATTAGAGGCAGAGGAAACTTTGAGGAAGGCCCCAAGAAAGGAAAGCCCGTGACAAGTTGAAGGAGTTGAGAGACTGCTAGTGAGTCTAGGGTATCAGCAAAAGGAAGAACGGTACAGGATGAGGTGATGAGGCCAGTAGGCCCACATCACCCAAGGCCTTTGGTCCAGAATAAGGAGACTTGCTTTCAGGGCCAATGGGGAGCTGTCAACGGATTTCAAGCCAGTGAGCAACATTACCTGACTTAGGTTTTTGAAAGATCTGGCTGCCGTGGGGAGAATGGATTGCGGGAAGGCAGACCAGAGCGGAGGGCAGAGCCCTGTTCGGATGCTACTGTCCAGTGAGAGGTGATGGGAGCTCAGAGGTGGAGAATGGGAAGAGGGAATAAGCACAGTGGGTTGATCCGAGAGAGACGTCAGAGTTCTTTTTTTTCTCGCGTTTTTGTTTGTTTGTTTGTTTGTTTTTGTCCTCACCGCAAGGCATGCCGGATCTTAGTTCCCCGACCAGGGAACAAACCTGATTCCCCTGCAGTGGAAGCGTGGAGCCCTAACGTGGACCTCCAGGCAAGTCCCTGTCAGAGTTCTAACTGAAAAGCCTTGCTGATGAGTTGGACGTGCAGTGTGAGTGAGCACAAGTGGTCAGGAGTGACTCCTTCTCAGGCTTGTGCCCTGGGTAGATGCTGGGACCTGGTCATGCGGATGGGAAACCCGCAAGGAAGAGCCGCTGCAGAGTGGTTTGGAAGAATGGGGAGCTCCTTTTGAGATGAGTTGAACTGAGATGCCTGGGAGGCAGGGCAGTGGGCAGTTGCATATACAGATCAGGAGCTCAGAGGACAGGAGAGAGAAATCTGAATTCCGTCAGCTCAGTATAGAGGCGGGAACTGCAGCCAAGGAGTGAACGAGTTCATCCGCAGGGGCGTGGAACGTGAGCACAGAGGAGGACGGAAGACAGAACCGTGATCGACTCCAGCAGGTCAACGTCAGGAAGAGGACAGACCAAGGAGGCTGAGAGGAACCAGGAGGGATGGTAGCTGGGAGAGTGAGGGCTTCAAGCACAGAGTGACCAACAGTAGCTCTGGGACAGATGTCCAGTAAGATGAGCATGGGAAAATGTCCATTAGATTTAGCAACCTAGAGGTAATTTGGGACGATGAAGAATCAGCCCTGCTCCCCCCTTTAGCTGACAGGTATTTTTTAACGTGACTGTAGTTAAGTTGCAGAATCTAACCTCAAATTCTTCACATGTCCCTTTGCCCCTTTCCCAGGCCCAACCCACATGTTGAGAACTCCAGTGGTTGGCAGGACTCCCCCAGAGTACTGCCCATCTGGTCCTTCAGGTCTCTGGGTAACTCCCAACTGCTAGCTGTTCCAGGCATCATTTCTCTAACTACCACTTACCACTAATTTGGTCCTCATGTCGGCTTCATGTTGTTTGCCTTTTACTGAAGGCTAATAGTTAGGCATTAGCTACAATTTATTCCTACAATTACTTTTGAAGGGCTCAGCAATGATAGCAGTTTCCAATCCTCGCCTATCAAATGTGTTTCTGATGCCATTATAATCATAGAATTATATAAATAAATGAACAAGCAAATTACCCAAAGCAAAATGTGATTAGACTCCAGGCAGCCCATCTTATTCTTTGGTACTCCAGATACCCTCCTTTTTAGGTACCTCCCAATCACTTCCCTCACCCCTTCATGGATACACAAAAATGAAAGCATAAGACTGGATTACTGTAGTGGCAGACACAAATTTTCAGTTCCATCTTAGAAAGTTCGATGATGTGGATGTCATTGAGAAATTAGCAGTTCTTGCAAACCACAGAAACTCATAATTAAGTAAACCAAATGCAGGATCACAATTTGTTTCCAAATTAGTTGTTATTTTCTTATACAGGAAAGCAGAGCATAAGTGAGGATGGATTTATTTCATATTATACAAATTCATCTATTAACATCTCCTTTGAGGATTCTCATCAAGTTTAGTTTCAAAGATGTCACTAGTGGGCTTCCCTGGTGGCAAAGTGGTTAAGAATCCGCCTGCTAATGCAGGGGACAGGGATTCGAGCCTTGGTCCAGGAAGATCCCACATGCCACGGAGCCACTAAGCCCGTGCACCACAACTACTGAGCCTGCGCTCTAGAGCCCACGAGCCACAACTCCTGAAGCCCATGCACCTAGCTCCGCAACAAGAGAAGCCACCGCAATGAGAAGCCCGCACACCGCAACGAAGAATAGCCCCTGCTCACCGCAACTAGAGAAAGCCCACGTGCAGCAATGAAGACCCAACACAGCCAAAAATAAATAACTGGAATAAATAAATTTATTAAAAAAAAAAGATGTCACTAGTGACTACTTAACATCTGGACAAAATGGTTCCCTCTTACTCTATACTTGTTTTTGAATTTATTAGGAATGTAACCGAGTATTATCTACCCAGTTTGGCATCTCAAAAATACCATATAGTTACGGGTAACAAAGATAAGACCAAACGTGAGCAGTCTAGAGGCTTCTTCAAGGGGTTGTGCCCATTGTTCTGGGCTCCAGGCCCTACTCAGGAACTTGCGGAATATACCCTCTCAGCCAGTTCCTCCCAACAACTCTTTAGCTCGATTCACAAATAACTTTAAAGACCAATTACAATTTGACACCATGCCCTCACAACAATCTACTTGGTCTCCATTCCCTTTTCTGGGCCACCCCCTCCCCTCCCACCATCTTTGAACTCAGATAAGGATCTACTTCTAGAAGTCTTGCTTCTCACAGGCTGGTCTCCCTGCTTCCCCTGAGGTTTGCTGGTCTGTGTCCTTGTTACTTCTGGAAAGCCCTCTCCTTTAAGAAAGAGGCCAACGCTACTGGGATCACCACCCCACGCGTAAAGTCTGCTCAGGAAAAGACATCTCCTTCTTTTATAAAGTCCCTCTTACTCTGCTATTGCTGGGGATCAATGAAACAGATCTCTGCGCAGCTAGAGTGACCAATGCCATAGCCCAAGCTAATTGTCCTTCCAATCTCACTTCAAAATTGGTCCTTTCTTTTGCAGAGGCCTTCACCCTCAATCTCAGCTGGCTGCTCCAGCCTCTGCTTCCTGCCTCAGCTATCCTGAGGGAACCACAGAATAAATTAGTTGGCAAGTTAGCCAACTGAGAAACAAAGAGGCCCCAACACCCATCAGAGGTTAGAAGTTTAAAAAAAAAAAAAAGGCAAAATTTTCAGGTTTCGAATGATTTCTTTTTTAAAAGATTTCAGTGCCCTAACTCCAGTTTGAGAACTGAAAAAAGGTCTTTCTGCCACGGTTTGGAATGCACAGACCACTTACTTCCTTTTTCAAAGGGAAAACAAAAACGAAAGCAAAACCAAGGGTCTCAGTGTCATTATCCATTGATGTCTGCCTTCTCTTTTATTTCATGATCCGCTTGATTTTTGTCCTTGTTAGTTTTGAAAATCTCCGGCAAGTTTCTGAAGCTTGATGTGACAAGGTGAAGTGGCTGAAAAGAAAGTCAGCATTTGGCAAGACTCATTAACAATAAAGAGAAACAATGGGATATGAATTTCTAGGTGGGCTGTGTTCTAAAATGAGTAGCTTATAAATAAACACTATAATTGTGATTTGGGGCACTACTAACAGATCCTCTTTAAGAAAATCCTAACCACAAAACTCAGAGACAATGCGGATAGATTAGCTTATTTGCATTACAAAAAAGCTCTTCCTGTTTACCAAAGGATTCACCACAAGACTTCTTTAGTGAGAGCGCATTTGTACAAGGTTTCTGCTTACAAAAAGAAAAACATCAATTTGTACTAGAGTTACAGGAACTCTCCAATGGGTAATATGAGAGCCACCCTCTATTAGATGATTTATCTCGGGTCAGCTGGGATGGAAGGCCACGCTCGGGAATGTGCTGGCTCACTCTGCCAGGACCCTGGAATCCACTGAGTAATTCTAATCTCATTTTCCCCAGATGCCCCACTCTCCTGTTTTCTGAGTGCACATGTGTGGAAGAGCGTCCTCAGAAAACAATCTTTGGGGACATTTCGACTCAGATATCGAGGGATCACAACATTCCTGCATTCCCCTGCCTTCTGACCTCCAAGGTGGGGATGGGTGAGGTGGGCGGTCAGGACTCCCAGAGCCACTGGACTTGACCTGAACTCTGATCTGTGGATATCCCTGTGGATCTGAGGCCTGGATGAAACTGCTTGAAGTCTCCGTTTAAAAACTTTGTTGATGATTAGATTAAAACAGCTCCAAAGTTCTGTCATGGTACAAGCCTCTGTTTGTGTCTGGAAGCTCTGCCAAACAAGGCTGTTTGTTAGTCTCAGCAGTTATGGAAGGAAGCTTTAAAATGTAGCGTAATGATCTTCCATCTCTTCACACTTGGCAGTTTCCAGAGAAAGAAGCAGATAACATAAAAAGTCGACCGTTCTGTTCTCCCCCGAAGAAGAAATCAGTGAGCAACCTTTACCATTAAGGGGCCCATCCTACCCTGATGGGGCAGCTTCTCCTCCTATTTTGGCTGGGGGAAGAAACAAAATAAACATCGCATAAACCAGCACTGATTCCCCCTGATCTGCAGCTGGAAGCAGATGAGCATATTATTAGAAAGTGCCTGTGGAGCTCAGCAGACCTGGGTGTGAATCCCACCTCCGCCACCTCTTCTCTGTGGAACTTGGACACGTGATTTCATCTCTTTAATGAGATGATTCTTCATCTGGGAAATCGGGAGGATACCATCAACCTTGCAGGGTTGCTGTAAGTGTAAAGGGCTGAGAGAGTATGGAGGCTGACACAAAGTAGGCCCTTAATAAATGTGGAATTAATGACCACTTATACATATCAAAACTAACACTGTCCCTTTAATTCTATCTAAAGCTTAATCAGGGTCAAAAGAATACTGATGGATTGTGACAGAAAGAAAACTAGACAGGTCATTAGGCTTTTGATGCAAATCCTAGACCCAGGAAGGATTCGATTCTCAGATTTCATTTCGAGTTAAGTTAACGAGGGTGGTCTCATCAGGGTCTGTGAGTGAAAACAGAATTCGATTAAATGTGAGTGATGACCATTAATGGATGGTAAGATTGTCAACTCTGCATTGCCACAGTTAAGCCTAGCACCTTGGGTCATATACCAGGGCACGTGGTGATAGTGTGACTTCTTTGCACACAACTCACCTGGAAGGAAAAACAGTGCCAGCGCAGAACCTGCTGGTCTTATTACCTCAAAAGTGTGGACCCATGACGACAATCCTTCCCAATCACTTGCAGTGACTGAACTCAGTACTTTAGAAAAGGGGAGAAGAGTCAGATGTTTTTCCTTTCAAGCCTGTGGCCCCCAATCATAGACGCCTTCAGGAACAAGGTAGCCCCTTTCTGAGGATCTCCTTCTGAGAGCAAGAGGACCCTTGGCACTTCTTTTCGTTGCCTTGGATTAGTTCAATGAGAAACATGGCTAAATAGAGAGTAACATTAGCAGGTGTCCTACAGAGCAAAATAAAGCAAAACAAAGCATGAAACTTGCTTTGGCTTTAATGAATCTCTTCTTCTTCATCCAATTTAGTACGGGAGAAAATATTAGCTGACTCCTCTCACTCAAGCTGTATCAGTAACCCTTTGCCCTGACCCCCAGTTGAATTCGCCTTATCTCAGGGTGGAAGATGTTTTCCTACGACACCCTCTCCAGAAGTGCAGGTAGCCTTTATCTCCCCTTATTTGCTGTGAGAGGATCTGAAGCCTGGTGCTACAGAAGCTTACTGAGGGCTCCAAAGCGCTCTTTGCAGCGAGACCCCATTCTGGCTACCCCGGGTCTCTTCAGGCAAACACAAAGATCAGTCTTTAGGCTACACTAATTATCTCAGGTGGTGTTTCTGACCTTTTGCAGTTCAAGTTCACGTTCCTCCTTCCCCAGGGACCATTCATGTATGCCTTCATAAAGTATTTCTTGAGCACCACAAGTGATGAACACTAATTTGATGGGTAGATTTGGGTAGATCACTGGACAAGCTCAACTCAATGCAGTCCCCCTTTCTCTTGGGAGCAACTGTACTCCAGGGAGTAGGTTTCTCCTCTGCTCCTCTGGGTGGGCAGCCTGCCCTGGTTCTGTGCTGCTTGTACTGAAGTTGGGTAAGTCTGCCTAATTTTTACAATTCATTTAACAGACACATTTCACTTGCTCATTAAGCTAGGTTTCCTAGCCTGGCCTCCATCAGCATTGAAGTGATAGTTTAAAGTCCACATTTACTGTTTTGTATATTTCTCAACTTGTTCAGAATCTGGATGATGAAATGGAGATCGGGACCACCCCCCGCCCCGCCATAAGCACCAACCGTGTGCCAGGCGGACGGTCTAAGTCACAGGGATAGAATAGTGAGTGTCATAAACAGAGTTCTTGTCTTCATGGAGCTTACATGTCTGAGTCTCCCAGGAAACATTTCTGGTGTGAACTGCCCTTTTCTCACCATCACTCGTGTAGCATGCTATCTTCATGGAGCAGGTGATCAGGATAGCCCCCCAGCCAGAGGACGTCAGTGGCAGAGCCAGGAAGATGTTCTGCCCTGCTTTCCTGCTCATGCCTTTTCCTAAGATATCTTTGCTCAGAGTTGTGTTCCTAAAGGATAGGACTGTTGCTGAAATAGAGAAAGAATCCTACCTATTATAATGTCAAAACTTGGCACTTCTTTTTCTTTTTCAAATACTGTTCTCTTCTTGTTTATAGATCACATCAATGCCCTGTGGCAGAGTCAAAGCTTTTGAAGTTTCACTGTTTAGGATTCAGCATTATTTCAAAGCCCAGGAAACTTTAAACCTGACCAAACATCAGATATAATTTTCCAAATAAAACCGGAGAGTTTCCAAAAATATTCTATGTGGTGCACTGTGCTTAAAGTTTTGAGGTTGTTTCAATGTTTTTAGGTGTGCAAGTCCACGACTTGGAAGCAATTCTATTTCTACTGGGTAGATTGGCATTACCTCCAATAAGTCGTTTCAATCAACATGCTTTGACTGGGTGCCAATGATGCACCCAGAAGGGTGATAACTGTCATCTCCTATTTGCCCGAGCTCTGCCCAGCTTTACGTAAGAAAAGCCTATAAAATCTATGCAAAGTAAGATACCAGAAGCCCAGTCTCCAACATGGGTGGGGTTAGTCTCAGTCTTGCTATCTGGACCCTGCTCTCTGGTATGTATATCTGAATGGAGACTTTGGCTCTCTATGCCCACCCAAATACAGCCTCCAAGCCAAATCTCACTGTATGTGCCCAACGACAGCTTCTAATTACCATTCCAGCTCCTCACGGGTACTGGAGCTCTGCTCTGCCCCCACTACGAACATTTATCTCGTGCTCAAGAGTTCATGTGATAACTGGCTTTACAATCATCTCTTTCACATGCTATAAGGTTCGACTGCCAAAGTCACAGTCACATGTCAGCTAAGGCTAATCTCAGTGAGAGTCAGACCTAAAGATTCCAAAGGGATAGGTGGAGAGAGAGTCAGGTGAGAAGTTAGGGATGATTGGCTTGGAGGAAGCGAAGGAGACACAGTCTGCTTTATCACCTCTCCCTTCTCATGCACTGACTGAAATACGGGTTAACTATGATGATTATTTTCTAAACCACCGGTCTTCAGGACACATGGCCTGTCAAATTTTATATGATTTACGGTGTTAAAGACACTTAGAAGTTCTGACCCCAGACATTAACAGTTCTTGTACATTTTGATTGTTTATATCAAGGGTTAAAAACTCAAACATCAATCAATCGATCGATAAATAAATTTGTAAATCCAAATTTGCAGATTGTAAAAGAAACTCAGATGTATGCAAGGGTCTCATATATAACATAAATGAGTGAATGGGCTAAATGTAAGACAACAGGAGTGCTGGGGACATGGGGGAGCTAGAGTGTGCCTACTCTATTTAAAGACATACCAATTCAATTAAAAAAAAAAACAAACGATGGGACAAATTAAGCAGGTCTGTGGGTTAGATTTGTCTTGGGATCCACCAGTTTGCCAAACTTAGTTTTACAGAGATAAGAGATAATTGTACCATCCTTGGAAGTTCAGGTTTTATCATCTCTATAGCTAACTTCTTCTAGATAGAACTGTTGAACTTTGCACAACTGTGGAACAATGGAAGGAACGCTGCATCCAGGAGCAGAAGGCCTGGGCTCTAGTTTAGATCTTATAAAATGTGCTTATAAATAAAGTGATATTGGATAAATCCCTTGTCTTCTTTAGGCCTTAGTTTCTTCATCTGTAAAGCTGCCTGTCCTAGACAGCCTTTAAGGCATCAAAGCACCTTCATCTCTAAGATTCTTTTTTCCATTTCTAATGGTTTTGGGAGACGGGAAGAGAAAGATATTAGACTACCACTGTTTACTTCCATGATGTGCAACTAAGATGTCCACGATCAAGATCTGAAACAATACATTCTATTAAGACTCATGACAAGCACTTAAGTTCAGTGTGTATACACGTGCACAAGTGGTTTGGGACAGGATATAGTGAGGGACAGCAAGGTGGCACCGTTCCATTTTGATCTTTTTCCAATAATGCCGATGCACAAGTCTGCCTCATGAATAGCTGTGAGCAGGGAAACAGGAAACGGATGCTGCCTAAGCATTTTTCATTCACCATTAACTGATTATTCACTCAACAAACATTGAGCACCTCAGATTCTGGTGATGCTGAGCTAAATGAGCAAGGTCTCTTGTCCCACAGAGCTCGGTGACAAGCATTAAGAGGCATCTGGTTTCAATGAAGAATATAATGAACAACAAGAATGTAGTGGCTGAAGTGTTGCCAAATGGTGTCCTCCCTTCAGGTATAAATCGGTTGTATTCAAACTGGTCCTAGAGCCGCAAGGTTCCCCTTGGGTGCTTCTGGGACCATCACGGTTAGGAACTAGTAGAGGCTAAATGAGTAAGACTTTAACTATACCTGCTGGGCTTCCCTGGTGGCGCAGTGGTTGAGAGTCCGCCTGCCGATGCAGGGGACACGGGTTCGTGCCCTGGTCCGGGAAGATCCCACGTGCCTCGGAGCGGCTGGGCCCATGAGCCATGGCCGCTGAGCCTGCGCGTCCGGAGCCTGTGCTCCGCAGCAGGAGAGGCCACAACAGTGAGAGGCCCGCGTACCGCAAAAAAAAAAAAAAAAAAAAAACAAAAAAAACTATAGCTGCTGTGCTTTGATGTAATTTATGTACTGGGGTTCCTCACACGACTTCACTTGAAAAAATGATTTTATTAGTTGTGGTAAGCTAAATCATGCTCCCCCCCATCATGTCCACATCTCAATCCCTGGAAGCTGTGAATGTTATCTCGTATGGCCAAAGGGATTGATTGGTAGATGTGTTTTAAATTAAGTATCTTGAGATGAGGAAATAATCCTGGATTATCCTGAAAGAACCAATACAATCACAGGATCCTCAAAAAAAGGAAGCAGGAGGGTCAGACTGAGAAGGAGAGAAGGCAATGTGACAATGGAAGCAGAAGTTTAAGTGTTGCCGCCATGGGACAAGGAATGCGGGCAGCCTCTAGAAGCTGAATAGGCAAGAATGGATTCTCCCCTAGAGCCTCCAGAAGCCCTGCTGACACATGGATTTTAGTCTAGTGAGACTCATTTTACTTTCGACATCCAGAATTGTAAGGTAGTAAGTTTGGGTTGTTTTAAACCACTTAGTTTGTGGTGATTTGTTACAGCAACTATAAGAAATGAATACACTAGGATAAAACATGACGTTTGGAGCGTACTAGTTAAAACCAGGTCTCCTTTAACCTAGACGTAGAGAGACATTTTCCCAGGGCAGTGCCTCTCCGTGACTCTTTCTAGGGTCCCTCTAATCCTGGCATTGCTGTTAGAATTCTAGGTATGAGCTACCCAAGTGCCCTAATTTTGAACTAGTTCCACCCCCACCAGCTTCCCCAGGCCAGAAGCTGATTGTCTCTTGCTTTAGGGAGAGGAGAAACCTCCAGTTTCCCCCTCTGTAACAGCACTGACCCACTTCTGCAAGCCATTGCTAGTTAACGATCTGAAAAGGATAGGGGAAGGCTCATTGTTCTCCATCTTATTTTCTAACCTGGCTGGATTAACAGCTAATCAGAAATTAATGCTCTGAGTAGGCACTTCCTCTGACTCAACAGTGAACAAGTCAGCAAAAACTTTAAGTAACCACTTTATTGCCTGCCTCCACTGCAACAGGGTTAACAATTATGAGGCAGGGAACTTAGCCGTCATCGTTTCCCATTGGGATTTTGGCTGTTCTTTCAGTTCCTGAATTTAAAATGAAACAGGAAATAAACAGTGCATGGTAAAAACTTATTACGTAGTGAGGTCGACAGAGGTTTTCTTCAATGCCTCTTTCCATTTGGAGCATCAGGGCAGGGGAGAGGAAGGGTCCGTACGCTGGATATTAGGTGATGGGATTCTAATCCTGGTTTTGCTACCAACTTGCTATGAGTTTAAGTCCCTCAGTTGGCTTATCTGTAAAATTGGGATAGGGAGCTTAATATCAAAGAATCTTGTCATCTTTGGTAGTCCAAATCAATGGTTCCCAGATTTTTGAATTTCATGGACCAATAACACTTCCCATGAACATTTTGGAGACATACATAGGATTTACAAAGCTTGACTGCCAAGTGAAGGCATTGTAAAAAGCTACCACAATAATTTCAAAAAAGAAAAGACAGGGGCTTCCCTGGTGGCGCAGTGGTTGAGAGTCCGCCTGCCGATGCAGGGGACACGGGTTCGTGCCCCAGTCCGGGAAGATCCCACATGCCGCGGAGCGGCTGGGCCCGTGAGCCATGGCCGCTGAGCCTGCGCGTCTGGAGCCTGTGCTCCGCAATGGGAGAGGCCACAGCAGTGAGAGGCCCGCCTACCGCAAAAAAAAAAAAAAAAAAAAAAAAAAAAGAGAACTGGTCATTATGTTGAATCTTTTTGGCTTTATGAAAAACTCACTCCCTTGTCTATTTTTTTCTCATTTAGATACAGATATAAGAAACATTGTCGGGAATTCCCTGGCGGTCCAGTGGTTAGGACTCTGTGCTTCCACTGAAGGGGCACAGGTTCGATCCCTGATCAGGGAACTAGGATCCCACAAGCTGCGTGGCCAAAGAAAGAAAGAAAGGAAAAAAAGAAACATTTTCAAAGATTGGCAAAGTTCCTCAGATCCACTTTTGGGATTCAATGTTCTATGGCACCAAACTTTCTTATTTCTCCCTTAAAGTCACCCTGGGTGGATGATCCCTTCCGCCAGGCCTGCTTACTGCTACTCCAGTCAGAACCTTGTCAAGGGGAATGCCACTGGGCCTCTTCCTCCCCAGGAGGGAAAGGACATCTATGTCTAAAAGCCTCAGCAGAGAACAAGACAGAGAATAAAGTGGCAAAGGAAGCTGGGTTTGATGAGTCGGAAAAAATCAAACAAACAAATCAAAAGGACACGCATGGCACATCATGCATGCATGTGCATGCATTCTGAAAGAGGAAATCTAGGAAATTTGAAGTTTGGCCTCAGGCATCTGAAGCTGGGCATCATTCATGTGACTCTGGTTAACGGAGAAAAATGCCATACTCCAGATCTCTCTGCCCCTTAGGGAGAGTAGGCGTCTCTAAGCATCTCAGCAACTGCTACAGAGATAATCCCAGCTCAGAAATCTTGGGGCTGCTTACTGCTTCTCAGGATGGATCAGTGGCCAGTGTCGCCACACCGTGCTGACTTTTTAAAAAAAATAAATTTATTTGTTTGTTTATTTATTTATTTATTTATGGCTGCACTGGGTCTTCGTTGCTGCACGCGGTTTTGCTCTAGTTGCGGCAAGCAGGGGCTACTCTTCGTTGCAGTGCGTGGGCTTCTCATGGCAGAGGCTTCTCTTGTTGCAGAGTATGCGCTCTAGGCACACGGGCTTCAGTAGTTGTGGCACGCGGTCTCAGTAGTTGTGGCTCGTGGGCTTTAGAGCGCAGGCTCAGTAGTTGTGGCGCACGGGCTTAGTTGCTCCGAGGCACGTGGGATCTTCCCGGACCAGGGCTCGAACCCGTGTCTCCTGCATTGGCAGGCAGATTCTTAACCACTGCACTACCAGGGAAGCCCGTGCTGACTTTTTCTCTCACGGGCTCAGAGAAGTTGGGCGACTTACCCAAAGTCACAGGCTGGTCAGTGGGAAAGCTGAGATCCCATTAAGGACTGCTGAAATACAATGCCTGGACTCTCTTTTTTAAAAAATTAAGATAACATTGGTTTATAACATTATATAAGTTTCATGTGTACAACATTGTATTTCTACTCCTGTGTACACTACAGTGTGCTCACCACCACAAATTTAGTTCCCATCCATCACCATACAATTGATGCCTTTAACTCATTTGGCCCACTCCTCACTACCCCTTCCCCTCTGGTTACCACTACAGTAAGTCCCCTCCATACGAACCTTCAAGTTGCGAACTTTCGAAGATGTGAACGCATGGTCACATGTCCAATCACTTAAGTTGGTTCACGTGTCTGGCGTACACTGTCACATGTGCGCATCCTCTACAAGTGGTTGTGCTTTTGTGTGCTTTACTGTACAGTACTGTATAGAGTACAGTAGTATGGTATCTTTATTTCTTGCCTGTTCACGCTATGCTACCCCCTGTATGCCAGCTGTTGTACTGTACTGTAAGATTAAAAATGTTTTATTTTTTGTGTTCGTTTTTTATGTATTATTTGTGTGAAAAGTATTATAAACCTATTACGGTACAGTTCTATATAGCTGATTGTGTTAGTTGGGTACCTAGGCTAATGTGTTTGGTTTAGTTTGGCTTGGTTTGTTAATTTATTTTTGTTTGTTGGTTTTTATATTCCATATATGAATGAAATCATATGGTATTTGTCTTTCTCTGACTTATTTTACTTAGCATAATACCCTCAAGGTCCATGCATATTGTCACAAATAATGCCTACGTTTTTTTTGCCCATTTTAAATACAGTTCTATTTAAGACATTTTTGCATTTTCCACTTACTATACAGTGCTTGTAAAGTGCAGTGTTATTTCCTTTCCCTGTGCACACGTTCCATGTTCAAGTACCAAGAAGGCCCAGTTTACTACAGCAGCTCAACTTTGAAACTGCCATGGAATTTGCTACAGATTTGGGTCCTTCAATGTTGTGTGGAACAATGCTCACCCTGTGCTAGGCTGGCTTAATCAACCTCTTCAATGGTGGGCCCAGAGGAGGCACCAGCAGACGGAGGAGCTCCACCACCAGGGAAGCCCCCGGGCATTCCTCCTGGCATGCCTCCTGCGCTCTGGTACAGCTTGGCAATGATGGGGCTGCAGACTTTTTCCAGCTCCTTCTGCTGATGTTCAAATTCTTCCTTCTCTGCAGTCTGGTTCTTATCAAGCCGGTTGATTATTTCATTACACTTATCAAGAATCTTCTGTTTGTCCTCATCATTAATTTTGCCTTGAAGTTTCTCATCCTCAACAGTAGCTTTCATGTTGAAAGCATAGGATTCAAGAGAATTCTTCAAAGACACCCTATCCCGCTGCTTCTCATCTTCAGCTTTGTACCTCTCTGCTTCCTGAACCATGCGTTCAATGTCTTCCTTGCTCAAACGGCCCTTATCATTAGTGATGGTAACCTTGTTCTCTTTTCCTGTGCTCTTATGCACAGCAGAGACATTGAGGATGCCATTGGCATCAATATCAAAAGTGAGTTCAATCTGAGGAACACCACGGGGCAGGAGGTATGCCTGTGAGTTCAAACTTGCCAAGCAGGTTGTCATCCTTGGTCATGGCACGCTCACCTTCATAAACCTGAATGAGTACACCGGGCTGGTTGTCCAAGTAGTTTGTGACAGTCTGTGTCTGCTTGGTGGGAATGGTGGTGCTATGCTTGATGAGGACAGTCATCACTCCAGCAGCAGTTTCAATCCCAAGGGAAAGAGGAGTGACATCCAACAGCAGCAAGTCTTGAACATTTTCAGATTTGTCTCCAGATAGAATGGCTGCCTGGACAGCTGCACCGTAAGCAACAGCCTCATCAGGGTTGATGCTCTTATTCGGTTCTTTCCCGTTGAAGAAGTCCTGGAGAAGTTTCTGAATCTTGGGGATGCAGGTTTAACCACCCACCAGGACAATATCATGGATCTGAGACTTGTCTAGCTTGGCAGCCCGAAGGGCTTTCTCCACAGGGTCCAGTGTGCCAAGGAACAGGTCAGCATTCAGTTCTTCAAATCGGCCACGGGTAACTGAGGTATAGAAGTTGATTCCTTCACAGAGGGAATCAATCTCAATAGTGGCCTGGGTGCTGGAAGAGAGAGTGCGCTTAGCACGCTCACGAGCAATACGAAGGCGACGGGCAGCCTTCTTGTTCTCACTGATGTCCTTCTTGTGCTTGCGCTTGAATTCTGCAATAAAATGGTTGACCATCCGGTTGTCGAAGTCTTCTCCACCTAAGTGGGTATCTCCAGCTGTAGATTTGACCTCAGAGATCCCATCCTCAATAGTGAGGACTGACACATCAAAAGTGGCACCACCTAAATCAAAGATCAGCACATTTCTTTCTGCTCCAACCTTTTTGTCTAAGCAATAGGCAATAGCTGCAGCAGTTGGCTCGTTGATGATTCTAAGTACATTGAGCTCAGAATAGTTCCGGCACTTTTGGTAGCCTGATGCTGAGAATCATTAAAGTAAACGGGTACTGTGACAACAGCATTGGTAACAGTCTTCCCAAGGCAGGCTTCTGCTATTTCCTTCATCTTTGTCAAAACCATGGATGACACCTCCTCTGGATAGAAACTTTTTGTCTCTCCCTTGTATTCTACTTGAACCTCAGGCCTGCCTGCATCATTCACCACCATGAAGGACCAATGCTTCTTATCAGACTGGACAAAAGCATCATCAAATCTTCATCCAATGAGGTGTTTGGCATCAAAAACCGTGTTGGTGGGATTCATTACAACTTGGTTCTTTGCAGCATCACTGATCAATCGTTCGGTATCAGTAAAGGCGACATAGCTTGGGGTAGTTCGGTTCCCCTGATCATTGGCAATTATTTCCACCTTTCTGTGCTGGAAGACACCCACACAAGAATAGGTGGTGCTAAGATCAATGCCAACTGCAGGTCCCTTAGACATGGTTGCTGGAGTGCAGGCCCAGGTCCGCTGGAGGAGAAAACAGCAATCTGTAAAGCTGCTGCCACGTTCAATGAGACCCAATGCCTACATTCTTAACCATGGTTATTTACTGCCTCCCAAATAGTCCAGTTTTACCACAGCAGAGGATATATGACGGTTTGGTTTCCCATTCATCGAGAAGGTTTTTTTGATCCAGGTAATAGAATGATTATGGTAAAATCTAGATGAAGGGTAAATGGGAGCCTTTGTGACTATTTCTGCAAGTGTGAAATTATTTCAAAATGAAAAATTAACAAAAAAAAGACTGCCCCAAACTATCACTATTTGTAGATAACATGATTTTATATATAGAAAACCCTAAAGACTCCACAAAAAAAACTGTTAGAATAAGCAAATTTAGTAAACTTGCAGGATACAAAAATCTATATACAAAATCTGTTGTGTATCTATACACTGATAACAAATTAGCAGAAAGAGAAGTTAAGAAAACAATCCCATTTATAATTGCATCAAAAAGAATAA
The DNA here is from genome assembly GCF_963924675.1 of Phocoena phocoena. Classification (NCBI taxonomy): domain Eukaryota; kingdom Metazoa; phylum Chordata; class Mammalia; order Artiodactyla; family Phocoenidae; genus Phocoena; species Phocoena phocoena. Next base: position 117,167,909 of record NC_089240.1, read on the forward strand.
AATACCTAGGAATAAATTTAACCAAGGAGGTAAAAGACCTGTACACTGAAAAATATAAGACAGTAATGAAAGAAATTGAAGAAGACACATATAAATGTAAAGATATTCCATGCTCATGGATTGATAGAATTAATACTGTCAAAATGTCCATACAACCCAACAGACATAGAGAACAAATGTATGGATACCAAGGGGAAAGGGGTGGCGGTGGGAGGAATTGGGAGATTGGGATTGACATATATACACTTTTGATACTATGTATAAAGGAGATAACTAATGAGAACCTCCTGTATATAGCACAGGGAGCTCTACTTGATGCTCTGTGGTGACCTAAATGGGAAGGAAATCCAAAAAAGAGGGGATATATGTATACATACACCTGATTCACTTTGTTGTACAGTAGAAACTAACACAACATTGTAAAGCAACTATACTCCAATAAAAATTAATTTTAAAAAATGTCCATACAACCCATACTACAGATGCAATGTAATCCCTGTCAAAATTCCAATGGTATTTTTCACAGAAATAGAACAAACAATCGCAAAGTTTCTATGAAACCATAAAAGACCCTCAATAGCCAAAGCAATCTTAAGAAGAACAAAGCTGGAGGCATCAAGCTACCTGATTTCAAACTATTTTACAAAGCTATAGTAATCAAAACAGTATAGTATTGGCATAAAAACAGCACAAAGATCAATGGAACAAAACAGAGAGCCTAAAAACAAACCCATGCTTATATGGTCGATTAATCTGTGACAAAGGAGGCAAGAAGATACAATGGGGAAGGGACAGTCTCTTCAATAAAAGGTGCTGGGAAAACTGCACAGACACATGTAAAAGAATGATATTGGACCACTATCTTACACCATACACAAAAATTAACTGAAAATAGATTAAAGACCTGAATGTGAGACCTGAAACCATAAAACTCCTAGAAGAAAACATAAGCAGTAAGCTTCTTAACACAGGTCGTAGCAATGATGTTTTTTTTATTTGACACCAAAAGCCAAGGCAATCAAAGTAAAAATAAATAAATGAGACCACATGAAACTAAAACCTTCTGCTCAGCAAAGGGAACCATCAACAAAATGAAAAGGCAACCTACTGAATGGAAGAAAATATTTGCAAATCATAAAGCTGATAAGGGGTTAATATCCAAAATATACAAAGAACTCATACAACTCAACATCAAAACAAACAATCCAATTAAAAAATGGGCGGAGGACCTTAACAGACATTTTTCCAAAAACTACATACAAATGGCCAACAGACAAATGCAAAGATGCTCAACATCACTAATTATCAGGGAAATGCAAATTAAAACCACAACGAGATACCACCTCACACCTGTCAGAATGACTACTATCAAAAGAACAAGAAATAAACAAGCGTTGATGAGGATGTGGAGAAAAGGGAACCCCAGTTCATGGGAATGTAAACTGGTGCAGCCACTATGGAAAAAAGAACGGAGGTTCCTCAAAAAACTAACAATAGAACTACCATATGACCCAGCAATTCTACTCCTGGGTATTTATCCAAAAAAAACCAAAACCAAAAACACTAAATTGAAAAGATATATGCACCCCCATGTTCACTGCAGCATTGTTTACAATAGCCAAGACATGGAAACAACCTAAATGTTCATCAATGGATGAATGGATAAAGACAAACATGGTGTATGTGTATGTGTGTGTGTCTCTGTGTGTATTGATATAGGTATAAAATATTGGAATATATAATGGAATATTATTCAGCTGTTAAAGAAATGAAATCTTTGGAATTCTCTGGTGGTCCAGTGATTAGGACTCCGAGCTCTCACTGCCGAGGGCCCTGGGTTCAATCCTTGGTCAGGGAACTGAAATCTCACATGCCACACAGCGCAGCCAAAAAAAAAGAAAAACAAATGAAACCTTGCCATTTGTGACAACATACATAGACCTTGAGGGTATTCTGCTAAGTGAAATAAGTCAGACAGAGAAAGACAAATACCGTATGATCTCACTTATATATGGAATCTTAAAAAAAAAAAGAGAGAGAACTCATAGATATAGGGAACAGGATGGTGGTTGCCAGAGGTGGGGCGTGGGTGAAATGGCTGAATGAGGGTCAAAAGATACAAATTTCTATTTATAAAATAAGTCACGGGGATGTAATGTACAGCATGGTGACTATAGTTAATAATACTGTATTGCATATTTGGAAGCTGCTAAGAGAGTAGATCTTAAAATTTCTCATCACAAGAAATTTTTGTAACTATGTATGGTGACATGTTATCTAGACTGAATGTGATGATCACTTCTGATATATACACATATCAGATCATTATGTTGTACAACTATAACTAATATAATGTTATATGTCAATTACACCTCACTAAAAAAAAAAAAAACACCAAAAATTAAAATTTGGCAAATTTGTTGAAAATGATCACAAAGGCCAGAGTGCTGAGTATTTATGTATCAGGCACGGGGCAAAACACTTTATGTGCATTGGTTCATGTAATTCTCACAGCGATGCTTTAAGTACTACAACTATCCCCAATTTACAAATGAAGAAACTGATGTTCTAAGAAATTAAGTAATCTGGCAGTGGTCACACAGCTAACAAGCAGTAGGTCCTGCACTTCAACCATGATCTAGGCTGATGCTTCTCTACTATAGCACCCTGCTTGGAGATGGGGTATTGGTATTTTAAGCATATAGATGTGAATACATGATATTAACAAATATCCATTTACCCACATTCTGTGTTATCAAATCTTAATTTTAGCCCATTTTTGTTTCAGACCTCATTTATTTTTAAGAAAAAAACCCATTTCAGATAGAGTTGAGAACCCCATTGTACTCTTTCCAATCCATTCCCCATTTTTCTCTTCTTCTTGTTAGTTAGGAATACAGTATTAAAGTTCCCATGCATATTTTTAATAATTTTACACCATACATATACATCCATAAACAATGTACACTATTAGTGTATGTATTTTTCAACATTTAACAAATGAGGTCATACCGTATCATGAGGCAACTTGGTTTTTTCACTCAACATTATGTTTTCAAGATACTAAATGGTGTCTCTGTGCAGATTTTTTAAATTACAGAATCAAATTTATCAGTTGCTTCCTTTATGATTTGTGCTTTTCTGTTTTGTTTTGTCTCGTTTTGTTTAAGAAAACTTTTCCTGTCCTGTGATCATGAAGATTTTCTCCTGGGTTTGGTTTTACATTGTATGTAATAAAGGTTTAATTTTATTTTCCCTCAAATTATCCCCAATTCTACCAGAAGCATATACCGAATGATGCTTCCATCTCCCTGCTGATTTGATATCCCACACCTGACATATATCCAGGGTCCATGCTCATCTGAGTATATTTCTGGGCTCTCTATTCTGTTCCAGTGTTTTTGCCCCTCCCTGCACCAAGCACAGTGTCTTAATTACTGTAGCTTCATAGGAAGTTTTGTTTTGTTTTGTTTGTTTGTTTTGCCTGCACTGAGAGGCTTGTGGGATCTTAGTTCCCTGACCAGGGACTGAACCCAGGCCTCAGCAATGAAAGCATCGAGTCCTAAACACTAGACTGCCAGGGAATTCCCATGTACCTTTATAGGAAGTTTTGATATCAGGTAGAGCAAGATACTCTGCTCAGTTCTTCCAAAATCTCGTAGATATCTCTCCCCCATTTTTCTATTCTCTGCAACAGTTTGTAAAAGAGGGACTATCTGATCCTGGAAGATTTGGTAAATTTCTTCCGTAAAACTGCCTGAGCCTAGTATTTTTTAAGGTAGAACATTTTTGAATATTAACTCACTTTCACTAATGTTTATTGGTTTATGGAGGTATCTGTTTTCTTCTTGAGTCACTTTTGATAGACTTTCTAGGAAAATATTCATTTCTTTTAAGCTTTCAAGTTTACGGGCATAAAGTTGATTGTAGTTTTCTCTTACGATCACTGAAATCTCTAATTTACCAGCAGGACTGTCATATTCCCTTTTTTGTTCCTAAAATTATTTGTCTTTTCTTGACCATTGTTGTTATTTTCTCACTGTACTCATTCCTTTTTTCCCCAAAGAACCAATATTTAAATTTTGTGGATCCTCTCTCTGATTTGTTTTCTACCAAACTCATTAATTTATTTCTGCTCTTTACAATTTCCTTCTTTCTAATTTACTTTGTTTTTCTTTTTTCTGCTTTCTTGAGTTGAACATTTAATTCATTTATTTTCAATTTGCCTTCGTTTTTAAATGTAGTTAAGATTGTAAAATTACCTTTAATTATCACTTCAGCAAGATAACACTAGATTTTTATTTTTAAATAATTTAAGGCTGACAGAAAAGCTGCAAAAATAATAAAAGAATTCTTATGTACCACAACTCAAATTCCACAAATGTTACCATATATATACACACACTTAATGGTATATATTATATATTTTTCTAAACTGCTTTGTTTGAAAGAAAGTTGCTGACATAAAGTCTCTTTTTCCCTCATATTTTAGTGTGTATTTTCTAAAAACAAGGTCATTCTTTTACACAATTACGATACAATAATCAGATATCAGGAAATTCACAATACAGTATTATAATCTATAGATCTTATTTATATGTCACCAGTTATCTCACTAATGTCCTTTATAGCAAAAGGATCCAATTTAGGATTATGTATTGCATTTAGTTGTCACGTTTCTTTGGTATCCTTTAATCTAGAACAGTTCTGCATTTCTTTGTCTTTCATGATCTTGACAATTTTGAATAGTACAGGCCATGTATTTTGGAGAATGTCTACCAATTTGGATTTGTTTGATTTTTCCTCATGATTAAATTCAGGCTATTTCTATAACTTTGGCAGAGATGTCATACAAATGATGTGTCCTTCTCAGGGCATCTTATCAGGAGACGCATGATATCTATGTCCCATTACTGGTGATATAAATTTTGATCACTTGGTTGCGGTGGTATCTCCAGGTTTCTCCTCTGTAAAATTACTGTTTTCTTCTTTGTTATTACTAAGTGTCCTATAAAGGAAATTCTTTGAAAATATGTAAATATGCCATCTTTCAACAAAATGTAACCCACTAGTTATAGCATCTATTAACGATTATTGCCAAATGGTGATTTTCTATGATTCTGCCTACATTTATTAACATTTTCTGTGAGGAAGAGCTTTCACAAGTTCTCCATTTATTTATTTATATTGATATTTGTATGGACTCGTGGATTCATAGCAGGGCCTGGGGGGAGAGTAAAGCAGCTGGGGCACAAAATTTAAGGAGGTACTTACTCTCAGCATTGTGCAAGCACCTTCTGAAAAACAACATGTCTAGGGCCTTTTTTTCCTGTCTCTGCTTCTGTTCTCATCCCTTCCCATCTAGCAGTTTTACAGTCATCTCCACCCAGCCCTACAGGTCCCTATTCCAGAGCCAGGTCTTACAGACTCAGTCTGGAGTTTCCACCCAGTGGTCATATTGTGGACTCGGCAGATCTTTTCACTGAACTAATGGGCCACTTGGCTCACACCTAGGTCATGAGGCTGTATCTGTGTCCTCCTATTTCTTAAGGCCTATATCTTGCAAGGGATGTGGTCTCAGGTAACATTTTGCAGCTTCCTTTCATGAAACAAGGTAAAGTGTTCTGTCCCCCACTCCCAGTTCTTGCTTTTAAACACTGAGCTGGTCCTGATCCCCCTTTATATGTGGAGCACATTAGCTGCCTCACCAAGGACCTAACCACTTGGCCATCACTGCCTATTACTAGATCAGGAGCCCAGCAACATTCAGCCCTGCTCACACTTGTGCTTTGCTTTTCTGTATCTGATCCATGGAGATAACTTGTGTTCTATCCAAGACCAGCTGTGTCTTTTTGTTTATCTTTTCTGTATATTATCCATCAATACTATTGTCTACAGCAGAGGAATTACCAAAGTATGTGACATCTCAAAGTATGTGTCACCTCTTATTCTTCATTCAGAGATATTTAACCTATGACTGTATAGACACATTATAAATGACCTATTACATTAGTTATGTTTTTCAAACTTCCTAATGAAATTTATATGCTCTCTCTTTATTTTATCTAGGTATTTGAAATCTAGCTAATAATATATTCCAGTGTTAAACACAAGCTTTAGATTTCAAATAAGGGAAGCTGGAGAATTAAATGCAAACAAGATAGGACAGCTTCGTAAGAAAATTTGATTACCACTGTAAGATAAAGAAAAAGAATAAAATGAAGGAATTAGTCCTACTAGATATTACAGATTCAGCTTTTTGCTTCTGTGTCAAATACATAAGAGAGAGGGGTTATTTTTATCTACGTATGCATGTGAATTTTGTTTCATTAGCAATTATGATAATGGATCTGCTCACAGAGGAGAGGGTAATTGTCCATTTACTCAGGCTCTAACCAACTTTAAAATTAATTATGTGGCATATAACATATGTTTGATGATCAACTAATAAACTCATTTTAAGAAAGGGCTGGAGGCTGGCATTCTAGGATTTTTTACTGTGGGCTGAATATTAAAATCAAAGGCAGGTTCCATGTTTTGAATTCCTAAGTTCATTCTCTCCAGGGTCTCATTTATGTACCAAATAACTGACATGGGTTTGTGGTGGAAACATTCAGTTCTAGCTACCTAAGACAAATGACTAATTACCCTGGACAGCAACTACATGAACAGACAACCTCCTTTTAATTAAATATCAGACTTAGTATCTATAACATTCATGCCACTTCAGAAAACATAATGGAAATGATGAAACTGCAAGTCTTTTGGAAACATAGACTAAAAGGTTGTAAATATGAAACTCAATCTTCCATTTTAGAACTCATTTTCATATATACTCAAATCCCTTGCTTTATCTCAAAACTTTTCAATTCAATAGTTACAAAATGGAAAGGCTTTGGGAGATATGAAATCAACATGCTGAATGCTTAAAGAATGATAGATATAGACATTACAAAATTGGAGTCAATGTCTTGCAGTCTAACAAAAGCCTGACAAAAACTACACTGCACATGATAGATAATTTTCATCTTCAAATCTGTTTTACATTTGACAACAGAATATTCTGGCTAAGGAAAGATGTTTTTTCCCTCAACAACATAGTCACTGTCTTACACTTAACATCATTATTTCCCCCTTTCCCAATCTCTCTTGTCACCATCTCAGGCTGGGTCCTTATCACCTCGTGCATGGATTACAACAGCCTCCAAGCTGGTCTCGCTCTTTTTCATGAAAAAAATAGGGGCTCCCATTTACGGCATGATTACTATGGGTCAGGCACTGGGCAGAGCATTTCATATATTTTGTCTTGTTGACTCCTTACAGCACTCCTATGAGACAATTACATTCTATTATCAGCTTCATCTACAGCTGAGACAGTTGAGGGTCAGGAGAGAGAGAATGCCTTGCCTGAAATCACACAGCTAATCAATGACAGCGCTCAGCTTCAGACTCAGGCCTCTGGGGCCCATGCCTATTGCCCTGTGCTTGGAGTAGAGAAATAGTTGTCTTTACTCACTCTAGGTCCTGCCACTCAATTCATCCTTGCAGACCAATGCCCGAGAATCTTCCTGAAACACAACTCTCGTTACCTCCTTTCTGCATTCTCAGGAAATCTGAGTAACTCTCCATTGTCAATTCAACAGAGTCCCAGAATTTCTGTAATCTGGGCCCAGTGGACCCCTCTGATATTACTGTGTATTCTCTGTAAAAACAATATCTCTCTTTATGGTCCATGGGCCAGGCGTTTGTTGATGCCATTCACCCACATCTGGCTACATCATCTCTTGCTAGCCTTTGTTTCAACATCTACAAACTGGGGATCATGATATTGTTCTTGTGAGACTGAGATTTTTAAATAAATTTAGTTTATTTTATTTATTTTTGGCTGCCTTGGGTCTTTGTTGCTGCACGCCAGCTTTCTCTAGATATGGCGAGCGGGGGCTACTCTTCATTGTGGTGCACGGGCCTCTCATTGCGGTGGCTTCTCTTGTTGTGGAGCATGGGCTCTAGGCGTGCAGGCTTCACTAGTTGTGGCACGTGGGCTCAGTAGTTGTGGCACGTGGGCTCAGTAGTTGTGGCGGATTCTCAACCACTGCACCATCAGGGAAGCCCCAAGGCCGAGTTTTAATGGATGAAAGTCCCTAGTGCAAGGCCTGGCATACATATAGCAGGTTCTAAAGAAAAGGAGGCACTGTCTATTCATGTCTCATCCCTCCTTCAAAATGCACTTCCTGCCTCCTCTTCCATGGGTATGATGGGGAGACCTTCAAGATGGCAGAGGAGTAACACGTGGAGATCACCTTCCTCCCCATAAATACATCAAAAATACATCTACATGTGGAACAACTCCTACAGAACACGTACTGAACACTGGCAGAAGATCTCAGACTTCCCAAAGGGCAAGAAACTTCACATGTACTTGAGTAGGGCAAAAGAAAAAAGAAAAAACAGACAAAAGAATAGGGATAGGACCTCCCCTCTGGGAGGGAGCTGTGAAGGAGGAAAGGTTTCCACACACTAGGAAGCCCCTTCACTGGTGGAGACTGCAGGTGGTGGAAGGGGGAAGCTTCAGAGCCACAGAGGAGAGCACAGCAACAGGGGTGCGGGGGGCAAAGCGGAGAGATTCCCACACAGAGGATTGGTGCTGACCAGCACTCACCAGCCCGAGAGGCTTGTCTGCTCACCTGCCGGGGTGGGCGGGGCTGGGAGTTCAGGCTCGGGCTTCGGAGGTCAGATTCCAGGGAGAGGACTGGGGCTGGCAGCGTGAACACAGCCTGAAGTGGTCAGTGCACCACAGCTAGCCGGGAGGGAGTCCAGGAAAATGTCTGGACCTGCCTAAGAGGCAAGAGACCATTGTTTCCAGGTGTGTGAGGAAAGGGGATGCAGAGCACCACCTAAACAAGCTTCAGAGACGGGCGCAGCCGCGGCTATCAGTGTGGACCCCAGAGACGGGCATGAGACGCTAAGGCTGCTGCTGCCGCCAACAAGAAGCCTGTGTGCGAACACAGGTCACTCTCCACACCTCCCCTCCCGGGAGCCTGTGCAGCCCGCCACTGCCAGGGTCCCGTGATCCAGGGACAACTTCCCCAGGAGAACGCATGCTGCGCCTAAGGCTGGTGCAACATCCCGCCGGCCTCTGCCGCCAGTCTCACCCCATATCCGTACCTCTCCCTCCCCCCGGCCTGAGTGAGCCAGAGCCCCTGAATCAGCTGCTCCTTTAACCCCATCCTGACTGAGTGAAGAACAGACGCCCTCAGGCGACGTACACACAGAGGCGGGTCCAAATCCAAAGCTGAACCCTGCGAGCTGTGCGAACAAAGAAGAGAAAGGGAAATCTCTCCCAGCAGCCTCAGGAGCAGTGGATTAAATCTCCACAATCAACTTGATGTACCCTGCATCTGTGGAATACCTGAATAGAAAACGAATCATCCCAAAATTGAGGTGGTGGACTTTGGGAGCAACTGTAAACTTGGAGCTTGCTTTCTGCATCTAATTTGTTTCTGGTTTTGTGTTTATCTTAGTTTACTATTTAGAGTTTATTATCGTTGGTAGATTTGTTTAATGATTTGGTTGCTCTCTTCCTTTTCTTTTAATATATAGATATATATTTTTTTCCTTTTTCTTTTTTTATGAGTGTGTATGTGTATGCTTCTCTGTGTGATTCTGTCTGTATAGCTTTGCTTTTACCATTTGCCCTAGGGTTCTGTCTGTCCGTTTTGTTTTGTTTTGTTTGGTTTTTGTATAGTTCTTAGCATTGTTATCATTGGTGGATTTGTTTTTTGGTTTGGTTGCTCTCTTCTTTCCTTTTATTTTTTTACTTTTTAATATTTTTTATTTTTAATAATTTTAAAAATTTTAATAACTTTATTTTATTTTATTTTTCTTTCTTTTTTTCTCCCTTTTCTTCTGAGCCATGTGGCTGACAGGGTATTGATGCTCCAGCTGGGTGTCAAGCCTGTGCCGCTGAGGTGGAAGAGCCGAGTTCAGGACATTGGTCCAGCAGAGACCTCCTGGCTCCACGAAATATTAAAAGGTAAAAGCTCTCCCAGAGATCTCCATCTCAACACTAAGACCCAGCTCCACTCAACAACCAGCAAGTTACAGTGCTGGATACCCTATGCCAAACAACTAGCAAGACAGGAACACAACCCCACCCATTAGCAGAGAGGCTGCCTAAAATCAGAATAAGGTCACAGACGCCCCAAAACACACCACCGGATGTGGTCCTGCCCACCAGAAAGACAAGATCCAGCCTCATCCACCAGAACACAGGCACCAGTGCCCTCCACCAGGAAGCTTCCACAACCCACAGAACCAACCTTAGCCACTGGGGGCAGGCACCAAAAACAATGGGAATTATGAACCTTCAGCCTGTGAAAAGGAGACCCCCAACACAGTAAGTTAAGCAAAATGAAAAGACAGAAAAACACACAGCAGATGAAGGAGCAAGGTAAAAACTCACCAGACCAAACAAATGAAGAGGAAATAGGTAGTCTACCTGAAAAAGAATTCAGAATAATGATAGTAAAGATGATCTAAAATCTTGGAAATAGAATGGAGGAAATACAAGAAACGTTTAACAAGGACCTAGAAGAACTAAAGAGCAAACAAACAATGATGAACAACACAATAAATGAAATTAAAAATTCTCTTGAAAGAATCAATAGCAGAATAACTGAGGCAGAAGAACGGATAAGTGACCTGGAAGATAAAATAGTGGAAATAACTACTTCAGAGAAGAATAAAGAAAAAGGAAAGAAAAGAATTGAGGACAGTTACATGGACCTCTGGGACAACATTAAACACACCAACATTCGAATTATAGGGGTCCCAGAAAAAGAAGAGAAAAAGAAAGGGACTGAGAAAATATTTGAAGAGATTATAGTTGAAAACTTCCCTAATATGGGAAAGGAAATAGGTAATCAAGTGCAGGAAGAACAGAGAGTCCCATACAGGATAAATCCAAGGAGAAACACACCAAGACACATATTAATCAAGCTATCAAAAATTTAATACAAAGAAAACATATTAAAAGCAGCAAGGGAAAAATAACACACAAGGGAATCCCCATAAGGTTAACAGCTGATCTTTCAGCAGAAACTCTGCAAGCCAGAAGGAACTGGCAGGACATATTTAAAGTAATGAAAGGGGAAAACCTGCAACCAAGATTACTCTACCCAGCAAGGATCTCATTCAGATTTGATGGACAAATTAAAACCCTTACAGACAAGCAAAAGCTAAAAGACTTCAGCACCACCAAACCAGCTTTACAACAAATCCTAAAGGAATTTCTCTAGGCAGTAAACACAAGAGCAGGAAAAGACCTACAATAACAAACCCAAAACAATTAGGAAAATAGTAATAGGAAGATACATATTAATAACTACCTTAAATGTAAATGGACTAAATGCTCCCACCAAAAGACATAGACTGGCTGAATGGATACAAAAACAAGACCCGTATATATGTTGTCTACAAAAGACCCACTTCAGACCTAGGGACACATACAGACTGAAAGTGAGGGGATGGAAAAAGATATTTCATGCAAATGGAAATCAAAAGAAAGCTGGAGTAGCAATTCTCATATCAGACAAAATAGACTTTAAAATAAAGTCTATTACAAGAGACAAAGAAGGATACTACATAATGATCAAGGGATCAATCAAAGAAGAAGATATAACAATTATAAATATTTATGCACCCAACATAAGAGCACCTCAATATATAAGGCAAATGCTAACAGCCATAAAAGGGGAAATCGACAGTAACACAATCATAGTAGGGGACTTTAACACTCCTGTTTCACCAATGGACAGATCATCCAAAATGAAAATAAATAAGGAAACACAAGCTTTAAATGATACATTAAACAAGATGGACTTAATTGATATTTATAGGTCATTCCATCCAAAAACAACAGAATACACTTTCTTCTCAAGTGCTCAAGGAACATTCTCCAGGATGGATCATATCTTCGGTCACAAATCAAGCCTTGGTATAAATCGTATCAAGTATCGTTTCTGACCATAACACTATGAGACTAGATATCAATTACAGGAAAAAAAATCTGTAAAAAATACAAACACATGGAGGTTAAACAATACACTACTAACTAACCAAGAGAGCACTGAAGAAATCAAAGAGGAAATCAAAAAATACCTAGAAACAAATGACAATGAAAACATGACGATCCAGAACCTATGGGATGCGGCAAAACCAGTTCTAAGAGGGAAGTTTATAGCAATACAATCCTACCTCAAGAAACAAGAAATATTTCAAATAAACAACCTAACCTTACACCTAAAGCAATTAGAGAAAGGAGAAGAAAAAAACGCTAAAGTTAGCAGAAGGAAAGAAATCATAAAGATCATATCAGAAATAAATGAAAAAGAAATGACGGAAACGAAAGCAAAAATCAGTAAAACTAAAAGCTGGCTCTTTGAGAATATAAACAAAATTGATAAACCATTAGCCAGACTCATCAAGAAAAAAAAGGGAGAAGACACAAATCAACAGAATTAGAAATGAAAAAGGAGAAGTAACAACTCTCACTACAGAAATACAAAGGATCATGAGAGTTTACTACAAGCAACTGTATGCCAATAAATTGGACAACCTGGAAGAAATGGATAAATTCCTAGAAAAGCACAACCTCCCGAGACTGAACCAGGAAGAAATAGAAAATACAAAAAGACCTATCACAAACCCTGAAATTGAGACTGTGATTAAAAATCTTCCAACACTTTCAGATTTTTCATCATTAGTGTACAGGAATGCAAGACATTTCTGTGCATTAATTTTGTATCCTGCTACTTTACCAAATTCACCGATTAGCTCTAGTAGTTTTCTGGTAGCATCTTTAGGATTCTCTCTATATAGTATCATGTCATCTGCAAACAGTGACAGCTTTACTTCTTCTTTTCCGATTTGGATTCCTTTTATTTCTTTTCCTTCTCTGATTGCTGTGGCTAAAACTTCCAAAACTATGTTGAATAACAGTGGTGAGAGTGGGCAACCTTGTCTTGTTCCTGATCTTAGTGGAAATGGTTTCAGTTTTTCACCATTGAGGATGATGTTGGCTGTGGGTTTGTCAGAAATGGTCTTTATTTTATTGAGGTAAGTGCCCTCTGCGCCTACTGCCTAGAAGGTCTTTATCCTAAATGGGTGTTGAATTCTGTCGAAAGCTTTCTCTGCATCTATTGAGATGATCATACGGTTTTTCTCCTTCAATTTGTTAATATGGTGTATCACACTGAATGATTTGCGTATATTGAAGAATCCTTGCATTCCTGGGATAAACCCCACTTGATCATGGTGTATGATCCTTTTAATGTGCTGTTGGACTCTTTCCTAGTATTTTGTTGAGGATTTTTGCATCTATGTTCATCAGTGATGTTGGCCTGTAGTTTTCTTACTTTGTGACATCCTTGTCTGGTTTTGGTATCAGGGTGATGGTGGCCTCATAGAATGAGTTTGGGAGTGTTCTGCCCTCTGCTATATTTTGGAAGAGTTTGAGAAGGATAGGTGTTAGCTCTTCTCTAAAAGTTTGATAGAGTTCTCTGTGAAGCCATCTGGTCCTTGGCTTTTGTTTGTTCCAAGATTTTTAATCACAGTTTCAATTTCAGTGCTTGTGATTGGTCTGTTTACATTTTCTATTTCTTCCTGGTTCAGTCTCAGAAGGTTGTGCATTTCTTGTATAGCACAGGGAATTCTGCTCAGGACTCTGTAATAACCTAAGTGGGAAAATAATTTGAAAAATAATAGATACACGTATAACTGAATCACTTTACTGTGCACCTGAAACTAACACAACATTGTTAATCAACTATACTGCATTATATAAAATTAAAAAATTTTTATATTAAAAAAAAAATCTTCCAAACAAAAGCCCAGGACCAGACGGGTTCACAGGCGAATTCTACCAAACACTTAGAGAAGAGCTAATACCTATCCTTCTAGTACTCTTCCGAAATACAGCAGAGGGAGGAACACACCCAAACTCATTCTACGAGGCCACCATCACCCTGATACCAAAACCAAAAATGCCACAAAGAAAGAAAACTACAGGCCATTATCACTGATGAACACAGATGCAAAAATCCTCAACAAAATACTAGGAAACAGAATCCAACAGCACATTAAAAGGATCATACACCATGTGCAAGTGGGGTTTATCCCAGGAATGCAAGGATTTTTCAATATATGCAAATCACTCAGTGTGATAAACCATATTAACAAACTGAAGGATTAAAACCATATGATAATCTCAATAGATGCAGAAAAAGCTTTCAACAAAATTCAACACCCATTTATGATAAAAACCCTCCAGAAAGTAGGCATAGAGCGAACTTACCTCAACATAATAAAGGCCGTATATGACAAACCCACAGCCAACATTCTTCTCAATGGTGAAAAACTGAAAACATTTCCTCTAAGATCAGGAACAAGACAAGGTTGTCCACTCTCACCACTATTATTCAACATTGTTTTGGAAGTTTTAGCCACAGCAATTAGAGAAGAGAGAGAAATAAACGGAACCCAAAATGGAAAAGAAGAAGTAAAGCTGTCCCTGTTTGCAGATGACATGATACTATACATAGAGAATCCTAAAGATGCTACCAGAAAACTACTAGAGCTATCGGTGAATTTGGTAAAGCAGCAGGATACAAAATTAATACACAGAAGTCTCCTGCATTCCTATACACTAATGAAGAAAAATCGGAAAGAGAAATTAAGAAAACACTCCCATTTACTACTGCAACAAAAAGAATAAAAAACCTAGGAATAAACCGACCTAAGGAGACAAAAGACCTCTATGCAAAAAACTATAAGACACTGATGAAAGAAGTTAAAGATGATACAAATAGATGGAGAGATATACCATGTTCTTGGATTGGAAGAATCAACATTGTGAAAATGACTCTACTACCCAAAGCAATCTACAGATTCAGTGCAATCACTATCAAACTACCAATGGCATTTTTCACAGAACTAAAACAAAAAAATTCACAATCTGCATGGAAACACAGAAGACCCCGAATAGCCAAAGCAATCTTGAGAAAGAAAAATGGAGCTAGATGAATCAGGCTCCTGGACTTCAGACTATACTACAAAGCTACAGTAATCAAGACAGTATGGTACTGGCACAAAAACAGAAATATAGATCAATGGAACAGGATAGAAAGCCTGGAGATAAACCCATGCACATATGGTCACCTTATCTTTGATAAAGGAGGGAAGAATATACAATGGAGAAAAGACAGCCTCTTCAATAAGTGGTGCTGGGAAAACCAGCCAGCTACATGTAAAAGAATGAAATTAGAACACTCTCTAACTCCACACACAAAAATAAACTCAAAATGGTTTAAAGACCTAAATGTAAGGCCAGACACTATCAAACTCTTAGAGGAAAACATAGGCAGAACACTTTATTACATAAATCACAGCAAGATCCTTTTTGACCCACCTCCTAGAGAAATTGAAATAAAAACAAAAATAAACAAATGGGATCTAACGAAACTTCAAAGCTTTTGCACAGCAAAGGAAACGATAAATAAGACGAAAAGACATCCCTCAAAATGGGAGAAAATATTTGCAAATGAAGCAACGAACAAAGGATTAATCTTCAAAATTTACAAGCAGCTAATGCAGCTCAATATCCAAAAAACAAACAACCCAATCCAAGAATGGGCAGAAGACCTAAAGAGACATTTCTCCAAAGAAGATAATCAGATTGCCAACAAACACATGAAAGGATGCTAAACATCACTAATCATTAGAGAAATGCAAATCAAAACTGCAATGAGGTATCACCTCACACCAGTCAGAATAGCCATCATCAAAAAATCTACAAATAATAAATGCTGGAGAGGGTGTGGAGAAAAGGGAACCCTCTTGCACTGTTGGTGGGAATGTACATTGATATAGCCACTATGGAGAACAGTATGGAGGTTCCTTAGAAAACAAAAAATAGAACTACCATACAATCCAGCAATCCCACTCCTGGGCATATACCCTGAGAAAACCATAATTCAAAAAGAGTCATGTACCACAATGTTCACTGCAGCTCCATTTACAATAGCCAGGACATGGAAGCAACCTAAGTGTCCATCGACAGATGAATGGATAAAGAAGATGTGGCACATATATACAATGGCATATTACTCAGCCATAAAAAGAAACGAAATTGAGTTATTTGTAGTGAGGGGGATGGACCAAGAGTTTGTCATACAGAGTGAAGTAAGTCAGAAAGAGAAAAACAAATACCATATGCTAACACATATATATGGAATCTAAAAAAAAAATAAAAAAGGTTCTGAAGAACCTAGGGGCAGGAGAGGAATAAAGATGCAGACATAGCGAATGGACTTGAGGACACGGGGAGGGGGAAGGGTAAGCTGGGACGAAGTGAGAGAGTGACATAGACGTATGTACACTACCAAATGTAAAATAGGTAGCTACTGGGAAGCAGCCACATAGCACAGGGAGACCAGCTCGTGCTTTGTGACCACCTAGTGGGGTGGGATAGGGAGGGTGGGAGGGGGACGCAAGAGGGAGGAGATATGGGGATATATGTATATGTATAGCTGATTCACTTTGTTATACAGCAGAAACTAACCCACCGTTGTTAAGCAATTATACTCCAACAAAGATGTTTAAAAAATGGGTATTATAATAATAGCACCTAGCCCACATGATTGTTTTCAGCTTTGGTGATACTATTAGTAAAGCATCCACTAGAATATTCCAGCACACCTGAGGTGCTTGATTCTTTCACACAATTGATGCTCAGCAAAAATCAAATCTTCATTAATTAATCTATTTTATATTTTATTTTCATAGCAGGAATGGGTTTATCGTATCTGCCATACTCTTCCCGCTCTCATGGTGATGGCTGGCCCTGGCACGGCAATACACTGCACTCAGTGGTCTGGGGCTAATGACACAAGCCTACTTTCTTCACTAGGTCTCTTGGAGGGATATGGCTTGCTTTGCTTTCCCATTTCCCAGCTCGAAGACTAATGTACACGGTAGTGATGTGTTCCCCAGTAAAATTATAGTCACAACTCCAACAGAGAGTTGTGTCTGGGTCTAGCCTTGCTGGAATATATGGCTTTGATAACAGAGGACTAGAGAGTCTCACTCTTCACATTCACTGTTCATAGGAAAAATCCAGCTGGAATCGCCACACCATGCCTTTCAGTGGTAAAGGGAATACCACTAATAATTTCTCCCAGCCAAAATGACCTCTTCCTTCAAAACAGGGGTGCAGCTTCTCCTCGGAAAATTATAGTTCTGTTACTAGAATGTCTCTTCATCAAATTTCCCATTCATACAGCCAGGCAAGGATGAATAAAACATGCTGGTGGTGAAATATACTAGGTACAAGGTCCCATTTAATTCCATTCTACTGTTTCAGCACATTCGGCAGAGGTAAGTTTCCTAGACTGCCACAGGATTTTGCTGTTTAATACTTAAAATAGCAAGCAGAGGGTACCAAGTTGCTTCCTATCATGTTGAAGCAGACTTGTATCCAAGTATAGTGTGTAAAAGTAGAAGTGTCCCTGCTTATCAAAGATACGTGAGAGGTTGACACATTGAAAATAATGCCTCTACTTAGAAGCCTCTGTAGCTTCAGTACCAATCTGAGGGTCTCGGGGTTAGCCAGCTTCTTCTAGCTAATCAGCAACTTCCAAAGGAGGCATTCTTCATGCAAAGTGGAATCAATATTTGCAAATCTCGCAGGTAGTGTTTGGTCTAGCAAGACAATGAATGACCACAATGGTCCTCAGTTGAGGACACAAGGATTAACAAAGCAGAAGAACTCGTTACCCTATCCTACTAAGGTATTATCATACTAAGGACAATTAGCAGCAGCATTATTAATATTTACTCTTATCTATTGAATGCTTACCTTGGGACAGGCACTTTCCAACACGCATATAATACTCTGAACAATTCTAGGAGACGGGTATTATGATTTCTACTTACATTATCAGCTATGTGACCTTGACTACATTATTTTACCTCTCAGTTCCTCTACCGACTCGGTAAAATGGCGCCTATGGGAACTGTCAGGTCATCACAGGTGCAAACACACGCAAGGGGCATACACCAATGTCAGGTGAAAAAAACCCAATGATTTGTCACTATGTGTTTGTGAGCAAACTTGGTCTGTGCTTGAGAGACTCTTAGCAGTGTTGGGCATTTCAAATGCGGGCTGACATTGCCAACGGCACCCAAATGGCTACGGTGGAGCTTCGGTGTAGAGGAAAGATCGCTGAACACTGAGGCCTGGATGTGGGCTCCAGTTCAACTACTTAGTCTCTGGGAGACGTTTTTTTCCCAGGACTTTATTTTTTAAGTTTTTTCCCTTTCTAAAAAAATTTACTATAGTTGATTTACAATATTGCATTAGTTTCAGGTGTACATCTTCAGATTCTTCTCCATTATAGGTTATTACAAGAATATAGAAGAATATAGTTCCCTATGCTATACAGTAAATCCTTGTTGTTTATCTATTTTATTTATAGTGATGTGTATCTGTTAATCCCATACTCCTAATTTATCCCTCCCCCTCCCCTTTCCCCTTTGATAACCATAAGTTCCTTTTCTATGTCTGTGAGTCTGCTCCTATTTTGTAAATAAGTTGATTTGCATTATTTTAAAAAAATTTTTATTGGAGTATAGTTGATTTACAATGTTGTATTAGTTTCAGTTGTACAGTGTATTTTTTTTTAGATTCTACATATAAGCAATATCATGATATTTGTCTTTCTCTGCCTGACTTACTTCATTTAGTATGATAATCTCTAGTTGCATCCATGTTGCTGCAAATGGCATTATTTTGTTCTTTTTTATGGCTGTGTAGTATTCCATTTTGTGTATATATATTTCACATCTTTATCCTTTCATCTGTTGATGGACATTTAAGTTGCGTCCATGTCTTGGCTACTGTAAATAGCGCTGCTATGAACATTGGTGTGCATGTATCTTTTCAAATTAGTTTTCTCAGGATATATGCCCAGGAGTGGGATTGCTGGATCATATGGTAGCTCTATTTTTAGTTTTTTAAGGAACCTCCATACTGTTCTCCATAGTGGCTGCACCAATTTACATTCCCACCAACAGTATAGGAGGGTTCCCTTTTCCCCACACCCTCTCTAGCATTTATTAATTGTAAACTTTTTGATGATGGCCATTCTGACCAGTGTGAAGTGATACACTGGGAGACTTTAAAGAAGGCAACAAGGCACTTAACCTCTCTGAGATTTCTCTGGAGACAGACTAAGTGGGTTTGAATCTCAGTTCTGCCACTTGCTAAATTTGTGACTTTAAATAAATTATTTCAAATTTTTGAGTCTTAATGTCCTTATCCATGAAAGATAGTACCTAGTTCATAGATTTCATAAGATCTAACATAGATCCTTAGATAAGGAAGAAGACTTGGCATTTAGAAATTATCTAAATCTATTTTGTATTCAATGACCAAA
Source organism: Phocoena phocoena (assembly GCF_963924675.1). Taxonomy (NCBI): domain Eukaryota; kingdom Metazoa; phylum Chordata; class Mammalia; order Artiodactyla; family Phocoenidae; genus Phocoena; species Phocoena phocoena. The sequence goes on from NC_089240.1 coordinate 117,187,402, forward strand.
TAAAAAAGATGCCTCTAGAAATGGTTAGAATCAATTATGAAGTATATTAAAGTCAATTAGGGCTGAGTGATAGAGATACTATCAATAATCCATTATATTTGACAGTGTGTGTCAAGGACCTTAAACATATGCATAGATTTAAAACAGTCATTCTACTAGGAATTTATAACAAGAAAATAATCAGTCAAAATACAGTCAAATTGATTCATGGTAGAACTATGTATAATTGGTTTTGAAATAGCAAAAACTGAAAGCAGAAAAATGTCCAGTAATCAAAGATCGGTTAAATGAATTATGGTAGAGTTGTGTGGTAAGTAACCATGAAAATGCTTTCAACAAAATTTAGTGACTTGAAAATATGCTCACAATAGAGGTTAATATTAAAAGCAGAGTACAAAGCCATGAATACAGCCTGTTCATTAAAATATTTTATCTATCTACCCATCCAGGGTAAAGACTTGGAGAAAATGTACCAGATATAATAGGCATCTCTAGGTTAAGGTATTATGGATAATTTTTATTCTTATTGTTGTTTTCTTCATTATATTTTATCTTCTTTAAATGTGCCATAATAGTTAAGTATAGAGGCAGGATTTGGTGGCAGTAAAGTGTGAAGTTTCCAGTGTCAGAAGACCCAGGTTCTAATTCTAGCATTACCACTTCCCAGCTCTGTGAACCTGAACAAGACACTGGATTTCTTTGGACCTCACTTTCCTTCTAAGTTAAATGGAAATCATAATATTTACCACAGAAAGTTGTTGGGAAGATTAGTCAATGCATGCAAAACACTGAGCCCAGTCCTGAGCTCTTAGCATGTACTCAAAAGCATAAGTCATTGTTATGTATTCCTTTTAAAATCAGAAAGAAAATGTTACTTTAAAAATAGCTCTGGACTTCAATCAATACCTACGGTCGGTCATAGGCCCCAGGTATTTTGTTTGCCTAGCAGCTTGTTGGATAGCAAAAGATGAGCAGAACAAGAAACTACTTAAATAAAGGCCCCATCTAAAACACAACACAGAAAACTTGTCCTTTTGAAAGGATTTATACTCCAAAGGCCCTATGAGAAAGACACAAAGAGTGTGAGCACAGAGCTAGCAAAATCAGACCCCGGCTTCCTGGGATATTTATCGAGGGTTTGTCCTTTATGACCACACTGAATGTTTTCACCATATCCTGCATTTTGATATTCTGTGGGAAGGTGATGGTGCCAGGTGTCCATCAGTAATCCTTTCCAAATGACATGTCAGGCTGTACCACATCCATCCATCAGCTTCCTTACACAAACTCAGGGTACCAAAGGACACTGGGCAAGGCGCTACATGCACTGAACTGTAAGTAGTTCATCAATCACTCTCCAGAAACCAGGGCAGGGAAAATGATTCCCTCCTTCTCCAGGAAGTAATCAGCCCTAAGTAAGATGATACAGAGTCCTTTAGAGATGCCGTCCTCACAACCCAGTGCCAGGTCAGGAAGCAGGAGATGGACTGAGTTCAGACACAGAAAGAAATGTAGACAGTTCACCAAAGCACTGTACATAGAGGAAGCAGCGTCCAACATAGATGATGGTCAGATACTGAGTCAATTGACTGAAGATGCCAAACCAGAGCAGATGTAAGGTGGGGAATCAGAGTCTGAGGATTCAATTTCAGATTGGCAATGGCTCAATGCACAAGAAGGCTGAACACAGGTAATAAGATACCAAGAGATTTGCACGGGAGGGAGGCGCACCTCTCCTTGTTCGGTTATTCAGGTACAATCTGGGTACTCTCGACAACTTCAGGAAAGCTCCCTGGGAAGAACACTCCCAAAGCCAAATAACTGCCCTGGGAAATGATGCAAAAACACTACTGCAAAACTGTAAATGCTCACCAGATTCACTAGAGTCTGGGGGTTCTCCCAGACTCCATGCTCTCTTCTTCCTGAGCACACAGCTAGGTGACATTGCCCAGTCACCCTTGCAGCTGGATATGGTCATGTGACTGAGTACAGGCCAATAGAATGTGAGATGAAGTGACTCTAAAACCTACTATATGCAACAGCTCCCCTCTCCCTGCCCCAGTTCCTGTTGACCTGCATTAGACTGTACGAAAGAAACAAACTTTTACTGTTTCCAGCCACTGCGTCTTTGGGGTAGTTCATTACAGCACTCAGTCTACCCTGACTATGCAGTTAGTTAATCATGTTGTTCCCTTCCTCCCTATATGAGCATCACAAGCATACTCCAAAGTTATATCTCTTAATTATATTGTCAACTTTCTTTTTAAAATATTTTTTTCTTCTTGATATAGCAGTAATGCATGCTTACTGTAAGAAATATGGGAAACACTGAACAACACAAAGAAGACAACAAAGGGGAATTCCCTGGTGGTGCAGTGGTTAGGACTCCACGCTTTCACTGCTGAGGGCACGGGTTCAATCCCTGGGACATTCAGAAGCATCGTCCATTCAGAGATAATCAAGGTTGATATTTTGGTTCATGTCTTGTCAATATATTTCCTAGGAGTCTTTATATTTGTGTATATTTCAAAACTGGAACCAGGGTGCTCATCATGTAGACTCAATACACATGCTTCCCCATCACAATTTTTATAGCTGCAGCAGAGATTCTTTAATAAAAATAACATTAACTTTCCGATATATAACAAATAACTAGTTAGAAAACAGAATCAAAGAAAATAACCCATTTAAAGTAGCAACAGAAATGATTCTTACTAAAACAATTCTCTCAAGAATATTTATAAATTTCAACAATCCAGATAACATACAAATAGGATTCTATTTTGAAGCAGCCCAACTTATTCTTAAAGTTCAAGTGGAAACACAACTTGTAAGAAACCCGAGGAAAATTCTGAAAAGAAAGAGTTGTGTGAGGATGCTAGCAATAATACCTATTAAGATATCATAAAACGTGTGTAATTAACACAGTTTGATGCCATTAAATGAATGGACAAAATTAATGGAACAGAACACAGAATCTAGAAATTGCCCAAAATATATCTCTTAAAAATCTGTTTTATTATTAAGGAGGCATTTAAATTCAACAGGGGAAATGAATTATTCAATAAATAGTATTGGGCCAACTGGCTAAGCATTTGAAAAAGAATTAGGTTGGATACCTGCCCCATTTCTTATACTAAAATAAATACCACGTGGATAAAAATGTTAAATGTTTTCTTAAAAACTGATACCATTAAAGTAACAAATGTAAACAGGGAAAATTTATTACATTCTCAGAAATGTTTTGTAAGTATGACACATACACCAAGAACCGTTAAACAAGAGACAAAGACATTAAAATTTAAAACATTCCATGTATCAAAATACCATGGATACTATGAATAAAATCAAAAGATAAGTGGCAGACAAAATACTTTCAACATATCTGGGAAAGAATCTAAAACTTTAAAGAGGTTTTATATACCAGTAAAATGAATTTAATAATCCATAAGAAAATGGGTAAGGAACATGTATATAGAAAAAGAAACGACTCAAATATATGAAAAGATGATCAATTCCCTCATAGCAACAGAGATACAAAATTAAACTAAAACAAATTATCATCTTCCAACTAGAATTGAAAAGCATAACCTATACTGTGTTCCAGGATGTGAAGAAACACCCTCATTCATTGTTAGTGGTAATTAAACTGGGACACCCTCTTTGAAGGACAATTTGGCAGTGTTTATCAACATGGCAAATGTACATACACTTTGATCCAGTGATTCCAGTAATAGCCATTTATCTTATGATTCTACGTGCCCGTGCGCAATGATGTGTGCATGAAGATAATGCCTTCAAAATTATTTGTAATAGCGAAAGACCGTAAACAACTTTGGGACTGTTTACATAAATTATAGGATATCCATATGTTTGAATACCACACAGCCATTAAAAATAATGAAGAAGATCTATTCACACTGAAATGGAAAGATTGCCAAGATACATTGTTAAATAACAAAAACAAGGTTCAAACAGTGTGTAGAATATGCTATCGTGGTTGTGAAAAAAGGCAGGGAGATAAAAATATACAGATATGCCTGTACGTGAACAGAGTATCTCTCTTGAAAGACACACAACATAAGCGAAGTGGTTACTTCTAAGAAGGGTAAGTGGGGAATTGAGAGCGGTGGGAAAGAAGAATTTATTCTTCAGTGTAAAGCTTCAACAGCTTTTGCCTTTTCCCACATGTGCATGTATTATTAAAATTATAAAGTAAGAAAAAAAGCCAAATTTTGGAATCCTCTGTCATGTACATTCTTTGGGAAGTTAGTATTTCTATGTAAGCACAGAATGCTTGGATTTTTCGGGGTGGGGAAAAATCAGACACAAAATTGTTCCAGCTTAATTTCCCCAATGTATCCAAACTCTAATGTAGAAAAATCACACATTCCTAATGTGAAAAACAGTTGAGCTACATTTCAGCCATGACTACGGTAAAAGTGAAACAGATACCTGTCAACTGTCCACAGAAGGGCAAGATCAATAATTATTGGAAAGGGAAGGGTCATGAACAGATAGATGCTGGGCTAGATAGTCTGCACGCACCTTCTCATTTATTCTTGCTGGCAAGGTTGTGACGTAGGAGTTATCTCCACTGTACAGATGAAGAAACTAGCTCCTAGAGAGGAATGAAATTGCCCAGGGTGACAAGGCTAGTGACTCCGAGGAAGCAAAGAGGTAACATTCTGTGTCATTTCTGAGAGGTCCACTGATTAAAAAGAACAGGAGATTTTGCCTTTCCTACCAGCTCAGGAGGTATCTAATACAGCAGTGTACAGCCCTCGTGCCACCCAAAGGCATTCTTATGCTTACCATTCCTCCTCATCATGAAGGACGTGAAGTATTCCTCATCCATAAAATGAGAAGTATCTATTTAGCAGGGTGGTTACAATGATTCAAAATAAATTATGTGCAGTGCCTGGTACATCATAGATGCTCAACACATGGTGGTCCCTAGCACTGTTCTCATGATCCACTGACACTGACAGCCGCGTGGGCAACAGGGGAATCCTGATTCCAGATTATGGAAATATCTGGAAGCAGGATAGTAAAGGTTTTAAGAATGTGAGCTCTGTCTGACTTATCTCATTTAGCAATATGCCCTCAAGGTCCATCCCTGCTGTCCCAAATAGCAGGATTTCATTCTTTCTCATGGCTGAGTAATATCCGAAGATAGAATATCTATATCTGTACCTATATCTATATATAGCCACACACACACACACACACACACACGCACCCCACATCTTCTTTATCCATTCATCTGCTCAGGGACACTCAGGCTGTTTCCATATCTTGGCTATTGAGAATAATTCTGCAATAAACTCGTCAGTGTTATATGGTATCATTTATATGTGGAATCTAAAAAAGCCAAAATCATAGAAACAGAGGGTAGAATAGTAGTTACCAGGGGCTGGGGGGTAGGGGAGTTGAGGAGATGTTGGTCAAAGGGTACAAACTTGCAGTGAGAAGATGACTAAGTTCTGGAGATCTAATGCACAGCATTGTGATGGTAGTCGACAATACTACAATATATACTTCAAAGTTGCTAAGAGACTAGATCAAAGTTGTTCTCACCACAAAAATGAAATGATGATAATGTGACCTGACAGAGGTGTTAGCTAATTCTATGGTGGTAATCGTATTATGGTGGTAATCATATTGCAATACATAAATGTATCAAGTCAACACATACGCCATAAACTTACACAATGTTACCTGTCAACTATACCTCAATTAAAAAAATAATAGGGCTTCCCTGGTGGCGCAGTGGTTGAGAGTCCGCCTGCCGATGCAGGGGACGCGGGTTCGTGCCCCGGTCCGGGAAGATCCCACATGCCGCGGAGCGGCTGAGCCCGTGAGCCCTGGCCGCTGAGCCTGCGCGTCTGGAGCCTGTGCTCCGCAACGGGAGAGGCCACAGCAGTGAGAGGCCCGCGTACCGCAAAAAAAAAAAAAATAAAAAATAATAATAATAATGCGAGCTCTGGAGTGAGAAAGACCTCTGTCTGTATTTTGATTCCACAACTTCCTAGCTGTGTGACCCTGAACAAGTCATTTAACCGCTCTTAGCCTTCATTTCCTCTCCTTAGAAAGGGGATGAGCGTTCACAGGCACCATCTCACAGGTTTGTAAGGATTCAGTGAGATGCTGTGCAGGACTGACTTAGCACAGTGTCTGGTGCCTAATAAGTGATAGATAAATGTTATGTACTATTTTTTTTATTAATTAATTAATTTATTTATTTTGGCTGCACCGGGTCTTAGTTGCAGCATACGGGATCTTCGTCGCGGCACGCGGGATCTTTAGTTGCAGCATGCATGCGGGACCTAGTTCCCCCACGAGGGATGGAACCCAGGCCCCCTGCTTTGGGAGCGAGGAGTCTTACCCACTGGACCACTAGGGAAGTCCCCTATTTTTTACTCATATGCTTTTCTGTGCTTAGACGGAGACCCCTATGTTTTATACCAGAACTCATTGATCATGGCTTTGAACATCCAAGTACAGAGATACTCATAACAAAGGAAAAGGAGAAACATATCAAAAATTGTCACCTCTGCTGTCAAAAATACTACTTAGTCATCCTCAAATTCCACCCTCTCCATGACCCTCTTCCCCGATCCCACCCGAGGGAGATCTAATTGCTCCTTATTCAGGAGTCCCACGGTACTCTGGTTAGACTTCTGAGTCAGCATATGTGAGGACCCGTGTGGCTTAGTGAGGCTGACCATATAATTTATTGTTCAGATCAAGACACTTTTGAGAGTGAAAAGGGTGCCATTAATCATTTCACTGGAACAAGAATAAACCAGGACTGTCCCAACAAAATCAAGACAAAAGTAGCTCTATGCTTAGTGAAATGAAAAGGAGCTTTGGTTCAGATGAAGCCCTTGTGCATAGTAGGTATTTTAGCAAATGATAACTATAATTTTGTCTACATGTAAATCATGAACCTCTTGGGGTGGAGAGGCCAGGTTTTAATTACTTTTCCACGTCCCCAGAACCTCACTTACAGGATGCCCGGAAACCATGAGGGGCTTGTTGAACTGGCCAGCAAGTGACACCTGTCACCACCTCCAGGGCAGGCATCCCACTGCATGCAGGACAGCGGAGAGCATAATGACGCCTGCCCCCAGGAACCACAGTCCCAGGAGATCAATCACGGTTTGAGGTTGCCAAGATATGACTCACGCAGGTACCAGATGGAGCAACAGTTCACCCCCATGGAGAAGAGACAGAGCAACATCAGCTTCCATGGTGGGCGTCAGCCCCTCCTGGTCAGCAGGTCCTGGCCCACAGGGAGATGGTCTGCACCCACCACTCTCCTGCTGCAAGCGAAGGACCCGTCCCGCCCCACCAGGAACAGATAGAGCAGTGGAGTTGACCAGGCACCATATGACACACGTAACCAGAGCAAAGGAGCACGCGTTAAGTCTGAAATGGGGAAAGATCCCCACACAAGGTGTGAGGACTGTATCTGTGGTAAGGGAGTGTTCCAGGCCCAAGGCCCATTCTTATGTGGCCAAACTGGAGGGAAGGAGTGTCCATAAGACTGCATGCACACACGAGACTGCTTCTCCCAATGACGCTTAATGAATACGTGTTGGCTGAGTGAACTGGAGTCAATATCACATTCTCTCGTCTGAAGCCTACATCCCTGACTAGGGCTAGCAGGGCTGTCTGAGAGGGAGAAGCAAATGTCAGCAAGTAGGTGCTGGGAATGGGAATGTCAGGTGGCCCTAAGGGGCTCATAGTTACCTATTGATTGATATTTCAATTTAATATTCAAACATTCATCAAGTGCTAACTACACGCCAGGCACCAGACACATGGTGACTGAGATTCAGTTCTTGTCCTCACAGAGCTCATGCACGGGGACGGTACAGGCAAGGTAACTGGTGATCATGGCAGTGCCCTGATACCCCCTCCACTGACTCTTCAGGACAAGCCTCAACTGAGCCCCTAAGGATGGGGTCTGCCTTCACTAGGCTTCCTTCCTCCAGCCAGAAAATCCAGAGTCACAGATAATCCAGATGCCCTGAAGTCCAGCAGAGGACAGAGAGAGCCCACTCAGAAGCACAGGCTGACCATCCTTTCATCTCTGAAGGCTCTCCTGCCCAGGCCGGGAGTCAGAGGCTTGGAAATATTTCTGCAAGTTGGAGTGGGTGTAGGAAGAACTCAGGGATCACCCTGTATGGCTCCCTGAGAAATCAGTAGGATCTGAGGCAATTCTCATAGAAAATCCGTACCTTCAATAATGGTTCCTGAAATGTACTTGCCTGAGCCCTGGACCGCAGAAGAGCCAGCTTGCATGTCCCTTGCACCCCTCTTGTTATCTTAGTCTCTAACTACCTTAATCTCATCCTGTCACATCTTTTAGTTAATGTTGTTGTATCCATATTGGGAAGAAAAAAACAAGGCAAACTTCTGGAGTGACACACAGATGAATTAGAATCCGACTCTTCCACCCATTGGCAATGTGGCATCATTGGATCCCCCCTGGACCTCCATTTCCTCATCTGTTAAATAAGGGCTAATGATGCTTGCTTTGATGGGCAGCTATGGGCACTGCATGAGGAAATGTATTTAAAACGGTTTGGGAAATGTAAAAATGGAGTAGGTAGCCTAGTACCTGACATACAGAAAGTGTTCAAAAAATGTAGAGTTGTGATGAAATGTGAGTTAGGGAGCTCTCCAGAGATGGGTAACTGGGCTGTTGAAAAGTCATACAAGAGCCCAGATGAATCCTCTCCTCAAAGGCAGCCAGTGGCTTTCTCTCAACACCCCCCAGCATGCTATTTATTATCCCTTCTAACTTTGTTGAACCCACGGTTGAGGCTGGCTAATCTATAACAACTGTCTCTAATGGTAATCTACAGTTTGGCTAATCTAATGTTTTAATATTAAGTATATAATGGACTGAAATAGAATTTCTCAAATTTATTCAGAGTAAACACAGCTTTGCAAATTAGCCACTTTTGCCCCTTCCAGATGGTGGTTAGAAATGCCGGCCAAATGCAAGCATTTATCAGGGTCATTTATTTAGGGGCCAATTTGAGTTCAAAACCCTGCTCTCTTTACTTGTGTGCAAATAAACAGAAATAGACTTTGAGAATTTGAAAGCAAAATTTTTACACTGGCTGGTATATAAACAATCAATACCCAAATTGTTCTCAGTGTTCACCATCTTTGCTAGCATTTTAGGATGTAAAATGAGGTTGATAAATCCTACCCATAATGAGCACCAAAGTCAAGGCTTCCTGCACCAAGATGATGGGCAGTTCACTTAAGTGCTTCCATCTGGAGCTTGAAATACTTTGATATCCTCATCAATAGGTGAAAGCAACTTTAAAGCCATGATAAAGTATGAGGCTTTGCCATACTCTAATCCAAAAGATTTACCATGAAATTTAGGGCCATTCCAACTGAGTCGCTAGCTAAGCATAGCTGAATAACTCAAGGAACAATACAAGCCTAAAAGATTGGTTCAGTTTCCTGATGACTAACAAACATCAAATTTTACTTTCCAAGGTAGAGGCATGGAATAAACCTATCTCAAGTTGCCAACAACTGGAAATACCAAAGCAGATCCAGCCTGAGCTGTGAACATTTAGAGTCTCCCACACACAGCCAAGTTGGCTCTTTGGATGACGCTAAAGAGTGAATAAACCCAGTGAATAAACATACATTCCCAGCCCCTCCTATATCAAAGGATAAATACTATTTATTTATTCAATAAATATTTCTTGAGCACCTATTGTGTTCACTGAGATAGAAACTGGTAGAAGACACTTCTCTCAGAGGGATTACATTTTTGTGGGTGAGACACCAAACAAACAAGTAAATGGATGATCAGATATTATGATAAATGGCAAAACAGAAAAACTGGGGAGCTATCATAGAGAATAATGGATTTGGGGGAAAGACACAGCCCTTTCTACCTTTTTTTTATGCTTAATATGGTTTGTGAATATTTTCTCCAAGCATTTGGCTTGCCTATTCATTTTCTTAATGGTACCTTTTGATAAACAGAAGTTCTTTATTCTCAGCAAGTCTAGTTGACCAAGGTATTTGCTTATATATTTATTTCTTGCTGTGTCCTGCCTACAAAAAACACTGGTGACCCCCTGACTGCAAAGATATTCACTTATGTTTCCTTCTAGAAGCTTTGTAATTTAAGCATAATATTTATATTTATGAGCCATCTTGAATTATGTTCTGTGCATAGTGTGAGGTAGGGGTTAACAGTATATTTTTAATATGGTTATTCAGTTATTCTAGTACCATTCCTTGAAAAGACTTCATTTTTGCAAGTGAACTACTTGGGCAGACTGTCAAAAATCAACTGAATTTAGAAATTTAGGTTTAATTCTAGAATCCCCACTCTGTTGCATCGATCTACTTTTCTATCTGTATGCTAGTACCACACTGTCTTAATTACTGAAAATTTATAGTAATATTTGAATTCATATATATAAGCTTATTAACTTTGTCCTTTGTTTTCAAGATTTGGCTATTTTATACCTCAACACAATAAAGGTCATATATGAAAAGCCCACAGCTAACATCATAATCTATTGGGAAAATGTGAAAGCCTTCCCTCTAAGATCCAGCACAAGGCAAGGGTGCCCACACTTGTCACTTCTATTCAAAATAGTACTGGAAGTCCTAGCCAGAGCAATTAGACAAGAAAAAGAAATAAAGGCATCCAAATAGGAAAAGAGAAGTAAAATTATCTCTGTTTGAAGAAAACCCTAAACACTCAACAAAAATTCTACTAGAACTAAAATGAATTCAGTAAAGTTGTAGGATACAAAATCAACATACAAAAAACAGTGGCATTTTTACACAGAAACAATGAACTATCTAAAAAGAAATTTAAGAAAAGAATCTCATTCACAATAGCAACAAAAAGAATAAAATACTTAGGTATAAACTTAAAGAGTTGAAAGACTTGTACACCAAAAATTATAAAACATCAATGAAGGAAATTAAAGGAGACACAGATAAATGGAAAGACAGCTTGTGTCCATACTACCCAAAGAGATCTATGAATTCAGTACAAACCCTATCAAAATTCCAATGGCAGGCTTCCCTGGTGGTGCAGTGGTTGAGAATCCACCTGCCAACACAGGGGACACGGGTTCATGCCCCGGTCCGGGAAGATCCCACATGCCGTGGAGTGGCTAGGCCCGCAAGCCATGGCCACCGAGCCTGTGCGTCCGGAGCCTGTGCTCCGCAACAGGAGAGGCCACAACAGTGAGAGGCCCGCGTACCGCAAAAAAAAAAAAAAAAAAAAAAAAAAAAAAATTCCAATGGCATTTTTCAGAGAAAAACAGTCCTAAAATTTATATGGAACTGCAAAAGACTCCAAATAGCCAAAGCAATCTTGAGCAAGAAGAACAAAGCTGGAGGCATCACAGTTCCTGATTTCAAAATATATTACAAAGTGACAGTAATCAAAATAGTATGATACTGGCACACTAAAGAGACACATAGACCAATGGAACAGAATAGAGAGCCCAGAAATAAATCCACACATTTACACTCAACTGATTTCAACAAGGGTGTCAAGAACACATAGTGGGAAGAGTCTCTTCAATACATGATTTTGGGAAAACTGGAAATTCACCTGCAGAATAAATTGGAACCATATCTCACACCATATACAAAAGTCAATTCATAAATAATTAAAGATTTAAACATAAGACCTGAAACTGTAAAACTACAAGAAGAAAACATAAGGAAAAAGCTTCCTCACATTGAACTAGGCAATGATTTTTTTTGGATATCACCTCAAAATACCAGGCAACAAAAGCGTAAATAGACAAGTGGGATTGCATCAAACTAAAAAGCTTTACCTCAGCAAAGGAAACATTCAACAGAGTGAAGAGACAGCCTACATAATGAGAGAAAATGTTCGAAAACCATTATCAAGCAAAAAAGGGGCGAATATCCAAAATATGTAAGTAACTCATAAAACTCAAGAGCAGAAAAATCAAATAACCTCATTAAAAAATGGGCAAGGGACCTGAACAGACAGTTTTCAAAAGAAGACACTGAAATGGCCAACACGTACATGAAAAGTTGCTCAACATCACTAATCCTCAGGGAAATGCAAATCAAAACCACAATGAGATATCACCTCACACTTGCTAGAGTGGCTATTATCAAAAAGACAAAAGACAACAAGTGTTGGTGAGGATGTGCAGAAAATGGAACACTTGTACACTGTTTGTGAGAATGTAAATTGGTACAGCTATTATGAAAATAGAATGGAGATTCCTCAAAAAATTAAAAATAAAAGTACCACATGATCCAGTAATCCCACTTCTGGGTATATATCCAAAGGAATTAAAATCTATATCTCTAAAACAACTACAGTTCAATAAAAGTAAGCAAAAATAAAATAAAATCTATATTTCAAAGAGATATCTGCACTTCTTGTTCATTATAGCATTATTCACAATAGCCAAGATATGGAAACGACCGAACTATCCACTGACAGATGAATGGAGAACGAAAATGTGGTATGCATATACCACAGAATATCATGTAGCCTAAAAAAAGAAGGAAAACCTGCCATTCAGAACAACATGGATGAACCTGGAGGATATTATGCTAAGTGAAACAAGCCAGATACATAAAGACAAATATTGCATGGTCTCACTTATATGTGGAAGCTAAAATAGTCAAATTGATGGAAGCAGAGAGTAAAATGATAGTTGCCAGGAGTGTGTCTGTGTGTGTGTGGGAGGAGTGGGGAGATGTTGGTCAACGAGTTCAAACTTTCAGTTATGCAAGAATAAATTATAGGGATCTAATGTACAGCAATATGAATATAGTCAACAATGTTGTATTGTACACTTGGAATTTGCTAAGAAGGAAGATCTTAAGTGTTCTTACCACTAAAGAGAGGAAAGAGAAAGAAAGAAAGGAAGGAAGAAAGGGAGGGAGAGAAGGAGGGAGGGAGGAAGGAAGAAGTAACTATGTGAGGTAATGTGTTAATTAACTTGATTTTGGCTATTATTTCAAAATGTATTATGTATATCAAAATATCGTCATACACCTTAAATATATATAATTTTTGTCAACTATACATCAGTAAAAATGGGGAAATCTGTAGAAACAGCTTGTCAATTTTTTCAAAAGAACCTTCCAGGATTTTATTTTATTATATGATCTAGCAATTAATTTGGGGAGAATGAACATCTTAATAATATTTAGTCTTTATCCAGCAATTTTTACACTCTTCAAAGTAGAGCTCACGTACATCTGTTATATTTTTCCTAAATTATGTTATAGTTTTGATGCTATTGTAAATAGAACTGTTTGCTTAAATTTTTTCCCAAATGTCTTGGGTCACTATAAATATATACTACTCTTTTTGGAAATTGAGTCATGTCAACTTGGTAGACTCACTTATTTGTTTGAAGAATGATTTTGCAGATTCCTTAGAATTTTCTACATAAACAATCATGTTGTATGCAAATACAGGTGCTTTTAAACTTTCCTTTCTAATATTTATGCCTTTATTTTACCTTATTGCACTTGCTAGGATTTCCAGAACAATGTTCAGTGGAAGCGGTGAGCCTGGGCATCTGTGCCTAATTCTAAATTTAGGGGAAAGTATTTGTATTTCATCAATAAATATCATGAGACCTGTAGCTTTTTCTGTTTCCAGTCTGCTGAGGTTTTGTTGTTGCTGTTTATCATGAACAGGTGTTGGATTTTGTCCAAATCTTCTTACTCTATTGACGTGATCATACTTTTCCCCCCTTTCCCTTTATTCTTTTGATATATTGCTGGTTTCGACTATATATTTTGTTAAGGATTTTTGCATCTATGTACACAAAGTATATTGATTTGCAGTTCTCTTCAAACCAATTACTTTGCAACATTTTGGCATCAAGGTTTTGCTGCTTCATAGAAAAATGTATGAAGTGTACCTCCTCCTCCATTTTATAAACAGGTTTGTGTATGACTAGTGGCGTTTCTTCTTTAAATATTCACCAGTGAAAATTCACCAGCATCATCGTCCAACTTGCTGCTCAAACTCAAAAGTTATTTGAGATACTTCACTGTCAGTGCAAAGTGATGCCTTCCAGCCCTTGAGGTCTGTGAAGAGGGAGCCAGAGGCCCAGAGTATGTGTTTTAAAAGCTGTTCCTTCTGTTTTAAACAGCTGCTTGTCAACGCCTTCCTAAGATATAGAGCAGGATGTAAAAATAAAAATAAGGGCATAAACAGATCGGTTTTATGATGAAAATGTTGCTGTGGAGTAGTGATTTAACAGAGATCTCTCATCAGTGTCAAAAAAACCCAAACATTTTCAAAATTACATTAGCCCAAGGTAACCTAAGTGTGACCCACTACCTTTGCTGTTTACACAGATTCCGTTGTTTGCGCAGTCTTGCCTCTGTTATGTGGCTGAGGCTTACATTTAGCTCAAAAGGTCTCAGAGAATTTATACATCAATTAATTGTACCACAGACTTGTTCCCTAGCTGTTCCTCATTTAGTCAGAATGGATCAGGCTTTTCAGGAGTTCTGACACACCCATACTTAGGCGCAGCTGATTTATTACAATCTGCCCATCAGTTCCTCTCTTCCCTGCTGGTGGGCTGTAGGAAATATTAGACACCAACTATTGCCAACATTCTTGATATTTACAAGCGAGCATTTAGGAGGATATAAACTCCTAAATTATATATGCCAGTTTTCATGAACAGATTTAAATTGTGATCAGTGATCAGAGTGATCAGGATTAAATGGCAAAATGCTAGCACAAAGAATTATTTCTTCCATACAGTTCGACATCAAAATACAGTGCCGTCAGGAATCTTTTTTTTTTTTTTTTTAACTACCATCAAGCTGATACCAGAACTCATCCCACTCCCTTGTGATAGCTTCCTCTGCAGTTGGCTCTGGCCCGGAGTCTAGGGGTTCAGGAATATCAGAGCAATGGCAATCATTTCTTGATGAAAGCTTCCTCCTCCAACAAAACTAGCAAATGTGTTTTCCCCCTGTGAGATTTTCCCCACAGATTCTCTGTAATAATTATGACAGCACTGAATATATAAATTCATATTTAAAAACACTGAAGTTTATATTTCATGTAAGATATTCTTATTTCTACGTATTTTTTAGTATAAATTAACACAAGCAATATAGGCACAGGGTTAAAAGAAAAATAAAGGACCTTGTTGCTGATCCACTTGGCTGTACAGCAAAGACTGGTACAACATTGTAAATCAACTGTACTTCAATTAAAAACAAATAAATAAAGTACCACAAAAGGGCCTATTTTGAAAAGTGGGTCTCCTCCCATGCTAGACTTTCCAGTGGCCACTATTTCAACAATTTCCTATGTCCCCTTCCAGTACTTTTCAATGTTGATATACAAATATGTATAGATGCATCCTTTTAAATCATAAGTGGGAACACACCACACAAGCTATCCTGGACCTTGTTTCTTTTCACTGAATAACACCCTGGCAAGAGCTCCATCATCACCTAAGTCCAATTTCCTCATCTCTTCTCTAGATTTCTGCTGTAGTACGTTTAATTGAAATTCTTATCGAGATAACTGAAGATTCCAGGCAGTTGTAAGAAATACAGAGAGATTGCTTGCTCACCTTGCTCAGTTTACCCAAACGGCAACATGTTACAAAACTATAAACCAGGCTACTGACAGTAATATAATCCACCAATCTTATTCCGATTTCCCCGGTTTTAATGGTTCCCATTTGTGTGTATGTGTGTGTACGTGTTGCATTTAGGGCTACACTTCTTTTTTCTTTCTGTGTAAGTTTGTGCATCCATCACAAAAGTCAAAATACTGAATAGTTCCAAGGACACAAAGGTCCCTCCTGTTGCCATTTTATAAACACACCCACTTCCCTCCTGCTGCCCGCTCTCCTGTCCCTAATTCCTGGTAACCATTAATCTAGCCTTCATTTCTAAAATTTTGTCCTTTCAAAAATGCTATAGAGGGACTTCCCTGGTGGCACAGTGGTTAAGAATCCGCCTGCCAATGCAGAGGACATGGGTTCGATCCCTGGTCTGGGAAGATCCCACATGCTGTGGAGCAACTAAGCCCGTGCGCCACAACTACTGAGCCTGCGTGCCACAACTACTGAAGCCCAGGCGCCTAGAGCCCGTGCTCCACAACAAGAGAAGCCACCACAATGAGAAGCCCATGCATCACAACAAAGAGTAGACCCCGCTCACCGCAACTAGAGAAAGCTCGCACACAGCAACAAAGACCCAATGCAGCCAAAAATGGATAAACAAATTTTTAAAAATGCTATAGAAATGGAATCATGCATTTTAACTTTTGGGGATTGGCTTTTTTTCCACTCAGTGTAATTTCCTAGGGGTTTATCCACGTTGTGTGTTTCAGTAGTTCATTCCTTTTAACTGTTGAGTAGTAGCCCATGGTATGGATATGCCACAGTATCTTTAACCATCACTTGTTGAAGGACATCTGAGCTGTTCCCAGTTTTTGCCTATTAAGAATAAAGATGCTATGAACATGTGTGTACAGGTTTTTGTGTGAACATAAATTTCCAGTTCTCTGGGATAAATGATCAAGGGTGCCCTTGGTGGGTTATATGATAATTGCATGTTTACTTTTTTTTTTTTGCGGTACACGGGCCTCTCACTGCTGTGGCCTCTCCTGTTGCGGAGCACAGGCTCCGGACGCGCAGGCTCAGCAGCCATGGCTCACGGGCCCAGCTGCTCCGCGCCATGTGGGATCCTCCCGGACGGGGGCACAAACCCATGTCCCCTGCATCGGCAGGTGGACTCTCAACCACTGTGCCACCAGGGAAGTCCTGCATGTTTACTTATGAAAGACTCTGCGAAACTAGTTTCCAAAGTGGTTGTACCATTTTGCATTCGCACACCAATGTAGGAGTGAGCCAGTTTCTCTGAATCCTCACCATCATTTGCTGTTATCGCTGTTTTTGATTTTAGCCATTCTGATAGATGTGTAGTGATGTTTCATTTTGGTTTTAATGTGTATTTCCCTGATGGCTAATGATATTGGACATCTTTTCATGTGCTTATTTGCTATCTGTATATCCACTTTGATGAAATGTCTCTCCATGACGTCTCTCGGTCATTTTATAATTGGAGTTTTTGTTTTTTTGTTTTACTGCTGAGTCTTGAGAGCTCTTTACATATTCCTGATACTAGTCCTTTGTCAGATATGTTGTTTGCAAATATTCTCTCCCAATCCATAGTTTATCCTCTTCACACAGAATTTCACAGAACAAAAGTTTTTAATTTTGATGAGGTTAAATTTTTATATTTTTCCTTTTATGGATCATGCTTTTGGTGTCAAGTCTAAGAACTCTTTGCCTAGCCCAAGTTCCTAAATATTGTCTCCTATGTTCTTTCTAAAGTTTTTATAGTTCTATGCTTTACATTTAGGTCTGTGATCCGTTTTGTGATGATTTTTGTATAAAGTATGACGTTTAGTTGAAAGTTTTTTGTTGTTGCTGTTTTTTGCCTGTGGATGTCCAATTGCTCCAGCACTGCTCATTGAGAAGGCTATCCCTCCACTGAATTACTCTTGTACATTTGTTAAAAGCAACTGAGCAGATTTGTGAGGGTCTATTTCTGAATTCTTGATTCTATCCCGTTGACCAATGTGTTTAGCCCTCCACCCAGCAATGTAACACTGTCTTGATTACTGTAGCTATAGAGTAAGCCTTATTACCAGGTAGAGCGATTCCTCCCACTTTATTCTTTGTCAATATTGTTTTATCTATCATAGGGCCTTTCCCTTTCCATATGCTTGAAAAAAATGTGCATTCTGTTGTTGTTGGACAGAATCTTCTGTATATGTCAATTTGATCCTGATTGGTTTATAGCATTGCTCAAATCTTTTATATCTTTGTTGATTTTCTGTGAGGAAGTTCTATCTGTTGCTGAGAGTGGAGGTTTTAGAGTTCCCAACTATAATTGTGGATTTGCCTATTTCTATTTTCAACTCCATCAGTTTTTGCTTCATATATTTTGAGACTCTGATTTTGGGTATACACACCTTTAGGATTGTAATATTTTCCTCAGTGATTGATCCTATTATATAATGTCCCTCTTTGTAGTGATTATTTATTTATTTATTTAACTTATTTATTTTTGGCCATGCCACGCAGCTTGCACGATCTTAGTTCCCTGACCAGGGATCGAACCTGTGCTCCCTGCGGTGGAAAAGTGTAGTCCTAACCACTGGACTGCCACAGAATTCTCTGTCGTGATTTTTTAAATTGGAAGACTATTTTATCAGATATTACTATAGCCACACCTGCTTTTTAAAGTTAATATTTGCAATTTACATCTTTTTCCATCCTTTTACTTTCAACTTATTTATGCCATTGAATTTACTTATGACATTCAAAAATAGTGTTGAGAAGGAATTTAAGCCACTAAACGCTTACATTAGAAATAAGCATAGGTCTCAAATCAAAAAAACCTAAGTTCCTACATCAAGAAACTAGAAAAGCATTAAAGTTTTGTAAGGAGTATATATTTGTATCATGTTTTTTTACTTGTGTAATCTTTGTCTTTTAACTATTGTATTCACACCCTTTATATTTCATGTAATTACGGATATATTAGCACTTGAATTTGTTGTTTTATTATTTGTTTTCTTTTTTTAATCCTTTTGGTTCCCATTCCTCTGTCCCTCTTTCCTTGCCTTCCTGTGGGCCAGTTAGACATTTTTTAAATCTCATCTTGACTCATTAAGTGTTCTTGAGTCTCTCTTTGTGTAGTTTTCACTACACAAGTGTAGTAGTTGCTTGGTGTATTACATTATAAATATGTGCCTTACAAAAGTTTACTGGTATCAACTTTTTACCATTTCAAATGTGGAAACCTCACTCTGGGTTAGGTCTCTCTACCCTCCCCACTTTTAAATATCATTATTTTGAGTATTAGATGGTGTTATTATATTGTATTTAATCACTAATAATGCTTTAAAAAACTCGTGAGGAAAACAGTTTACTATATGTACCCATATTTCTGCTCTTTCCATTGTTAATCCTTCTTCCTTCCTGATGCTTCAAATTTCATTCTTTTATCATTATCTTCCTGTTTGAAGAATTTCCTTTAGCCAATATTTAATGGCATGTCTGCTAGTGAAAAATTCTTTTAGTTTTCCCTTGCCTGAAAATGTTTTTGCTTTCTCTTCATTCCTGAATGATACCTGAAACAGAATTTGCGGTTGACAATTCTTTTCTCTCTGCATTTGAAAAATGTTGTGTCACTTCCGGCCTCTATGTTTTCAGATGAGAAATACATTTTTGAACTGGTGTGCCCGTCTAGGTAATATGTCGTTGCTCTCAGGCTGCTTTTGAGATTTTTTTCTTTGTCTTTATTTTTCAAAAGTTTAACTATGATGTGTCTTAGCATCTTTCTTTGATTTTCCTATTTACGGTTCACTCAGCTTCTTGGGCCTGTAGCCTTGTGTCTTTTGCCAAATTAGAACTTTGCAGCCATTGTTTCTTCAAATACTCTTTCAGCCTCCCTATCGCCTATCCTTTTGAGGCACCGATTATACAAACATTGGGATATTTTATTATCCCACAGGTCCCTCAGGCTCTGCTTCTTTTCAGTCTATTTTCTCTCTCTGTTGTTCGAAATGGGTGGCTGCTATGGTTCTGTCCTCAAGTTTATGTCCTCCGTCATTAAACCCATTCAGCAAGTTATTTATTTCAGTTATTGGAATTTTCAGTCCTATAATTTCCATTTGGTTCTTTTTTATGACTTCTACTTTTTGCTGAGATCTTCTATTTTTTCATTTGTTTCAAAAGAATGAGTAATTGATTGCAGAAGCATTTTTATGATAGCTGCTTTGAAATCCTCGTCAGATCATTCCAACATCTGATTCATCTCAGTGTTGGCATCAGTTGATCGCTTTTCCTCATTCACGTTGTGATTTTCTGGTTCTTGTTATGATGGGTGGTTTTCAAGTGTATCCTGGACATTTTGTTCATTAATTTAGGACTCTGAGAACTATATAATTCTTTTATTTCGGCAGGCATTCACCCTGTTTTAGTTTAGCGTAAGGTCTTGACCTAATTTTGTGGGCTGTGGTTCAAATGGCAGTTTGTTTTCAGAGACTCTGGTATTACGTTGGTCAGCTTCATTTATCTGGTGCCCCCGGGGGCTTCCTGTGTTTCCTGCTGCTGATAACTGAGGGTTTCATAAGGTCAGGCTACAAGGTGTTCCCAGTGGGGGAAGGGAAGGGTATGTTGAGATTACCTTGCTGACGCCCTAAACTGCTCTGGTGTCTCTGGGTAGGGGGTAAAGACATTTTTAACTATGATGATAAAGAGGTTTCCAAGATCTGGCCGTTTGCCGTTGACTGGGTGCCTCTCGCCTGCCCTGGTGTCTCCGGTGCATTAGGACAAACGTGCTCCCCAGACTGGGCCTCGGTCAGCCTTTATAAAAATGTTTATTTAAGTTTTAACACTTCTATGGCAGGATAATTTACATAATACAAAATTCATCTATTGTAAGCATTAAAAATGACTTTTTTGTAAAGTTATAGACTTCTTTTTTTTACATCTTTATTGGAGTACAGTTGCTTTACAATAGTGTGTTACTTTCTGCTTTATAACAAAGTGAATCAGTTATACATATACATATGTTCCCATATCTCTTCCCTCTTGTGTCTCCCTCCCTCCTACCCTCCCTATCCCACCCGTCTAGGTGGTCACAAAGCACCGAGCTGATCTCCCTGTGCTATGCGGCTGCTTCCCACTAGCTATCTATTTTACGTTTGGTAGTGTATATATGTCCATGCCACTCTCTCACTTTGTCACAGCTTACCCTTCACCCTCCCCATATCCTCAAGCCCATTCTCTAGTAGGTCTGTGTCTTTATTCCTGTCTTACCCCTAGGTTCTTCATGACATTTTTTTCCCTTAAATTCCATATATATGTGTTAGCATACGGTATTTGTCTTTCTCTTTCTGACATACTTCACTACATATGACAGAATCTATGTCCATCCACCTCATCACAAATAGCTCAATTTCGTTTCATTTTATGGCTGAGTAATATTCCATTGTATATATGTGCCACATCTTCTTTATCCATTCATCCAATGATGGGCACTTAGGTTGTTTCTGTCTCCTGGCTATTGTAAATAGAGCTGCAATGAACATTTTGGTACATGACACTTTTTGAATTATGGTTTTCTCAGGGTATATGCCCAGTAGTGGGATTGCTGGGTTATGACAGCAATGGTAGTTCTATTTGTAGTTTCTTAAGGAAGCTCCATACTGTTCTCCATAGTGGCTGTATCAATTCACATTCCCACCAGCAGTGCAAGAGTGTTCCCTTTTCTCCACACCCTCTCCAGCATTTATTGTTTCTAGATTTTTTGATAATGGCCATTCTGATTGGTGTGAGATGATATCTCATTGTAGTTTTGATTTGCATTTCTCTAATGATTAATAATGTTGAGCATTCTTTCATGTGTTTGTTGGCAATCTGTATATCTTCTTTGGAGAAATGTCTATTTAGGTCTTCTGCCCATTTTTGGAATGGGTTGCTTGGTTTTTTGTTATTGAGCTGCATGAGCTGCTTATAAATTTTGGAGATTAATCCTTTGTCAGTTGCTTCATTTGCAAATATTTTCTCCCATTCTGAGGGTTGTCTTTTGGTCTTGTTTGTGATTTCCTTTGCTGTGTAAAAGCTTTGCAGTTTCGTTACGTCCCATCTGTTTATTTTTCTTTTTACTTCCATTTCTCTAGGAGGTGGGTCAAAAAGGATCTTGCTGTGATTTATGTCATAGAGTGTTCTGCCTATGTTTTCCTCTAAGAGTTTGATAGTGTCTGGCCTTACATTTAGGTCTTTAATCCATTTTGAGCTTATTTTTGTGTATGGTGTTAGGGAGTGATCTAATCTCATACTTTTACATGTACCTGTCCAGTTTTCCCAGCACCATTTATTGAAGAGGCTGTCCTTTCCCCACTGTACATTCCTGCCTCCTTTATCAAAGATAAGGTGACTACATGCGCGTGGGTTTATCTCTGGGCTTTCTAACCTGTTCCATTGATCTATATTTCTGTTTTTGTGCCAGTACCATACT
This sequence comes from Phocoena phocoena, assembly GCF_963924675.1. NCBI lineage: Eukaryota > Metazoa > Chordata > Mammalia > Artiodactyla > Phocoenidae > Phocoena > Phocoena phocoena. The sequence goes on from NC_089240.1 coordinate 117,209,512, forward strand.
GTCTTGATTACTGTAGCTTTGTAGTATAGTCTGAAGTCAGGGAGCCTGATTCCTCCAGCTCTGCTTTTCATTCTCAAGATTGCTTTGGCTATTCGGGACCTTTTGTGTTTCCATAAAAATTGTGAAATTTTTTTGTTCTAGTTCTGTGAAAAATGCCAGTGGTAGTTTGATAGGGATTGCATTGAATCTGTAGATTGCTTTGGGTAGTAGAGTCATTTTCACAATGTTGATTCTTCCAATCCAAGAACATGGTATATCTCTCCATCTATTTGTATCATCTTTAATTTCTTTCATCAGTGTCTTATAATTTTCTGCATACAGGCCTTTTGTCTCCTTAGGTAGGTTTATTCCTAGATATTTTATTCTTTTTGTTGCAATGGTAAATGGGAGTGTTTTCTTGATTTCACTTTCAGATTTTTCATCATTAGTGTATAGAAATGCCAGAGATTTCTGTGCATTAATTTTGTGTCCTGCTACTTTACCAAATTCATTGATTAGCTCTAGTAGTTTTCTGGTAGCATCTTTAGGATTCTCTATGTATAGTACCATGTCATCTGCAAACAGTGACAGCTTTACTTCTTCTTTTCTGATTTGGATTCCTTTTATTTCCTTTTCTTCTCTGATTGCTGTGGCTAAAACTTCCAAAACTATGTTGAATAAGAGCGATGACAGTGGGCAACCTTACCTTGTTCCTGATCTTAGTGGAAATGCTTTCAGTTTTTCACCATTGAGGACGATGTTGGCTGTGGGTTTGTCATATATGGCCTTAAGTATGTTGAGGAAAGTTCCCTCTATGCCTACTTTCTGCAGGGTTTTTATCATAAATGGGTGTTGAATTTCATCGAAAGCTTTCCCTGCATCTATTGAGATGACCATATGGTTTTTCTCCTTCAAATTGTTAATATGGTGTATCACACTGATTGATTTGCGTATATTGAAGAATCCTTGCATTCCTGGAATAAACCCCACTTGATCATGGTGTATGATCCTTTTAATGTGTTGTTGGATTCTGTTTGCTAGTATTTTGTTGAGGATTTTTGCATCTATGTTCATCAGTGATATTGGCCTGTAGCTTTCTTACTTTGTGACATCCTTGTCTGGTTTTGGTATTAGGGTGATGGTGGCCTCATAGAATGGGTTTGGGAGTGTTCCTCCCTCTGCTAAATTTTGGAAGAGTTTGAGAAGGATAGGTGTTAACTCTTCTCTAAATGTTTGATAGAATTTGCCTGTGAAGCCATCTGGTCCTGGGCTTTTGTTTGTTGGAAGAATTTTAATCACAATTTCAATTTCAGTGCTTGTGATTGGTCTGTTCATATTTTCTATTTCTTCCTGATTCAGTCTTGGCAGGTTGTGCATTTCTAAGAATTTGTCCATTTCTTCCAGGATGTCCATTCTATTGGCATCGAGTTGCTTGTAGTAATCTCTCATGATCTTTTGTATTTCTGCAGTGTCAGTTCTTACCTCTCCTTTTTCATTTCTAATTCTATTGATTTGAGTCTTCTCCCTTTTTTTCTTGATGAGTCTGGCTAATGGTTTATCAATTTTGTTTATCTTTTCAAAGATCAGCTTTATTGATCTTTGCTATTGTTTCCTTCTTTTCTTTTTCATTTATTTCTGATCTGATCCTTACGATTTCTTTCCTTCTGCTAACTGTGGGGTTTTTTGTTCTTCTTTCTCTAATTGCTTTAGGTGCAAGTTTAGCTTGTTTATTCGAGATGTTTCCTGTTTCTTAAGGTAAGATTGTATTGCTATAAACGTCCCTCTTAGAACTGTTTTTGCTGCATCCTATAGGTTTTGAGTTGTCGTGTCGCCATTGTCATTTGTTTCTAGGTATTTTTTGATTTCCTCTTTGATTTCTCCAGTGATCACTTCGTTATTAAGTAGTGTATTGTTTAGCCTCCATGTGTTTGTATTTTTTACAGATCTTTTCCTGTAATTGATATGTAGTCTCATAGCGTTGCGGCTGGAAAAGATACTTGATATAATTTCAATTTTCTTAAATTTACCAAGGCTTGATTTGTGACCCAAGATATGGTCTATCCTGGAGAATATTCCTTGAGCACTTGAGAAAAATGTGTATTCTGCTGTTTTTGGGTGGAATTTCCTATAAATATCAATTAAGTCCATCTTGTTTAATGTATCATTTAAAGCTTGTGTTTCCTTATTTATTTTCATTTTGGATGATCTGTCCATTGGTGAAAGCGGGGTGTTAAAGTCCCCTACTATGAATGTGTTACTGTCAATTTCCCCTTTTATGGCTGTTAGTATTTGCCTTATGTATTGAGGTGCTCCTATGTTGGGTCTGTAAATATTTACAATTGTTATATCTTCTTCTTGGATCGATCCCTTGATCATTATGTAGTGTGCTTCTTTGTCTCTTCTAATACTCTTTATTTTAAAGTCTATTTTGTCTGATATGAGAATTGCTACTCCAGCTTTCTTTTGGTTTCCATTTGCATGGAGTATCTTTTTCCATCCCCTTAATTTCAGTCTGTATGTGTCTCTAGGTCTGAAGTGGGTCTCTTGTAGACAGCATATACATGGGTCTTGTTTTTGTATCCATTCAGCCAGTCTGTGTCTTTTGGTGGGAGCATTTAATCCATTTACATTTAAGGTAATTATCGATATGTATGTTCCTACTCCCATTTTCTTAATTGGTTTGGGTTCATTATTGTAGGTCTTTTCCTTCTCTTGTGTTTCTTGCCTAGAGAAGATCCTTTAGCATTTGTTGTAAAGCTGGTTTGGTGGTGCTGAACTCTCTCAGCTTTTGCTTGTCTGTAAAGGTTTTAATTTTTCCATCAAATTTGAATGAGATCCTTGCTGGGTAGAGTAATCTTGGTTGTAGGTTTCTCTCCTTCATCACTTTAAATATGTCCTGCCAGTCCCTTCTGGCTTGCAGAGTTTCTGCTGAAAGATCAGCTGTTAACCTTATGGGGATTCCCTTGTGTGTTATTTGTTGTTTTTCCCTTGCTGCTTTTAATATGTTTTCTTTGTATTTAATTTTGACAGTTTGATTAATATGTGTCTTGGCATGTTTCTCCTTGGATTTACCCTTTATGGGACTCTCTGTGCTTCCTGAACTTGGTTAACTATTTCCTTTCCCATATTAGGGAAGTTTTCAACTATACTCGCTTCAAATATTTTCTCAGTCCCTTTCTTTTTCTCTTCTTCTTCTGGAACCCCTATATTTTGAATGTTGGTGTGTTTAGTGTTGTCCCAGAGGTCTCTGAGACTGTCCTCAGTTCTTTTCATTCATTTTTCTTTATTCTGCTCTGCATTAGTTATTTCCACTATTTTATCTTCCAGGTCACTTATCCGTTCTTCTGCCTCAGTTATTCTGCTATTGATCCCATCTAGAATATTTTCAATTTCATTTATTGTGTTGTTCATTGTTGCTTGTTTCATCTTTAGTTCTTCTAGGTCCTTGTTAAATGTTTCTTGCATTTTCTCTATTCTATTTCCAAGATTTTGGATCATCTTTACTATCATTATTCTGAATTCTTTTTCAGGTAGACTGCTTATTTCCTCTTCATTTGTTGCCCTTCTTGCGCTGTCACGTTTCAATCCTTACGAAGCAGCCAGATCATATTCCTTCCCTACTTACAACACAGAACTGGTTTTCCACAGCGCTAAAAATAAAATCCAAACTCCTTAATGTGGCCTGCCGGGTCCTGTATGATCTGGCCTCTGCTAGCCCCTAAAATCTCCTACCACTCCCCCACTGCTGTCCCCAGTCTGCCCACAACGCCTGAGCCCCAGTTCCCTTCTTTCTGTCCCAGCAATATATGTGCTCTCCCCTTCTCGGTGCGCTTGTACTTGCCGTCCCCCACCCCCTGAAATACACAATGCCTGCCTTCTTCTCGTCACTTAGATCTCACCTCCTTGTAGAGGCCTTCCCACTCTACCCAAGCTGAAACACCCCCTCCAATCCCAGAGCTCCATTTCATTTTGTTCACTGCAGTTACTGCAAGCAGTAATGACAGCGTTGGTGCTAGTTTATTGCCCGAGCCGAACCTTCCGGTGACAAGCTCCGTGAGGGTAGGGTATTTGTATTCCCTGGCACTTAGAACTGTGGCTGACATGTAGTAGGTGATTGTTGGGCATTTTTAATATAAAAAATTTTTTAATATATATTGGATACCTTTCCATATTTTTATCATTTTTGTAACGGCTGCATATTTTCCCACTGTGAAATGTACTACCGTTTGCTCCCTTGAACATCGAATTACTGTAACAACTCAGCATCACATGAGTTATGCGAATGGACCTTGGAATCAGACAGACTTGGGTTCAAACCCTGGATTTACTACTTACTAACTATGCAATTTCATACCAGTTCTTAATTTTTCTGTGTGTAATCCAGTTTCTTATCTGAAATAATACTATCTGCCTCACAGAGTTGTAGTGAGGATTAAATGACAGGATGTAAGGGGCTCGGGATCGTGCCATGCTCCCAGGAAATGGAAGTGAAATTGCTCTATTTCGCTTTCGCCTGAAGTGGCAAAGGCCCTCCCTAGTGCTTTCCCCTCCCTGGCAATCCTTCGCAAGAAAGACATAACCCAGCCCAAAGAGACTAACTGAAGCTCTCCCTTCTTTTTCATGTGACCCTCCCTTTGTACAGACTCTGATGGAATCTGGAGCCCTGCACTCTGTCTGTGAGCAGCAGCACATGCCCAGTGAAGAGGATGGGGCTAAGGATGCACCCAAGCGCATTAGGTGAATAAACGGCAAAACGGAGACTGAAAAATACCTTCTGCTCCTCCTGCCAGAATTAGAGGACTGGGGAATTCCTGGGACCCCGGGAAATTGTGAAATAAAATGAGAGGAACTGGTTTGATTGAAATTTTCCTATGATAAAGTCAGCCACACTCCAGCCACCACTGTGACTTGTGCCCCTGGTGTTTGGAACCTTGTTCTTAAATCAGGAGAAAGGTGACGCAGCAGCGGACTAGCTTACTTATCAGGAAGAAAAGCGGCATGTTCTCTGGACTCTGAAAATTTATGTTCTTGCCTTTTGCCCATAATCAAAAAGTACTGACAAGCTGACACCAAAATAGGAGATCACTGTTGTAGACCTTACAGAATTAAACATCATTACCTTATCTTGACAGATTAACTAGAATTACACAACCAATAAGGCTTTCTGTGATACCACCCAAATTCAGGAAGTTGTGGGGATCATTAGTGTTGCTTTCTTCTACATGAACACCCTTCTGTGAGCCTGGCCTTTCCTCCCATCAGCTGGCACAACTCTGTTGAACAACCTACACAAAGCACCACCATGTGGGAATGGCTACAAACCCTGGCAATCCTGCAGCAACCTGGACATTTTCCATCCATAAAATAAGAATTTGGACTTTGAACGAGCCATTTCTTTTTATGTTTTTTCTCTTCCTCTTCCAATGATGAATGTAGTAAGTCTCTAGCTAAAGGCATGTTGAATCTTTTGCAAGCCCCGCCCACCCATCTCTCTCGCTGATATTCTAAATATATGTCTTGTGTCCAGATGGGAGGAGGGATGAGAGGGATAGGGACAAAGAAATATTTATTTGATTTACATCTTATCTTGCAGTAAACTGACGCTGCTGGAAAATGAAATTTGACACCTTAGATTTTTCTTAAGCAGAATCTTATAAAAACAGAAAAAATAAGTCTATTTTATATGTGGTAATACTTTTGACAGAAGGTTAACTCCAGATAACAAAAGCTGAATAAATTAGGCTTCCTGTCATGTAACCCAGATGTGGTAGGCTCTCCCCTTTTTGACATGAAAGGCATCCTTGCCAACCTAGCGCAGCACCAGGGGATTCGGTTTGATTGTCTCTTGCACCTGAGCGCTTGTTTGTGGTGTCTTCTCCTGCAGGTAACCAGTAGAGGCACCCCCTAATAATCCAACTGTCAGGGGGATACCTTTCCAGCACCATCTTCTTCTGAGCAATATCAACCAAACTATACCATTTGCAGACCCATGACATCCCTTCCCTCCAACCTCAGCACAGCGCACACCAGATTACAAGGCGAGAATACAAAATTCTTTACTGAAGAGGGAGAGAAAGAGAGAGTAAATGGAAGTCGTGGTCTTTTGTAACCTAATCACAGAGACTCCAGTCACTTTTGCCATATACTGTTCATGAGAAGTGAGTCACTGGGAATTCCCTGGCAGTCCAGTAGGATGCCGGGCTTTCACTGCTGAGGACACGGGTTCGATCCTTAGTCAGGGAACTAAGATCCTGCATGCCACGTGGTGCAGCCAAAAAAAGAAAAAAAAGAAAAAAAATAATGTGGGGATCCATGGAGCCATTTTAGAGACTGTCTGCTACATGTGATACTCAGTGAAGGCGCTACTGAAACCCAGGGAGAGAGGGATGATCTCTTCAATATATGGTGCTGGGTTAATTGCATATCCATATGGAAAATTAACCATGACCCTCGAATTGTATACAAAAATTAACTTGAGATAGGTGGTAGACCTAAATGTAAGAGGCGAAACAATAAAACTTCTAAAATAAAGTATCAGAAAATGCCTCCATGACCTTGGAGTAGGCAAAAATTTCTTAGAGCATAAAGAGTACTAACTACAGATGAAAAGATTGATAAAGTGGACTTCATTACAATTACGAACTTATTAATGAGTTTAATTAAAATATAAAAAAATAATATATTAGCTTAATTAGCACTAGCTACTAAAACAAACAATGCAACAACGGTTTATTTCTCACTCACATTACAGTCGGATGTGGATTAATTCTCTTCCAGGCAGTGACTCAAGGACTCAGAGTGCTTCCATCTGGTGGCTTCAAGGTCACACCAGTGTTATCCAGACAGCAAACAGGGGCAAGAGTTTGGAAAAGGCAAACTGGATACTCACCCATCTAGGTGCACAGGTGACACATGTCATTTCCACTCAAACTCCATAGACTAGAACTAGTCCATGGCCAATCCAGCTGCAAAGGGATGCTGAGAAGTGTAGGGTAGCTCGGGGCTGTCCATGAGTACTGACAGGCTCTGCCAAGAAGATGAAACGGAAAACAAACTACTGATCACTTTGGATACTGTTACTACTTTAAGTTGAAAGAATTTTGAAACGGACACAGAAAAATAAATGTGAAGGAAAAAAATGAACTACTACCTAAATGAAAACATTTAGACATTCAGGTCATCTCCTGCTCATCCGGATTTGTAAAGATCCTTTTTCTGCCATCCTGACCACTGAGACCACTCGAAGAATTTACATTGGACAGAGCAGAAAGGTACTGGCAAGAAAGAGATGAATAAATCTTGAAGATGAGAGGAAAGAACAAGACCAGAGTAGGCAGCACAGGCTAGGTTTGGGGAAGGTTTTGGAGAGGTTGAGAAAGAAAAATGAGAGAGTTTGGGGCACCTGTACTGGGGGTAAGCAGTTGAGAGAGAAAGACAGGGAGGAAGAAGTTTTAGAAAGAACTTCATGAAGGTGTGGCGTACACTGAGATTGGAATGGGGACCTTTGGATCCTTCTGAGACAACATCTATAATGCTAATTACATTGGTTTTTACATCTTTTTCTTGATGTTCAGAATCTTCTTTCTTTGACTGTGACTTTGTGCCCAGACTGGTCAATAGGTAGATGAACTTCATAAAGGTTATGTAAATTTCTTTAGAAAATTCTGACAAACACTTGCATGAAGTGCCTACTTTCAAGAGGTGATAGCAAAGTAGATGTTGTGTGGAATGACGGCATCTGCTTCCTTGTGGCTATAAGAGCATTACGAACCACGAACGGGGCTCTTACGCCCAGGAACTTAGACCCCCACTGGATGTCCTCCCACTGATACCAGCAACTGATGTTTCAAATGGTAATTTTAACGTCAAAATGAGAACAGCCAGGGCACTTCTACTGGGAGGTTAATGAACAATGAGAAAGGCGATAGAAGCAACTTGATGTGTAAGAAAGAGCAGTATCTTTGGAGTCAGGCAAGCCTGAATTTTCATCTGGGTTTATTAGTTCAGCTATATGACATTGGACCAAGTATTCAAGATTTCTGAGTGCCAATTTCCTCCTCGGTAAGATGGTAGGAAGGGCATTACCTCACAGTGTTAGGGCAGGGGTGTTAAAGATCATACGTATGAAGGACTCAGCACGAGGCTTGGTGAAGAGCAAGTGTTTAATATACATGAGAGCCCTTTGCCTTCCACCTCCACTTTCTGGATGCCAAAGTTCAGGGAACGAGATGAGTAAGGCTTTGCGTAAGAGATGGATGATAGGGAGAATGTTCCCGGGACAAGAACAGTACAAGGAAAGAACTGAAGGTGAGGAATGATCATGGCATTTGCTGAAAAGAGCAGAGACTTTGTGAGGGAAACTACAGAAGACAAGAGTTGCACAGGGCTTTCCAGACTGCCAGGCCCTTCACGGACTGGCCCCATGACCTCTCCATCTTCACCTTATACCATACCCTAGTCTCTGAATTTCACCGAGAGCAGCCCTCTCTCAGCTCCTTGAATATTCTGTGCTTTCTCTCACACCTCTCTCCCACGGGGCATCTGCCGATGCTGTTGCCTCTGTCTGGAATGCTTCCCCCATCTCTGCATCCTTTACTGTTCATTCCTATTCATCCTTTATATGTTAACTCAAATGTCAGGCAAGCCTTCCTTGAAAACCTCAACTAAGTCAGACCTGCTCTGAAAATAATCTGTAACTTTCCCTTCTATCACTAATCACGGTTTAGAATCATCTATTACTTTGGGTAATTCTTTATTTGATGTATATACCCCCCCTCAGTGGGCCATCATCGTATCCCTAACATCTAGGGCATAGAAAGCCCTCCATAAATGCCTTTTCAATGGATGAATGAATGAGTACATGTCTTCTGATGGGATTAAAAGTCAATCTTGTCATTCAAAGGTCTCTCCAATAGGCTCTCTGGCGAAGCAATGACAGATTGGTCTGGACTACCCATAAATGTCCCAAATCTCCAGCCCGGAGGCAGTGCCCCATTGCAATCTTCTTTGCAGGCTGAGAGTTGATGGATAGCTCTCTAGTAATCCCTATTGTATCACCTAGCTGTGTGTGCTATCTGTGAAACTGGTCTCAAAAACTGAAAGTTAATTTAGACTCACTCCCTAAATGCTATACCAAATGCTTTATATAAAGGAATCAAAACCTCTGCTTAAACGCTTGCTTTCTGAGCAAGGGCTCTCTCTGCTGACATAAGCCAATAAGAATGGCAATGTGGAGGTAAAGCCAGAAGCACCAACTTCAACTCTTTTGCTACTTTCCAACTTGTAAATGATTGGTTTGGAGTCTTATTCTGTGGATCCCACAGGGAAGGCCTAGAATCAGTTTACAGAATGACAGAAGGTTGTAATTCACATAAGAAACAATTTATCAGAACTGCTTCAAGATGAAATGGTTGGCTACTGTATAGCACAGGGAATTATATTCAGTATCCTGTGATAAACCATAATGGAAAAGAACATGAAAGAGATTATATATATATGTATAACTAATTTCTGCCATAGAGCAGAAATTAACACGTTGTAAATCAATTATACTTCAATAAAATAAAATTTTTGTAAAAAAAGATTGAATGGTTGGGACTGGAAAGCAATGAGTTCTCTGTCACTGGAGGCATTCAAGGAAAGACTGAATAACCCCTTTACAAAATTACTGCATATCAGACGGGGAGGAAAAAGAGAAGAGCCCTGAGATTCTTCCCAACACTGACACTGGGAGATTCTGCAATGGGTGTTCTTTGAGCTGTCTCTCTAGTCATGCGGAATGGGTTTACACTGAATCATCTCCTCTCTTCCCTGGATTCCCTTGACCCCAAGAGTCCTCTGGCCAGGATTGGGGTAGAGTCTGCGGCCAGGAAACATAACGAAGTTAATACTCTTACAGAGACTGAAACCATGACTTTGGTTCTCATTAGCTCCGTCCTCTAACCCCCCCAACTTCACAGGCACATTTCTGATAGGCAGCAGCAAAATTAATTAGAGAGACAGAGAGAATCAGAGAGAGAGAGAGAGAGAGAGAGAGAGAGAGAGAGAGAGAGAGAGGGAGAGAGAGAGAGGGAGGGAGGGAGGGAGAGGGAGAGGGAGAGGGAGAGGGAGGGAGGGGGAGAGCACTCCACACCAGGCAAAGTGATGGAATCCAATGACATCTATTTCATCATGATAACTTTGTACTCCTGTTTAAGAATGAAATTTTCAGGGGTGATAAAAATTAAAATGCTGGTTTTGAAGTATTCTGAGTGAGAAATTTTCTATCAAAGCCAGAGGAAATGTTATGCAAAAGGATTTGCAGCTTCCACCACGAGAGACATAAATCTCACATATTAATAGATTTGACCTAGTTGCAATCATAGTCAGCTTCATTCTCATCTCGTCTCCCTCCCATGTTTATTCTGTATTTGGCTATAGCTCACTCTGAAAGTCCACGGGATATCCGTGGATATGCAAAAAGAATGAAAAGTAGGCAGTTAGCATGATAATAAACAGAAATGAAAATAAACTGGGCTCGAAGATCTTTCAGTGTTGTTAACGACTTTAAATTATTAGGGCTTGCAAATTATTAGTCTTTATTACTCTTGCTGTCTCCAATTTAAGATCATACATTAGATTATCTCATTACACAGTTAGACCTTCAATTATGCTTGATGATGGCAAATATGAAAAGGCGCTCACTGGGCTACCTGTTGAATTTCCCATCACTCTCCCCTCAACTAAGGAAGAGCTGTAATGAATCTGCTTAGCAAATCTCTTTGAACTTTAAAGTCACACAGGATCTCGGAAAGCATCTAACTCAGAAATTCTCAATTTTCCCATGAACATCGTAGAATCTGAGAAAAGCCATAGACACTTTCTTCAGAACACTGCACATATGTATTTACACACACACACACACACACACACACATACACACACAATTTGCATACAGTTGCCTGGAGCTTAGAGACTGCCATGAAGCCCATCCATGGAGCCCAGATTAAGAAGTGTTCCCACGCAGACATTTCCTGTGAAAGACAAGGAAGCTAAGTGTAAAGACCTATCTAGATTGATCTTCCCAGAGATGCTGTTCCAATTGCAATCTGATTAAAAATGACAATTTTAAAAAGAAACTGAAGACATGAGGTTTAAGAGACGTCACCTGATTAAAAAAACACTATGAATAAACTTTGAGAGTCAGGAGTCATTATAAAATGTGGGACTTGCATATATATTTTCGAAGTGGAATATCATTTTTACGTGACATGTCCAAAGAAGAACAATGGCCCTTCCACCTGTTAAACTTGCTACACATTCTTTTATTTCACACTGTCATGTATATTTTAACATATAAGTCTACACTTTCCTTCCTGCTAGTTTCTTTTGAAATTGCACATATCAGTTTAACTATATTTTCCCCCCATTCTAAGGAAGGCCTACAAAGGTACTGTTTGTATGGTTACCTGTTTGTCTATTTTCTTGAGGAAATAAATTTAGTGTGGACCCACTGAAACACGAAAAGGTTTTCACCTTGCAGTTAAGCTTCTTGAAGGGTAAAGTGAAGATTTACACATTGTCCAAACCCTGGTTGCTTCCATACTCTCTGCATTGCAATTACTTCCCTGGGGTACCTTTTTATTAGGGTCAACCACAGAATGTTACCTGCAGAGGTTGCTATAGACCAATGTAGCTAGAGACCGAGCGCTTACCAAAAATTCATCATCTGTGATTCTATCAAATCCCAGTTACCCACAGAGTCATGTGAAGGCTAGGACCAAACACTGACGCCAGGAATCAAAGACAGCATCACCTATGGGCTTCCACAAATCCTCTCTTTCCTTGAGTATAATGGAATTCACTGAGCTATGATATGTCCTATAAACCTGAAAGCAAACATTGCCATCCCAAAGGCTAAGCACAGATCCAGGTGAGAATATTGACGCTGACGGATTGGATGCCATGGAAACTGAGATAGACCTAATTTAAGCAGAAGCCATTGCTATTTATTTATTTATTTAGATCAGCCTTCTAAACCTAGAGTGGAGTAAGAGGTTAGGGGCCTCTAAAAATAACATGTTTGATATATTTAAAACCACTGGTGTTCTTCTGAATGCAGGGCAACAAATATCAAATTCTATCAATATTTGCCACTTCTTTGTAGTGAAACACTGGGGTCTGGGACTATGAAATTCTTGAGGTTGGGCTTGAAAATGCTTTTGGCAGTTGGTGGAAATTGCAAAAACGCTGAGTATTCCCAATTTTCACGAGCAGAATTGTGTACTTTTATAGCTGAAAGTTATCTTGGAACCGGTCCAATTCAGAGATGATTTGACTACATACACGACTGATGAACGTGTCTGCTCACTCTTCTCCAGAGAGAAGACATAACCAGGTGAGCGTTGGTTTTACCTGCACTCATGTGAACAACAGTTTGATTTGGTCCACAAAAGAATTAGCAGGCGTAGATCCAACTGACTAGGAAAAAGGGAACAATTTTCAGTTTTGCAGACTTCTGGTTTCCTGGATGTTGACCGTTCTTGCTCTTGGTAGCCTTGACGTGAGCCTCATAGGACAGGGAGGGCAGACAAGCAAACAACCATACACGGAGCATCAAGGTCAGCACACCACACTCCAGTCTCTGTCAGTGGCCTGGCAAGTGCCAAGGCCAAGTCAGAGTCAGAGCACAGGCAGCCTGTCCTCAAAAGTGACTAGCCTGTCCTCAGACTAGTGAAGGGGGGACATACAGGCATACTTCTGGGCACATCTGACAGTCTCATACTGTGGCCAAGCAGTGCCCACATGGCTCAGTGTTTAACATGTGGACTGTGACGTCAGCTCGGTGTGAATCCTGGGTCTGCAACTACTTGGTCTGTGACCCTTGGCAAGTTATTTAATATATTTGTGCCTCAGTTTATCATCTGTAAAATAAAGATAATAGAACCAACCTTGGAAGATTACAGTGAGGCTCAGAATGAGATCATACAGCTGTGATAGCTAACCCTTAGTTGCCTCACAAATTGAGCACGTAAGCACACAACACAACAGCTGACCTAGAGGAGGGGCTTGATGTTTGGCAACTATTATTATTTCTCCTCTTTAGCATGGGGCGCAACCTTTTCTCACCAGCCCAGAACACTCACTAAATCACGTGGCCCTTTGAACACTAGTCTGGACCCTGCTAAGTGTACTGCTTAGGAGGCCAATGCCATAGTATACCAGTATCTTACCCATGTAAGTGTGGCTCATCAGTGTCACGGCCCTGACTTAGGGACACAGGTCAACCCTCAGCAGCAGTTTTGTCTTTTTTTAAATTTTATTTATTTTTGGCTGCGTTGGGTCTTCGTTGCTGTGTGCGGGCTTTGTCTAGTCGTGGCGAGCGGGGCCTACTCTTCTTTGCGGTGTGTGGGCTTCTCACTGCGATGGCTTCTCTTGTTGAGGAGAACGGGCTCTAGGTACGTGGGCCTCAGTAGTTGCGGCACACAGGCTCAGTAGTTGCGGCACGCAGGCCCTAGAGCACATGGGCTTCAGTAGTTGTGGCTCATGAGCTCAGTAGTTGTGGTGCGTGGGCTCTAGGCACACGGGCTTCAGTAGTTGCAGCACGCGGGCTTCAGTAGTTGTGGTGCACAGGCTCAGTATTTGTGGCTCGTGGGCTCTAGAGCACAGGTTCGGTAGTTGTGGCTCACGGGCTCTAGAGCGCAGACTCAGTAGTTGTGGCGCATGGGCTTAGCTGCTCTGCAGCATGTGGGATCTTCCTGGACCAGGGCTCGAACCCGTGTCCCCTGCACTGGCAGGCAGATTCTTAACCACTGTGCCACCAGGGAAGTCCCCAGCAGCAGTTTTAGTCACTTCCACTTCCAGGTCCACACCCTCCCCTGGGCCTCAGCCTCCTCATTTATAAAATGAAGGGGTTAGGGGAGAAGATCATCTCTAAGGGCCCTTCCAGCTCTGACACTCTAAGTCTTTATGGTTTTATACCTAGAGATATAGACGTGTAGAAACATCATGTTCTTGAGATTTTTAAAGAAGTGATAGAGACACAGACAGGGTTGAGGTTAGTAGAGGTAGTGATGAGTTCAACCCTTAGGAATAAGTGATAGAGAAAAGAGTTACAAAATTGCCATAAGAACGTCTAAGTAGGGAGCAAGGAAAGGGGTATATGAGAATTAACAACCCAACCTCAATCAGTTTCAGTGAAGACAGGAGACGCCTGCTGCTGGTGGGATACTGACCTGTCTCCACTCATCTCACCCAAAGACATGGCAGACCCCTGACAACTCAGAGCCATGGGCCACGTCTGCCCTACTGAACACTCCCTGACTGGGATCTCGGACGGGGGCAGATCTGACCAAGGCCAAGGGTTTGTTATAGAAGAAACAATGCTCCATGCACCAAGGCCAATTTGAATGTAAGTTTACACACTGTAGTTCTTGGCATGAAGCAAGAAAGAGATTTGTTTGAACAGAGCAGTATTTCTATTTGCAATCATACCCCCGTGTGCTGCGATCCTATTAATTCTCACAAGCCAAGGGACTCTGGAAGGCCACCTTCTACCCAAAGCAAAAGCATGGTCCCGAACACTCCTTGAAAAACCACTACCTATTTTAAGGTGGAGGGAAGGAAATCAGATCGGCTCCCCACCAAGAGGAGGGCAGAAAAAAACAGTGCATCCATTAATAGGAGGCAATCTGGTATGGCGGATAAAAGCATGAGCTCTGGAGCCAGATGGCCTGGGTTTTCCTCCCGAGTCTGCTGCTTCTTAGCATGTGACCTTGGGCAAATTATTTAACCTCTCTGTGCCTCAGTTCTTCATATGTAGAGTGGAAGAAATAATTGAGCCTAGTTCATAGAATTGTTGGGAAAATTGAATGAGTTAATATTTATAAAGCAGTTATAACAGTGCCTAGTGCCTTTTAATTGTTTCCTAAACAAAATAATCTTTATATGCCTGGCACCAACTAAAGTATATGAAGGTCAGTAGCAATTTAACTGCTTTTCTCCTTTATTAAAAATCTTCCTCTACTTGCAGAGCGTAAGTACTAATTGCCAAAATCAGTAGAGAGGGTTTTAGATAGCCTCACATTACTTTAAATCCAAGACTGCCAGATAGAATGTTTTTGTCTTCAAAATTCATATGTTGAAATCCTAACCCCCTCAAAGTGATGGAATTAGGAGGTGGGGTCTTTGGGAAGCAATTAGGTCATGAGGGTGGAGCCCCCCTGAATGGGATTAGTGCCCTTATAAGAGAGATCCCAGAGAGCTCTCTCTCTCTCCCCTTCCAATACTTGAGGACACAGTGAGAAGAAGGCCATCTATGAACCAGGGACGTGGCCCTCATCAGACATCAAATCTGGCAGCACCTTGATCTTGGACTTCCCGGCCTCCAGAACTGTGACAAATAAATTTCTGTTTTTATAAGCCACCCAGCCTATGGTATCTTTGTTATAGCAGTCTGGATGGACCAAGAATGACCAAACTCAGGGAATGTTCTGATCTAAATGATAAATCGAGAAAGATGCATCTCACATAAGGCACTTGTATTAGTCAGAATAAGGTAACTGCTAGAAAAAAACAGACTCAAATACGTCTGATAGGCTGAAACACAATAGAACTTTACTTCTCACACATTTAAAACTACCAAGAGGTGTTCCTGTTAAGCAGCTTTGTTCTAAGCAGTGACTCAGGGACCCAGGCTCCTCCTACACTGTGGCTCCTTTCTCTTCCACACATGGCTTCCTAGATCACTATACTCCTCTGTATCAGGCTAGTGAAAAGAGAAAATGTGGCGGAGAAAACGCACATGATGGCCTAGAAGTGATACACATCTCTTCACTCACATGCTATTGGTGAGAACTAGCCACAGGATCCCATCAAACTCTAATGAAGACTGGGAATGTAGTCCCCAACTGGACAGCCACTTTCCTGTGACCACTCCACACAGTGGAAGGGGAACATGAATTTGGTGGGACAGTTAGCCATCTCTACCATAGGCTCTAGGGTAACAATTGTGGAATTAGCAGAGTAAGGGTGGGGTAAGACTCTGAGCTCCTAGAGGTCAGAGGCTGTCTTTTATTCTTCTCTGTGTCCTCAGAACCCAACACAGGAATGATATCGTTGTAGGGAACAAAAAAGTCAAGTTGGCAATATGCCAGTAGAGTACCCAATTCTTCTTTCTTGTGAGCTGTCTCTTCTGGGTCTCTCTACCTGGTACTCTCCATTCTCAACCTTCATATGTGGGCTGAAACCTAAAGTTTCCCAAACCTTTTCCATCACCACATAAGAGAGATCCAGGATTCTTGGCTTTCAAATACCTCTAGTACCTCCCCCTCCTCCCACCTAATGAAGACAGTGGGCCTCTCATTTGTACATTTTTTTGAGACAGGTTGAAAGTACAATTTATCTTCTGTAGTCACTCATTTAAAAACTCCTTTATGTTGCAGAAATATTAAAGATCTCCTCTCTAATTTGGGGTTTCTCTCTTTGTCTATTTTTGTGATAGCTTTCACTCATACAAGTTCCCTTTCTCTCTGAATTCTAGTCAGGGATCAACTCTTTCCAAATTAGACAGTGGAAACAATTCCCAGCAGCACTGGTCTCTCCCATGCAGTCAGGCTTTGGCGATATAACCCAAGTCCAAATATCTCCCAGAAGTTAAGGATTTAAACGTGAATGGCTGATGTCACCAGTCTTTTCTGAGTAGGTAATATGGATAAATGGTTTAAAAGCAGTATTGCAATCTTCCAATAATGATTATAAAATGCTTCTGGCGTGATCAGATGTTTCTCCCTAGTGACACCATGTGCGCTAGGGTCTGAGGACTGATCTAGTCTGAACATGGATCAGAGGCAAAGGCATACCTGAAATCTGGAACCTGATTCTCATGACAACAGAATAGTGCTGTATGTATTATATAGATATATGTGGGTGTGTGTTTGTATTTGTGCAGGTGGTATATGTCTAGGTGTGTGTGAATGTATATTTATACATATATGTGTGAATCATGTTTGTGAACATGTATCTCTGTGTGTATGTGTATATGTGTATCTATTGTATGTGTGTGTGTTAGTGCATGTCTCCATATGTGTGTATGTTCATTTGTATTTGTGTGTGTGTATATATACATAAATGTGTGTATATGTGTTGTGTATATGGCTTTATATATGTTATGAGTGTTTACATGTATCAGTGCATTACATGTCTGTAGATGTATGTGTATATGCATGAATATATATCTGTATATATGTAGGTGCGCATGTGTGTGCATGTCTGCACATGTATATGTGTGTTTGTGTATCTGTGAATGGGGATGCCATTGTTTATGTGCATATGTGTATGCATGTGAATATGTGTGTTTTTAAGGGTTTGTGTTTGTATAAGTAAATGTATATATTTACACATATAAGTATGTACGTGTTTTCATGTATACCCATGTATATGTGTGTATTGGTGTTTATGGTATGTTCATACATGTGTGTTACACATGTACACACATAAACACCTGAAGCAAGTTTCATGAAACATTTACAACATTCAAGGCACTCATATTTTTCATCCAATGCTATTTTATTAATGAAATACCCAAGTCACGACTACCTAAATGATTTTTCTCATCTATTAATGGGTTGAAACCACAGTGTGAAAAATATGGTAGGAAATAATAATAATAGCAAATATTTGTTAAGCGCTAGCTAAATGCCAAACACTTTACATACACTATCTCATTTAACACTCATGACAATCCAATGAGGTAGGCACTATCAACAGTTCCATTTTATGGATGAGAGAACAGTCATATAGAGGTTAATCAACATGCCACACTCCAGTGCCAGAATGAATAAGTTACTTGCGGTCACTAAGCAGGCCAGAATCTGGAGCCAGACAGTATGGCTCCAATGCCCTAGCTCATAACCAACAGTCTGTACAACCCTGCCACTTATTTATAAAGGGGCCTCTCTAATCCCCTTGCCCAAGCTTTCTGTTGAAAGTACATCCCTCTCCACCTCCTTACTCCATTTTTCCAGCTCCAGTGCCTGCTGCCAGGGCCATAGCTGGCAGCCTCCCTAACTCTGGCTACAAGTACTCAAGTGACTCTGGCACTGCTGACTGAGTCGATGGGCACAGATGTAGTGGAATCAGATGCAGCTGTAAGATGTAGTCATTACTCTCCAGCAAGTTTCATTATCATGATTTTTCCTATAATAATGCTCCCATGTCTTTGAGCCCCATTCAATCACAAGAATTGGGAGACGGGCCCCAGCAAATCGAAGTGACTGAATCTTCCTGGCGTGTCGGATTGCACTATGAGTGTAAATCCATGCCCTTCATTATCTTTCTGCATCTTGTTTTGACATCCACTAAATGAAGATAATAATAACTGCAACCTTTATTAAGCCCTCCTTGCTGGTTGCATTTAGTTTTCATACTTAGCAACTGGACTTTTCTCTGTGCCTTTTTGTGCTCGTCTTTTTTTTTTTGTTTTCCTTTTCCAAATTGCTCTATGCTTTCCATCTCCCTTTCTAGATCATAAGCAGCTCAAGGCCCAACCCATCCATCTCATTCCCTGGGTGGTCCCCAGCCAGTGGAGGGAAGTGCTCTGCATACAAAGGTTCCCGTGCAACTGGGACTCCCTCACTGGGGTACAGAGCTCCCACCCTGTGCCTGGCACAGTTCTAGAAACTGCGGACACAGAGACCCCAAAAGACACAGCCCCTGCCAGTAAAGAGCTCTGTATAACTGGTCCCCTAGGACATATCCACAGTCCCGTCTCATTTGGCTTGAAGGAGTCCTTTGCCCCCCATGAGGAGGGAAGGAAAATGCCCACAACGTGCTCTGATAACTCTCTACTAATACAAAATTCCCTCTCCCAAGACAACCCTACCTTCAAAAAACCCCCTTCTTCTGCTTTACTAGGTTGGATGGGGTGGGGATGAGGGTCTAAAGGAGCAGTTTAGCCACCTCTTAGCAAGTGTCGGCAAGGCGCGTTTGGTAGCTCCTTGGCTGATCCCTTGAGACTGTGAAGAGCAGCTGAGAGGTGGCTGTGAAGGGCACGGACTCCAGGGTCACACCACCTGGACCAACTCTTGGCCCCAGCACTCACCGTGTGTGTGTGAATTCTGCCAAGTTACCTGTCATCTCTGTACTTCGGCTTCCTTTTCTGTACAACGAGAATGATAATAGTAACCGCTTCGTGGGGGTGTGTTTAAAGGAGTCCATCCACGTGAAAGCACTTAGACGCGTGCCTGGCACATAGTGAGGAATAACTGTAAGCCTCCATTGTTATCGATTTACTTAACACCCATTGCCCCCAGTTTTGAGCTTCAGCCAAATTTCCAGGACTCCAGGGAAGGTCCCCTCACGCATCCCATAACATTCACTTTATCTCATTTCATGCAGTGTGGATGGAGCAGAGTGAGAGAGGAGGAGAGCGGAGATGAGGCTTAAGAGGTCAGTAGAGCCCAGACCACGCAGGGCCTCGGGGGGGTGTGGCAGGAAGTATGAATGCAACCAGAAGTGGTTAGAAGCTTCCGAGCAGGAGAGCGACATGATCTGATTTATATTAATAAAGGATCATTCAGGCTGCTATGAGAGAAGGAACGGATTGTACAGGACAAGAGTGATCACTTAGTGTGACCAGAGACTAGTTAGGAGGCTATGGCTGTGGTCCAGGCTAGAGGTTACACACACACACACACACACACACACACACACACACACACACACACACACACACACACTGAATAAATATAATCACATTGTGGATTTGTTTTTGAAGGTGAAGGCAACTGGATTTGCTGATAAATGTAATATATATATGTATATTTATTATATATACGTGTATATTTCTTTTTTGTGAGAGTCAAAATAGAAGACAAGAGGCATACGCTAGACCAAAAGAACATAATATCACTCAATTTTGAGTGAATGATGGCAGTAAACTGTCAGACTGAAGAATTCTGAAGTGGTTTCGGCAACGGGTCCTGAAGAAAACAGATTTAGGGGAGACTCTATTCAGGCACAGGTACGACCATGTTCTATGATGATAATGATGATGATGGTGATGGATACAGTCTGTAGACGGGCAGGTAACCATCTGACAGTGGCTGCCTGGAAAGTCAGCACTCACGTGAGAAGATGAAGAACGTGATGTATACCCGCACCCCTGCCCGACCTTCAGTCACCAGGAGTAAGAGCAGAGCTGGTATTATTTCTGAAGTACATGGAGCCACAGAGCTGGTGAGTCTTCTTACGGTGCAGGAAAGCTAAAATTAGCAGAAAATGCTTGTTTTCAAAGCTCCTCACACCTTCCTAGCACGTGCACTATCATATCGCTGACAGTTCAAGGATTCTAATACTCAGCTATGGCCGTTAGATATGAAGGGTTCATTCACCAGTCAAGGTTTAATCCCAGCTGTGAGTCAAGCCTAAAGTGAGCATTACATAACATGCTCTACACACTTTCCAAAGCACATGAGATCCTGGTCCTGAGATTAAAGATGAAGATCCACAGCTAGCTGTGCATTTGAGAGCCCTGGGCAGGGGTAATTATGGCCTGGTTTCACCTGGCCAGAAAGAGAGCCATTTTGCCGGATTCAGGATTCAAAGGCCATAGGAGAGGAAGGGAAACAAAGAGCTCCAAACTGGCTCTTTGGGTGTCTTGAAATCAGTGTTTCATCAGAAGGTACTTAGTGGACTTGAGCTTGGTGAATGGAGCATGCTGGTGGGATTGGGGCCATGCCCTTTGGAGGGGCCATTTTGCCTAGACTTCCCCCAGCACACTCCATTCCCCAAGCTACCAGCATGCATCAGTAGAGAGCTAAGGAAGAGTGTAAGAAAAACTTGGGGCAGTAGAAAGATGTGCTTTTTAAAGTGTGTAAAGCATGGTATATAATACGCCCTCATTTTAGTGTTGGTTCACAGCTACGATTGACTGATGAATGAACCTTCTTCCTTCACCTTCGACTAATTTCTTGCTCTATTATCAAAAGTCTATATTTCGGGAGCCTGCTCTTTGAAAAGACAGAAGGGTGGATAGATCCTCCAGGGTAAGGCATCTATTCTCAAGAGAGTCTAAAGAACTATCAAATTTCCAGCAGCTTCAGCCTTTGAAAATGAGACTGCCCTGCTCTGAAAAGGTGGACCATCCCTTTTCTTCTGTCAGAAAATCCACTCCCTGGCCAGTACTTCAGTGTGCTGATACAGATGACCAAAAACTGGAAGTTGCATGTGGGAAAGAGCACAGGTATTTGAAGCACAAAGATCTGGGCTCCCATTCTGGTTCACCAACTTACTGGCAACACGACCTTCCCCTTTCTGAGCCTCGGTTGCCTCATCTGTAAAATGGTGAAGATACTCGTAGGAGTTAATGCATGTAAAGTGTTTAGCGCATAATCATCATAAAGGTCAGCATTTATTGTGCACCAAGGTTTTTGATTCATTCATCACACACACATTCACATATCTGAGCGCTACCTCAGGGCCAGATACTGTTCTTGATGCTGGTGATATAGCAGTGAACAACTTTTCATAATTGCCTTCTTTGCTTTATTTCTCAGAACGAGCGTGTGGTAGGTGCTTATTACTCCCATCTTCTAGAGCACGAAGGAGGCTTAGAGAACTTAAATCACTCTAAATCACTTCAAAACTCCTCTCACCAATATTTATGGACAACCGAGTAAGTGCTGGTCACGTAGCAAGTAAGTAGCAGGGCAGGGATTTCCACTCATCTCATGCTGACTCGACACCATGCTCTCCCCACTCTACACTGCTTTCCTGTGATTTTAACTCCTCTGCTCTACTGAAGCTTTGTATACTTGGATAATGTGAGATGATTTTTTTAAAAACGGAAAGAAAATGCCATCTTGGGGCCATGGACCAGTGTGTCGGATCTTTTGCTCAAATGAGGTGCTGGTCTCAGACTCGCTGGGGTAATAACACTGCACTGTGCTCTAGAGCTTTTGATTCATGAGATAGTTCCCACACTGTAACCAGCACTGACACGGGTGACCAGATGGCGGCGGAGGTGGGAAACAGGGACACACACTGGCCAGATCCTGCTTCAAGGAAGGCCCTGCCGCCCCCCTGCAGGGCGTATGGTCACACCCAGCCACCAGCTGCCAGCTCCCTTAGGGTCTGCCGCGGACGCACAGAGCTGCCTCGCCCGAGGTCAGGACTACAGAGAGCAGAGGGACACGAGGTACTGCCATCATCTGGTGGCTGAGCAGAGTGGGTGAGGGGGGATGGGTAAAAAGGCCTGGCCATTTCCACCCACCCCAGGGCAACTGTGAAGGGCAACACTTGCTCCAGAGCTCCTCGCTGGGTGGGCCAAGGCGCTATCAGCTCTGCCCTGCACTTGGACTCCTTCCTCTCCTCCGTCAGGCTTCCTTCCACAGGTGTTGGTCCCTAAAACATATCCTGTCCTCTAAATTCCATCTCAGCATCTGCTTCCAGAAAACCCAGCATGAGGAAGTTGGTGTGAGGAGTGGTCCAAGAAAGCAGGTGACAAGACAGGCCTCCGGAGCTGGATCCCTCGCTGCCAGGCTGGTGATGAGAATCCTCTCACTAGTGATAGGGGGGCACACAGCTCCTAGCCAAAGTGGCGGTCCAATTGTTACAATATTCACCAGAATCAGAAGAGTGGTCCCGTGGAAAGGAAGTCACTAGTGGGCAGGAGGTATCAGGCTTTTATGGAGGACACAGCAGACACTTCTGAGCCTTGTGAGCCTACAGAAGTACTTTGCATCAAGTTCAGGCTTTACTGCAAGCACTCCTGCCTCTTGGACGTTGTGGTCCAGCAGACACTATGATGCTGGAGGTATCGATGGTGAGAAACAATACCATGGAGAAGTTTTGGCAAGCCCCAGGGGAAGAGACACAAAACACACTGCTGGGATTCTAGTGCAAGACCATGGTGACGGCAGTGGAGACCTGGAACACTTAAAACAAAAACTCCTCATGGTAGACTACTGGTAGAGACAGAATGCCTGACCCTTAGACACCAAGAGTCCATGAGTCCAGAATCTCCCCTGTGGTCTGGGTGCTGTCAGGCACACCAAGTCACAAGATGAGGTGAGCTGATCAATAATCCATCATAAGATAGAAGGAGTACATCTTGAATTAAGCATGGGCAGAGCCACGGGGCACAAGCATGATGCATGACGGCATCTACCACTGCTGCCCCAGAGTCCTCCACGAGCTGACATTCGAGGCCACGTGGGGGAGCCCATACCACCAGCTGACAGAGGACGGAAAAGCCTGAGTTTGGTGTATGGATGCAGTCATCCATATGTGAGTGTATTTGGGTGCTAGCCACACATATAACCTCACTCAATGATGACCTTGAAAAACAGTGGGCAGGAAAGAAACTTGCAATGGGCAGAGTTTTGGACAATGTACCTGGGCAACCAATATCTTTGGAAAAAGAAGTTGTGAATGGTCTGGCCAGCTGGTTAGGGGCCTGGAAGGAGGGAGACGGGAGTACCGAGGGCAAGGAACTCAGCAGTAGAGGCATGTGGATGGACAAATGGGAGTGAGGACAAAGCGTGAAGACCTTTGTATCCCATTTCAATATCCACTAGAAAGCATCTACCATGGACGAGGCACTGAATAAGCAAACTGAAACAATGGCTTGGCCAGGTGACCTTAGTCAGCCTTTATCATCGAGCATCCCCAAACTGGCGTGATGGGTGCGTGAACGGAGTAGCTATGGTGGCAGAGATGAAGGCTGCATGTGGGCCCAACAGCATGAACTCCCACTTCAGAAGATGGATCTAATTACTGCGGCCTCTCAATACCCAACTTTTCAACAGCAGAGACCAACACCGAGCCCCGACCATGGCACTATTCCTTAAGGAGTCCTCCTGGCCAGTTGGTGGCATGCTGACCATATTGAGCCTCCCTCACTTGGAAAGACCAGTGGTTTATTCTCACAGCAATAGTATGAGTTCACCTCTTCTGTCTACAGGGCCACAGCCAGCAGTACTCTCCGAGGGCTTGCAGAATATTTGACGTAGCACAGGAACCCACATCGCAGTGCCTCCGACCAGGGGACCTGCTCTACAGAACACAATGTGTGGGAGTGGGACCGTGACCATGCGAATCTACGGATCTGACAGAGCACTGGGATGGCCTGCTGAAGGCACAGCTAAAAGTACCAGCTCATAGGCAACATTTGGTGAGGACAGGGAACCACCCTTCAAGATGCCATATGTGTACTGAATCAAACACTTCCGTTTGGTGGTATGACCCCAGCAGAAAGAATACATAGGTCTGGGAACCAAGGAGTGGAAGCAAAAGTGACCACACTTGTTATGGGCTGAATTCTGTCCCCCTTGAAAAATGTATATGTTGATATCCTCACCCCCTGTACCTCAGAATGTGATCATATTTGGAAATAGGGTTTTTATACAGGTAACTAAGTTAAAACGGAGTCATTAGGCTGGACCCTAATCTGACTGGTATCTTTATAAGAAGAGGGAATTTGGACTCAGACATGTACAGAGGGAAGACAAAGTAGAAACACAAGGAGAAGATGGCTTTCTACAAGCCAAGGAGAGAGGCCTGGAACAGATCCTTCCCTCATGGCCCTCAGAAGGAACCAACCCTGCTGACACCTTGATCTCATACTTCTAGCCTCCAAAACTGTGAAAAAATAAATTTCTGCTAAGCCACCCAGGCTGTGGTGCTTTCTTACAGCAGCCCTAGCCAACCAATACACCACTTACTTAGCATCACTCACAAAACCCATTGGGAGAATCTGTGCTTTCCATCCATGAAACTCAGGGCTCTGTTAAGTTCCTGTGATTCCCAAAAGGGGAACACCTCCTCCAGGGGACACAACAAGAGTTGCATTGAATTATATTAGCTATGGCTGCCACTTGGGCACTCTGGACATCTCATCAGGGAAACACAGGCAAGAATGAGCCACTGTCCTGACAGGGACAATTGACCAAGGTCATCAGGGAGAGGTCGGGATGCTGTCACACAATGGTGTAGAACCCAGTACCAATCGTGGTCCTGAGACCAACTGTAGTAGCAGGGACTGTAGTTCATCCAGTTAACCTCCCTCACCTGCTTCTTCTCAGTTTCTCCTCAGGAAGAGCGGCCTACTGACTCCAGTGGTTCCCGGAAGACCTGTCCCTTGAAGTTGGGTGGAGAAGTGAATCCAGATGGCATAACAGATAGACTGTGATAGATGTGGGAACGCCCTAATCCAGATCCCTCTCCAAGGAAGGACTTGTGGCCCAGTTGTGAGGCGTGCAGTCAGCAGACAGACTCAACTGCAGAGAGCTGTCACCCGAGGTGACACTTCCCACAATGGGGACTGAGGGGACTAGGGCATAATGCCTGCTGCTGGGCAACTCTGACAAGTAATCCAGAGCTCCCTGCCTGGTTAGCTGAGACTTTGTTGAGCCTGCATTGTACTTCAAGTTCTTCCTCTCCCCAGTCTGACTCTTCCCCAGTGCTTTGGTAAGCATTGACCCATAATAAACACCTTGAACCCTCCAGTCTGTTCGATGTCTCCTTCCACAGAACCCAATCTGTGACAGTGCAGGGAAGCTATGTCCTCTGAGGAAGAGCTGAAATATTTGGGGATTTTCTGAAAAGAGCAAATTTCAAAATGACAGGAGAACTCTTTTTAAATATATCAAGGCTTATCATCATGTACAGTAGAATCCATTAAGTTTACTCTGGGTGGCTTCATGAGGCGAAACTAGGTAGGCCTAACGGGAGGGCATCACAGGCAGATAGATTTGGGCTCAATATAGAAAGATAACTTTCTAGCATTTCGAATTGTATGAAAAATGAAATGGCCTGGACATCAAATCCTGCCCTAGAGAACGTGCAGTGGAAACTGAATGAGTCCTCATAGGGCGATGGTAGCAGAGTTTCTTTCACTTGTTAGGGGCACAGGCTGGGTGACCTCTGAGCCTACTTGCAGACTCTCTGGGCTCATGACATGGGAGTCAGCTTCTTTTGTCTTTTCTTGGCACTTTCAAAACTTACAAAGGTAGGGGCTTCCCTGGTGGCGCAGTGGTTGAGAGTCTGCCTGCCGATGCGGGGGACACGGGTTCGAGCCCTGGTCTGGGAGGATCCCATGTGCCGCGGAACAACGGGGCCCGTGAGCCACAACTACTGAGCCTGCGCGTCTGGAGCCTGTGCTCCGTAACAAGAGAGGCCGCGACAGTGAGAGGCCTGCGCGCCGCGATGAAGAGTGGCCCCCGCTCACTGCAACTAGAGAAAGCCCTCGCATAGAAACAAAGACCCAACACAGCCAAAAATAAATAAATTTTTTAAAAAATTACAAAGGTAAATTACGCCATCTATAAATTTAAAGCAATACAGGGGCTTCCCTGGTGGCACAGTGGTTGAGAATCTGCCTGCTAATGCAGGGGACACGGGTTCGAGCCCTGGTCTGGGAGGATCCCACGTGCCGCGGAGCAACTGGGCCCGTGAGCCACAACTACTGAGCCTGCGCGTCTGGAGTCCATGCTCCGCAACAAGAGAGGCCACGATAGTGAGAGGCCCGCGCACCGCGATGAAGAGTGGCCCCCGCTTGCCACAACTAGAGAAAGCCCTCGCACAGAAACGAAGACCCAACACAGCATAAATAAATTAATAAAACTCCTATCCCAACATCTTCTAAAAATAAAAATAAATAATAAATAAAGCAATACAAAAGGGTATAAAGTAAAATGTGAAAGTCTTCCATTTCCTCCACCCTCCCAACCCCACGGCCCCGAGGTGACCCCTGAGGGTATTTGACGTGTGACACCCCCTCCCCAGACATTTACCTGATCCAGGCAGTGTGTTATACTTTACACATATTTGCTGATTTAACCCTTACCCTCAACAATAAACCTGTGTGGTAGGTACTAGCATCCCTGTTTTACAGATGAGGAAACTGATGCTCAGAGAATGTCACAAGGTTAGGATACATCATAGCGATCGAGCCAGGGGTCAAAACCAGCTCTTCCCTAACCATGGGCTCTTAAACATGACATTATACTGCCAGAGATGAAATGGAGAGAGGGGGGCAGAGATAAGCAAATATAACCATGACAATTATTTCTTAGTGAAGGACCAATGTTTCTGAAACTTTTCAAGTTGTCAGTGGCCATATACAACACACTGTGAATCAAAAGATTTATCACCTTGCAGTGGCTCATCAAGTTCTAGGAAGTCATCTGGCATTTCTGCCATCCTGACCCTTGGGGATTCATTTCCAGCAACAGAAGCCTCTGGGGATCTATGCTTGTCACAAGTGCTTACGTTCAGCTCTTGAGGATTCAGATTATTCAATAGCTGAGGATCTCAACCCTGGCTACACATTAGAATCATCTGGGGAACTTTTACAAAATACCTAGGCTGGGCCTCACCCCAGAAATTCTGAATTAATTGGTCTAGGAGAGGCCTTGGACACTGATTTTTAAAAAGGCTCCTCCAAGGCCCTCAAACAGGGAAGCCACGCCGAGGATAAACTAATAACATTTGCATCTGGACAATCCTGGGAAAACAGGATTCATATAAAAAGTAGTACAGTGGCTGCCTTCCTCTGCTAGGGTTCCAGAATAGTCTGTGGTACATTAGGTTGTATTAAGACTCCTTGCTGTATTTCCCAAGAGATGAATGCCTTGTAACCCTGACCAGGAGGTTCAGAATTTGAGATTAAGCCTGACCTGAGGGAGGCAGCATTTTAAAGGACCAAGGTCTGCCCTTTTGGTGACTCAGGGACAAATCAAATTTGCACAGGAACTCACCCTGAGCCCGATCTTAATAACAATTCTTTGTTTACTGCTGTATCTCCAGCATCAAAGCAATGCCAAGTACATACTTGGTGCTTATTAAATATTTACTGAATGAATGAATGGACGTCCATGACCAGCCGCCACTTCACAGCACTTTTTTTCAGGTCTGAGCTACTCCTGACCACTCTCCTTACAGCCCCAAGCCCACAGCTTAGATCAGGGTTCTGAGATCTTCATCCCAGGCCAACAGTATCAGCATCACTTGGGAACCTGTTAGAAATGCAAATTTGTGAGCTCCAACTCAGACTAGAAAGTCAGGAAATGAGGCCCACTCATCTGTGCTTTACAAAGCCCTCCAGATAATTAGAATGCACCCTGAGGTTTGAGAACCACTGCTAGAGAAGAGGTTCCAACTCTTTAGGATGTGACACAAGGCCCTTCATCCTCTGATCCCAACTTCCCTTTCAGCCTCTGCTCCCTTGACTTTCCTCCAGGCACTCAGGGCACCAGATACACTAAACATCTCCCTCTCTCCAAAACACAGCATGTTATTCCTATCAAACATTGACTCATTCTTCTAGAACCCACCCCTATCTCTTCCTTGGCATTTTCTTCCCTGCTTCTTCACTCTTCTATTCATTCGATCACTCCTTCAGTCAGCCAAGAAGCGTGCATTAAGCCTATAGTTGCTGGGTGCTAGCGATCTAAACATAAAGAAGTTTGCTGTCTAGTGGGTGTCAACTCAAAGCAAAACATACAACATCAGAGTTGTGAGTTTAGGTTTTATTCAGGGTCTTACTGAGGACTATAGCCTGGGAGACTGCCTCTCAGTAGCTCTGAGGGAACTGCTCCGAAGAGGTAAGGGAGAAGCCAGTTTATATATGAGTTTTGGCTAGGGAATACGTGCAGTCGAGCATACATTCTTGGTAAAAGATAATTGCAGTTCATGAAGAACAGATATCTCAAGTGAAGATTTTAGTGCTTTTCTATGTATGGGAAGACGCAAGAATCTGGGGTCATGACAATTCTTCTTGAGATAAATACATCTATCTCTGGGGCCTGTTTATCCAAACCACAAAGTACCTCATCCTGTTTTTCATCCTGAATTCGTCTCTCTCAGGGAGAACTGTTTGTCAGTGACTGCAGTGGCTAGAACTAATCCTTGTAGAACTGGGTGATGAGCAACACTTTGTTTTTCTTTGTTTACATGGAAGAGACTGAAATACAAATGAAAGGTTAAAACACAATGTGGTAAGTGATACAATAGAGATAATCACAGGGTCCCACGTGAGTCGAAGTTGAATTGAAACATCCCAGAGTCTGCCTGGATGTGAGGAGAGTGGTGGTCTGGAAGTCTCACAAATGAGGTGACACCAACAGAGTCCTGAAGTACCATAATAAATATTCCAGGATCCAATATACAGTATGGTGACCATAGTTAACAATACTGTATTAAATACTTGAAAGGTGCTAGGAGAGTAGATCTTAAAAGTTCTCAACGCCCCCATCCTGAAAAAAATGGTAACTTATGTGAGAGATGGATGTGTTAACTGACCCTACTGTGGTAATCATTTTTCAATATGCATATGTCTACCAAATCATCCCATTATATGATGTTATACGTTAATTCTATCTCAATAAAACGGGAAAATAAAGGATAAAGAAATATTTCAAAGGCACAGCAAGTTTTTCCAGACTTTCCTTACACAACTTCAGTGGCTCCCTCACATGAGCTCACCATTCCTTGACCTGCTGCTTTCTAGGTACCATACCTGGTGGGCCAGCTCCTGCCTCAGGCCCTGGGTCTACCCTTCCAAACTGCTCTGGGGTTCATCTCTGGGCTCTCACTCCACTGTCTTCCTAATATGGCCCTTCTTCTGTGGCCTAGAGCTCTAAATACTCATGCCCCTGTTTTCCTGCTGGAAGAAGCTCTAACAGACCCTCAGACAGGCCGGACACCAAGCTACAGTCTTATTTATTAGCACACTGCATTGCAACCCGGAAGGCAACGAGAGAGCTGCAACCTGGAAACACACAAAAAAATAACTTATTCATCTTCTGTTTAAAGCTAAATGGCCCATTTGGGTTTGAATCTATGACCTTGGCCTCATCAGTGCTGGGCTCGAGCCAACTGAGAGCTGACTGGCCCAGTGGGGGTTTGCTACAACTAATATCCTCAAGGCACTTCTATATTAGAGATAAGACAGCCCTTTATAAAATGGATGGTGTCAAGAACTCATTGGTAGCCATGTTGTGTATAATAAACAAGGAATATGTGCATTGGCTTCTCTCAAGCCACTTGAAATCTGCCAGAAGGAAGTATTTTAGAAACTGTTCCATAGGCACTTGTTCAAGAGCAATACGATCAAGCTGAGTAAAGGCAATGAACGCCTCAGGGCACCAGAAGGTCTATTTCCTGCTCACTTCATCTCTGGCTGTTTAATAGAAAGAATGTCTTATAATCATCAATGCAATGATTTGCAACTTGAAAGCATCTTACTTTTCTAATTTCGGAGAACTAAAGCTATTTCAGGAAGGAGTGATTTTTAAGTATTCCTAGACTTGAACCAACTAAAAATAACCAGTGAAAATAAACATAAAACTGAAAGTCGAAATGTGGTTTACCTTCTATTGCTACACAACTAGGACCGAAATATAGCAGCTCACCTCCCCTCTGCCTCACTGAAGTAGACATTAGTCCCTAGAAAGTTAATCAGCAAGCAAGTGACGTGGGAAATATCTGCTCGTGTGATGGGTGGAAAGCCCCGGAAGGACCCCATTTGCCCCCTGCCCCTAAGTACTCCCCAGTTACCATACCACTTCCGGTTTCTAGCTTCATCCTTTTGAGTCCCATAAAGCTTTTCAGCCTTCTAGAGCCCTCTATGAAATAAACATGAGAAACCCTGGAAGGCATCCAAGCATGAACCCTTACATTTATCATGTACCGGGGAGGGTAAATGAGGCTCACAAGAGATGTGCTGGTACAGTATTCTGGGGAGGAGCTACTGAGAAGAGAGGCGGGATACTGCCAAAGGTGTGACCATAGGGCTGGCTTGGGTGTGGCTGAGTCAGAAATAAGACTGCATAAAAGAATTCATTGGTCCTATTGGTGCTTGCTGTTTCCAGAGGGGACCCCTTTCCTTAAGCAGCCTTAGAGTCCAAATTTGTAGGCTAGGTCATGACAACTCTAAATATTAAACTGAAAGTTTTGGCCCCATGCATGCCGACCCTGTGGGCAGCCAGGATCTGTTGGCTTTTTTCCGGTCTTCTGGGTGGTTCCTCTGTGCGACCTCAAACAGCCCCCTCTTCTGGGCTGGGTTGAAAGGTCACTATTACGAGTCCCTGTTGATTCTGCTAAATTCTGCCCAGATTCCACGAAGGAAATGCATATCCGGAAAGCACTAAAAGAGAGCAGCAAGATTTTGCTCACAAAATCAGGATCTATTTCTTCATGCTTGAAATCCCAAGCTTTTCTCTCCTTATTGGACAAAAATAGTAACTGGGTCAAATATAGAAAATTCACCACCTCTCCCTTTTATTTACTTCTCCATCTGTGCACAGGCTTCATCAATGATGACAGCGGGAACTGGCTTGGCTTTGGAGCTCTGGTTGGTTAGCTATTTGATGTGAGGAAGCAGCTGGGAGAACAGACAGACACACACACACACACACACACACACACACCCCGTTCCTGGGCCCTGCTCCGGGGGGGCCCCCATTCACCAAGCGAGAGGTTGCTCTGGGAGCTGCTTACAGGACCCTTAGAAGAGATGCCTTCCCTAATTTGTTTTAAAACAAAAACATACAGGAAAGGTATTTTAATAATATTTGTTGTATATTTTTCTAAATAACACAAGTAATAAATGCACACTCTACATCACTTGGGAAACAAAATAAAAAGAAACTAAAGTCCACCTAGAGGGGTGGGATAGGGAGGATAGGAGGGAGACGCAAGAGGGAGGGGATATGGGAATATATGTATATGTATAGCTGATTTCACTTTGTTATACAGCAGAAACTAACACACCATTGTAAAGCAATTATACTCCAATAAAGATGTCAAAAAAAGAAACTAAAGCCATCTATTAGCCAACTATTACAAATTAACCCAAATAATTAATTTTATTTATGTCTTTCCAGGGTTTTCTGTGCATACCTATGAAAATAAAGAAACTTACTAGTTATGTTCAATCTCCCCACCCTTTCCAGGTTTTTCTAAGCAAGGTAGATGCTGAGGAAAAGTCACTGAATCACCCCTCACATCTCCTGTACTCAGCAAAGCAAAGTTGAAGATCCAGACGTGACCTAGCTTGTTCTGCCTAAGAAGGAACTGGAGCTTTGCTGCCCAATATGGCCCTTGGCCACATATGGGTAATTTAAATTCCTTTCCTCAGTTACACTAGCCATATTTCAGATGCTTAATAGCCACATGTGGTTAATTTAAATCAATTACAATTAAATAAAAATAAAAACGTATTTTCTCAGTTGCACCAGTCACACTGCAAGTGCTCGCTAGCCACGTGTGGCTAGTGACCGCCATATTGAACAGAGAAGTTTATAGAACATTTCAGTCATTGCAGGAAATTCTGTTGGATAATGCTTGACTAGGGAATCACGGAAGGCTGCATGGTGGTGGCAGTGGTCATGGCGATGGTAGAGGAGTAAGAAGAGGAGGAGATGTTGGCAACAGAAAGGGGGAGAGTCCCTGAAGGGGTCTGAGAGAAAGGGAAGGGAGGAAAGTAGCTACAGAAGGACATCAAACTTTGGCAAGAGAGAAATGTTTGAAGGGAAAGTGATTTAGAAGGTTTTGCTGTTTGATACGTGAAATAACTCTATCCCTACTCCATCTTCTCACGAAATTGTCAATAAAACTCACATCATTTGTCTATTTTTAGACTTGGATCTGTAGGTGTTTGTATTTTAATGTGTATTTTAATGTGATATATGTCACTGACCTCAAAGTAGACCCCTGGTGGAAACAAGACAGGCCTACGTTTGCGTTATGTACGATATACGTGAGTATATAAAATACACAATATGAGATTTTAAAAGAAGATATATTGCCTTGCCCCTTGACATTTTTTCCCTTGCACTATAACAAACATTTCTTGTGTTCGTTCTTTTCACAGACCCAAAATATATATGTAATTGAATGCACACAAACACACATACATTCCTTCAGGCTGTATTTCTACAAGTCAAATATACTGGATTGGAAGACATGCACGCTTTTAAGGCTCCCAACACATACTGATATATTTATCATAATTGTCAGCAGTAATGTTTGCCCATTCCCATTTCTTCACACCCTCCTCAAACCTACATATTTTTATTCTTTTTATTTTTGATGTTTTCAGAAGCAAAAACATAGTATTTATTTTAATTAGAAGCACTTCTGAAGTTTCTCCAAACAAGTGCAGAAAGAACAATGCCAATGCTGATCGTTTAATATAATCTTCAGCTTCTCGAAGCACAGCAGAAACCCTCTCCATGAAACTCAGAAGGGGCACCTCAAACCAATAATTCAATTTGAACAAGTCTCTTCTCTCATCTCCAATTACTTGATGCCTTTATGAGAACACTCAGCAATCTGCTCGCACTCGACATATTTACGTACATCTCCATTGACCCTCACTGGACCCGGATAATATTTCACTTCCCTATAAAACACCTCTGGGATTTAGCACAATGCTTCATATACAAAGACAGTGAATGATGGATATACTGAGTTGAATCAAGGAGCTTTTGCACTTCCTTGAAACCTCAAGCTCCCGGTGGGGAAACACGGTGCCAAGGGTATTAGAAGAACTGGCTTTGAGTCCTGGCTCTGCTCTGTACCACCTGTCTTTGAGCCTCAGCTTCCCCATTTTTATAAATTGAGGAAGTTGGCCCAGATGATATTTCTGGTCCGTTCCAGATCTAACACAATTCTGCTCCTGAGCGGCCCTGAGTGTTTGCGGGGATTGGGGTGGGATGGGACGAGGGGTGTTGTGTCTTCATGTGAGCACGTGCATACGAGAGTGTGTGCAGGGGGAGGGAAGGTGTGATTAATGGATGCTTTCTCCTCTCTGCTGGGAGTCCTTAGAGATAAAAGGAGAAGAGGCAGCAACAGGTTTGGACACCAATTAGATAAGGCTTCAAGATACACAAGCCCATCCTAATAAATTATTTGGGGATGCCTGCTCTGGGCCATTGGGGAAAAAGTTCCCATGATGCTTTGTAAAGCTGAAGGTCACCTTAAAGTGCCAACGTTTGTACTGTTCTTTCCCTTCTGAAGTAGCAACTGCAAAAAAGTCTGGGTAGCTTAGTTCTTGAATAAAAGCAGCAAGAGACTTTCCGACATGTGTTAGTAGTCCCCTGAGGCTGACCTTGAATGGGTCTATTATTGAGAGCTTCTATTCTAATTACCACTTCAGAAAAAGCTTTATGCCACCGACAGAATACTACACTGGTGGAATGTCTTGATGCCATGGCCTCAAGAATAAATGACTGCCTGGCTTGTAGTTGGAGATTTTGTGTGGTAATAAGGGTTTGCAGAAGGGCATGTCTCTATCCTGATAAGGAGACAGTCATTTAATATGGTACCACAAGCATCCAACATGCCGGTCACAGAGAAGGCAGCTTTTTTAGGTGCAAACATGAAGCCAGAATCGCACTATGTTACTGTCAGCCTGAGGGAGTCTGCTCCTCTGCCTTGTTTGTCACATTTGAGGTCATTTGAATCAGGGAGGCTTTCTGTAGATTTATTGTGAAGAATCCCAAGCTGCAGAATTTGAGAACACAAAGAACACTGGAAAGCAAGTTCACATTCATGGGTTAACTGATGTCCCGAGAACAAAAAAGATTTTCCCAAGGTCACAGAAGTGGGAAAGTGGCAGAACCAGGATAAAAAGCCAAGTATCCTACTCTCAGTTCAGTAGTACATACTGAGCTCCTGTCTCATTCATTCAAGCAATATCGATTATCTACTGTGTACCAGGCACAGTGCTAGATATTGGGGATACATATGTGAACAAGGCAGATCTGTCTTCCTGGAAGCTTCCTAGGATGGCTGCTTCCCGACTGACTATAAGCCACTTGCCAGAGCTCCAAACCACATCTGAGGTCCATCTGTACTAGCACCAAAAACATCAGTGCTCTCTTACTGTCAAGAGTCCAAAGGACCTCATTTCGGTCACTGAGCGACGTCCAGATTTCCACTTATTTGTACACCATCCAATGTATAAAGGACTAGGAGCCATTGTATTCCTCTTTGCTGATAAATTTCAAAAAAGTGCTCTCTCTTCTCTATCAGCTGTATTATGGAAACACTAAAATAGAAGTAGCATTCTGTCAAGGGCATCAGTGCCAGTCATGGATTTTACCAAATTCACAGTGCCTTTGAGGCCACATTTTCACTAGTTTAGAAATGTTTAATATTTGTATCAGGAGGAAAAAGATAAATCAAAAACATATTCCATCAAGTCAGGCAGCTGTAAGTGACTGAGCCAGGACCAGGAACCCAGGCCTGTTTGACTCCACAGAGACCAGATGAGAAGTAATTTTCATTATTTCTGGAACTTGGGCAATGGCTGTGGGAAGAAGATGAACAGACATTTCCAAGATAGAATCATCAGGACTAATGGGTCTACATTAACTCAATAGTCATGCATCCCACAGATATTTATTGAGCCCTTGCTATGTGCCAAGCTTGTGCAAGGGGATGCATGTGGAATGATGCACCAGATAGACACAGTCTGGACTCTCCGATTTTAAAACCAGCAACAGCCAAGCTTAGGAACGTGACAAGGCTAACGTTCTATACCTTCGCCTTCCTGCTTTATATCATCTAGTTCACTATTTGTCTTAAGTGTGGTGACTGCAATTAGAGTAATCAGGGTCCAGGGGAAATAAATCACTATTTTGTTTTGTCCTCTGAGCTGATTCTGAAAGTAACCCATATGCCCTCAATTACAGATTTTTTTTATTTCTGCCTACATTACTGAATATTCTCAGAAAGCGAAGGAGAAAAGGAAGACCTCAGCTTCCTGCCACCTTGAGAGTAAACCCCTACTCTGTATATAACCCCCCAAACGTATTCCTAGCCCCAATCATCTTCCTGACTTCTAGCTCTA
Organism: Phocoena phocoena; assembly: GCF_963924675.1. NCBI lineage: Eukaryota > Metazoa > Chordata > Mammalia > Artiodactyla > Phocoenidae > Phocoena > Phocoena phocoena. Next base: position 117,245,330 of record NC_089240.1, read on the forward strand.
AATGTCCAGTTTTCTGCTTGCCATCTTCACCTGTTTCTCATGTTGTGCTCCTTGGTTCTGTGACAAATCGCCATCCTCCCAGGCATCCAGGCCCAAAGGCTCGTCTTTGATTCCTCCGTTCTCCTTGCTCCCAACCTCTAATGAACTGTCACGTCTTCTCTATTATGCCTTCAGAGTAGCTCTCCCATCTGTTCCCTCTTCTCCATCTCCAACATCTGAAGGGCCTGTGATGGCTAATTTTGTATGTCAATTGACTGGGTTAAGGGATGCCCAGATAGCTGTTAAAACATTATTTCTGGGCATGTCTGTGTTTCTGGAAGAGATTAGCATTTTAATCAGTAGACTAAAGAAGACGGTTCTCATTAATATGGGTGGGCATCATCCAATCTGTTGAGGGCCTGAATAGAACAAAAAGGCAGAGGAAGAGGGAATATGCTCTCTCTGATCTGGGACATCTATCTTCTGCCTTTGAACATCTGCGCTCCTGATTCTCGGACCTTTGGACTTGGACTTCAACTTAAATCATCAGCTCTCCCGGTTCTCAGGCCTTCAGACCAGGGCTGAATCACACCACTGGCTTTCCTGGTTCTCCAGCTTGCAGACAGCAGTTTGTGGGACTTCTTGGCCTCTAAAGTCACATGAGCCAATTCTTATAATCTATCTATCTATCTATCTGTCATCATCTATTTATCCATCTATCTATTAATACAGGGACTGAGATTCAAGACAGGACAAGTGACCGGCCCAAGATCACACTCTTCATGAACAGCAGAGTTGGTGTTATATAGAGTCCGTATATGTCTGACATCAAAGTACATATACAGGCACTATGGCAGATAAGACCTTTATTAACTCTCACGTGTCCAACTTTAATGCCTTACTGAAGTTTTTCTTCAGCCTTTAGTACAGACAGTTTTCAGGTTACTCTTGCTAAAGCACAGTTTTACTAAAAGCTTTTAAATTGCTCTCTAAACCTTACAAGTCTTTCACTGCTTGGCATATCCCAGGAATGAAAATAAATGGCTTAGCCGTAGTAAGTGCAAGCATATGTTTTCATCATCTTGGTATCTTTGTTCTTGTGCCTAGAATAGTGTTAACTCATAAAAGCCACACCTCTAATTGTACTTGTGTGCCACCCCTTAATTCATGATTTGTCTCTAGTGACACAGATGTGCCTTATCTTCTCGAGGGCATGTTAACTCTTTGAGGTCAGGTGCCGTGGTTTACATGTCTTTGTATCTACCACCCACAGCATCTGTGGAGAAAAAGAAATACTTAAATACTGAGGAAAGAGGGGTTAAGTAATGCACAGAAGGGCTGCTTTTTTCTTCCAGCTGTCCTGAAGACTTCTTGTATACAGAACAGACCACTGCTGCCCGAAACTTTCCAGTTGGAAAACTTGCAAGTGCTTATTTTCCCACACTCAGCATTCTGTTTGTTCCCACTTACCCCCAACAGTCATCCCATCTTTACCTGTATCCACTGCCTTGTACATTAGTTATATTAAAATAAGTTCAACGTTATTTTCTTGAAGGCAAGCACTACATCGCACTCGTCTCGGTGTTCGCTCTCCCCCACATACCCAGCGTGTTACTTTTGGCACATACTAGGTGAACGATCAATATTTTTAAAATAAAAAATAACAACTGTGACAGGTTAATAGCAGGTACTACACCATAGGCCATGGACCTTCAGTTTGTGCTGGTTTGCCATTCTACCAAATGGATCATATCCTGAATGGAATTCTTCATTTCCCCAAACCAGTCCCTCTACCATTCCTCATCCCTGTCTTTGGCATCAAAGAATCTTCCCGTCTCCCAGGCTGAATACTTTAGAAGTGTCTTGGATGAAAGTAAGATGTACATGGCAGTACATCAAGGCTAAACCATTCAATAGCCATTTGGAAACTAAGGCAGAGGTGGAAGGGATATTTTTAGAGAGAAGGAAGGGACCTGCTCTTCCTTTGAGGCTGGAGAGAATAAAAAATATGTATACAGACAGCAATGAGTTGAGGTGGGGATAAGAGCACATACGAGGGACTCAGTCTTAGCCAAGTAGGAGAGGTCATTTGCTAAGGCAGTGGGTGCGTGGAGCTTGAGGAGAACAGAGGAGATCTAGAATAACTGGTGTCAGGAACTCCCTTGGGTACTGACAAGATTAAACTTCTGCATCAAGGATCCTGAATCAACATGACATCCTTAAATAAAAGTCCCATTGTTCGTAGTTTTTGAAAAATGACTGTAGAGGCTGACTAAATTAAAAATTCATCCCGCACGATTCATGGTTGTAAGATGGATGTTCTTTGAGTAGAGTGGCCCATTTATACAGATGCCATTTATAGTACAGTTAGCACACATTTCCTCTTTAAAAAATAAAAACAGCATTCTAGATACAGTGTGAGATGATTCTCCCTTGCAGTTCTTCCCCTGCAATATCCCATAGGATGGGACAGAGAGTCAATTTCTAATCATTAGTCTTTTTTATCATTATTATAATATTAACTTTACTTGAAGAAGTATGCCCACAACCCACATTTTTGTTCTTCTCATCTCTTTCAACCTATAGGTTTATGTAGATCATTTTTTTAACCTTATTTTAAAATTAAGACATAGAAAACCACACAAAACAAATGTAGAGCTTAGAGAATTATTATACAAATAATACCCTTGTAACCACCATCCCGGCTAAAAAACTAGCCATGCCAGAAGCTCCTCCAAATGCCCAACCCCAAATACAGGCCCCTCTCTCCCTCCAAATATAACCACTATCCTTAATTTTATAGTAATCATTTCCTTGGATTCGTATGGTTTCATTACCCAAGGGTGAACCACTAGAGAATATAGAACAGTCTTGCCCAATTTCTTAAAAACGTGATATGCCTTTTAAACCTATTTTAACCTATAGGTTTTCCCTCCATCCACTTCCTTTTCCTACAATTTACATGCCAAGGAACTCATGCTGTTTTACCTGCAGAGTTCCTCATAATCTGCATGGTGCTGATTACACATTCATTGTGACGGTCAACACGTTCCTCTGTATATACTGGCGGATTCAGGCCTTGGTCAGTTTCGGGTCTTCACTATTTTGTTAGCAGCCACTGATGTTCAATTTCAAAAGGACCATGTTCTATCATTTTAAGTTATTGGCTGGAATGATGTTTTCTGAGATATAATTCACATCAAAAAATCAACCATTTTAAAGTGTGCAATTCAGGGATTGTTAGTATATTCACCAAGTTTTGCTCTTTGTTTAGTGAATTTTCTGAACTAATTCTGTAACGTCTGCATTCTTTGTTGTGTGTGGTCACTGAAGTCTTTGCTTGGCTAGCTAAGTGATCAGTTAATGAGATTTCCTTAAATGCCTGGAACCAATGAGTCTCCCAGTCTTTACCTACGGGTTCTTTGTGCGTGTCAGGGAATGTTTTCAAAACTCAGCTGGGCAGTTTCCAACTATGCCTTAGCCTTCACGTCCTCCTTGTGCCAGTCTGCAGCAAGAGTTCAGGGAACTCTCATGTCTTTACTGAGCATGTGCACAGGCCCACAAATGAGTGTGCCCTTCTAGATTCCCAGAAATATGGTGGGGTTTTTCAAAGTCCCCAATAACATCTCATTCCCCAGATTTTCCTTTCTGGCTGCTTGATTAGCCGATTGTTGCCTCACTTGACTGTCTCAGGCAGAACAGAAATTAAATAATTGACTGCAAATATTTTCAACAAACACTCCCAGGGAAAAGGCTTTTTTGCCCTAGGGGAACGCTGCGTCAGATTTTTTTTCACTGTCCAAGAATAATTTTATGCCCTCTTGGGGGCTATATTAGCCCCAGTGAGAATACATGACAGAATATGCCACTGGCTTTTTCCATATAACATACATAGTAATATCTGCATAACAATGCTACTGCCTCCACCAATATAATTAATGAATAGTTTAAACATTTTGCATGGTCTAACCCCTTTCTTCTCCCACTTGTTTTATGGTTGTACTATATCTACAATGCTTCGTCATATAGCCACAGCTGACTCTTTCCTTTTTAACTCATTTAGACTTAATTCTAGGAGTAACTATATATTTAATGCTCACCACTAACCCTTACGTTGATATTTCCCTAGAGAGATATAGAGATCTTTCGGTTATCTAAAGTTCATTCTCTATTACTTTCCTCAAGAAGGGCTTATATCAATATCCTTCTCCATGCTGTTAACAATTTGTCTGCTCCCTCTCTACTGGAAGGTCAGTATTCCTGGATATAAAATTACTGGCAAATATTTTCTTTTCTTGAATATTTTAAAAATGCTATTCAATTCCCTTATAGCATAAAGCTTTATTGTTTAAAAAATCTGATAACCTGCGGCTTCCCTGGTGGCACGGTGGTTGAGAATCTGCCTGCCAATGCAGAGGACACGGGTTCGAGCCCTGGTTTGGGAAGATCCCACATCCCGCGGAGCAACTAGGCCCGTGAGCCACAACTACTAAGCCTGTGCATCTGGAGCCTGTGCTCCGCAACAAGAGAGGCCGCGATAGTGAGAGGCGCGTGCACCACGATGAAGAGTGGCCCCCGCTTGCCACAACTAGAGAAAGCCCTCACACAGAAACAAAGACCCAACACAGCCCAAAATAAATAGATAAAGTAATTAATTAAAAAAATCTGATAACCTGATTTTATTTTTCCTTATAAGCCTTGTTCTTTTTTTTTTTTTTTTTTTTTTTTGCGGTACACGGGCCTGTCACTGTTGTGGCCTCTCCCATTGCGGAGCACAGCCTCCGGACGTGCAGGTTCAGCGGCCATGGCTCACGGGCCTAGCCACTCCGTGGCATGTGGGATCTTCCCGGACCGGGGCATGAACCCAGGCCCCCTGCATCGGCAGGCGGACTCTCAACCACTGCGCCACCAGGGAAGCCCTCTTTGTTTTTTAAAATAAACTTACTTATTTTGGGCTGTGCTGGATCTTCATTGCTGCGTGTGGGCTTTCTCTAGTTGTGGTGAGCAGGGGCTACTCTTCGTTGTGGTGTGCAGGCTTCTCATTGAGGTGGCTTCTCTTGTTGCAGAGCACAGGCTCTAGGTGCGCGGGCTTCAGTATTTGTGGCACACGGGCTTAGTTGCTCCGTGGCATGTGGGATCTTCCTGGACCAGGGCTCGAACCCGTGATGCAGGCAGATTCTTAACCACTGTGCCACCAGGGAAGTCCCAGCCTTGTTCTCTTTATCCAAGGTGCCTAAATAATGTTTTTCCTTCTCTAAAAACCCAGTAATTTTACTAGAATGCAGTCCTGCTATTTGTCATTCTGGATCAGTATTCTCGGGTAAACAGTGTTTTTTTGTTATTTTTTTTAAATGTATAGTTCAATTATACGTGTGTGTGTGTGTGTGTGTGTGTGTGTGTGTGTGTACGTTTGTATTTTGTTTGTATTTCTTCTGTCCCCTTGCTGGATTTCCTTCTTCAGGGACTCCTGTTACCTGTATGTTGGATCTTCTTTGCTTACCTTCCATATGTGTCATTTTCACTCAAGTTATTTCATCTCTTCATTTATTTTTTTTAATTTTCCTTAAAATTTTGTTAAGAGGATAGATCTTATATTACATGTTCTTATCACAAAATAATAATAATAAATAAAGAGGGTAGGAGAAAACCTTTGAAGGTAAAAATAAAAACAAAATTTTCCTCCCTTTAATCTTCTTTTTCTCCTAAAGCATTATTTGTTGTGCCTTTTCACTCTTCTATTTCTTTTAATTTATTCTACATTTCTAAAATGAATTCCCTGCTATTTGTAATTATTTTTGAGTTTGGTATCCTTATTTATGAGTTTTTCTAATTTATATTATTTTGTCATATCTTGTATCATTCTAATACACTTTTATTAAGTAACCTGTCACAATTTTTATCTGTTTTAAAGCATGCCTTGCTGCTCAGTTTTCATGAAATGAGTTTATTTTACTCCCTATTCTCTTTTCTTATAGTAACTGTCTATGAAATTTTATCCTGATAAATTTCTGTTAGTCATTTTAATGTGAACTTAGTTTGACTCAACTTTTAGAAAGAGGCAGGATTCAGATAGATTTTCTAACTTCACAAGGCCTCTTCTGTAGTTCTGTGTAGTGTTAAACAATATGGCCTCTCACTTTCTGAGATTCCTTGTAGTATCTGTTTCCCTCCCCAACTTTTATTTGAACCTCATCTTTCCCTCATCTCTGTTATTCTTACATGTTCATACTTTATCCAGCTACCTGGAGTTTCTCTTCAATATGATGCTCTATCATGGAAGGAGATTCCTAGTGGATCAATTTTAATGGGGCAGGGCTTCCCTGGTGGCGCAGTGGTTAAGGATCCACCTGCTGGGCTTCCCTGGTGGCACAGTGGTTGGGAGTCTGCCTGCCGATGCAGGGGACACAGGTTCGTGCCCCGGTCCGGGAGGATCCCACGTGCCGCAGAGCGGCTGGGCCCGTGGGCCATGGCTGCTGGGCCTGCATGTCTGGAGCCTGTGCTCCGCGGTGGTGGGGGGGGCACAGCGGTGAGAGGCCTGCGTACCGCAAAAAAAAAAAAAAAAGAATCCACCTGCCAATACAGAGGACACGGGTTTGAGCCCTGGTCTGGGAAGATTCCACATGCCACGGAGCAGCTAAGCCCGTGCGCCACAACTACTGAGCCTGCGCTCTAGAGCCCACGAGCCACAACTACTGAAGCCCGCGTGCCTAGAGCCCGTTCTCCACAAGAGAAGACACCGCAATGACAAGCCCGCGCACCACAACAAAGAGTAGCCCCCGCTCACCGCAACTAGAGAAAGCCCACACGCAGCAACAAAGACACAACACAGCCAAAAATAAAATAAATAAAATAAATAAATTTATAAAAAAAAAATTTTTTATGGGGCATAGGGAATACACAGCTCTAGCCCCTTCAGACCTTCTTAACACAGGCTCTTATAACTTGTTCATTTCATTTTAAATTTTTTATATATACTTTTCCATGTATCTCAATAATCTTCATATTTATCATTTTCATTGGTTGCAAACAATTCCACTAGGTTAAAATATCATGATTTTATAACCATCTCTCTATTAATGGCTATTTGGGATGTATCCAGTTTTCCATGATAATAAATAACACATAATGCATTTCTTCTGAATTATATCCTTAAAACAAATACCCTGGAGTGAGATTATTTAGTAAAAAGGTATGAATATTTTATGACTCTTGATAAAAACTGCCAGATTATTCATCAAATTGACTGAGATAATTTACAGTGTCACTAGAAATGTATAAATGTTTCAATTTCCCCAATAGTTCCATCACTAGTTTTACTAATGTTCCTTTATTGCTGCTAATTTTAGAGTTATAAAGTGACATTTCATTGTTGTTTTAAATCGCACGTCTTTTATTGCTGGCAAGACTGCACCCTGCTTCCTATGTTAATTTACTAACAGTGTTTCATCTTATGTAATGATTCTTCTTTGACCACTGTCCACAGTGAACTTAATGTAAATTTATAAAAACTCAATATATTTTGGAAATGTCATCATATGTATTAAAAATAATTTTCTATATTGTGACTTGACTTTTATCTTGGTTTTGTTGTGTTTTAGTCTTGTTAATTTTTGTTGTACAATCATTCTGCTTATCTTTTCCTTTGTAATTTATTTTTTTCCTTTAATCAAACATTATCTATCTCCCTCCATAGACTAAGTGCTCTATTTTCTCTTTATCCCCTATAATTAAATTTTTATAAATAGTTGACATTGAATTTTTATGTTGTTGACTGTGATATATTGCATCAGGTATAGGTTTAAGTTCATTTTTCCCCATGGTAATGTCAAGTTATTTTAAGAGCATTTATGAAAATGAACCCTTCCCTGTTGCTTGGTTAAATTTAGGTGGACATGTATTGAACTCTTATGTATGTTGATTTAAGTCTATATTCTTGTTTTCCAGAGGGCACCTAACTGGATTTAAACAGGCCATATTAATGATACTGCTGTTTTAGAAACAAAGGCCATGTTGCAGTGTGATATGATCAAACCTTATAGTGGAGAGTGCTCAAAAGTAACTCTTTATCTAAGCTTTCTTTTACTCCCTTCCCTTCCTTCTTTCTATAGTCTGTCTGTCTGTCTGTCTGTCTGTCTGTCTGTCTCTCTCTCTCTCTCTATATATATATATGGTTTACAGATGTGTAGATATCTATAGCTATATAGATATATATATCCTATTGGTTCTATTTCTCTAGAGCAGCAGTCCCCAACGTTTTTGGCACCAGGGACCAGTTTCGGGGAAGACAATTTTTCCATGGATGGGGTTGGGGGGATGGTTCAGGCAGTAATGCAAGTGACGGGGAGCGATGGGGAGCGGTAGATGAAGCTTCACTCACTCACCCGCCGCACACCTCCTGCTGTGCGGCCCGCTTCCTAACAGGCCGTGGACCGGTACTGGTCCGTGGCCTGGGGGTGGGGGGACCCCTTCTCTAGAGAACAGCTGACAGTGCGGTAATGTGGTACTGATGGAGCTACCAGTCCCGCTCTCTGCTGGTTCTTGTCCTTTGTCCCCAGCCTGCTCTTCCTTTGAGTCTTAGTCAAAATATTACCTCCTCAGGGAAGCATCCCCTCCTTCTATGCTTTATGGATGGAAAATGGGTGGAGGATGGGGAGAACCAATATATGTACCCAAAAGCCTTTTCCAGAAATCTCCTTTCCTCATGCCTGCCTTGTTCTCCAGCATCCAACTCTTCTCTGACAGGAGTAAGTAAATGGTGCTCAAAGACAGAATACTTTAGAGAGCTTGGCATGACAACACACTTCCACACATCCCTTACAGTAGGCAGTAGATCTGTTTCCAGAGTATGAATTGAGTCATTATAAATTTAGCTGTGTTTTCCCAGTGAGTGGAGTCATAATATATACCTTCCCTGTGGCATCGTTGACAAGTAATTTTGTAAACCAAAACGTTGATAAAGCAAATACATTACACAGGTTTCAGAATCACCTGTGATTTTTTGGAATTTTTAAGCCACTCATGCCTCTCCCTGAGGATCTAGATGCCTTATTGCCAGGATATTTAACGAGATTGTAAAAGGGGAAAGGAGGAATGTAGGAATGTGTGTAGTTTCACAAAGCCGCACAGGATAATCTTATACCTGCCCCTTACGCACGCACACACTCACTGAAAACCCCTGAAGCAAGGTACAATGATTATGTTCTATAAATTCAGGGGTTTTTTTTTTCTTTATTAGGTTTTCTTAAAGTAGAGCCCATCTGTGGAAGATACAGCCAGCCAACCCCTCTGATATGCCAAAGAATGTAGACAGATATAAAGAGGATCATCAATAATTTTTAAAATAAATTGAGTCTTCAGAAACTATATTTCCAAAAGGGAGGTTTTGTGCATTTGGCAGTCTTTGCTCTGTAGTTTAACTAAGCTGGCACACTTCTGAGTTTAGGTGGCAATAAAATAAATGATAGAAAAACTGTTTCAGAGGCACCTTTTAAGATTCAGATATTCAGGCTAGGACTTGTGAGACATAATCTCCAACCAGGCATTAGGCCTGCAATTAAGGCAAATAGCATCTGTGTGAACACAATATCATCTCTTAAGGACCAAGTACCCAGAGATACCTCAGACAGGGGAAGCTATAATTACTGAGCTCCTAGTATGAGTCCGACACTTTCTAGAGGTTTTTAAACATTCTAGTTTTCACAGAAACCTTGGGAAGTAGGGAATATGTTGACAGATTAGGAAACTAAGGCACGGAGTTCAGAAACTGTCCAAGTTAATATAAATAGTAGGTGGTAAAGACCTGGGGTCCAGGTCTTTCTGGCTCAAGCCTCCTGCTTTTAACCACTAAATTTCGATGTAACAGAAGCAATTTAGCCCCACTGTCAGCTCGAGAGAGAGCAGAGGGTTGGCAGCAAATGGGGCCAGGGTTGGTTGCGGGGGAGGTGACGATCAAGCTTCTTACTGCCTTCTTACCAGTGGCAGTGGCATGGTGGTGTTGGTGACAGGCCAAGAATGCAGGCAGTACAGCAGAGAGCAATCACAACCCATGGTGTGGTTGTTCTCATGTCTATGAAGACCTGAAGGAACAAGGGGGCCACCATCAAGCAGTGTTCAATTTGTTGAAGGTCATTTCTCTTGAGAGAAAGGAGAGGAGTAACATACCAAGTAAGTAAATCAGCCCTCTCAGCACCATCTCTTATCATCTGCCATTTGCCTTAAGAATTAAATCCAGGGACCTCCCTGGCAGTCCAGTGGCTAGGACTCTGTGCTTTCACTGCTGTGGGCCTGGGTTCAATCCCTGGTCAGGGAACTAAGATCCCACAAGCTGTGCGGTATGGCCAAAAAAAAAAAAGGAATTAAATCCATCCCTTACATTCTCCCTTTCAGCACTTCAGTCATCCTGTCTTTTTTTTTTACATTCTCAACTAAATCGGAGCTTTAATCTTCCTGATTTTATCTTCCTTTCTAGAATGTTGAGCCATGGATTCATACTTGACTTTTTATTGAACTTTTTGGAATTATAGCCTATGATAGGCTTTTGTGCACAGCTTCCCCTCTCTTTGCTTTTATTAACACTATGGTAGTCTTTCACGGTTATCATTGCTTCTCTTAATTCTAGTACAGTTTATCCAAGCTGAGGAGCTTTGAATCTCTGAATCAGTCCTATTGCCTGTTGCTACCATAAAAGGACAGAACATTAAAGGCAAATGCCCAATGTTATACATAGCTGGAACACCAGTCCCAAATCTATGTGTGGGCTCTCTTACCTGATTAGCAGGGCTAGGCTTTAAGGAATCCTTTCGCTCAGATATGGGAAAGGCCAGGCAGCCTCTGCCTTGCTGCCTTTGTCTTGACCAAACCACCTTTCTTACCCACCAAATCCTGGACCTCTGACTTAATCTTCCAGGAGCTGTACAGAAAAACCAACGCTGCGAACTAGAGAACTCCTCCCTAGCCCCATCCCATCCTGGTGTGGGGGATTGAGTTCGAGCATGCTCAGGGAAGGAATTCCAATAAAGAAGCCCTTCTCTAAGAAGGAATGTGGCCTAAGCCCATTTTACTGATTGAAAATTATGAGGAAAAAAAAGAACCCAAAGTGGGCACACCATCACAAAGAAAGGCCTCCACCCGCTACAAAAAATGTTACTGGAAGTCATGAGGTAAATTCTAGAAATAAATTCATATTGCTATTTTGTGCAATACTTGCCTATTTTAGAGGCACAAGTTCTAGGTCTTATGGCCATGCCTTTCTCATCCTAAAGCAAATAAAGTCCTCTCTTTGAGAGCTGAAACTGCCTGCAAGTTGAGTGAAGAACCTTCTGGATGCTCTACAATGGAAGGAGAACTCTAGCCATCTTAGGTATAGTTGAAATGTGCCATCACTGCTCTATCTTGCTTTTCTTATTTTTTATTGATATTATGAAAGCATCATCCAAAGCAGCCATCTGTCAATTCAGTAAGTCCATAGTATTCTCCCAAAAATATCACCACCCAGTTGTATTTCATCACATTTCTCCTTAGGTCTATGGATTCAGATTGTAAGGAACAGCACCTTGCAACTCTTATCCCTTACCAGGTGAGTTTTTTAGATAAAGTGTATGCATCTATTACAGCATTCTAATCATGAATTCAACTCTACATACCTCAGCAGAACCTATGAGATAATATTAACTTCATACATGAAATCTTTAAGGTCACTTTGGTTATGACTCCAGATATTGGAAATTAACACCTGAAGTAATGAGAAACTGCCTTCATACTTTTAACTTGTGGATTACTGGGAAACATCTTCCTTTTTTTTTTTTCTTCTACAGTGCATAAGCCCAAACGACAAATGGATAAAAATCACATTTGGTCCAGTTAAGTAAGGGTAGGCGATCTGAAGCCTCACCTATACCATTCCCCTCCCACTCCTTCTCCACCATCTGTGTTAGTCCCAAAGGTATTTCCTCAAACTCAGAAAGCTCCACATGGCACAATTTGACATTTACCTTTTCTCCTCCCGAGAACCTAGTTCACGACGTTTTCCTCCCATGTCATCAACTTCAGTCCAAAACCTTCCCAGTCTAATCAGTGGGACTGACTGTCTCCAGCATCTTGGTGACTTAGGTATCCATATGACTTGGCAGGTGTAAATATCTCTACATGTAAAAGAGTAATGTACCAGGTCGCAACAGCTGGTGGAATATGCACTTTAGGATTATTCAAAGCCATTTGCCATGACTCTGTTTTAATCACGCATCCTTCTGCCCTTACAGAATTTCCTAAGTTAAATACAATCTCCCTTAAAACAATCTCCATTTAAATTACTTGAAAAATTAATCAAATACTTCATTCCATCTATAAAATGTCCAATGGCCATGGTACACTGAATCCTCAGGGATAATGAGCTATATTCTAGTACATCCACTCATTCTGCTTCCACCATTAGGCTGTGTGCATACTAAGTACAAGTTCCATTTATTCCCAAACCTGTTTATTCAAATTTTACTTGTTATAATTAACAGATTTAATTAAAATATTAATTAAATCAAATGGAAGCGTGAGTTGTTCTTTGTGTAAATTTAAGCTGAATAGCTCCGCAAAAGACAATGTCAAGAAAATGAGAAGATGAGCCATACATTGGGAGAAAATATTTCTAGAACACACATCTGATAAAGGACTGTTATCCAAAATATAAAAGAAATCTTAAAACTCAATAATTAGAAAAGAAACAACCTGATTAAAAAATGGGCCAAAGACCTTAACAGACACCTCACCAAAGAAGATATACAGATGGCAAATAAGCTTATGAAAAGACGCTCCACGCCACATGTCATCTGAAAAATGCAAATTAAAACAGCAATAAGATACCATTACACACCTATTAGAATGGCCAAAATCCAGAACACTGACAACACCGAATGCTGGCCAGGACAGAGAGCAATAGGAACTCTTATTCATTGTTGGTGGGAATGCAGAATACTACAGCCATTTTGTAAGACTGTTGGGCACCTTCTTATAAAACTAAACATACTCTTATCACATGACCCAGGAATCGTGCTCCTTGGTATTTACCCAAAAGAGTTGAAAATTTATGTCCACACAAAAACCTGCACATGGATGTTTATAGCATCTTTATTCATAATTGCCAAAATTTGGAAGCAACCAAGATGTCCTTCAGTAAGCAAACAGATAAACTGTTACATCCAGACAATGGAATATTATTCAGCACTAAAAAGAAATGAGCTATCAAGACATGAAAAGGCATGGAGGAACTTTAAATGCATATTGCTAAGTGAAAGAAGACGACCTGAAAAGTCTATACACTATATGATTCCAACTATATGACATTTTGGAAAAGGCAAAACTATGGAGACTAGAAAAATATCAGTGGTTGCCAGGGGTTGGAGGAGGGAGGGATAGATGAACAGGCAAAACATAGAGAATTTTTAGGGCAGTGAAAATTCTCTGTAAGATACTACAATGATGGATATAGCTCACTATGCATTTGTCTAAATTTATAGAATGTACAACACCAAGAGTGAACCATAATGTAAACTATGGCCTTTGGGTAGTTATGATGTTCCAATGGAGGTTAATCAATTTAACAAATGTATCACTCTAGTGGGGGATATGAGGGTGATAATGAGGATGGCTATGCATGTGCGGGGGCAGGAGTATATGGGAAATCTCTGTACCTTTCCCTTAATTTTGCTCTGAATCTAAAATGGCTCTAAAAATAAAGTCTTAATTTTTAAAAAAGTTAAGCTGAATACTTCAGGGATACTTTATAAATGCTGTGAAATTATATATGGGCAAGACATCTGTGAAATAGTGGAGAGAATAATAAAAGTCTAGAAGGATTCTGCACTCAGTTGCATTATAGTGTCATAATCAAATTCATTAGCCCGTTTAAAAAAATACAAACTGTAAATGTTAGAGAGATATGATTAATACAAGGGAAAAAACTCAGCCTGGTGTTAAATATTGATCAATAATGTACATTTTTTTGTTTTAAATTAAACTGTTAGAATTTGTATGTAAACATTTAAATTAATCCCTGTAACTGTCATTGAAAAATTAACTAGTTAAACCACACTTGAGCACATCATAGTCAAACTGATGAAAACCGAAGATGAAGCGAATCTTGAAAGCAGAAAGAGGAAGAGACACATGATATATAAGAGAACAATAATGCAAATGACACCTGGATTCTCAAAAGAAATAATTAAGGCCAGGAGACAAAGGAATAAAATGTTCAAGGTGCTGAAAAAAAAAAAACAACTTTTCACTCAAAATTCTATATCCAGAAAAGTATCCTTCAAAAGTGAAGGCAATGGAGATGGAAACAACCTAAGTGTCCATCATCGGATGAATGGATAAAGAAGATGTGGCACATATATACAATGGAATATTACTCAGCCATAAAAAGAAATGAAATTGAGCTATTTGTAATGAGGTGGATAGACCTAGGGTCTGTCATACAGAGTGAAGTAAGTCAGAAAGAGAAAGACAAATACCATATGCTAACACATATATATGGAATTCAAGAAAAAAAATGTCATGAAGAACCTAGGGGTAAGACAGGAATAAAGAGACAGACCCACTAGAGAATGGACTTGAGGATATGGCGAGGGGGAAGGGTAAGCTGTGACAAAGTGAGTGAGAGGCATGGACATATATACACTACCAAACGTAAGGTAGATAGCTAGTGGAAAGCAGCCGCATAGCACAGGGAGATCAGCTCGGTGCTTTGTGACCACCTAGACGGGTGGGATAGGGAGGGTAGGAGGGAGGGAGACACAAGAGGGAAGAGATATGGGAACATATGTATATGTATAACTGAGTCACTTTGTTATAAAGCAGAAACTAACACACCATTGTAAAACAATTATACTCCAATAAAGATGTAAAAAAACAAAAGTGAAGGCAAAACAAAGACATGTTCATATTAAAAGGAAAAAAAAAAGCTGAGACTATGTCACCATCAGACCTATGAAAGTTCTTCAGGGTGAAGGGAAAGGACACCAGATGGTAATGCCCATCTCCAGAATGTAATTAAGAGCACTTGAATTAGTAAATATGTTGGTAAATATAAAGACCATATAATTTTTTTCTCTTAAATTTTTAATTATTTTGTGGTGTTTGTAACATACATGAATGTAACATACATTAAAACTATAAGACAAAAGACATGAAGTTAAATGGAACTGTGCAGTTAAAAGTTTCCTTTATTTTATGTGAAATAATGCAGTCTTAATTCTATGTAGCCCACCATAAGTTAAAGATGCATGTTGTAATCCGTAGAGAAATCATTGAAAAGTAATGAAAAGGTAAAATTTTAAAGTCAATAGAGAAATTAAAATGGAATACTGAAAATATTCAATTAACCTCCCACAAAAGGAAAGGAGGTAAAAAAGAAATGAGACAAAGAAAAACAAAGAAGCAAAATGATAGACCTAAGTCAAAATAGATAAATAATTACACTAAACCAACCATCTTAATAAACACATTAAATGCAAATGGTCTAAACCACCAAATAATAATCAGCGGTGGACATATTGTATAAAAAAGCAAGACTCAACTATATCCTCCCTATAAGAAACTCACTTTGAATGTAAAGATACAGGGGGGTAAAAGTAAAATGATGGAACACGATATACCATGCAAACACCAATCCAAAGAAAGATGGAATATCCATATTAATATCAGGCAAAACAGGCTTCAGAATAAGAAGTATTATCATCAAGAGTGAAAACAGGAGATCACATCAAATAAAGGGGCTAAATCATTGAAAATAAAGAACAATCCTAAATATGTATGTCACCAATAATGGAGTATTAAAATACATGAGAAAAAACTAATAAAACTGAAAGAAAAAACAGATAAGACTACCATTATTTTGGACACTTCAACACCAGACTCTCAATCATTATAGAACTAATTAGACAGAAAATCAATAAAAATATGAAATATTTGAACAATACCATCAATCAACTTGACCTAATTAACACTCTTATAGAATACTCCATCCAAAAATAACAAAATAAAGATTCTTTTCAATAGCATATGGAATATTTACCAATATATACTATGTTATGGGCCATAAAGTAAGTCTAAATAATTTTAAATGATTGAATTGATATGACAAATGTTCTCTGACCACAATAACTTTTAATTAGAAATAAGTAACAGAAAGATATCTGAAAAGTCTCTAAATACTTGGAAATTAAACAACACTTCTAAATGTGGATCCATATGATTCCTGTTGATCAAGGATCAAGGGAAATTTTTAAATATCTTGTACTAAATTAAAATGAATACACAAAAGATCAAATTTTGTGGGACACAGCTAAAGCAGCGCTTAGAGGGAAATTTGGTGCATTGAATGCTTATATTAAAAGAAAAAGAATGATTTCATACCAATGTTCTAAATTTCCACCTTAAGAAACTAAAAAAAGAAGAGCAAATTTAACCCAAAGTAAAAATATAACAAAGATAAGCAGGAATCAGTCAATTACATGGGAAAAAAAGAAAAATATCAATAATAGAGAAAAATCAATAAAACTAAAAGCTGATTTTTTGAAAATATCAATAAGGGAAAAAGTCAAAAAAGACACAAAATACTAATATCAGGAATAAGAAAGGGGACATCAATATAGATCCTACAGTCATTAAAAGGATAAAAAGAGGTTTTCATGAACAGCTTTATATGCCAAAATTCAACATCTCAGAATTAACAGATTCCTTGAAATATGAAGCTCACCTAAGAAGAAATATAGCATCTGAATATCCCTGTACCTATTAACAAATTGAACTTTCCTACAAAGAAAATTCTAGGCCCTGATGGCTTCACTTCCCTTTACTAGAGGGAATCCACCTCCTCACTCCATTTGTTTGGCAAATAATAATTAAGGAAGAAAAAAACTCCATTTCTAATCAAACTCTTCTCAAAAATAGGAGACAGTGACCTGCTTAATTAATTCTATGAGGTCAGCATTACCCTGATATGAAAGCCAGCTAAAACATTATAAGAAGAGAAAGCTATGTGTCAATATCCCTCGTAAAGGCAGAAACAAAAATTTTGTAACAAAATATTAACAAAGATAATTCAGTCAAAACATAAAAGGGATAATACATCAGGACCATGAGGTATTTTTCCCAGGAATGCAGAGGTGGATTAACATTTCAAAATCAATCAATGTTAAGCAACATATTAATTGACTAAAATGAGACGCAGAAAGTATCTTGACAAAATTAAATACCTTTTCATAATATCAACTCCCAGAAAACCAGGAATAAAAGGATGCTTCCTTAATCTTATAAAGTACAGTTGACCTTTGAGCAACACGGGTTTGAACTGCACAGGTCCACTTATACCTGGATTTCTTCCAGTAGTAAATACTAGTACTATACCATCCGCGGTTGGTTGAACCTGCAAATGCAAAGCCATGGATACAGAGGAGCCGTGAACACAGAGCACCAACTACCTGTTATACTCAGATTTTCAGCTGTGCAGAGGGTCAGTGCCTCTAAGCCCCAAACTGTTCAAGCATCAATTATATACCTTTTTTAAAAAAAAACCTCCAGCTAATATTGTACCCTGTTTTCAGTAATAAGGCAAGTATGTCCACTCTTGTCATTTTTACTCAACATTGTACTAGATGATCTAATACAGTAAGAAAAAACAAAGATTGGAAAAGACGAAATTAATCTTTATTTGCAGTTGCCATCATTGTTTATATAGAAAATTATAAAGAATTTCCAAAACAATTACTAGAAATAAGTGAATTGAGTAAAGTGCCAGGATATGATATCAATATACAAAAATCAATTGTATTTTTATATACTAAAAGGAAAAACTTGTAAAATGAAATTTTAAAAGAAATAATTCCATTTACATTAGCATCAAAATGATACGATGCACTGAGAAAGCCATAATACCACTCATGTGGTATTTCTGCCAAAAAGACATAACCTTGAATCTAGATCATGAAGAAACATCAGACAAACTCATACTGAGGGACAATCTACAAAATAACTGGCATATACTCTTCAATAATGTCAAGATCAAAGAAGCAAAGAAAGGCTGAGGAACTAGGCCAGATTAAAGGAGATTAAATACCATCAGGGAAATGTAAATCAAACCACCATGAGATGTCACCTTCTACCTGTTAGAATGGCTATTATCAAAAAGACTAGATAACAAGTAAGTGCTGTGGAAAAAAGGGAACCCTTGTACACTGTTGGTGGGAACATGCATTGGTGCAACCACTGTGGAAAACAGTATGGAGGTTCCTCAAAAAACTAAGACTAGAACCACCATAGAATCCAGCAATCCCACTCCTAGGCATATATCCAGAGAAATTAAAACACTAATTCAAAAAGATAGGTACACCTCCATGTTCAACGCAATGTTGTTTATAATAGCCAAGACATGGAAATAACCTGTTCAATGCAATGTTATTTATAATAGCCAAGACATGGAAATAACCTAAGTGTCCACTGAGTGATAAAATAAAAATAAAGAAGGTGTGGTATATATCTACAATAGAATATTACTCGGCCGTAAAAAAGAAGGAAATAATGCCATTTGCAGCGACATGGATGGACCGTGAGGGCATTATGCTAAGTGAAATGAGTCAGTGAAAGACAAATACCCCATGATCTCACTTATATGTGGAATCTTAAAAAAACAAAAAACAAACAAAAAACCAAGCTCGTAGATACAGAGAAGAGATTGGTGGTTGCCAGAGGCAAAGGGTAGAGGGTGGGTGAAATGGGTGATGGGCTCAAAAGGTACAAACTTCTGTTATAAAGTAAATAAGTCATAGGGATGTGCAGGATGTAGAGCATGGTGACTGTAGTTAATAAGACTGTATCGTATATTTGAAGTTTGCTAAGGGATTAGATCTCAAAAGTTCCCATCACAAGAAATAAAATTCCATAACTCTGTGTGGTGACAGCTGTTAACTAGACTTGTTGATCATTTTGCAATATACACAAATATCGAATCATTATGTTGTACGCCTAAAACTAATATAATGTCATATATCCATTATACCTCAATAGAAAATAATAAAAGAGATTAAATTCACGACAACAAGTGTAATGCATAACACTGAATTATATCTTAGATCAGGCAAAACATTAGCTATACAGGACATTATTAGGATAATTGGCTAAATGTGAAAATGGACTATGCATAACATAAGTGGACTGTATCAATCTGAAATTCTCTGATTTTGATAATGGTGCTGTATTTATCCTTGTTTTTAGGAAATACACGCTGAAGTATCTGCGGGGAACCATGTCTCTAACTTACTGCCAAATGATTCATGAAAAAAATATGTGCATGTGTCTTATGTACAGATAGGGAGATAGAAAGAGAGAGATTTTCACTTGATTTTCTAATTCACAGTCTGAGCTTTGGTGGCATAAGCCAGCTTTCCCAGAGCTAAATCGTTAAAGAATGAGCTGCTTGAGGAGGTTCTAGACCTCATTCCTTACTCAAACATTCCCCAAGCACATCCCCTGTGCAATGCTCCATACTACTTTGCCTCTGAAGCCAAGTAATCCACCCAGGACGCAGCGCCTATGTGGCCTGGTATATACAATGCACCCTACCACTCCCAACCGTCTTTACTAGAGGGAATCCACCTCCTCACTCCATTTGTTTGGCAAAAGACAAAGTGATATCTTGTCATTTAAGTTTCTCACTTCTCCAACTAGTTGCAAAAACGGGCTCTCCCAATTGGCAATGCTACAGTGTCAATTGCCAAAATATTTTTTTGCCACATGCTCTGTGTTGCAATACGCTGCTACAACTTTGCTTAGTCACTGAGTGATTTCCTCCCACTACCACTTAGAAGCTCCAGCATTCTTCTTTTATTTTTTTTAATAAATTTATTTATTTTATTTTATTTTGGGCTGCGCTGGGTCTTCCTTTCTGCACGTGGGCTTTTCTCTGGTTGCGGTGAGCGGAGTCTACTCTTCATTGTGGTGCACAGGCTTCTCATTGTGGTGGCTTCTCTTGTTGGAAGCATGGGCTCTAGGCGCTTGGGCTTCAGTAGTTGTGGCACACGGGCTCAGTAGTTGTGGCTCACAGGTTCTAGAGCGCAGGCTTAGTAGTTATGGCGCACGGGCTTAGCTGCTCCACGGCATGTGGGATCTTCCCAGACCAAGGCTCGAACCTGTGTCCCCTGCATTAGCAGACGGATTCTTAACCACTGTGCCACCAGGGAAGCCCCCAGCATTCTTCTTGAGATGGCAAAACCCTCCGAGGAATATCACTCTATGAACTCTGAATCTCCTCCTTGTGTGCTTATTAACCCTGAAGTCAGTCCTTGTGTTTGGGAAGGCAGGCAGCAAATTACCAAATACAGTGAACTTGTTTTTTGTTTGTTTGTTTTTATACTAAACTCATTTTGAGGAGAGAGGTGTGTGTGTGTATGTGTGTGTGTGTGTGTGTACAAACATACAACGACCTTTCCTCACCTGGCACTAAAATATGATTGTGCTGTGGGTGGTAATTTGTGACAGACTATGCTATTCCCTTCTTCCTTGGGAGAGATCAGGAGCTTAGCTTTCTATTATCAAGTTTGGGTGCACCTACCATCTCAGAGCAAATTTAATATGCCAACATAAGTGATTCCTAGGGGAATAGGTGTGTATGTGATGACAGACTCTTCTTTTGTCGTCAACATAAAAAAATGAAAACTTTAGAATATTTCACAACTGTTCATGGTAACATCTAATTATCCAACACTATTTAGAAATGATATATTCAAGATGGTTAAGTTTCCACATAAGCAAGTGTGAAACCCTCTCAAGTCCCACCTTAACTATTTAACTGCAGTTTGACAGAAATCATTCCAACATCCACTGTATATTTTCAGGTGCTCTTAAATTAACAATAACAAATGATTTAATAAAGAGCTACGGTCATTATCATGTACAGCATATTTTGATATCACTGTAATAGATCCATATACCACTACTACTAACAACAACAATAGTGGCGGCAACAACAATATTTGTTGAATGTCACATGATATGCCAGATGCTCTCCTAAGCACTTTACATTTATTCATTAATTTAGCTTTCACAGCAACCATATGTAGAATAGCCCCCACTTTACAGATGAGGAAACTGAAGCACAGAGAGGTTAAGCAACTTGCCCAAGATTACAATGGGAGAGCTCCCGATTTAAACCCAGGTATGAGGACAAAAGGCAAATACATGGCCATAAAGTATAATTTCACGACAAAGTCCAGTAATCTCTATTTAAAAAGGATGCTGGCTACTGTCAATAACACGCACACACTATTCTCCCTCTTTTTTCTATTCTCACCTTTTTTTCTTATCTCTTTTATAGACTGTTTTCCCCACATTTCTTAGGTTTTTCACTACGTAGCTTTGGGTCAATATTGCTAACAAGCAGGGCCACTACCAGGTCGATACTGCCAACCCCGCGCCACTTACTTGAGGTGCACAAATTCTAGACACCTTGCTTGCCTCACCCTAGTCCTGGCTTGGCCACCCAATAAGAATGTGTCTTTCGTTGCTAT